>NW_020954572.1:11612724-12217021 GCF_900497805.2 Vombatus ursinus | reverse complement strand
GTGTGTGTGTGTGTGTGTGTGTGTGTGTGTGTGTGTGTGTGTGTGTGTGAGAGACTCATTCTAAAGTCATTTCTTCTCAGTACTCTAATACAGGCAGGACTCAGAGTCTAATGATTAGAACATGAGAGTGAGGAGTGCTGAGCTCACTTTGAACTCTTTGATTTTGGTGCTTCAGATAACTCACCTGGAGGATAATCTGTATAACCTGTAAGTCAACCCTCACAGTTGCAGCAAACTGACTGAAAATAATACTTTCTAGATGCCTGCTCTCTCCCTCTCCCAACCCTATCTTGAACCCAAAATCAGGGAAGGGGATTGATGCCATTTAGGGTAAAAAAGTCAAAACAAGACAGGAATGTGACTCTGCTTTCTTGAGCATGCTTAGTTGCTTAAGGCTTCGCCACATATCTAGGCTTAAAGAGAACACCGTAAGCTGCCCATCACCTAATGCAGATGATATTTCAGTTATCTTCCTCCACATACCTTTTGTTTTCTCACACAAATGGAGTCTTTAAATAATCATAAGAAACTTCAGTGGAAATTAGGAAAGAGAAATGCCAGTTTAGCAAAAACAGGCTTCATACTCCAAATTCTCTTGCATTTTTCATAGGCCTTTCTATTTTCTTACCTCAGTTTCATTGATTCCAACCACGATGAAAAGAGCTGCATACTGCCGGTATATGAGTTTAAAATCCTTATACTCGATAAAAGAGCACTAGGTAGAAACACATTTAAATATCAGATCCCAAGTTGAGAGATTTCTTCACAAGAATGTGCCTATTTCCCACTTAATTTGTGAGTGTCTGTCAATACACTCCCAGAAATACAGAACATTCCAAGGATGAGCCAACCTTTGTTTCACCCTTCTCTTTGCAACCTTCAAGGACTACTTTGGACACTTTCCAGGGGGAGGTAAGTAAGTGGTCTAGGGGAAAGAAAAGTGAATCTATCTCCACAGGGACCCATCCATAGAGGCTTTTTCCCCCTTGTTTCTTGGCTTGCCTCCATGGGGAACACAGAAGATATATTTAATGAATAATCTGTACATGAGTGACAGCTTTGCTCATGCTGACTCCAATGTGAAAATGACTAATCTAACAAGGAAGGGAAAGTTTTTTTATTCTTTATGTTTCCCCCAAGATTCATGGAAAAGAACTAAGAATTTAAAGTTTCAGAAAGTGCTTATAAGTCATCAAAGAGCTCCACATGTGAAATTTATACATCAAGCAGAAATCTTGATTTTTTTCCAGATAGATAAAAGAGATAGGTATTTATCCCTTCTATAAATTATTTAAAGATGGCTTTTGTGGGCAGATGCTAGACAAAATCTCCTACTGTAAACATAACTTCATATGAATAAATAACTACTCTCCCATCACTATCATATGAAAAAATACCTCTCCTTTTATTTGCTTGTCTACTAAAGCCACTGTAAGGAGACAAGCAGGAGAAACTATGATGACAGACATCCAAGGGAGAGGCAGCTGTAAGGATCCCAGTACTCTTTCTTTGGAATTTAGGGTATGTTTGACCATATCCAGTCTGAGAAAGCACTTTCTGGCTCTTAGCAGTAAAATGATGTATTATTCTCAAGAGGCTAGATGCACCTGTGGAATAAAACTGCAAGTTTTCATTATGAAAAGTCTGTAGCTGGAGATTCATCTGAATAGTTTTGGGATGGGGGCTGGGAGAATGGACATTTGCTTCTGGTTTTCTGAATCAGAAAAAAGGTGATACGCTTAGTTCTCTGATGGTAGAGCCAGAACCACCTCTACACACAGCTGGGTTCTTCAAATAAAGACAACTCACTTGTGAGAAGCAAACATCTTTCTAAAATCCCTAAGGAGTTACTGGCATAAAAAGCCTCAGAGAATCTCTGCAGATAGAATAGAGGTCACTTCAGAAACTTGGCACTCACCCATGCCAAAAAAACTCACCAGGTTTCCAAGATGCAAGATAATGTTTAAAATAATTTTGAATGCTTCAAAAATTGCACAGCCACACATTCCTGAGCTCACATTCTAAAGGCCAGTTTGAAAATAATGCTGTAATTTGCTGAATGCTGGCTTTCTATAAAGAGGTTTAACTACAACTGCTTCTTCTAGTCTGTTTATGTTCACTTATATTTCTATGGCTCTTAAAATAGCCTTTGAACAATTAACCCTGTTTTCTTCCAATTAGGTATTTCTGAAAACGTGAAATCGGATGTACCATGGGCAAGTCACAGTAATGACTTGGAGAGGACTTCTGATATGGTAGGGCTGGAAAATAAACTTAGATGCCAACTAAGGGAAACGGAGTTTCAATATGCGAGATGTGAATACTTATACAAATTAATTTTTTTATATTCATCTCAGTAATAGCTCATATTCTCAGTCTATATTTGCTTAAGAATAAAATGGGGAACTGTAGCATTGGCAAAGATAACCTAAAGAAGCTTCCTGTTTATGCCTCAATTTTCCAGATATTTCCGAAAAAAAAAAAAAAAAAGGAGCTGGGAGCCTGACTCTATCAGAGAATTGTCTAAATTCTTCATTTCACTTTACTTTGCATATATAAATAGAGAATTAGGTATGAGTTTGATTTTTTTTTTTACATATGGCATCATTGTCTAGTAGAGAATATTGAACCTAGAGCAAGAGGACCTGAATCTTAATCCCAGATCTGCTATTCAATTCCTACCTGAGTGACCTTGGGCAAGTCCCTTAACCACTCTGGGTCTCAGTTTCATCATCTGTAAAATGATGGAGTAGGCTAGATAACCTCTAAAGTACTTTCTGGATCAAAGCTACTAACCCATGAACCCTCACTCTTGAAGGGTAGGTAGGGTTATCTACTCATGAGTTTTTAATCACTTTTATTCACTTAGAAATAAAAGAAATCCCAAGTTCTAATGAATGTTTTGGCAGTAGCAGAAGTTATATGAAATCTTCTAGTTTTGTTTTAATTTTAGAGACCCATTCACCATAAAGGTGGGCAAATAACAACGAGAATATAAACCAAGAGAATGTCATGTAACAAGCACAAAATGGACCAAAGGGATTTCACTTCCACTATAGTCATTTGAAAACTGTTTGTTGGCTTCATAAAAAACTGTGTCCTCAGGGAACTAACAAGACTCATAAGGAATGATTTCTGTATTAACCCAAAAAAGGGTAATACATCTATTAACATTTTGGGGTAGAAGGAAGGCATTTGAGTCGCCGTTTCCAGTGAGTGCATTGTTTTCTGTATATGGACCATGCAAGGAGTTGGTAGAGAAAGGAGCTATGTTTGGAGCTCAAACTATTTCTGGTAGTTGGCATTTTTTTTGAGGTAGGAAAGCAGTACCTACTGAGAAGAAAAAAAAGATAGATTAAAGAAAATTATGTCCTTCAAAATCCCATAATAATATGTCTGCCAAAGCTGCCTTATTGAGATAAAAGAGAACCACAGAAACTTACTTGTTCTTTGGACCGTGATAAGCATGTTTTGATGACATCTGCTTCCAGAATGGTTCTTTTATTGATTTCCACATGTTCATAGTATCTAGAAAGTCTGGTCTGTCCTTGCTTATTCACCATAAGGAAAAATTTTATCATTTTTCCTGGGTAGTATTTAATGTTGCACAGAACATATAGATATAGCACAGAAGTATCAGCTGTAACTGGAACAGTATACCTGAAAGGAAAAAGACAGTATTAAAGCTAATCCAATTTAACAGACATTTACTAAGTGCCTACTATATACAAGGCACTCTGGTAGGTGTGAGATATGCAAAAACAAATTTTTAAAAAGACCAAATTTCCAAAAGACTCCCATTATATTTTCTAATTATTCGAGGTGAATAAGTTCAATAGAGTTCAGTTCAGTTGTTTTTGGTTTTTGTCTGACTTAGTGACCCCATTTGGAGTTTTCTTGGCAAAGATATTGGAGTGGTTTGCCATTTCCTTCTCCAGCTCATTTTACATTTGAGGAACGGAGGCAAACAGGGTTCAGTGGCTTGCCCAAGGTCACTCAGCTAGTCAGTGTCTGAGGCCACATTTAAACTCAGAAAGATGATTTTCCTGACTCCAGGCCTGGCACATCCACTGTGCTACTTAGCTCTAGCCCCCGAGGTAAATAAAATACTCTCTAAATAAAATCTTTACTCCTTGAGATAAATGAACTTTTTTTCCCCAGAAATATTTTTCCCACCTCATGACTTAATAAAAAAATAAATAAAAAATTTAATTAGGTACGTAACTCCCTACAAAAATTCTCTTCCTGATGTCTCCTTAAAATGCTCAAATGACCCCAAAGGCTATGCCAGCAAAATTTAAGTGCCAGGAAATTCTGTCAAGCTGGAAGTGCTTCAAGTATGGTTCCCATAATAGACTATATTTGCTGTCTGAGAGCCAGCCTATGTAATTACAGAGAAGATCCTTACTAGTAGGTTGGCTACAAGGCAATGAATTATTTGGTCAAAGTAACCCTTAAAACAAAGAAAACTTTTTTAAAAGGTTCAGTTTTCTGTGGTCTTCTGCTACTCTTTCAGTGTCTGTGGTTGAAGAGAAAAATATTGGGCAGAAGGCTGAATATGCTACATATGTGCATATCTAATCATACATACATATGAAATGCTGGTTATTAGAGCATGAATTCCTTGTTCAAGCCCCAACAAGTTAACAAATCACTCTGGATGGTTGGGCCAAACCACCCCCATCACTTAGATCACCACTTCCCCTACAGACGATACAGCCCAGACTCTACACCTGAAAACTGGAAGAATAGCATCCCCCCAGGCCAACAGCTCTGCTCCTAAGCTTTCACAGCCATTATCTGAGGGAGCACTCCTATGGAGACCTGATCCCACAACTGCTTCTGCAGGTGTTGCAGCCATTGCCTCCCTCAGTAGTCATAGCAACTGAAGACCTGAAAAAGAAAGTTCTTGCCACTGGAGTCTCTGAAATGATCAAATGATTCAAAATTGGAAATGGATGTAGCTATCAATGGAAATGACACTAAAGAAAATACATTATTAGTAGTCTTGCCACTGTACCCTAAGGACCACAGGGCTGTTCTATCTGCCCCTCCATCTAAACTCTTTTATGAATGTTATTTGCCCCTATTACAGGAGTTCTTGACCTGGGGTCTATGAATTTAAAAAAATTCTAACTTTATTTCAATATATTTAGTTTCATTTAAAATCCTATGTATTTTATTTTATGCATCTAGAAACACTATTCTGAGAAAAGGTCCATAGGCTTCATCAGACAACCTTTCCAAAAAGGTTTCATGACACAATAATGGTTGAAGAACCTCTGCCCTGTTAGAACGTGAGCTTCTCAGAAAGTGACTGTCTTGTTTTTCTTTCGGTATCCTCAGAGTTTAGCAGAAGTCTTGGCATTAGTGTTTAATAAATTCTGGTTCATTCATTTATTCATTCATTCATCATTCAATGGAGTAACTGAACTATGTCAATACTGACATTCTCATTATGAGCAAAAAGACCAGCATGAATGTAATAGATTATGTGGCAACATCAAATGCAGAGGATGAAAAGGTAATGAAATTCTGTGAAGAACTTGACAAGATCTTCCAAACAAAGTCAGCATATACATTGATGTTCAAGGAGCTTAATGTGAAAATGGGCAGAGGGGATAAAGTGTGATGGGACATATGCTGGAAAATATGGCTTGAGATTAAGAAATAAACAAGGAAAGAAGTTATTGAAATACTCATAACTCTATGCCATAGACAGTTGTTTACAAGGCAGACTGAAAGCTGTTGGACATGGTGAGCACCAAATAATGTTGCAAAGTGACTATATCATAACAGATAGGAAATATCTAATTACCAATGTGGAAGTCACTTTCTATTTTGCATATTTTTGCATATCTGTGTGCTAGGACTGTTGGCTAGTTAGAACAAAGATAAAAATCAAAACTAATCTAGAAGAAAAAAGAAGGAAGGTCACTAATTACAACATTTCTGATGCAATGAAAAGTGGGAAATGGATATAAGCAAAGACACTGACTTTAGTTGTCACCATTTCCTAGAGAAGTTTAACTATTTTATAGCTATGACCAAAATAAGGAGGCGCACAATGCCCAGAAACCACCTCTGTCAGAAAACACTTACACTTCTTGTCAAGCAGATGCTACAATTACAAAAGCAAAACTGATCTTATTTACAAAATTCATTTGCAAAATATCACGGAGGTAGAACAAACCCAAGACAGTAGAGCAAGGGGTCACCAAAGTAAAAATGAGTCCGTATAAAGTCTCACAATATTCCATTAAGCCACATAATCCCAAGAATGTTTATGAATAATTTGGAAGAACAAAGAATGGATGAAAAAATGGAACAGACCTGCCAATATTTCTATAACAACCTATTTTTGTTACTGATGTCTCCACATTTAGATTCAAAAAAACTCGTTTCCCAATGTATTGCACAAGATATGGAAGTGATGTCAAGAAAATGAAACTGGGAATAGCTGAACAAGACTAAGCATAAAAAGAAGATATTTGTACTGGAGGTGATATAATTTTGAAAGTATTGATTTCCAAAATATAAAAAATATGAATATATCACATAATTCTTAAAAAATGTAGATGGTATTATTACAGTAAAAAGCATGATGGAGAAAGGACATCAGCAACTACTGACCCATGTGACTACTTTATCATTTATACTACTTCATAACTTTTACAAGAATAATTGATATATATAGAGAACATCCTTGAATGATAACGTAATGATAATGTTGACGATGATAGGTCACTTTTATATACTGCTATAAGTTCTACAGTATACTTTAAATACCTTATTTCATTAATTCTCACTCAACCCTAAGAAGTAGGTGGTATTTGCTTGTGTAGACAGTTCTCTACAGCAGATCAGATCTTCCCGGTAACTTAACTGATGGAAAGATTTAGACAATGGAAAAACCTGTTGTGTTTACTGCTTTCTGATTACTCCAATGTAGTTAATTCGGTAGGGCAAAATTTAGCCTTAAGGGGTCTCCTCCAACAATGGTCACCTACATCTATGTTCAGATCACACAAAATTCCTTGGCAGAAGCAATCACAGACATATTTTTGTACAATGATCTTCTGATTATCGTTATCAAAGTTTCACAAAGCTGTGAAACATATGCCTGCCAAAGGTGTTTGCCACTATCATAGAAGAGGGATTCTCTTTAGGTGATGTGTGTTTTTCAAATGTTCCCTTTTGATGTTGACTGCAAAGCCTAGAATACTACAAGGACCCTACCCTGGGATCCTTGACTACTCAAAAGAGATCAACATAACAATTCAAACCAGTCCAACAGAAGTAAAAAGGCCTATTATCCATCCAGTTATGACACACAGTTAACATGAGAAATTCATTGAGTTTGTGCAGTAGTACATATATATTGGATAGATCTGGACCCAAAACAGAACAGAAGGAAGAGAATTCAACTGGGTTATATTTAGGAAATTGCTCAGAGCTTTCAATGAACCAAGGTTGTTCCCGGATAGAAGAATCCATCTTTTTAACACTATCATTCTTCCAGTGATGCTGTCTGGCTGTGACTCAGGGAATACCACAATCTCCAAAGAATCAAAACTGGGTGGGTCAAAGGGAAGTGGAGAGATAGTGTGGACATAACTAAGCTGTAGCATATTCCCAAAGAAGAATTCGCACATGAAACAACTTTTAAATGTCCTACAAGAAGTACTGTAAAAGATACCCTCCAAATGTTTGTATCTGTCACTTCCGTGTTTGTATCCCTAGCGTCTAGCACAGTGCCTGGCACATAGTAAGAGCTTAGTAAAATGCAGGTTGATTAACTCTTCTGGAAGTAATGCTTTATTAGTATAATCAGTCCACTGAAATATAAACCAATCCAATAAACATTTATTGTTATGCAACTACTATGTGCCAAGCATCAGATGGAGCCCTGGGGATACAAAGTGAAAAACAGGTTCTGCCTTCAATAAGTTTACAAGATATTAGCTGTATATCACTGAGTATAAGTCTCTGGTCATACAGACCAATTGATTTTTCTCTGTTAAAAAATTCAGGCTTGCTCTATGGGTCTGCCCTTGTTTTACTGCTGCTCTCAACAACTACAACCAATGGCCAACAGCCTGTCCTACCAGATGCTTAAGGAATGGTTAATGGGTAAATATCACTTTAGCCTCAGTTCCCATTTAGGGTAGGTAAGTGTTAAGTTACTTCTATTTGCCTCAGTTTCCTCACCTTTAAAATGAGGATAATATTGACCCAGCAATACTGAAAAGGCCCACATGTACAAAAATATTTATAGCAGCTCTTTCTATGGTGACAAAGAATTGGAAATTGAGGGGATGCCCATCAATTGGGGAATGGCTGAACAAGTTGTGGTATATGAATGTAATGGAACACTATTGTGCTATAAGAAATGATGAGGAGGCAGACTTCAGAAACACCTGGAAAGACTTATATGAACTGATGTTGAGTGAAATGAAAAGAATCAGGAGAACATTGTACACAGTAACAGCCACATTGTGTGATGACTGACTTTGACAGACTTAGCTCTTCTCAGCAATGCAAGGGTCTAAGACAACTCCAAAAGACTCATGATGGAAAAAGCTATCCACAATCAGAGAAAAAACTATGGAAACTGAATGCAGATGGAAGCATACTATTTGCTCTCCTTTCCTTTGTTGTTTTGTTTTGATTCTTCTTTCTTGTGGTTCCTCCTTTCAGTTCTAATTTTTCTCTACATCATGACTAATGTGAAAATATGCTTAATATGAATGTATAAGTAGAGCCTATATCAGATTGCACACCATCTTGGGTAGAGGGGAGGAGAAGGGGGAGAAAATTTAAAACTCAAAATCTTACAGAAGTGAATGTTGAAAACTAAAAATTAATAAATAATTTAATAAAAATAAAATAAAATAAAAGGAGGATAATAGTAATAGCACCTACCTCTCAGGGTTGTTGTGAGGATCAAATGAGATAATATTTGTAAAGCACTTAGCACAGTACCTGGCACACAGCAGGTGCTACATAAATGTTAGCTATTATTATCCTAATCTAATGATGTTGAAAATTTAACCTTTAACAGCTACCTCAGGTATCAATTTGTCCATTGTTACTGAGGTTCAGGTTGGAAAGAATTCATTCTGGATTCCTGGCATTTAGTGATCTTAATTTTTGGGAGAATTTTTTATTCATAAGGTGTCAACATGAACTCTGCAATATATGGTATTACTGGTATCCCCTGTAAAATATATAGCCTCTAATCATGTGTTTTGATGGGGTACCAATGTTAGCTAAGGATAGAGTTGAATAATCCTTACTTGCCTCTCACTGCCTCAAGTCTCACTGATTGATGATGGCAGCAGTAATAGTCCAGCTCCGACAAAGTATGCAGAGGTATGGAGAAAAACAAGGATTGGACATATTGGGGTTAGCTCAATAAGGTGGGAGAGGGTTAATCCTCAGGATGTCCTATAAAACTGGATCTGGTGAAAGCAGGTCCAGGTTATATGGGCTGGGTTATTGGTTGGATGACCACCTCTACACCATGTAAAATGGTGACCCAAAGAGAAACCAACAGAAATTCTTCTAATTTAGGGAATTTGCATGCAACATCTGGAACCAAGAAACTTGAGCTGGGGAGAGCAGAAAGGGAGGGTAGATGATGTTTGTATGTACTATGGTACTGTTCTCTCAGCTCACCTTTTAAAAAATTATCAGAGCAGATGTCACTCCTAAATCCAAGCCAACAGCCCACACCAAACCTTTGTAGTGATTAGCAGTGACACAACAGCTGTAATGAACCCAGATATTTAATATACAGTTTGTCTGGCAAGGTGTGGTGCTACATTTATTCAGTTTATATATCCACTCAGAGAACAGGATGTTATTCAGAAAGGTTCCCATTTGTGCTATAACAGCTGTGCCACTGGGGGTGGGCTGTAGGTGGGATTGCAACACGGTTCTGATGCATAATGGCTTGGCTTTGAGGCCTTTACTCTCTCCAAAAGCTAGTGCTGGGAAATGATAGCAGGTGACTCTGTGCTGAGAAATTATCCCTAACAAGTTAAGATTGGCATCTTTTTTCTTTTTTTTGTCTTCCCCCCCCCCCACATAACTATTTAAAGCTCCTTTTAAGCCCAATGGAATGAGATGTATGGGGTCATGTCTTTCCATCATGGGATGAGAGCCTTTTCTCATTTGTTAAAGATGCCCCTGGCTAAGCCTTTGCCTTTAAACAGGTTGGTTGGAATATGAGGTAAAGTGAGATGTAAAAAGAGCTCACTGAGATACTTTACCAGGAGATCAGATTCTTCTTGTTTCCCTAAGGATAGGGTTCTCCCCATGAGCATTCCAAAGAAGGGCTTGTGACCCTGACACTCATTAAGATGCATGATTTTAAAGGAGAAGATAAATGCAACTAAAGGGCTATAAGCAGAGTTCTTTGTGCTGGCCCCATAACCAAGGACCCTTTTCATATGTGATAGGACCCTACCAGGGCAGGAGAATGGAACATGGTACTTACAAACTGCCTTTACTATAAAATATGTAAACAGACACATGCAAACATAAATATATTAGGGAACTGAGGATGCTTCTAGCTGAGGTCCTAGTTATTTATTAGGAAGGAAGAAGATCAAATGATTATGAAATTCAGGAAGAGTAATAAGGGATATGTTGAGACAAATGTACGGAGTGGCAAGGGAGCAGGAATTAACTTCCCCTGTTTATTGTTCACTTTTCCATAGGGCTTTAAAGTTTACAAAGCACTTTCTTTCTAAAACCCTATGAGGTAGGGCCTACAAAGATTATTATCCTCAATCTACTACTAATGAGGAATTTGAGGCACAGAGAAGTTGAGTGGCTTATTCAAGATCCCACGGGCTACTAAGTGGCTGAGCCTAGATTTGAACCCAGTTTTCTGACTCCTAAGTCCAGGGCTCTTTCCATGATGCCACAGCTGACCCTTAGCTTGATAAACTCTTGGCTTTTAACCAAAAATCAAGGAGCTTGACAGCTACAAAGTAAGGAGAATCCCTGTTTAAGAGACAAAGGGAGCATGGAGGCCTTGACTGAAGCCCTGGACCAGGACCTAGGAGGCTCTGGCTTCTTTAAACCTGACTCCACCACTATGCCTCTGGCTGACCCAGGGCTAGTCATTTTCCCTCCATGGGGCTAAGGCTCTTCATTTATGAAATGGGGCCAAGTGAACTCCCAGGGCTTTTCCACCTCATATGTTCTAAGCAAGGGAGGTAGCTGTGTTGTATGTCCTTGGAAAGAAACCACGACACCCCTAAAGGAAAAGAAAATGAGGTGATTGTGGCAGAAGCCAATCGACAATCCTCCTCAGGAAGGTAAATAAAAAGTTTCAAAGACTACAACAAGTAAGGTGAGCAGGTTCATACAAGAAGATGTATCTCAAAATTCTAAGAACAAACATTCAGAGAAAAGACATGGTCAAAGTACAAGCAGAAGGAGTCGGAGAATGATGTCATTATTTGTTATTTTTTTGTCTTCATATTCCTGTGGGTGGCCTTTGTGGGTTAGAATCAGAAAATGTTGGAGCTGGAAGGGGACTTGTCTGAAATCTAGTCCAATACCCTTGCTCTATAGACAAGGAACAGAAAAGTGACTTGCCCATGTTTACACAGCTATTTAGTAGGCAGAGCTGGGCCTATTCAGCTTTTGTGGCTCCCAAAACAGGGTTTTCTCTTCAGTATACCAGAATCTTTCTGCTTGGATAAATTTATTTAGCAGGCAGAAATATCCGATACCTTTTATAATTATTGACTTGTTACCTTCGGTAAATAAAATGGTAGAATCAAATATTTATTTTTCTGATAGAGTTGCAACATTAATTTGAAAAAAGGCCAAAATAAATCACTGAAATGTATGTGTACTTGCTAAAAATGAAAACTACATGTAGAAGATATCTAAGTTCCCATTTAGCTGTAAAAATTCTATGATTCTTGGTATTTTGGAATTGTAAAGAACATAAGTATTTCTATCATACAACAAAGAAAGAAATAAAAAATTTCTCTAGAAATCGTCTCTAGAAATAAAAATGGCCAACCCTTTCTGACTGGTGATTTACATAAATTTACCTTAAAATGTAAATCCCTTTAAGAAACAATACTATTATATAACAGCATCTTGAAAGGATATTTCCAGCAACCCTGGTTTTATGTGAAAAGTTGAAATACTAACAGTACCATATTGGGTCAAAGATAATAATAGTTGATGTTAACAAAGTGCTTTAAAGTGCTCTAAAACTTAACTCCATTTTGTAAATGAGGAAAGTAAGGCTCAGAGAGTTTGTAACTTGCCCAAGGTCACAAAGAAAGTAAGTACTGGAGGCAAAATTCTAATCCACAATTTTCCTGATTACAGGCCTACCATACTTTCTAACACACCACGCTGTCCTTTCCACATAGGCTATAATTCCTAAAATGAAGACTCATGGACAGGAAAATAAATAGTTACATAAACTGAAAAATAATGCGGATTATAGGCCACACTCAGGTTTTACACCTGCCAGATTTTGAAGAGAAATATGGCCTATATGCAGACTACTACAGTATGCATCTATAAGTAATTATAGCAAACTCCCTCCTCCCTTGATGCTCTCCCTGACATCACATCAAAAGAATTTACCTGGAGTCAGAGAATCTAGATATGAATCCAAGCTCTATCACAAAATCCCTGTGTGACCTTGGACATTTACTTAACCTGAGTCTCAGTTTCCTCATCCGTAAAATAAGGTAGATGATCTGTAAGGTCCTTTCTGGTTAAATTTATAGTCCTAGGATCCTCTGTGACAGTGTTTTAACAACCCAATAATTTCTAGCTGGAGCAGAAAGTAAAAATCTCTTCATGGAGGTCAGGAGTCTTTTAAAATATAATAAATGCATTATTTACTTAGACTTTAGAGATATGATGGGCTTTCTTGTTTTGTTCAACCAGCTTTTTGGAACAGATATACTAATGGCCTAGTGGCAATATTCTTTCCCTCAAATGCATGATCATGCATCTATTTATCTGCTTTCATGTTGCATCTCTTTCAGTAAAATACAAGATATCTGAGGGCAGGGGCTGGTTTTCTTTTGTTTTGTTTTCCTAGTGCCAAGCACTGTGTCTTGAACATAGTAGGTGCTTCATAAATGCTTGTTAGTTTGAATTGTTAGGCAATCCAAGGGGTCATGTGGTTGAACTTGTAGTAGGTCTTTGCAGACGGGTTCCATAATTCATCTGCCTCAGAAAAGTTACTTGCTCCTTCTCGATTTATAAAACAAGGACAAGCTAATGAGAAGCCAGGTGGTACAGTGAAAGAAGCACTGGTTCTGAAGTCAGGAAGTTCACTGTTGTTGAGTGATTTCTGTCATGTCTCTTTGTGACCTCAGTTGGGGTTTTCTCGGCAAAGATACTGGAGTGGTTTGTCATTTCCTTCCTCAGCTCATTCGACAGATGAGGAACCTGAGACAAACAGGGTTAAATGACTTGCCCAGGGTCACACAGCTAGGAAGTATCTGAAGCTGGATTTGAACATAGGTCTTCTTGACTCCAGGCCCGCACGTTGTCCACTGTGCCACCAGAAGTCAGGAAGACCCGAGTTCAATACTAGCAGTATAAACCTTGTCTGCCTCAGTTTTCTTAACTGTAAAATGAGGTTGTCAGATTGTTGTGAGGATCAGAATGTGATAATATGTGTAAAATGCCTAGCTCAGTGCCTGGAATACAGTAAGTGCTAGCTATTATTATTATGATTATTATTAGGAGTAATGTGCTGTACTGTAAAAGGTACTAGATTTGCAATAAAAAAAGAGACGGAGGTTTGAACCTCAGTCCGGCACTACTGTGTGACCTTGGGCTAGTCCCTTTAACTCAGAGCCTCAGTTCCTAGATATGTAAGGTGTTGAGAATAGAGGGCCAGTGCTGGAGTCATAAATTTAAGTGAAAAGGAAAAGAAAAAAAGACTTGGGGCCAAAAAAACCTGTATTAGTTTATGAGAAGGAAAGAAAAGATAATCAATTGCTAAGTCAAAGGGAGAATCAAATTGCCCCAAACTGAGGTGAAAAATCCATTTTCTTAACGGCTCACCAGCATTCTTTTCTCCTATCATAGAGATAGATAGGGCTACCCCTGTCTGGGGTGAATCCTGCCTTTGACACATGCTAGTTTTGTGACTGGGCAAGTCATTGATATATAGGGAGGCAGGCAATTCTTGAATATGCTAAGTCAGATGAATTACATCAGTGGCATCATGTGTGATCCTCCCCAGCAGTTCATACCAATAAAATCACAGGTTCAGACCAAAACAAAAACAAATAAAACCTTGTGTCACCCACCTCACAGGGTTTTTATGAAGATTAAATGAAAAAATGTATGTCTAGTGCTTTGTAAACTTTGAAGCACCATTTTAATCAATTATAAGTTAAAATTAGTGGGGCTAATAACATTTGATAACATGAAAAAAGAATGGTATTAATGTTGTAGGTCATAAGATCAATTTTTAATAGCCTTCTTACTTAATCACACACTGAATTTCTTTGGTCTTTGAGGTCCATGTTAATTTCAACAGATGAGATATATGTGTGTATAAATATTCCATAAACACTGTTGTCCATCTCTATCCTCAGACCTTACTTACCCTGACCTAGGCAGCAACTCCAGATGACTCCCCCTGCAACTCATTCTTTTTCTTCCTACAATTCTCTCCACAGTATAGCCTGTAGGACTGCATAGCTCACTAGGCTAAATGTCAAATTAAATCAAATCAAAAGACCTCAAGTGTCTACTCATCAGATACCATGTCAGGCAATGAATGACAACAGATAACTTCTAACACATAAGGCAAGAAGATCTGCATGCTCTGTCATTTCTTTAAAATTTCCCACAGTTTTGGGGGTGTGTAAAATGCTACTTCTTAGGGGCAGGGATTGCCTCCCTTTTACATTTGTACTCCCAGTGCTCAGCATACAGTAGGCACTTCGCAAATGCTTCAAGATTGATTGAAATCACCTGCAATTCAGTTTTCCACAAATTAAAAAAACACACTTTTAATAAAGCAAATAGAAATAAAAAGTTAAATTAGTCATCATTTCCTTGTTTGTAAGATGACAGCATTGGCCCAGACTATCATTTAAGGTCACTTTCAGTCCTAAAATTCTATGATTTTATGACTGGAGCCTGGATTCTTGAAGACAAACTTACGTAAAGTAACTTTTTTGTAGTACTTTTAAACTGTGCTAAGTACTTGTCAGTAACATTTGCTTGAAAACGTTGAGCTAAATGATATAATTTTCAGAGAAGCATCCAGCTGTTGCAGTGTAGATATTTATTGAGAACACTGGATTCATCACAACATTCATAGTGACATTTCTAAATGTCATATTTCCTTAAAATATGTGCTACTTTGCAGAATAGATGTGCTGACATCAACTAACCAATATGGCAAGAATACAGAAAACATTAGAGTAGCAATTAGTAGCTATTTACCACTCCATATTGACTTTGTTCTCTGAACAAAATTTGCCCCTATCTGTCTCTACGACAGAAAATAATGCTGGTGAGCAGTTAAGAAAATGGATTTTTCACCTCAGTTTGGGGCAATTTGCTTCTCCCTTTGACTTAACAATTGAATATCTTTTCTTTCCTTCTCATAAACTAATATAGGTTTTTTTTGGCCCCAAGTTTTTTTTTCTTCCCCTTTTCATTTAAAAAGGATCTCAAGTTCTTGGAGGATGTTGTTGATAAGGTTTTCTTTCTCATCAGCTCCTTCCTAACCAGTGTTTTTATCTTGTGGAAATGTGATTTCATGAGGTCATTTTTTTAAGTTTACTGGCTTATCTTTTTTTATTTTTGTTAGAATTCTGAATATTCTTCCAAGGTTTCTGCACATTTTTAGGTACCTGGCCTATATCCCTTGGGAGAAAGAACCAAATTAAGGACAATTAACCTAGCTGTGTGTTAGTAAACTGTTCCCACCACGCATTCTAAGAAGTAGCTGAACAGTCTAATCAATTTTATTGCTTTCTCAGCAGTTGACTATTTGAATTTCCCCATTATTAGAAGATAATGACTCACAACCTTGTTAGTTTACTCAAAAAGGGCTTGTTCAATTCTGATCCAAGTTGTGATATAAATCCAAATAAGAAAGTTTGACATTTTACTGAGCAGATATGAGCCAGTAGATCTAAGAGATTTTACATAGCAAGTCTGATAGTATGTTCCAATTTACTTACAGTATATGTGCAATTGTGGTTTAAGTGGAAAGGGGAGTATAATTGAGGTGGGAAGACCAGGGTTCTGCTACTTATTACACAGGTGACCCTGGGTAAGTCACTTAACTTCTTTAGGGCTATTTTCTTACCTATTATGTGAGTAGGTCTAGGTGGCTCTAGATTACAGATCTAGATCCTGCAACCAGATATGTCCCTTTTAGCTTTAAATCCTAGAATCCGAGAAATCAGAGATGTTCTTTCTAGAAAGAAAATCTCCAAGGTAGGCTGAAATGAACTTTTAGACAATGAAGGAGTTGAAAGGTTATGCTTTTCATGTGAAGAGAATACATAATAGGACTTCACAGTTTTTTAGCACTTTTCCAAAATTGGGATCTATTTCCAACCACTCTTTTTTCCCAATTCTATTTGCAAATTAGATTAATTTCTCTCAAAATCAAAATCACAGGGGATAATCTGTCCTTCTCTCCATGCCAAAAGGTTTATAAGGTCTTTCAGAGCAGGGCTGTGATAGTGTGTTTTAACACTTGTTAGTGTCTTCCATTTAATGTAAACAGAGGATTTAAGGTTTTAGGATATGGAAGATGAATTCCATAAGTGTGAAATGCTATAGATCTTCCAGTATTTCTATAATGATCTGTTCTCATCATTAATGACAATGGAACCACACTTAAGTCACTTAAAATCTCAGAACCCATAATATGGTATATGATGAAGATAACTCAAGAATATGAAATGGAAAAGAATGGCTAGACCACACCAAACATGTACAGAAAAAACCCGTGCTAGAGGTGACACAATTTTTAAGGCACTCCTGGATTTTCAAGATATTTCAAACTGGAGAAAATTACAAAGCATGCATGGTATTCCTGCCCCCCAAAAAGCAACCAAATAGTCATCGGCATACTGACAGAGGGGTATATAGATAGAAAACAATTTATTATGCATTTACTGTGTGCCAGGCATTGTGCTAAGTGCTAAAGATTCAAGTACAAGCATATAAGATAGTACTTGCTCTCAAGAAGCTTACATTCTAATGGAGAAAGACAACACACAAACGGGGAGTTAAAAAGGGTGAGGCAAGATAGTGGGGAGATGGCTAGGAAGTAGTGTGGACGTCTGGTTCTAGGCAAGATAAGAGGAAAGCTCACTAATAAGCACTCAGAACCACAGGGCCAGAGTCCCAGGTTCCAGTGGGCAGAAAATGAAGACGATACGAGAAAGGAACAGACATGTTTTCTCAAACAATTTTCTACAATAGAAGACATTCACAGTCATCCAAATGATTGAGGCATAACAAATATGAGATCCTGCTTTGTTTATTATTACCAAAAAAATGTAATTCAGTACAGCAAAATATAGCTATAAAGGATCTGTTCCCACGAATATGTTAAGATTCTACAAGATTGCTTGATGTAATGATCCATTAATTATCATGATAAAAGCACACATAAAACAGAAGCAAATGTCTGTGAAAGCTATATGGCATTTGTGGTGTAAGATGTCCTTTACAAAATCGAAATGGAAGAAAAATTCTCTATAGCTGGTGCAATTATCCAGATGCTCCCATTTGTGTATCATATTGGGTTGGTTTCACTGAGCCTTAGATAACCACAAGGCTTCCTCAATGAGATCCATGATTACTCTAAACAGAACCATCTAATAGTTCACACAAGAAAAATCAGCTGGATAATAAATGCAAATTGAACAAATTATGACATGCAATTGGAAGTGGAGCCTTATAGTTATCCTATATTACCAAGCAAATGTATTTTGTATAGTAATGAAAGACAGACAATGAAATAGGTCCAGAATTAGAAGGGTCTTCCCTTTTAATCAGGATCAGGATGAATTGTGTTTAGATAATTTTTTAGCACTCTCAGTGACCCTAAGTTGCTTCTCTCTCTCTCTCTCTCTCTCTCTCTCTCTCTCTCTCTCTCTTTCTCTCCCCTCCGCAACACACACACACCTTTGAAAAAAAACTACCTTTTTTCCCCTCCAATTATCAGGTATTTCTTTTTTCACTACCTTCCTTTCACCCCTGGAGAAAAAAAAGAAAACCCTTGTAATAAGCATTGCAGAGTCAAGCAAAACAAACTCACATATTGGCCATGTCTACAAATGTGTTTCATTCTACAAGTTGAGTCCATCACCTCTCTGTCAGGAAAGTTGGTCTTTTGGAATTATAGTGGACCACTGATCAGAGTTCTTAAGTTTTTCAAAAATTGCTCATTTTTACAATGTTGTTGTTATAGTATCAATTGTTCTCCTGGTTTTACTCACTTCACTCTGCCATACTTCATACATGTCTTCCCAGTATTTTCTGAAACCATCTCTTTCATCATTTTTTATAGCATAATAGTATTCCATTGCATTCATATACCATAAAGAGGTCAGCCATTTCCCAATTAATGGACATATCCTTAGTAAAAAAAACAATATCCTTATTGTGCATATAGGACTTTCTTCTCTTTCTTTGGGCTGGTAGTATTTCATCACTTGGTCAAAAGGAATATACATTTAGTAACTTTTGGAGAATAGTTCCAAACTGCTTTCTACAATAGCTAAAACAATTCACAGCTCCACCAACAATGCATTAATGTGCCTGTTTTCCCAGTCCTTCATTTGTCATTTTTCTTTTTTGGAGAACTTTGCAAATCTGCTGGGTATGAGGTGGAATCTCAGGGTTGCTTTAATTTGCATTTCTCTAATTATTAGGGATTTGGAGCATTTTTTTTTCACATAGCTTTACACATTTTGGGTTTCTCCCCTTGAAAATTATCTATTTGTAGTGTTTGTTTTATCAGTTGGGAAATGGTTCTTTTAAATTTGAATCAGTCTCTTACATATACAGATACATGCTTTTGCAATAACTTAAATATTAGCTTCTCCTTACAAATGAGGCCTGTATTGGAGAAACTTGTGAAGATCTTTTCCTAGTTAACTATTTCCTTTCTGATATTAGTTACATTGAATTTATGCAAAAACATTTTAATTTTATATAATCAAAATTGTCAAATTTTTAAATTCAGTTGGGTGACACTAGGGAAGTTGCTTATTTGTTTTAGTTTCCTCAACAGTAAAATGAGGATAATAGCCTCCAACTCAAAGGCTGGTGTTAGGATCAAATGAGGTAATATTTGTAATGTATTTGGTAGGCATTATATAAATGCTCATTCCTTTCTCTTCCACATTCCCTATCTCTCACATACTGGCTGTATGATCCTGGGCAGGTCACTTAACCATTCAATGTCCAAAGCAATTCTCAAAAACAGAAGTTGCAGAGTAAGTGCCAATCTGCATTTCCCCACCAAGAGTTTCCTATTCCAATAAAATCATAGGTCTGGTCCAAAAATTTTTAAAAAGTCATTATGTATTTTGTTTTCCTGCATCTGTTTACTTCACTTTGCATTTATTCATATGTCTTTCCTTCTTTTCTAAATTCTTCATATTTATTTTTTTTTGTACAAAAATATTCCACTATATTGATACAAACCACTTGTTTAGCTATTCCTCAACTGATGGGTATCTACTTTGAAGTATACATATTTTCTTAATAACACCCACCCACTGGTGTTACATAGCTGCAAATCATGGAATAATTCTCTCAGAAGAATCAAAATTGGAGGTAATGCAAAGAAAAGTAGAAACATGGATGGTGGGCTTAAGTAAACTGTAATATATTGCTAATGATAATTTATATGCTGATAACATTTTGCTGACTACATCAGACCTGGAAAAGATATTTGTGATTACTTTAAAGCATTTAGCCTAACCAGCCACTCAGGAAATGAATAAAGAATGCTTTTTGCCCAGACTATGATACGAAATTGCATGGACAATCTGCATAGTTCATATGTATATGTATATATGTATGTACATATGTATATATATATGTGTGTGTGTGTATATATGTACATATGTGTGTGTGTGTGTATATATGTATATAAATTTATAGATATGAGTTGGCATTCTTCAGAAAGAAGAAGTGAGCTGTATTGTCCCTAGGAATTGGAAAGTAATTGTGAGTTTTTCCCTGAAACAAAGAAGGCTCTTCAACAACAATATTTTTACAGAGAAGCAGTATGGTTTAAGCCATGGACCACTATAGTGTCCAAAGAACTGAAATTGAGGATTACCCAAAATGCCATAAAAATATGTTTGATGGGTGTGAGTAGGCTGCAACATATTACAAACAAGGAATTTATGTAGAAGTGTTACAAAGGAACACTGTCATCAAAGAAATGTATTTTCAAAAAGATGGCAAGATCACGTGGTTAGAGTAGGGATTAATGACAGAAAGCCTGCTCCACTGGCATCCTTGAAACGTTGACACAATGAGACGAAGGCCCCCATATGTTAGATGGATCCCCTACGGGAAACTTATGGAAGAACTTGGATAAGAGTCACAAAGGATGAGCAAAGATGGAGTGAAACTTATATTGTTAGAGGGATAGGTTACAGGAAATATCAACACTGATGAAATGACAGATACACTGGAGTACCTGAGTATTTTTAGAAGGGGTGTTTTTGTACACTGCTGGGATAGGAGTTACTGAGGGAATCTCAAGATCATGACTTTGGCTGAGGTTTTTCATACCCTGGCCAGTGGGGCTGGACTTGTTGAGGCATTAAAGTCTAGAAGTAAAGTTATACTTTGAGAAGGACCATGAACAGAGGTGGGTTAAATGGAATATGTTTATGTGTGGGTGTGGGGAGGTTAGGCAGGGTCTGGAAGGGTAAGGGACAATTATTGGAGCAATGAATGCGAACTACAAAGGAATGAGGACCAGAGGCAGCAGCCATGGACCCAAGGAGTAGGTTGGGAAAGAGGTAGCTATCAGATCCAAGAGGTAAAACAGAAAGACAATGCTAGCTTAGGCTGCAGTTCAAAGAAACCAAGTTTCCAAAAGACTGAGCTTGGGCAAATAGTTTCTATACAATTTGTCACACTCGCTAAGGTAGGAATGCCTGCATCCTTTTACATTTTGTCATGTGATTCTAGCCTTACCATCCTTGTTGCTCTAAATAATTTTCAGCTGTGGAAAGCTCACCACCTGCATTTCTTGAAATGGCAGCAGACAGGGTTGGTGATGGAGAAGAATAAGAACTGATGTAACCCTTACAAAATTAACTACATGGTATGCCTAATCTTTCCTATTATATTCCTTGAGGATAAGGACTGTCTCATTTTTGTATCCCTAAAAATTAGCCCAGTGCCTTGTATCCAGTAGGTATTTAATAAATGTTAAACTGAATTTGTTGAATAACCAAAGAAATATACAGACTAGAAAAGATACTTTTAAAAGAATTTATGTGCAATTAACACACACATATTTTATAAATGGATTATTACATAGCCTAACTGAAAATATCTTTTATTTTTGTTCATTAGTCATAGTTTCTGACATGCGTGTATATATGTGGAAAAAGGGAGAGACTATAGCTAATCTGATCCAAAACACTTCACATGTTAAAATAAATCAAGAAATGTGTGTGCACAGGAATGTGCAAGTGTATAATTTTTTTGAATATGAATTTTAGATCTGAAAGTGACCTTTGACATAATTTATTAAAATTTCCTCCTTCTATAAATGAAAAAACTAAATGTCTTGATGAGGTTGCAAACTAATTAGTGGCATAGCCAACACTAGAGCCACCTATGTCTCCTGATGCTCTTAGCACCATGATAGTTTTGACACACAAATCTGCTCATACTAGCCATGGATATCACCTAATTTTCCTGGCTAACAAGTGAACCCTTTTAAATTTGTTTTGTGTTATAACTAATGTGCTCTTCCTTTTTCTGATAAGGTTTTGTGTATTTTTATAAGAATAACTTATGTAAATTCTTTCTATACAGTAACTAGTTCAGTTTACTATTGGTGTTTGAATGCTAGAGTACTTCTCTGATAAATGTGAAAGAAATAAGGAGATTGATCATATAAGTATGACTACATTTTCTTCAGTCTCATAAGAATAGCAATTATTGATTTCAGTGCATTGAAAGATAATAAAATTTCTGATGAAGAACATAGTTCCAAAAGAATTAAAATTATGGGCCACTAAGTTACAAAAATAGGCACTGGAATCATGCAGATTCTTTAATTTAAATAAGAAAAAAAGGATTTGTAATCATGAATTAGCCAAATGAACAATGGAAAAGGCATTGGATTAAGAGACAAGAAGTTTAATTCTGGCCAAGCTCTGATACTATCTTGTTAAATAAATCACTTAATCTCTCAGCCTCAGTTTCCTTAGAGAAAACTGAGGAGTCTAGCTGAAATTCTCTCTGAGGTCCCTCCCAGCACTAAGATTCTACAGGGTTATTGAAATCTAATCATGCTTTATTTTATGTATAAATAACTAGTAGAATATCTTATTCTACATAATAGATGTATTTCTGAAAAGTTGCATATAAATGACTGAGAAATTCTTAACATTTTAAATAGGGGACACATAATGGTTTCTTCTGTAAAACAATTTTTTTGTAAAGTAAAAAAAATCATTCTTTAATTTATATGTTTGTAAATATGGAATTCCTTAAGCTATAGGTTAACCTATAGGTTAAAACTTGGGCTGCTTTCCACTTGCAGAGGAAGCCATGTGAATATAAGAATTTTTTTTTTTTTTTAGGCAATTGAGGTTAAGTGACTTGCCCAGAGTCACACAGCTAGCAAGTGTTGTGTCTGAGGCTAAATCTGCACTCAGGTCCTCCTGATGTCAGGGCCAGTGCTCTATCCACTGCGCCACCTAGCTGCCCCATGAATATAAGAATTGTAAAACAAGAATGGATTGAAACTCATAGAGTCTTGTTTGTTCTAAAGTGCTCACCATATTCTTTATATTCCATGGAAACAGGTTTTAACTATTACGCATTTTTTTAAAATGAGAAAATAAATATTCTGGAATATCCTCCAAACTAAAATAAATTAAAATAATTATTTTGAGTAAAAAAAATGAAATTAGATATTTTGGAAAGCTGCTTTAACTCTTTCATGGCTCAACACCATCATTTAGTAAATCAATACCCTAGTAGAAATTCTACTCCAGTTCAATATTGTGATTTAAAAGACGCAATGCCCTATGCTTAATTTAAACTCTAGGAGTTGCTACGTACCCTGAAGGATCAGGCCCATTATTTACCAATGACATAGCTACAGTGAACTCTAATTCAGAAGAGTAATTAGAAGTCACAAGGTTTGATAGTGTCAGGGTAAGATTGTCACAGTAACTCGAAAGTCAGTGTGTGTTCCTAATGTGACTCAAGATAGGATGATGTCTTCAAACGATACTAATGACTATCTTGGAAAGTTAGAGTGCCTGAGAGAATCAGTAATGAACCTGTGACTATTACCTCCAAAAAGTGTTTTAATTCATTCTCACTGGTATGAGCTGGGTAAGAACAGTGCAGTACAAAAACTTGTAATTTTTTTTTTTGTTTGTTTTCAGGCAACTGGGGTTAAGTGACTTGCCCAGGGTCACACAGTTAGTAAGTGTCAAGTGTTTGGTCTGAGGCTGGATTTGAACTCAGGTCCTCCTGACTTCAGGGCCGGTGCTCTATCCACTGTGCCACCGAGCTGACCCCAAAAGCTTCTAATTTTGAAAGCTTCTGATGGAATTTCACCCCCTACCCTCACCTCAAATTGTATTTGTAAATTTAATCTGGTTCCTTAAACAAGTGAACTAAATTAAAAAAAAAAAAGTCACATTCCTAACTGATTAAGTCATAGGCATTCTCAGCCTGGAGCCTAAAATACTATTTTCACCCACAGAAGAAGATCCACTAGGTACAGGTGAAATTTGGAAATACCCTACCAAATTTGCTACAACATACTTATTAACATTTGTCAACAGCCTCTCTGGCTCTCTGATTTACTGGTCAACTGATTCAATTATCTTCTCTCCTACTTCAAATAAATACCACATACCAACTGTATGCTGCCTAAGGCAAGTTTGCAGACACATCCCTCTGAGTCTAGCACCATTCTCATTCAGATCAGATGTCAGAGTGGAACACACAGTTGCTTAAATGGCCTGCTTGGCTGCCCTTTGCCCAGAAGCAATTTCAGCTATTTTACATTCCACAGTAAAGTGTAGCAGCATGTTACAGCTCATACTTAAAATGTAAATAAGAGATTAAACTTGTCAGACAAGACTCCCCAAATGCTGCTCAAAGGATATACATGCATAAATACACACATACATATGTGTGTGTATATTTTATAAAAAGAAATAGTTTAATCTTAAGGCTATTTGTTATTTTAATATTCCAATAAATTATTTTTAGACTACTCTCAAATAGAACTATTTAAATCATAGGGCTGTCAGAAAAGGTAAAATGTCAATTGTAATAGGCAATAAAAGATTTAAAAGGTTCTCTGATCCATTTCCTTTCCTTTTTTTTTTTTTTTTGGTAATAGGCATTTATTTGCTTTAGACTAAGTTATTTTGTTTTATCAAAGCAAAAGATTGTGATTTTATTCATTATTGATTTTTAACTTAAGTTCAACTAGGGAGCCTCTAAAGACAGCTGTATCCATCACAATTGGTTGATGCAATGTTTTCATCCCCCACATAGAAGGGTTTATGTGAAGTAAATGTCCACCACAGCAATAATTGACTTCCTGAACACTCTCTTCTGCTCTGCTGGTCCTCTGACAGAAGGCAAACCACTTTTCCATCCTTGTTAAATTATTACCTAGGAAGGGTATGGCAATTTTCCATTCAGCTAAATTTCTGGCTGTTATGTTTTGATCTGAACTATAAAAACTTGGTCTTTCTCATCTTTCTTAGCCAAATGTCCAGTTGGGATTTGGACTTGGATGGTGATTTTTTTTCCCATTTTGACATCAGGGTACTCTGTGTGGGATAGCTATTAATACAGAATTATCACAGTCTATTACTTTCTGACTCATATTAGCCAGGAGAAAATTCTGAAGCCAAATTAGACTTAAAAAAAAATATTATGTTTCCAAAAGGCTATGTTTTTTCCTTTCCAATTTATATAAGAGCTCTTCCTTTTTCTATTCACTATTATGTGTTTCGAATGGTTTGAGGGTGCTGTGGTATTCCTTGATTTCCACAGTTTTCTCAGCTATGAGCAATTAGTGAAATGAGAAAGGGATATCTGATCTCATTTGGCAGGTTAAGCCTCAGCTCAGGTCAAAGTTGCCTCCTCTTGGGTTCCACTTGCATTATAAAGTTCTCTTGTTGGCTTTTTGAATGTTTGCCCATTCTTCTCAAAGATCTTTCTCAAGGCCTCTCTACCATTTGCTTATGATTTGACTGTATTTATAGATGTGAACACTAAATCTTTCCCCTGAGTGTCTGTATCACCTCAAAAATCATATAAACAGTACTTCCGATGGAGGAATGATTTTGAAACCAGATCATGTGGCACTTTATTGCCAAAACAAAGTGGAAAGTAGCATAAAACAGAGTCAACTTTAAGGAGTTTTAGAGCCAGCAGAAGTCTTGGATTATCTAGTTTAAGCCTCTAATTTTGTAGGTGAGGAAATTGATAATTATGAACATTCTTTCCAATACTTCTATATTCAATTCAACAAACATTTCTTAGCTCTGTTACACATGCTTGTTGAATAGCTGGGGCAGGTGTTGGGCAGATAAAAACAAGAATGAAAAGAGTCTGACTTCAAAAGGCTTAAAATTTTGGGTTCAGAGATATGTACATACAAAGTACATACAAAATAAACAGACATTATTTTGGGGGTGTAGGGGGGCACTCAAAATTGGGAGGGTCGAGAGAGGCCTCAGGAAGTGTAAGTTAAGCAGAGCCTTAAAGGAAGTGAGAGACTCCAAGAAGTGGAGAGAAGGGGAGAAAGAAAACCTTCCAGGGGGGCAAGAGCACAGAGCTGGGAGACCCAACATCATGTATGAGGAGCAGCCAGGAGGCCAGCCTGACCACAGCATAAAGTGTGTGAGGGTGAGGAATGTCAACCATGTTTGGAAAGAGAGGTTGGGATGAGACTGTAAAGATACTAGAGTAGAAGAGTTTTGCATTTTATCTTAGAGGCAATTCTTTGAATTATATAGCACTTCAGCAATGAGCTTCTCTACCAGGTTATAAGTAGGGAATCCAGAAATTTAGTTTCAGACCAGGAACTAAGAATGACAGAGCTGATAATGGTAGACGGTATGGAGGCTAGGCTCTATATGCAAGGCAGGCAGTTTCTTTGTGTGCAACATGGAGGGGAGTATGAGGAAAACTCTTTAATATTACTTTTTACATATACATATAAATATATTTTGATCTGCCCCTGTGATTTCATTACTGTAGGCAATTCCTACCATGGAAACTCCCTTTCCTGTGCTGTGGCAACTCTGCTGTAACCTATATAGTCTCGGAGAATGCTCTGAAGAACTGAAAAGTTAAGTAACTTGCCAATGACCATATGGCCATTATGTTTCAAAGGCAAGTCCTGAACCTAATTTCCTAACTCCAAGGCTGGCACTCTATCCACCATGCCACACTTCCCCTTACAGGTATTTTTTAATGTCAGAAAGCTCTACTCTGTGTTATGAGGGTGTTTACTTGTGACAAGCTCTGTCTCATTACAAGGAAGGCTCAAAGCCTCCACTAAACACAGGGAGTATAGTTTTCAAAGCCTTGTGCCAGGTCTGGCACAGGGAGATGACTCTTCTCCCTTCACACTCATATTGAGTAAATCTTTCAGTTAGACCCAGAACTCATTCCTAATACAATAGTCCTAAACAAATCACAAGCTCTATAACCATCTCATTTTTTTAATGACACTTGTCACCACAGCTTTCATCCAGATATTGCAAAAATGCTTAGTGCAATGTTTGTAAAGTGTATTGAGTCCTTTCGGAAAAAGAGGCCAGATAAAGAGTCTCACATGAGATATTGGAATCAGAAAAGACCTTAAAGATAATCTCCCTAGAGATGAGGAAATTGAGGCCTAGCGATGGAGTGACTTTGCTGAGGGTCACACAGTATATACTTCAAAGTATAAAGTTGCATGTGAATTTAAGTGAGTATTCCCAGGTGAGCCAAGGGGTTCGATAATCAGATACTAGAAAAACTGGAAAGAAGGGATTTGAGTATTACCTTTGCTCAACTTAGTTAGCAAGCTAGAACTTTTTCATAAGCTTCTACTGACACACCTTTGACACACTTTCTTGTTTATGTAGCCTACTCATGAGATAGGACAACCCCTTTCAAAGCTTGAAGTAGAAGAGTAGTTACAGACAGGTGTCTGGGGATTAGATTGAAGGTACAAACAGGTATTCCTGAAAGTGAAAATTGGTGCTTAGAGAGTGTGAACATCCTAAGAAGGTGTAGGTAGGAAAGGTGTAGAAAAACTTTGGGCAAAGACTAAAACAAACCAGGAAGATTTTAAAGGTGAAATTTGAAAGAGGAAATGACTCATTAGCAGCTTGGAGGGAGGGAGTGAGTTCCAGTTAGGTGAGGTAAGACAAATAAAATAATTGCGACAGAGATGCTAGAGATGATTTTAGACTGAGTGATCAGTTACTACAGAGTAAAGGGATCTTGGACATTTTGCAGACTATTACTTGAAGAAATCAGTCCCAAATGCTGGGCATTATCACAACAGGATTAGAAATAAAACAAAATACTATTCTAACCTTGTCTAAGGTCATGACATCTGCTTCCTTCTAATACTTTGTGCAGTTTGGGCCATGGAAATCTTAAGAAAAGCAAGCTAATGATCAGAGAAAAATGAATTTGGGGAAAGGAGGGGTTTTCAAATGAAAGGAATTCAAAGGATTAGAGCTCTGGAGTCTTGGAAGGAAAAGCTGAAGAGAGTGATGCTTAAAAAATTTATAAAATCCTGAAGGGTGTGAGCTGCGTAAAGATTGAATTTTTCAGCAAATCTTTAGTTTTTTAATACTTTAATTATTAAGCACTGGAATTGGAAGTTTCAGTACAAATATAAGGAAATAGGTATTTTTGCAGATATTAGCTATATTACTATTACTTGTTATACTATAGATCCATAACAGGATACCAAGTATACCTCTAATCTTTTTTTTCAAGTTCTTGTTATTGTTCATCCTTCATTTTTATTTTATTTTTAATTAATCAATTTATTTTAGTTTTCAACATTCACTTCCATTAAGATTTTGAGTTCCAAATTTTCTCTCCATCTCTCCCTTCCCCCCACCCCAAGATGGTGTGCAATCTGATATAGGCTCAACATATACATTCCTATGAAACATATTTTCACATTAGCCATGTTGTAAAGAGGAATTAGAACCAATGGGAGGAACCGCAAGAAAGAAGAAACAACAACAACAACAAAAAAGAGAGCAAAGAGTACGCTTCCATCTGCATTCAGACTCCATAGTTCTTTCTCTGGATGTGGATAGCATTTTCCATCTTGAGTCTTTTGGAGTTGTCTTAGATCCTTGCTTTACTAAGAAGATCTAAGTCTATCAAAGTTAGTCATCGAACAATGTTGCTGTTACAGCAATGTTCTTCTGGTTCTGTTCACTTCACTCAGCAACAGTTCATGTAAGTCCAGGTTTTTCTGAAGTCAGCTTGCTCATCATTTCTTATGGAATAATAGTATTCTGTTCATATACCACAACTTGTTCAGCCATTACCCAATTAGTGGGCACTCCCCTCAATTTCCAATTCTTGACCACCACAAAAATAGCTGCTAAAAATATTTTTGTACATGAGGGTCCTTTCCCCTTTTTTATGATCTCTGTGGGATATAGACCTAAAAATGGTATTGCTGGGTCAAAGAATATGCAGAGTTTGATTGCCCTTTGGGAAAAGTTCCAAATTGCTCTCCAGAATGGTTGGATCAGTTCACAACTCCACCAACAATGCATTCATGTTCCAATTTTCCTACATCTTCTCTAACACACATATACCTCTAATCTTTTGAGGCTGTAATAGAGAACAGCCGTATCTTCCCACAAACCATTTCTTGTTCTTAATGTAAGGAAGTTTGACTCTGTGTGGTGGTTTTATCCCTCAAGCACTCTACGGTCCAGCCAAACCAGACTTCTTGTTGTTTGTCATATATGAGAGTACATCACTTGCCTCTGTACCTTTTCATAAAGGCTGGAGTGTACTCTCTCCTCACCTTGAACTCTTAGAATCTCAAGCTTCCTTCAAAACTTAGCTCAAATAACATCTCCTACATGAAGCCCCTCCTGATTTCCCTAGTTGCTCCCCCCATTACCTTATATTTACTTCGGATATTTTTTTTCCTGCTTATTTATATGTCTTTCCTTTGTCCAACCCTAAGCCTACAGCTTTCTCCAGAGCCACCTGAGGAGGTATAGGAAGAGACATACATAGGGTTGATGAGACACATTAAGTCCAGGAAGGGGAGGAGGAACACTGGGGAGTAGAAATAGCTCCTTCACATGGCAAATATGATGAGAAAGACCACCATCAGGTAAAAGAGCCCCAAGTTTTCAGAGAGGGCAAAGCCCAGGATGTGCTGAAGAAGGCGTTCCTAGCATAACCAATGATGAGTCTTCCAAAGATAGTCCTGATTCAGCCCCACAGCTGGCCACCCCCACAGTGGCAGCCCCAGCAGTGGTGAACTTGGCTGTTGTATCACTGTCTCCTGAGATAGCATGGGTTTGGAAGCCATGTCTGGGGATGAGTGAAGTCATGGGATCTGATGCTGCTGAAATGCTGAGGCTTTCATCTGATCAAATCTCTGAATGGAAGGAATAAATGGGAATAGAGAGATCTAATTCTGGATATCACCATCTTCTTGCTAGCCACTGTATTTTGCCATTGTAATGGTAATGGTATAGAAATTGTTTTTGGTAAGCTGTTACACGGGCAATGTTGCTTAATTTTGCACTCTATAGACTAGGAAAATAGTAGAACTTACTCAAGAAAAACAGTTTTTAAAATATACCTTGTTGGTTTTAGCTTCATATGTGGAAGGAAAAAACCCCCACTAGATTGGGAGTTAGGAGACCTGGATTTAGTCCAAGTTTGGCCACTGACTAGCTGTTTGACTTTGTGTGGTGAATTAGTAGCTTTAAACCTTAGTTTCTTCATCTGTAAAATAAGAGAGTTAGTCTAGACGACCTGTAATGACAGCAACCATATGATGATATGAAGAAAGGCAATTTCTACTTTTTAATAAGGTTTTCTAAAAAAAAATATATCTCCTTAATCAGACTATATATCCTGATTTTGGGCTCAGAAAATATAGCCATAAGGTAACTGAGCCCATATTATATACATATGTACATATATACATACATACACATTTATTTATTTATTTATTTATTTGTTGACTCTTTCAGATTTGTCCTGGTAACTGGGGAAGAAACTGGAGGAGAATAAAATTTCAGGACTTCTGAGATATCATTTAAAACAAAAGCCAGTTAAAGTATAAAATATGCAATGTTTACACACTTAGATTCTGCCACAAATGTAAATTACATTTATGAGACATGTTAAGTCATTACAAAAATTGATTTACAATACAGTAAGCTTTCTAAAACTCCTTAATTAGCTACCCTTCCCCACTGGGGACGGCTAAGTAGCATGGTGGATAAAGTGCCCGACTTGGAGTCAGGAAGATTCACTTTTCTTAGTTCAAATCTGCCCTCAAACATTTACTAGCTGTGTGACCCTGGGCAAGTCACTTAACCCTGTTGGCCTCAGTTTCTTCATCTGAAAATGAGCTGGAGAAGGAAATGGCAGACCACTCCAGTATCTTTGCCAATAAAAACAAAACAAAACAAAAAAACCCAAATGGGGTCATGAAGAGTTGGACATGACTGAAACAACTGAACAACAATAAATAACCCCACTGATAATGCCAAAGAACTAAACTTTTATATCAAGAGTAAGGGAAAGGAGAAAGCCTCTGCTGGAATTAGGGACCTCCTTCTGTGGATCATGCAGTGCAGAAGGGGAAACTGTCTTTTTAGATTTCATTTTTCCATAGTTTAGCAACTATGGAAATTTTCATTTTCAATTGCTTTTGGAGGGTGAACTAGAAATAAGATGGTTGCCGGTTTAAGATAGGAAAAAAAACCGGACATCATTTTAGCTGCATAAAGAAAGAGGGGTTGTGTGCTCAAGTCACAGAATTCGAGGTGGAAGGGGGACACCCCATCCATGGCACAAATCTTTTCCCAACTTCTTAGACAAGTAATCATCTGGCTTCTTCTTAAATACCCTTAGTGATGGGTATTAATACTTCCCAAGGTAACCTATTTCTTTCTGGCAACTTCTAATGGTTAGGAAGGTTTTTCTTGTATAAAACTGAAATGTACTTTTCTGTAACTTCTTAATTTGTAACTTTTTATCCTCCAGATCAATCCTACTGAACTCAGACATTTCCATGAAGAAACCAGTGCTGACAGAGACTGCAGGGATTAAGGCTGAAGTTGTTGGCGGCACAGTGTACCAAGTAAAAGCATAAAACTGAGGTCCCTCTTAGTTTGATAACCTGTGAGTTTCCCAGGACTAAATCATGAAAACCTAAATTCTGGAATTCATCCTTGCTATTTCTCTTAAACATTGTGTTGATTCCTGGCTTTAATTCTATTTTTGCTTCAGACAGCTCTTTTCTGCCTCTGGCCCTTTCAACATGATGAGTTTTCTTCCTGGTATTTGTTCTTGGCTTTGTCACACTTTGAGTCTGACTCTTTCCAGCACAGATACCCCTGTTCCCCAAATTAGGGAGGCGTTCACTTGGTACCATGACAATGACAGGCTACAGTATAAGATAAAGCACACAATCTCTCTTCCATATGATAGTTCTTCAAATATTTTAAAATAACTATCATTTACCCTCTGTTTCCCCTTATGGATCAAATAAGTGGGCCACACCTGAAGATGTTATGGGAGGCATCTTCACACCAGAATTCTAATTAGAATCTTGGAGCTGATTTATTCTACAAGCTTCCCCAGGCCTTGTCTAGCAAATGCCTACCTCTTGCTTCAAAGTGGCTGAGTGATCAAAGGGGTTTAGCAGAATTTATAGCGAGAAGAGACCTCACAGGTCACCTAGTTCAATCATGTCATTTTACATATGAGGAAACTGAAGCCCAGACTGAAGGGATTTTTCTCAAGATCAAACAGGTGGTAAGGCTCATTATCTTCTGTCTCAGTATTCATGTTCAATCTCATGTATCATGTTGTCTGTATTGGATTTGTTAATTACACAGTTATTCCATAGGTGTTATTCTAAAAAGCAGTAGAATGGTTAGGGAAAAGAGAGATCATAAAAAAATTAAAGAATAAGTGGGTTTTGAGAAAATACAAAAGTGAATAAATTCTTTCTAAGGATTTTGGTTACGAAAGGAACAAGGAGAGAGGGAATCTTAGCTCAAAGGAATAGAAGGATTGAGGGAAGGGTTTTTTTTTTTGGAGGGGGTTGGGGAGAATGAAAAAAAAAAAGAACTTGGTATATTTGTAAGCTGAGGAAAATGAACCAACAGAGAGATAGGAAGTAAAGGTTATAAGAAAAAGTGAGAATAAATGAGATGGTAAGGGCTATGAAGAGGGGATGGGATCAAGAGTTTGTTTTGAAAAGGAAGGACTCCTTGAAAGGAAAGATGAAGCAGATGGTGAGTAAAGACATTAAAAATTTTATAAATGAAGACGAGGGGAATGGAGGGAGCTTGTAGTTTATAGCATCAATCTTTTTAGAAAATAGGAGATATGGTCATCTGATGATATCAAGGAGGCTATGTTTGTAGCAGCGAGACTTGAAGAGAAACAAAAAAGTGTGGAACAAAGTCCATTTGTAATAATAATACTAGCCATTTATATAGCTCATTAAGTTTTCCAAAGCACTATCACTTACATCATTTTCTCCTTACAACAACCCAGTGGGGAAGGTGCTATTATTATTCCCATTTTATAGACAAGGAAGATGGAGAGAGGTTAATTTGCTCAGGGTCACACAGCTAGTGAACGTGTAGGGTGGGATTTTGAAAACTGGCCTTCCAGACTTCAAATTCAACACTGAGCTACTTAGTCACTCTTGTAGCAGATTCCATGCCACAAAATCCAAACATGGTCAGATGTATGACTAAAGCATTCATCAGGTTTTTCTGCTTTTCAATTATGCATTCTAGTCACTCAGTCAATAAGCATTTATTGAGGCACTGTGCTAGTAAGTTCTAGGGATACAAAGAAAGGCAAACATGTGGTCCTGACCCTGGAGGAGCTTATATTCTAAAGGGAAGACAACAGGTAAAGATCTATGTACATACAAGACATTTACATGTAAATGGAAGGTAATCTAAGAGGGAAGGCACCAGCAGTGGGAGTTGGAGGAAGGGACTATGTTACTGTGAACTGTTTATTTATTTAAGGTGGTTAGTTCTGTTAACAATTAAAAGATACAGTTCATCAGCGTCATAAAGCTTAACCAGTTGGAGAATATCCTGAAGAGGGCAAATAGAATGGCAGTGGGTCTGCAAAGAATGATGTTTGTGAGTCAGCCTTCAGATGAGAAGACTTAGGCAATATAAGATTTCTCCTACTCCATACCTCAAAGCCTCTTTATATTCTTCACTCATCTTTTTCTTTGCTCTAACCCTGGGGATGAAGTGGCCCTTCTCCTTGTCAAGGTTAACTCTTCTACCTGTGCTTTTTTGTTTTTAATCAGTTTTAAAAAAAAAAAAATGAAGATTTGCCTCCTCTCCTTCTGTACTCCCTACCCACATTGAGGAAAAAAAAGAAAAACAAAATTCTCTATTACAAAAATGTATAGTCAAATAAAACAAATTCCCAGGAAGGCCACATCCAAAAAAATGTCTCCATCTGCACCGAGTCAGCTCATTTCTACATGAGTCTTCTGGAATTGTGGTTAGCCATTGCATGGATCAGAGTTTCTAAGACTTTCAAAGTTGACTGTTTGGAACCATCCTCTTCATCATTTCGTACAGCACAGCAGTATTCCATCACATTCATATGATTTGCTCAGCTATTCTACAACTGATGGGCACCCTTTCAGTTTCTAATTCTTAGTCACTACAAAACAGAGATGTTATATTTTTGGATATATGGGTCCTTTTCCTATTTTCTTAATCTCTTTAGGGTATAGACCTAGTAATGGTATCACTAGATTAAAGAATTATGCATAGTGTAGTAGTTTTTGGGCACAGTTCCAAATTGCTTTTCAGAATGGCTGGGCCAGTTCACAGCAATACCAACAATGTGTTCCAGCTTTTGTCATTTTCTTTTTTTATTTTTTGGTCAACTTTGCCAATCTGCTAGGTGTCATGTAGAACTTCAGAGTTGTTTTCATTTGCATTTATCTAATTATAAGTGTTTTAGAGCCCTTTTTTCATATAGCTTGGATTTCTTCCTCTGAAAAGTGCATGTTCATATCCTTTTGCCATTTATCAACTGGAGAATAACTCATATTCTTATGTATTTGAATCTGCAGCCTATATATTTTCGAAATAAGCCTTTATCAGAGAAACTTGCTGCAGTTTTTCCCCCATGTACCTGCTTCTCTCCTAATTTTAGCTGTATGTGCAAAAAGTTTAAAATTTTACATAATCTAATTTACCCTCTGTAACCATCTATTGTTTGGTCATGAGATCTTCCCCTATCCAAAGATACAAAAAATAATTTCTCCTTTGCTCCTCCAATATGTTTATGATGTTGCCCATAATGTCTAAGCCATGCATCCATTTGGAGCTTATATCGATATATGGTGTGAGTTATTTATTGGTCTATACCTAGTTTCTGCCAGACTGCTTTCCAATTTTCCCAACAGCTTTTTCAAATGCTAAGTTCCTTCCCAAATAGCTGGGATCTTTGGGTTTACCAAACATTCTGTGCTTATTTGTTTCTGTGTATCTATTTGTGCTTTTGACTCATTCTGCTCCTGTCTTCTTTAGAAGCTTGCTCCATCATTCTCATCTTCAATAAATTCCTATCTTCTTCGATGCCTTATAAACATGCTCAAGTCTCCCCATCTTTAAAAAAAACCCCAAAACAAAAACACCTTTCTTTAAGCCTGCGACCCCCTCAAATTATTCTGTATCTCTCTCCTTCCTTTTATTGCTAATCTACTAGTAAAAGTAATATACACTGGCCACCTCTTCTTCCTTATTACTTGTTCTCCAAAGTTCCCAATGATCTGGTGGCTAGATTTGATGGGTCATTTCTAAATCAACTCCCTCCTTGATCTTTTCGCAGTCTCTGACAATATTGACCATTACCTCCAGGAATTTCTCTTGGCTTCTGAAACACTACTCCTTTCTGGTTCTTTTTCTACCAATCTGAACATTGCTAGTTAATCTTCTATTATGCCCTAAGTGCCTCCTCCAATGCTTTGTCCTGGGCTCTCTCATTTTATCTTTAAACTTTTTCCTTTGTGATTTCATTGGCTCCCACATAAGTTTAATTATGACTCTACACTGATGACCCTGACATCTCCATATCCAGACCTGTTTTCTCTACAGAACTCCAGTTCCACATCTCTACTGTCCTATGCATAGGCCTGAACAAGCAACTCTCCTGGTGAAAAAGACATTCCATCTCTCTTGGCCCTGGACCTTCTCTCTGCCCCCCCCCCCCCCCCATGCTTTAAATGTTCTCCATCCTCTGCTCTGCTACTGAGCTCCCTGACTTTCTTTACGTCCTTTTTTACAGGAAGCCTACCGCAATCTCTCTTAATTCCAGTGCCTTCCCTCTCTTTATTATTTCCTATTTATCCTGTACATAGCTTGCTTTGCATATATTACTTTGCATGTTGTCTCCTCTATTAAACTATAAGCCCTCACGGGTAAGGACTGTCTTTTGCCCCTTTTTGCATCTCCAGCAATTAGCAAGGTCCCTGGCATATAGTAGGTGCTTAATAAATGTTTGATTTTTTTGGCTCCTTGTTTCCTCTAGAATAAATACAAACTCCTTAGATTGGCATTTAATAACCTCTCTAACAAGAGTCCAACCTAACCTTTTATTTCAAATTACCATGCCCTGGAATGCTCTTTCTCTTCATCTCCGACTTCTGACTTCCTTCAAGTCCCAGCTAAAATCCTACTTGCTACAGTAAGTCTTTCCCAATCTCTTTTAAGACAAGTGCCTTCTTTCTATTGATTATTTTCAATTTATCCAGCATATAGCTTGTCTGTTTGTACCTCTCTGCATGTAGTCTCCCTCGTTGGAATGCGAGCTCCTCAAAGAACAGCAAATGTTTTTTACCTGTCTTTGTATCCCCAGTGTTTACTGACTGACTATACTCTACGTGCCAGTCAAACTGGGCTCTTGGCTATTTCCCAGATGACATGCCATCTTCTGCCTTTATGAATCTGCATAAGTTATCCTCTAGGCCTAGGATAGCATTCCTCCTTCACTTGTACCTCTCAAAATCCCAGTCTTGTTTCAAGACTCACTTTACATGTCACCTCCTCCTTCCCTGAACTATACTCCCAATAGTCTCAAGCTAAAAATGTTCCATCTCTTCTCAATTATTCCTAAAGCATTTTTTTGAGATCTCTCCTTTACCCCCATAACTAACAGCATATTTATGGATGTATGTGCCTTATTCCATCCATCCCAGGAATGGAATATTTTGGGTTTTTGTGTGTTTGTATCCTCAAACATGCACCTAACTCTGAGCTTTACCCCTCTCCCTCTCTCGTTTCTTCTAAGTCTTTTTATCCTCCAGACTAAACACTCTTCATTCTTTAATCCATTCTTTTTTGGGAGGCACTTAAACTTAGAGAAGAGTTACTTAAGCCCTTACCAAAAGGCTATTTACTCTAAGACGGTAGACACTTTTAATAATAATGGTTATCTGGTTTCCCAGTCCATAACAGATTGAAAGCAGCAAAGTGAAAGCAAGGCCAGGGTATATTCTGGGAAAGCGAAGACTTCTTGTTGAGTTGTTTTTCAGTCTAGTTGGACTCTTTGTGACCCCATTTGGGGTTTTCTTGGTAAAGATACTGGTTTGCCATTTCCTTCTCCAACTCATTTTACAGATGAGGAAACTAAGGCAAATAAGGTTAAGTGACTTGCTCAGGATCACATACCTAGTAAGTGTCTGAGCCCAGATTTGAACTTGGGAAGATGAGGCTACTCCAGGCCCGGGACTCTATCCACTGTGCCACTTCACTGCTCTTAAAAAGACCTTTATCCATTCTTAAAAAGTTGTTTTTTATTGATCATTTCTTTACTTGATATAGTTTGGGGCCCTGCACCATTTTGTTTATCCTCCTTTGAATAAGGAAAAATGTTGTCAAGGTCCCTTTGGTGACATGGCCCATAAAACTGAATACAGTACTCCAAGCAAACCATGAATGTCAGAGATTTTGTTCTGGTCAGTAAATTCACGTTAACTAGTTACTTGTCTCTACACAGTAGAAAATGGGCAAAGCACTTAAATATAAGCAAATCTCAAGGATATGGGGCAAAGTTTGTTTAATTTCCCAGACATAGATTGAAGAGGACATTTAAAAGGGTTACACAGTCCAAGATCATACCTTAGGAAGGCTGCAAAGTATCTGAAATTCTTACTTTTAGAAATTCATTCCAATAATTTACAGTTTCTTTTAAACAATTACTGTTCAGGAGGCTAACACATTAAATAAGCCTTTGAAGTTTGTAAATTAGTTTATCAGAGACAGTAAGCCAGTTACTTGGGAAGGCCCATAAGACAGATAAATTTTGCTAGGGTGTGGCTGGAGAAGAATGGAAGGGAGAGAAAAAGAGGAACTGGAAGCCTGATGAAGGTGGAAAAAAGCACTGAATTTGGAGTAAAATGAAATGGGTTAAGATCGTGACCTCTACTATTTACTATATGTAACCTTGGGCAAGTCACTTGACTTCTGAGCCTCAGTTTCTTCATTTGTAAGATGAAAGCTTTGAGACTGTGACTGACAAACTTTTATCAATAAACATTTGTGCTAGGTGGGGAAACAAAAAGTGGCAAAAACGCTTTAGAGAGGTGGTTAAAAGAGAACTCTCAGATTCAAGTTACAAATACAATAAAAATCTTATCTGATTTATCTGAATATGTCTTCATAGCACTGGGGAAAAGCGCTGCTGTTCTCCCCATCTCCCCCCTCCCCCCCCCGACAAAGTCTGAAAGACCCAGTGCCGTCCATGCAAGCACCTAAGCCTGCAGTCTAGACCTTGAATGGCTAGGATTTGAAGCCGTCTAAGTTAGGGGGATCTCCGGCGCGGTACCAGGGCACCCCAAACAAAGAGGGAAGGGCCTGGAGGTGAGAAGAAAAAGGAACTCTAGAGGCTACCTTCCTTTACCCCCTCCCACGTGCCACACAAGCGGGTCACCCTCAGCAAAATCCTCTAGATCAGTCCAAGACATAAGCGGGGGGGGGGAGCGCAGTAAAATTACACTCCCCCTCCCCAAAGAGCCGGAACCGTCGTCCGTCGTAAGTCCAGCGTGGAAGGTATCAAACTGGTCTCCAAGTCCAAGGGATCAATCTCTGACCGCCGAGCCTGGGTTACTTGCCAAAAGAGAGAATCCCAAAAGCCCTTAACAGAGAAGAAGCTGCTATGGGACAAGAATCCGAGAAAGAGGGAGTGACAGACAGAGAAAGAGGCCCCGACACTTTGGGGCGGCGTGAACTACGCCAGGAATGCGAAAGAAATGTTAGGAATCCAGGGCTGGCGGAGGCTGGTGGCCGGTGGAAGAGCAAAACCGGTTTAAATCCGGCCACTGGCAGCGGCCTCCCTGCTCGGACCACAAACCCGGGTGCAGGGAAACGAGTAGGACGGGACGAGCTTACTCGGGAAGGCTGCAGAGAGGAAAGTCCTGCTGTCCAGATTTTATCGCGCACCTAAAAGTGAGAAGAGGAGCCACTGGGCACAGCGCGAGGAGCGAAGCCCCTGAGCTGAACTGCGCTGGGCTGGGGGGAGGGGAGAAAGGGGAGACCCACAGCTCCTCCCATCTCCAGTCTTGGCTCCTCCCTTCCTTAATGCGCTTGCGCAACGGCGGAGCCCGACTCTATTTGGCTATAAGATTTGCGGCAGCGGCACCAGCGTTGCTTACCCAGCATGCCGCGCGGGGGCGACGGCTGTACGACTACCCCTTTCCCTCCCCCGTTCCCCCACGTTACCCTCCTTTCCCCCTCCCATCCGCCCCCCCTCCCTCCAGTGAGTGAGTGAGACGGGCAGATGGAGGAGGGACTGTAATGGCGGCGGCCGGCAGCTCCCTACTCTGACCCGCGGCAGACACTTAGCAACGACCCCCTCCCCGCCCCTCTCCCCGCGGGCCGCCGCCCAGCCGCCCGTGCGGGGCCACCTTCCTCCTCCTTCCCCCCCGCCCCCGGCCGTCCGCGTTTCCCCCCGCGCCCCGGCCGGGGCCCCTCACACAATGGATGAGCTCCCGGGAGGAGGCGGCGGCGGCCCGGGGATGGCAGCCCCTCGGCAGCAGCAGCAGCAGCAGGGGCCGGGGGTTAACATGAACCTACAGCCGGGAGCCGGTGGAGGAGCGGCCGCCGGCGGGGGTCAGCCAACGGCGGCGGCGGCGGAGGGTGCGGGCCCCTCTACGGGCCCGGAGCTGTCCCGGCCGCAGCAGTACACGATCCCGGGCATACTGCACTACATCCAGCACGAGTGGGCGCGCTTCGAGATGGAGCGGGCGCACTGGGAAGTGGAGCGGGCCGAACTGCAGGTAGCCGGTCGCGGGACCCCGGGGGTGGGGGGGACCACAGGACCTCGACGGGAGGGTGGAGGGGGTGGGGCCCGCGCGGGGATCCCGGGCCCGAGGGCACTGGGTAGGCGAGACGTACCTTGGGGGGCCCAGGCTGAGGAGGAGCGGCGGCGGCGGCAGCAGGTCCCGGCCGGGGTCCCCCTCCCCCCTCCTCCCTCCGGCGGCGGGAAGCCTTCTCCGAGGCCCTCACTGGCTGCGCGGTGCGGGCTTCCTCGGGGCAGCCATTTTGGTTTCTAGTATGGCGTCCGCCGGGGCTTCGACGGAGGTGGCGGCGCCGACCCAACCTGGGGATCCGTGGCCCCGGGACGATCCCCCCGCCGAAACCCCGGGTAGGGGAGGGAGGCTGGCCGCGGGACGCGTGCGCCACGGCAGCCCTTAACCCTTCCCCCCTCGGGCCAGAAACCTTGGCCCGGAATCGTGCCGGGCTCTTCCTCCTCCCCTTTTCTCCTCCTCCAAGTAGGTCCTCCCCACCCCCACCTGCCCTTTGACAGCTGCCCTCCCCTCCCCGGGGTATCCGGGCTTCCTCCAAACAGGATTTTAAGTTTTCACTCCCCGCCTGGTGAAGCTGGCTTGGGGGGGCCCGGTTCACCCAGGTGGTGTGCCCCCCCCCTCCTTTGGGTTCCTAACATTCCTCAACTTCGGGCCAACTCTTGAACTCTTGGATAATGAATAATTCCTCAGTGACTTCAGGTTGCTTTACTTTTCTCCGTGTCCCAAGCAGTCACTTCCTTCTCTCTGCTACTGGGTGTTAGGCGAAAGAGAAGAGGGCAGATTGGACTTAAATCTGGTTGGAGTAAAGATTAGTTATTTTCATATTTCAAGCTCCCTTTTTGGGGAGGAAATGGAAAATGAAATATGCCTCACTCATCCTCAAAAATGGGAAGAACATGAGTGTGTAGGCTTTTGTAGTAGGGCAGGGACTTGGATTTAAGAACCTACTGTTGATATATCTGTTGGGGAAGAATGTTTTAGTGGACATTTCTAAAGTGTTTATTTTTAAGCCCCTTTCCAAGGCAAATTTAGGACTAGGGGGTGGGGAGCATCTCCGGCTCGAACGCCCTGCACCTGTTCTTTTTTTGACAAGAATATGTTTAGTTTGCATGCAGTATTGTAGTTCACTGGATGTGTGGACACTAAATAGTTATGGAAATATAATATGGAGGGGAAATTATACCCACTTTAAAAAGATCTCATCTCAAGTATGTAAACCAGTTTTGAAGACAAAAAAGGTTTTGGTTTTTTTTTTTTTTTGCTCTTATAAATAGTAAAGTAACAAAATGAGGTTAATGATTTTTTTTAAGTGAAAATAATAATTTTGCTTTTGAAATTGTTTTTGTCAAGTCTTAGGAAAATAAGATTATGAGATTCATTAGATACCTGTCAGGTTTTTTTGTTTTTGTTTTTTTGGCTAGGCAGTGGGGTTAAGTGACTTACCCAGGGTCACACAGCTAATAAATGTCAGGTGTCTGAGGCCAGATTTGAACTCAGGTCTTCCTGACTCCATGGCCAGCCCTCTATCTGCTGTGCCACTTAGGTGCACACACACCCCTCCCCCCCTTTTTTAAAAACTTTTGTGGATTTTATCTCATTTGATAAAGTATTGGACTTTAAAAACACGAAATTAAAAAAAATGTTTAAAGGCTTATTGCCTTTTACGTTTTGGGGGTATTTTTAATATGTACATGTGATACATGGTGCATTGTGCATTTTAAATGTTTTATTGAAAGTTTGTAGTGACCTACAGATAATATGTACCATGGACTACACTGTTACCCATGTAAGTGGACTAATCATATTAGAAAAGGGTTTAGGGTTTTTTAAAAGCATATATGTTGGAATTTGAATTTATTTTATAACATTATACTAGTGTCCATAAGTATGAAACATGATGAAATAATTTGTATAGTATGGTAGGTGGGTTTGAAACTCGGTGAGGAAGAATTACTAGGTATGATCATTTGTCCCATTTTTCTATTGATGATTTTGAAATGCAATAATGCAGTCTAAATGTTGATGATTAGTGTGTTTTATAAGGAATTAATCCTAGGATTTGTATTTTAGGATTTTTTCTAAATAAGAATTTCATTAGTCACTCTCATACTGTAGTGTAACACAAGCACTAGAGATGTTACTGGTTTACTACTGGAGTTAAGTTAATAATGTTAATCCTATAATGTCTGTTTTGACTTTGCCCTTTCTATCTTTTCTCCTATTGATACTCCTTTCCCCATGCAGCAGCCTATCTATGTTTGCCAGTTCTGGGAAAGTCTTGTCCATGTCCTCTTGTAAATCTTCCAAAGAGAATGGCTCTAACCTATATATCCTGGGGACCTTCCTCTGCTGTTCTTCACATTGCTAGGTCACAAGGACCCAGGGTGCTCATTAGTTAATCTTTACTCTTGCTAGTGACCAATCCATATTTTTTTTTTGTCTCTGACATCTGGTAAGTTATTTCTCCTGTGTAGCTCACACCCACTATGTACCTCTGCATTTGCCTCTAATTCTTCAGAAACCTAAGTACAACGCAAAGAGTAGAGTATCTGTAGTCAGACAAGGTGGGTTCAAATTCTAGTTCACCCATTTAACAATTATGTGAACCCACCCAAGTCACAGGAACCCGCTGAGACTTAGTTTCTTTCGCCTTCTATGAAAATAAGGGGGTTGAACTAGATTACTTTTAAAGTTGCTGTCAACTCAGTGATTCATCTTTGATGACTCCCCAAATATACGCTATTACTAGGAGAATACAGTATTGTTCATTTAAAGGATACATCTTAATTAAAGGAAAAACTTACCACCAAAAGCAGTACATTTTTTCCCAAAAGCAAAACAACCTGTCCTTCACATGACCAATTCTGAGACCAGGTTACTTACTCCAGAATAAATGTATTGATTGAACCAGTTTTGTGAATTGTCCAAGTCATTTCTGAGGGAGATGCTTAAACTAGCAAGGAGGCTGTATTTGGAGGCCTGGGACCTTAGTTTGAATCCTTATTCTTGCTTTCTGCTTCTGTGACATTGGATAAGTCATTTCCCCCATAAAGGTCTCAGTTTTCTCATTGTGTAGAAGTAGGAGGTTAGATTAGTTAGTCAAAATTCTGTGGTCTTAGGATTCTGCTTGCTCATAAAATTAATTTCAGCAGAATGGTTTTGCATATACCAGCTTAGTTTTTCAAGACAACATAACTTCTGTTTCTAAGCCATAGGGATTGTTATGTGCTACTTTTGAGACATAAAAAGTTCTTATTTTCTTTGACAGTTTTTGAAAGTCAGTAATATTTATTTCAAATGTAAACTAGTTACTAATTTTCTCAATTTTACAAATAGCCTATTGAGATTTTTTTACTTGTTAGGTTTTCATTGACATTTACCAGTTGTGTTTTAGAATATGTGGATGGGGGGGTGAATTCATGTCATTATTTTAATGAAGTGTCAGTGCACTTCTAATCATAAATTTATCTTTTCTAATTTATTATTTATTTTAAATATTCTTTTCTTTTTAAATTTTGAGGTCTAAATTCTCTCCTTGCCACCCATTGAGAAGGCAAGCAGTAGAATATGAGTTATCCATGTGAAATCATGCAAAATATTTTTTAAAAAAGGAAGAAGAAAGATAATTATACTTCAGTTTGTACTCAATTCATTAGTGCTCTCTGGAGATGCATGGTATTTTTTCATCATTGAGTCCTTTGGAATTGTCCTAGATCATTGTATTGATCAGAGTAGCTAAGTATTTCATAGTTGATCATCATTACAACATTGCTGTTATTTGCTAATTGTAAATTTAAATGTATTGTAAAGACGAGCCTTATAACAATTAAAATACAAGTTATATCACTTGCATAAAACCTAGCATATATGCATGTATGTATGTGTATATATGTATATGTTATATGTGTGTATATTTTTTCTCAAAATATGATTCCTTGAGTTGTCCATTATTAGAAGTATTAATAAAATTATAAATGTTTTGAACTCAGATAAATTATGTGATAACCTTTTAATATGTGAATTTTTATCCTCTGAAAAAGATACTTTTAGGTATTGTGAACCTCTGTGAACAGGAATTTGACCTAAGCCTGTTTTGGAATCACTAGGCTTATTTTATATATACATATATGTACTATATTTACTTAGTTCCGAATATGTTTTATCTGTGAAATGATAGCTCCTTGAGGGAAGGAATTGCCCACTTTTGTATTGGTATCACTGATGCCTGGCACTTTTTTCCCCCACTTGCACTGGCCCGGTGATTTCAGAGGTGTAGAGTATTCCCCTCTACAATGGCAGTCAGACTTTGTTCTGAAACTTAATAGTTTTGGAGAGATGCTTGAGGCACTGAAAGGTTATGACACAACTACTTATTAGAGGCAGTACTTGAACCTAGGTTTTCTCACTCAGAAGTCAGTTCTCTACTTGCTTTACCACTCTGCCTTTTGCCTGGCATATAGTTGGTACTTAATAAATACTTTGTTGTAATGGGTTTCATTGCAGAACTACCAAGTTGATCTCACTCACAAGATAGTCTGTAGTCAGCTTAAAAGGTATAACCTACTTTTGGTTGTTAATGTTGGACTTCTCTGTATCGGTTTTGAAATAGCCTCTAGCTGGGTCTTGTCTTTGTTATACAGCTTTCCTTGTTTTAGCTGATTTAACTTGTAATTCCCAATTTTGTATTTTCATGTGCTACATATGTGTTCCTTATAGTTTTTGTGTATGGTGCATGCATGTGGCTTTATCTTTGTCCTATTTTAGTACTTCTGGAATCTCTGATACATATTTGTGTAATATGGTACTTAACTCATTTCACTAGTACAAATTATAAACCCCTACATGTTTTAGTAGATAGTATTCATTAGTTGCTGTGACTGAAAAAAGTAGTACTTTCACAAGCTAACCTCCTGGTGGTGACTTCCTCCAAACTTTTCTAGGCTTATTCTTAGATGAGAAATACAGCCTATATTTGTGCCTGTTCTTTTTGAAAGTTTTCCTGTTTGGTGGAAAGAGCGGTCAGAGATTATACTATGCTGTTATGGACTTCAGGAACCTAAGGGTCACTTGCTTGGGAGCCATCTGGTATTAGGGGAGGGTATTTTCTATAAATTAAAAATATTCAAATGAATGTAATTTATAAAGTGTACTATAGAAAGAAGTGTTGAAATGAAATCTTTAGTGCTTTTTTGTTCATTTTTCATTCTTTTCTGACTCTGTGACCCCATTTGAGGTTTTCTGGGCAAAGAAACTGGAGTGGTTTGCCATTTCCTTCTCCAGCTCACTTTATGGATGAGGAAACTGAGGCAAACAGGGTTAAATGACATGCCCAGGGTCACCCAGCTAGCAAATGTCTGAGGCCAAATTAGTCTTCCTAATTCCAGGCCTTGAACTCTATCCATTTATTTAAAAGTGCACCTTGTTTATCAAAAGTTTGTTACTGTCTCTGTTGACTCTGATCACCCAGATTGGTCATAAAACTGATTAGAATGTTTTGGAATGGGGAAAGACTTAAGATTAGGACACCAGGTTATTGCAGTAGTCCAGTAGATAGGTGATTTGGATATATGCTAAGGTGGTGACATTAGATGTGAGCAGAAAGACATAATAGGGGTATTGTGAAGGTAGAAATGACAAAATTTGATAATAGATTGGATATATGTGGTGTAACATAAGTGGCATCAAGATTACAGGTTTAGGTGACTGGGAGGTTCATGGTACCTTCAACAGTAATGGGAAAGTTGGTCAGGAGTGAGGGTTTTAGAGGAAAAATGAATTGTTTTTGAACTCGTAGAGTTTAAGATACGTATGGGACTTCAATCTGAGATGTCCAAAAGGTGATATGGAACTGAGCTCAGGTTAGGGCTGGAGCTGCAGATCTGGGAATTATTAGCATAGAGATATATATTTTATAAAATAATAAAATACTTCTGTTGTCAAAATGCTAAATGTTGTAGAGCTTTAACAAATTATGTTAAATATTATCAACTTATAAATTTATGATGCATATTTTATGAGACTTTACAGTTTATAAAAATACTTTCCTTACAATAGCCTTCTGAGTTATGGAGCACAAGTGTTCCCATTTTACCAATGAGAAGGCTAAGGCTTATTTAGCTAAGCTATTTCCTTGCCTACTATCAAGTACTAAACTTAAGACTTGAGACTTGAATTTAGGTCTTCTGAGCCTGAATCCAAATAAGTACTCCCTCCCATCTTTCTAGCCTTGTAATACATTATTACTCTTCATGTACTTTTTGGTACAGAGTTCAGGCCATTCCATCTCCTAGTTCTGTACCTTTTAACATCCACAAGTCTTCCATGCCTAGAATGGATCCTCCTTATCTCTGCCTGTTAGAATCCCTAGTTTCCTTAAAAACTTATTTCAAAAGCCACCTACCTACCTGGGAGACCTTTACTGATTCCCCTGGCTATTAGTGTTTCTAAACTATATGTTTATGTCTCCAAACCTGTAATTTCATTGGTTGGTGTAGCAAGCTCCTGGTGAAAAATTCCTCCACTAAATAAAGCAGATCAGCACCTCTGCAGTTTAAAGTCAAAAAGCTGCTTGGGACACTGAGAGTTTAAGGAACTTGCTCAATGCTAGAACCAGTATGTATCAGAAGTGGGATTTGAACTTAGGTCTTCTTGATTGAAAGACCAGTTCTCTATTCACCATTCTCACTGCCTCATGTTTTACCTATGTTTTTATAGGTAAATGTTAGGAAAACAACTTCCTGGCAAGCGTAAGGACTAGTTCAAAATTAGCCGAAGATATTTACTAGCTGTGTGACCCTGGGCAAATCACTTAAATCAGTTTCCTCAACTGTAAAATGGGGATAATAATAACACCTACTTTACAGGATTGTGGTGAGGATTAAATGAGATAATATGTGTAAAGTCCTTAACACTGTGCCTGGCACATAGTAGACTTAATAATAAATATATATTAATTATGTTATTAAATATATTTATAAATGCTTATTTCCTCCCTCCCCCTTTTATGGCAAGAACTGTTTTATTTAGTTTTTGTCTCCAACCTCAACATTGTGCCAGTAACATAGTAGGTGCTTAATCAGTGCTTATTTTTTGCTTGGGGGTGGGATATTGGTGTAATACTGAAGTTTGACTGGAGCATAGTTTATTCATAGGGGAGCTAAGAATGTCATGTTCTACTTATCACAACACAACTTCTGCTTATTATTTTACAGGAACTTGAATACCAGGCTGAGGAGTTTGAGCTTTATTCATAGAAAGATTGAACCATTTAAGTTTTTTGAGTAGCAAAATGACATGATTTGAATCTTGCTGTAGGACAGGGCTTCTTAACCTGGGGTCTGTGAACCTGATTTTTTTTTTTAATTGGTGACAGGATTTCAACAAAATTGATTTTCTTTGTAATCCTGTGTATTTTATTTTATGCATTTTAAAAGTCTTCTGAAAAGGGGTCTATAGACATCACTAGGGACAGCTAGGTGGTGCAGTGGATAGAGCACTGGGCCTGGAGTCAGGAAGATCTGAGTTCACATTCTGGCCTCAGACATTTGCTAGCAGTGTGACGCTGAAGAAGTCAATCCCCACTTGCTTCAGCTCCTCATTTGTAAAATGGGGGCACATTAGAGAAGGAATTGTGAAGCCAATCCAGTATCTTTGCCAGGAAAATTCTATGGACAAAAGATCATGGGCTCACATAGAGTTGGACATGACTGAACAGCAACAACAAAAGACTTTGCCAGACTTCTGAAGGGGACATAAAAGAAAGGTTAAGAACCTCTGCCATAAGATGTTGTTTGTCATCTATATGTAGCATGGATTGGAGTTGGAAAGAAGAAATTGGAGGCAAAGATTAGTTTTGTAGCTGTTACAATGGTCCAAAAACTAATAAGGTCCTGGAGCGGTGAAAGGAGAGTGGGGCTGAATGTATTGCAAAAAGAGAGTAGGTAGGATTTTGCAGTTGAATGGATAAGAATGGGAGATGAGGAGAATGGAAAAAAGAATCTTAAGATAATGGTAAGATATTGAACATAATTGATTAGGTGAATGAAAGTAATAGAAATAGGGAAGTTAAGAGTTTGAGGATTTTGAAGTGCCAATGGTACATCCAAGTGAAGATAGTTAGCCAGCAACTGGAAATAAGGGAATGGTGCTCAGGAGAGGTAAGTCTCCATGTTGAATCATTCATAGAGAAACAATGAACTTTATTCTTATTTTATCTCCATTAATGCCTAAACATAGAACTTTGCATATAGTGTTGACACTTGAAGTAAATGTTCAGGTGGCTTGGGGGAGTGTGTGATGAAATGATTCAAATGGTTGGAGAGGGATTATGGAAGCTGAGGACTTAAAAGGACTTGGCATTTGGTGGTTAGAAGGTCATTAGTTACTTTTGAGAGAACGGATGTCATGATAGGGATGGCAGTTGGATTGTAAGAGATTGGTGAATAGATGGACCAGACGTTTCATACAGTGAGTATACACTTTCTCTTAAAAGAAGTTTTGTGGGGTTTTTTGTTTACAACATGGCTAATAAGAAACCATGTTTTGCATGATTTCACATGTATAATTGGTATCATATTGCTTGCCTTCTCAATAGGTGGGAGAGGGACTGGAGTGAGGGAGAGAATTTGGAACTCAAAATAAAAAAATGTTCAAAAATATATAAATAATAAATTTTTTTAAAAAAGTTTGAAGGGGAGAGAGAAGAGCACAGTTGGTCAGAGTAAGAGATTTCAGAGTTCAGTACATTAGAGATAGGCAGCTAAATGAATCAGTGAATTGAACTTGGTCCTGATTTCCAATGCAGCTTTGTGACCCTGGACAAGTCATATAACTTGTCAGTTTCCTCAGTAGTAAAATGGGGATAACAGATAGCACATACCCTGCAGGATTGTTGTGAGGATCAAATAAGATAATATTTGTTAAGTGCTTAGCACATCAGTAGGTGTTGTATAAATGCGTATTCCCTCCATCCCTTAAAGTGATTGAATTATCAAGTGTATAAGTGGATACCTGGAATGGAGATTGACATGATAGAGTTGAGGAAGACCTAGATCTTGCAAAGCCAGATCATTTAGAAGAATCATTATTTGGAGTTATTTTGAAGAATTATTTTTTGTTTGTTTTTACTTTTGTCGTTATTGTTTTGGTCTACATGTGAGAAAAAGAGAACTCCTGATAAGGAAACTCTTATCTCCCAATGCAGATTGGCACCTGCTTTTCCATTTATAGACTTAGTTTCCCTGGGGCAATGAGAAATTAATTGATCAATCATCAAGGGTCACACAACCAGTTTGTATCAGAGGCTCTACTTGAAGCGAGGTTTTCTGTCTCAGATGTCAGTCCTCTTTCCTTTATGCCAAACTTGATTTGTTGATAAATCTTTTTCTTTTCTACTCATTTTATCTACTTGTTTTCACTAAGACCTGACTCCTTCCTGATGACAGCCTCCCTCGTACTTTTACTCATTTCCCCCACCTTAGGTCTAGATGGAAAATTGGAGTCCTCCTTGCTCCCTATTGCTCTCTTACCATTACCCAGTACCCTCTCTTTCTTCGAGGTCCCCTTAATCCATATCTACTACCCAATCAAAATTCTGGTAGCTGTTGTCTACTGAGATGTAGGCTATTTCCCTTCCTCAAAAAAAGTTGTTTCTCTGGCTTATTATCTTTTTTTTCCCCTCAACTCTTGGCTGTCCTACCAGGGAATTACACAGTACATAAAAACACAGGTCACTTTGGTTCTCGTTGCCAACTATAGGTTTCAGGCCAAGCCCCGCTTGGTCATTGTTTGGGCTCTGATTGGCTCAGAGCAAATGTAAATAGCAATTATTTCTGTTTTGGCCAGAAACTCTGAGGGTCTTCCCCTTCCAGATTGATTTTTTTTTTTAACTAACCTTAATCACTGAATGGGCATTGCCTTGTCAAACTAAGAATTGTTAAAGATCTTAGCTTAACAAGGCCAAGGTCCCCCACTGCATCCAGGGCCATCTCTAGTCATCCTACTCTATATCTCACCACTAGACTCAGATGGCGCCAGAGGAAAAAGTGAGACTGGTGACTGCACAGCCCTCTCTAACTTAAATTCAGTTCACTTGCATGTCGTAGCATCATCTCCCTGGTGTCACGGTCCTCTTCAGGAACAGAGGACAAGGACAAAAACCAAAACACCAATTTCATTTCAACCACTCTAACCTCTTAGTTCCCTAACTTACTCATTTCCCAGCCTACTCTTCCTCGGAGACATACGGAAAAGAGCATACTCTTGATCTTGCCACCAGGAATGTACCACTCTCATGTTCATAAGTTCCTGAATTTCTTATCTGATCACAAACTATTGTCGTTCTACCTCAGCCTTCTGCCTTGTATCTTCATACCTTTTTCTTTGTTCTCATTGTGGCAGTAGGCAATGCACTGGGTAGAATCCTGGGAGGGTGTCAGGAAGAACCAAGTTCAAATTCAGCTGTATACTTTCTAGTTCTGTGAGCCTGAGTAAGTCACTTAACCTCTGTTTGCCTGGAATGACTGTCACTCTTTATATCAGCCTCCTGCCTTCAAGTACTAGCTAAAATCCTACTTAGTAAGTGAGAAGCCTTTGTTGTTCCTCTTTAGTACCTTCCCTCTGTTGATTATCTCCAATTTGTCCTGTATATATATCTTCTGTGTGTATAGTTCTTTACATGTTGTTTGATGGTAAGACAGTGATCTTTGAGGACTAGGACTGTCTTTTGCCTTTCTTTGTATTCTTAGTGCTTACCTCAGAGCCTGATTCATAGTAGGTACGTAGTAAATATTGTTGATTGACTGCCACACTGGGTCTCAGAAGAATCATTATTTAAATGGTCTATTTATGTTACATTTCTAGAAATGTTTCATAAGTATGCATTGAATGAGATCATATAGAGTAGACCAATACTACCATAGGAAGCCAGAGATTTGTTTTAATGTTCTAATTTCTTTGTCTCTATCCCCCAGTTTATTAACCATGGGACCTTAACTAGGTCTCAGTTTTCTCATTTAAAATGAGAGTTTTAGATGAGTTTTAAGAACCTTTTTAGCTGAAGTTGTCACGTTACATTTTTGAAGATAGGGCATTGAAACAAGTATTTCAGGGCCTTTCCATGTCTCTTATGGTTCTATAATATTGGACCTCAACGTTGTGGGGTTTCCAGAAGTTTCTGTAAAGATTATATTGTGGAATTAAACAAAATCATATTGGAGTTAGTGTTTGTTCAGTCTAAGGTTGTAGACTTCCTGCAGGAAAAGACCATAGAATCTAGTCCATCTTTTTATTTAGCAGAGGGCCAGAGAGTTTGACTTAGTCATGATCACATATCTAGTTAGTGAAATATAAGTCTCCTGACTCCTAGTTGTGTTCTTTTTCCTGATTATTCTACTGATCCTATGAAGTTTAAGAATTTTGGTTTTCAAATAGATCTTGTTAGCAAAAAAACAGTATGTAGATCACTCCTTCCCTCCATCTAAAATGCAGTTTTATAAAAGCAAATGCAAGATGATTGCTTCAATTCAAGAAGAATTTATTATATTCCAGATCATTGAGATAAGACAAAAACAAAATGGGTAGCCTCTGCCTTCAGGAACCTTTAATGTATTCTTTTTAATGTTAATTTTTCTAGCCAAAAGTATCTCATGAATATCTGAGATGAGGCCATTATTAATTTCTCAGTGATTAAATTAAGTATGTGCTTCATTTAACTTGGATTTGTTGTTCAGTTGTTTTGGTCATATCTGACTCTTTGTGACCCCATTTCTTGGCAGAGATACTGGAGTGGTTTGCCGTTTCCTTCTTCAGCTCATTTTACAAATGAAGAGGCTGAAGCAAGCAGGATTAAGTGACTTGCTCAGGGTCCCACTGCTAGTAAGTGTCCAAAGCCGAATTTGAGCTTGGGTCTTCCTGACCCTAGGTCTGGTGCTACTTAGCACCCTTAACTTAGATACTTGCACTTAAAAAAAAAATGAGGTCAATTGGTTTAAGAAATAATCAGAAAAAATAATGAACCAATGCATATTATATAAATCGTAACTTTTAGAGATGTAAGCTACTAGCAATTTTATGTAGTCAGGTTTTAAGATCTTCACCTATAACAGATCTAAAAGCCATCCATCCTCTATTTGTGTGCTTTTGGGAATGAGTGTTTTAACTTGGTGGGGCATCCCATTCTATAATTAGGCTATTCTGTTGTTGATAACAGTAGTATATGTTTATTTGGTGCTTTACAATTCACAAAATGTTTCCCTCATAATCCTGTGAGGTGGACACTAAAAGTAAAGTCAGGCTAGCATATAATGAGAAAACTGAACACTCAGCATGATTAACTTACCTTATATAGCTAGCTACTGAAAGAAGTTCTTTTGATGCTGAGATCTATGTTTTTTCTACTGCTATGTTATAGTCTTTGGTGAAAATCTGTCTTCCCCTGACTTGCCTCAGTGGTTCTAGTTTGACTTTTTGGAACAGCACAGTAAGGAAACATTCTTTTCTATATGACTACACTTTTAAATATTCATATGTTTGTCCTTCCTGACTCAGTTTAGTCTTTTTTTCTTTAAGCATCCTCACTTTTGTTTGTGTTTTTAACTGCCCCCCATGTTGAATGGTTTCCAGATCTCTCACCATCCTGTTGGATCTTTTTGACCCAAGTTTGTCAGTGTTCTTTTTCAATTCAAGTATATTGCATAAAGATAAGATATTGCTGTGAATTGCATCTGTACACTAAACTGTGAATAATATAGCCTAAGATTCCATTTATAGCAGGATTATACTAGTTGCTTATATTGAGTTTATGATCAAATAAAATCCCTAATTGTTTTGAATGGAATCTCTGACCTGTTACTTAGGCAATTGATATTTTTTAACTTAAATGCAGCACTTTATTTTTATCCATGTTCAATTTCGTCTTGTTGAGTTCAGTCTTTATTCCAACCTAATCATTTTGAATCTTGGGTCTTTCTTGCAGTGGGTTAAGTCTCTTTCCCAGTTTTGTGAAATCTATAGATTTTAATCTATAAGTTTTATCAACATGCCTTCCATGTCTTTGTCCAAAGTGATTCATAATAATGCCAAGCTCGGCAGAATCTCATGATTTGCCACTAGCAAAGCTTCCTCTAATCTTTAGCATCAGTCCATTTATAAAAATTATTTCAGTACAATTGTTTAGCCAACTAGTACTCAAGAATCATATGACTTGAGCATCTTTCTACGCTCTTGTTGACCCGTATCAGCTCCTCTGGGTTTAATTGTCATTTTTGTGCAGATGATTCAAAGGTCTAGACATCCAACTCCATTTTGTCACCAGATCTTGAGTTCTGCATCATTGCCAATTGAACTCTTCAAAATGCGTGGGACATTACTGAGATAATCTCAAATTCTATATTCCTACCCATCTTCTAGAGGTTTGTCACTTCAGTATTATCCTTGATTCTTTTTCTGTATTCTACATATCCAATTAGTTTTTTAGATCTTGCCATTTCTTCCACAATATCTCTTGCATCTGACTCTATCTCTACTTAAAAAGCCTACACCCTTTAGCCTTTATCTCTCACATAGATTCAAATCTCTCCCCACTTCAGTTTATATTCAGTTTTCCTTAAGTGAATATCTGACCACGTGACTCTTCTATTCAATAAACTGCAGTGGCTTCTACGATAAAATATACACTTCACCTTTTAAACCCGTTTACAACCTGACTTCAACCATCTTTTCAGTCTCATCATACATTACTCCTGCCTCCTGTACTCTCTAATCCAGATGAATTAGGCTTCTTTATTTCTTACATGTGACTTCCTATCACCCCTCCTTGTCTGTGCATTGACTGTTTAAGCTCCAGTTTCTACGTGAACCCTCTCTTGATCCCTTCAATGGATTTTTCCCAGTTACCTTGCATTTTACTTGTAGTTGTTCTCTTTATATTTATTCTGTAGTTACATGTGTGCATATATGTGGGTGGGAGGGGAAAGGAACAAGCATTTATATAGGGCTTATTTGCTGGGCACTGTTTTCAGTGTTTTATGAATATTAGCTCATTTGATCCTTATAACAGCTCTATTGTTATCATCCCCATTTTACAGTAGAGGAAACTGAAGCAAACAGGTTAAGTGACTTGACTACGGTCACACAGTGTGTGAGGCTGGATTTGAACTTAGGTCTCCCAAACTCCTGATGCTGTATTCATTGTGCCATCAGTTGCCCAAAAATATACTTATCTCCCCATGTAGAAAGTAAGTCCTTGAGCTTGTTTCATTCATGGTATTTGTATCCCCAGCTAGTATCTGACAACAGAGTAGGCACTTCATTGCTTATAGATTGATTGTCTATTAGCACAATTCTAACTCCTCCATAGAATCATGAGAGACTGTCTTAAGACATTTTAGACCTTGCTTAAGTCAAGACCCTGTGTCTACAACATTGGATTATAAAAAAAGATTTGATGGTACCTGTTATTTTGGACACAGTCTTACTTGAAACCATTAGCATTATCTTCATTATAACACATGTGTGTTCTTGAAGTAACTTAAGAATCTCTCTGTAGCACCTGGTAGTGCCATTTGCACCAATGGGTGCCTGTTTGTATTGATCCACCATACCTGTTCCATCTCTGCTTAGTTAGGCTTTATTGCTTTGAAGCCTCTTGAAAGAAATTGGAAACCAAGAGTGTGGTGGATGAAATAGTGGTGGAGTAGGGGTGGTGTTCAGGGTTAGGGTTATGATCACCGTCCAGGCTTCCAACTGCAGTAAAGATAAAGTTGAAGTCATCTGGTTAGGCAGTGTCCTGTGGTCAGCTTCTCTTTGAGCCTTTATCTTGACTCCTTTGAGATCTATCTCTGGAGGTTATAATTTAATGCCCTATAATATCATGTTGTCTTTTGCCCCTGTGTTTTCAGTTCCTAGAAATATAGAAACTTTTTTGGTTCCTAAGCTTTTGAATGGATCCAAAGTACATTTGTCAAGCCTTGGCCTACAGCATTTCTATACTAGTAAAAAAACAAAAACAAAACACATTCCTTTTACTCTACTAACTGTCACAAAAAGAATTGGAATTAACTTGGAATTGATGGGATGCTAATGATGGACCCCTAAAAGGTCCTGGACTTTGCCATGTGGCCCAGGTCCCTGGCATTCACCTGAGGTTCCTCAGTATAATCCTTCCAGCTGTCCTTGCATTGTGGCTTTGACCCTGCCCTAGCCCAGCCCTTCATTGTCTGTTACTTCCAGGTGGCCTGGCCACTTCCCACACCTAATTCCATCTAGACCCCTTCCACCTGGCTTAGATCCTTGGTGTTTGCCTAGGGCACTAGGCCTTTCTGGGTCCTTCTCGGTTACCTCCCACCCAAGTCACCCAAGCATTGGTCATTCCTTGATTACATCCAGATCTTCCCACAGTCTCACTGTATGTAAGTGTCCATCTTGCCCCCATCAGATTGCTCAGATTCCTAAAGAGTATGGCCCAATTGTATCAAAGGCTCAGATTCTTAAAATCTGACCAATAGGGCAGATTCTTAAAATCTTGCCCACCTCAATCGGTGTTTTAATAGACCTTGTCTCTGACTAAAAGAAGGCTTGAGTTGAATTCTTTTGAGGCAGGACCTGTGCCTTCTGCCCTTGAATTTTGGGGTTCCTAGTATCCCTAGGCTGCAACAGAATGACTAATTCTTTGTGAACCTGTTTGAGTTTAATAATCAATTCTACCTTTTCTAAATGCTCATCATTTTCAGTAATGTTTTAGAATTTTGATTGAAATCTATGCTAAACATTTCACAGTAAACCTGTGAAGTAGGTAAAACAATTTGTATTTCCATATTACAGAGGAGACTACTGAAACTAATAGGTCTAAAATGACATGATTTTGTTTTGTTTTGTTTAGAGATCTATATTATACAATAGCTTTACTGTTTAGTAGTATTTGTCAGTTATTAAATTCAGGCTAGATGCTGTATATCTGTGCTCTTGATTTATACTCAGGTTGATCCAACATCTCATTATAGTGGGAATTCCATTGATATAGATAGATTACAGCACATCTATGTCTATATCCTCCCAAAAGTTCACCACTGTAAGTCCCCTCCCACCCCCCTCACCCCTGTTAAACTGTGGTTCTTCTTTTACTTGACTTCGAGAGAATTACAGCAAAGCATTATTGCTCCATCAAATCACATGACCAGTCTATCATATACTTTATTGCTTATATGCTTCTTTGATGACATCAGAAATGGTGTCAAACTCAAATAGAAATGGATTCCTGCAGGCTGCATATTGATTTAGAAAACCACAAGTTATCATTGCCTGTGTTGTGCTGTATTTTTATTTCTTTTGTTAAATATTTCCCAGTTATATTTAATCTGGTTCTGCTGCGCTCCAGAATTTTACAGGTCGAGAGTTTTGACATTTTGCTTTACAACACTTTTGCTTAATTCTTGTTTGTAATGTGTTTCAGCAGGCTTCTATCTACTGTGTGGCTCTTTATTTCCCTTTGGATCAATCAATCAAGTACTTATTCAGGGTCTGTTACCTGCCAGGATCTGTGCTAAGTGTTAGGGATACAAATTCAACAAATGAATAGTTCCATCTTGGAAGGAGCTTAGTCAGTTTCAGTTCTTCATGAATTGCAGCTTGAAGCAACACTAGTAGAATATTGGTTTTTAGAAAGATAGGCGTTTAAGTAACAAATCCTTGAAATTTGAAATAATTTGGGTATATAAACATTTCTAAAAATAATATTTAAGAATGTTGGTAGTCTTCAGAAGAACTTTTCAGTTTCCCAAATGTATTCCAGCTCATTCTTCCTGTTCAGTTCTAGACTCAATTTGTTATCTATTTGCATTGTCTGTCCAATAAACATATACTGACATTGTTTATTAGCTGTCCATTCAACTGCCTGTTACATATAATCCCCAAGGTGGGGGGGAGGGGTCTGTGGCCTGATTCCAAAGGGTATGTGATAAACTAATTAGAGGGTGGGAAATTAGGTCATATCCTACCTTCTCGGTATTGAGTTGTAGGACTTGTCTCTCATGCAGCCACACTTACTCTTATCCTCCAATGTTTTCTCACTCTGCCCTTTCTTAAGCAAGCTCTTTCTCTTTTCCCCCAACCCCAAGATGATTTTGCAAGATCAGAAAAGTTTGAAGACCATTTATTGAGATATTAGATACTCATATACTTGATTTTTCCTATGTGAGTAGTTTGGTCAAATCCCTCAGTGATTATGAATCTTATAGGAGCTTCTTATGCTTGGCTTGATGCAATTTTCATAATGTCATCCACAAATAAGAGAATCTGAAGAAACCCATCATGTCTGGGGACTCTGTCCTGGACTTGGATCCAGTTGGACCTCTTCCATGACAGTGGTGAACATATTTGGCAAAGATACTTTGATGCATCCCTTGATATGAATAATTTTGCTTTATATGCATTTTTGTGTGCGTAATAGGTATAGAAAGTGAAGGTAGAGATGCGGTCAGGAAGCATTTGAATTACCATTTTAAAGTTTTTTGAATGACATGTTTTTAAAATTTGATAATGTTTTCAACTAACACAACCATGTCACCATTTGGCTGCTAATATTTAATATGAAGTATGTTTTTTAATAGAGGAAAGTTTACATATTTAGTTTCTCTTGCATCTTTTCATCTTGTTGTTTGAATGGAAAATACCATTTAATCAACATGGATTTCCTCAGTGCTTCCTTTTTCTTGAATGGTTTTACTAGTATCTGCCATATCTATTTTTTAGCAAACCTATGATGTGTTCAAAATATTTTCCTTTCCTGTAGAATTTTGAGCTATTTAAAAAGTTAAAGGTTACATAAGAAATGTTATTGAAAAAGGGCATAATCATGTGCATTAACACTTTAAACAGTATTTAAGATATTTTATTGTTTAACAACAGGAGTCAAGTCACCAAGCATTTAGTGCCTACTAAGGGCCAGACGTTGTTAAGCATTGGGGTATTCAAAGTTAAGCAAAAACAGTCTCTCAAGGAGTTCACACTCTAATAGGTGAGGTAACAGGCAAACCTCTATGTATAAATAAGAGATATACACAGAATAAATTGGAGGTTATCAACAGAGGGACTGTACTATAAAGTGGGAATCAGAGCTCTTTTAGGTTCTTAAATTGATAACAATCATTCACAGAAATTAATGTTTGTTTCAGGTGGAGGAGAGGATGAAAAATAGTCATGTTTGTGATAATCATAATAGTAGACTTTGTATGTGGAAGATTTTTATCAGATTCTTTTAAGTCAGATAGTTGCAAGTGTGTGTCTTTGTCTATTGAATCTGTCTATCTGAAAGGAAAAAGGGAAATTGTTAATTCAATGGATGAAAGGAATCATAAAGATTTTAGCAATTTGGAAAAATTGGTCAAATTAAACACGATAAAACTTAATAGAAGTAAATGTGCAGTTCTGTGCTTTGTAAATGATTATTGATCTAGAAACCTATATATACGAGGAGAGGATGGAGGATGGCACCTATTTATGTGAAAAAGACATAAGGGTTTTGGTTAAATGAAAGAGCGGTATGAATCATCAGTATGATGTAACTGCCAAAAAAAGTCACTTTAGGCTCCATTAATAGTGTCCTTAATACAGCAGGCAGTAGTCACATGGTATTCTGTTGACATAATTGGATTATTGTGTTTCGTTTTTGGACACCACATCTTAAAGGGAGTGCTGAAAGTTGGAGTTCAGCAAGAGAAGAGTGACCAGAATGGTGAATCGAATTGAAACTATGTCATAGATGGGATTAATTATGTTTATTATGTTAAACATATGATTTGGGAGGGACATAATAGTTCTTTAAATATTTGGACGGCTGTTATGCACAAGATCTTATTCATTCTGTGTTACTTCAGGGAAGGGCTCTGTTGTGAAATAGTGATTGCCTTCCCCCCACCCCCACCCAGTTATCAGAGGTTTTCTGGCAAAGGCTGAAATTACTTGTTGAGGAGATGTTGTAAAGATGATTTTTGTTTTGGGTAGAAGACTACCTATGAAGTCACTTTTAATTGGTCTTGAGTTACTAAATGGATACTTAAGAATAAAAGACCATAATCAGCTTGGATGTTACTGATTTTACAGGAAGATCAGTTAAAAGTTATTAAAAATATCTTTTAGGATTTTCCTTCTTTTTCTCTATTCTTCTACCAGATGATTTGAGTCTTGGAGTCAGTCAGAAGAGACCTGGGTTTGAATTCTACTCCAAATGTTTGCTATATCACTTTGATTAACTTGCTGAGCTTCAGTTTTCTTATATTGTAAAATGAAGATAATACCTCTAGTATACCTACCTTAAATGGTTGTTGTAAGGTTCAAATGAGACAAGTATGTGTAAAAAAAACCACGTTGAGAATCTTAAGTCCTCTCTAAATTTCAGCTATTCCCTAAAGAAGATAGATATGGAGTGTGATAAGGTGGGACTTCTAAACAGAAAATAGAATAAATGCTGACTAGCTCTCACTTTTTTATACCATCTATTGGCATGTAGAAAGTACCAGAGATAATGCTTAGAGAAACTTCTGCTGCCAGCTCATTTGCTGTTTGAGAGCAGGAAAAAAAATGACTGGGAATGATAAAATTGCTTTTCCTTATATAATGCACTAGATACAGAGTAGTGAAAAAAATTTCTAGGTAAGGAAACTTTTCAAGTACCATAATATATTTCTATTCTTAAAATGATTTCTTTAAAAGTCATAGCCAAGGTTGCAGATTTTCCCCAGTGTACTGAATCTGTACTAGGAGTTCTTAACCTAGAGTAAGTGAACTTAAAAAAAAAATTCTTTTTGATAACTGTATTTCAATATAATTGGTTTCCTTTGTGATTCCATGTAATTTATGCAGCTAGGTGGCATAGTGGAGAACTGGATTTGGAGTCAGGAGGACCCGAGTTCAAATTCAGCCTCAGATACTTAGCTTTGTGACTCTGGGCAGGTCATTTAAGCTCTGTTTGCTTCAGTTTCTTCAAATGTAAAATGAGGATAATAACACTTATTTTACAGAGCTATTGTGAGGCCCACATGAGATAATATTTGTGAAAGTGCTTTGCAAATTGTGCATGCTTAATAAAGGATTGTTCCCATTTCCTTTGTGCATTTAAAAACATTCTCAGGGCTTCATAAGTTTCACCTGACAAGCCAAAGGGGAGGGGGAAAGGGTATGTGAGGCAGAAAAGGTTAAGAACTCATGATCTACTCTAGGATAATCAATGATAAAAAATTACCAAGATGTTATTAATAATGTCACGATATAAATTTTTTTAGTATGTAATTTTAACATTAGCATTGGTTAGGATACATCAGTGTTTAACAAGTAACACGGTTAATTTGCTAAGCTCAGAGGTTTGGGTCACAGGAAGAGAAGTAGAAGAAATAATTGGGAGAAATTCAAATGTACTACTCCTTGAAAGTGGATGAAGATGTCTCCTTTAACTCCCATTTCTTTCCATGGTGCTTTTTAGGGAGAGGTGATTGGGATACTACTGCTGAGGCCAACTAAAACCCAAATGAACTTCTTGGCCTGGAGTATAGAGCATCTGGATGAGTTAACCCTTTAGGGGAAATGGGTTGGGTAAAAACCAAGAACTGGTGTAGGCAAAAAGGGGCCACATTTCAAACAAAGCATTTGAGATGTCAATAATGTCGTTTTACAGTTTATAGTTTTTGTATTTTGTTTTAAGTATGGTGATAGTGTTCTGCTCATTGTTGCAAATTGTATTTTAGCTGCATTTATTGTTAAGAAAGCCTAACTTTATTATATATTTTAAAAGGAACAGCAAGTTGTACACAACAGCTTTGCAGTTTCATGTGCAATTACCTTTTTTATTATACTAGCAGTTATCTTTTTTATTATACTGTGTTATAGAATTGCTTGTTTTCTTCCATAAATTAGGAATAAAAAAAGAATGTAAAAAAAAGAAAGCCTAAAATATTTTATATCACTTTCATTTCTGAATATATCCTACCCCTCTTCTCTACCCAGCAAGCTATCTCTTGTAACAAATAACAAAGCTACTTTGGTGGGGGATTAGTAGAACTAAACATATTATTTGAATCGATGATCTTTCCACTTGGAAAGAAGGGAAAGAGGTGATTTTTTTTGTTTGTTTGTTTTTTTTTTGTAACATTCGGGGGTTTGCCCATTTAATCACATGGTTTTGATAACATCAGTCAGATTTACACAACAGCCAGACTTTTTCCTCATCACAGACTTCACTCTGGGGTTTGGCCTCATTTGGGTTTCTGAGATGTTACAAACTCACAATCCCTGCTCACAAAGAAGAGGTGATTTTCTTAAGGAGCTTAGTTTGGTAATTATGAATACATGTTAGGTTTTGTGGTTTTTGTTTTTTCCATTTCCATTGCTATAACTGCATATAGTTTCCTTGGTTCTGCTTATTTCACACTGCATCAATTCACATAGTGTCTTCTGGCACAGTAATATTCTTTTACATTTATAAACCAGAATTTATTTAGCATTTCTCCAGTTAATGGGTATCTACTTTCCTGGCAGTTCTTCTCTATTACAGAATGTGCTGTTATGAATTTTTTGGTACAGACTTTTCTTTCTGCTTTTGACATCCTAACTATGGTATTTCTTGAGGCAAAAAGTATGAACACAAGTATTTTTAGCAGCATTCCAAATTGTTTTCAGCATGATTCCATCAATTTATAGCTCCATATATGGGTAGTGCATTAGTATACCTTTCTTTTTGTATCTTCTCTAATATCGACTGTTTCTATCTTTTGTAATCTTTGCCAGTCTGATGGATGTATCAGGAATTACAGAACAACCTCAGAGTTGTTCTGATTTTTGAATGTGGGTGGTGCAGTGGGTAGAGTGATAAACCTGAAGTTCAATTTATATTCAAGAAGTTCAACTCCTGCCTTAGACACTAACTATGTGACCCTGAGCAAGTGTCTTAACCTCTTTCTATCTTAATTTTCTACTCTGTTTAAAAAAAAAAAAGGTACTAATAGTACTATGAGACACCCCACCCCTCTTATTTTGTGGGTAAAAAAAACAGTTAACCCCCTGGGCAAGTCACTTAACCCTGATTGCCTCGCCAAAGAAAAAAGAAAAAAAGTTTACCTTTGTATAGTACTTTGCTAGCCATAAAGTGCTATGTAAATATGCTGTCTGTCATTCTTATTTACTATTGTCTCCTTGATTCCTGATTTGGAGTGGTCTTGCATGTATTAGTAAATACTTGGCATCTCTTTTGAGGACTTTTTTTCAAATCCTTTGACCGCTTATCCATTGAAGAATTTGTCTTCTGTAATTGTGTTCCCTGTATATCTTGGATTAGATGCTTTTCAGAGCTATTTGATGGATATATTTCCCCCCAATTGTATTGATTTTGTTTATGCAAAAGCTTTTCAGTTGTATATGATCAAAATGATGTTTTATCTTTTCTGATCGGTTCTGATAAGAATTCTTTCATTTGCTACAGCTGTGAGAAGTATCTAATATTTTAAAAAAGTGTGACCTTTAATAATCCATTTTGAGCTTACATAGGATTTTTATGAGCTAGTTTTATGACAAAATATACCTCAAATTATAAGTAACTTGCAACTGAACTTTTGCAGTGCAATCTTTATATACAACAGTGACTTTTCCAAACGTTTTCATTCCTACTCAAACCTCCAATAGTTTCTCTTCCCTCCATCATCTCAATTGAGAACCTTGCCTCATTTTGTTGAAAAAAATTGAGGTCATTCATAAAGAGCTCCTTCTCCTCTTCCTTATCTCATATCATCACCTAGATGCTTTCTGCCACTGTCTCTCCCTTCACCCCTATCTCACACGAATAGGAAGTGGCCCTTCTCTTTGCCAGGACAAACTCCTTCATATGACAATATGCTATTGTCATATCTGTCCTCCATTTGTGACTATCTTTTTTATGAAAACTGTCTATTATAGGTACCTCCACTTCCTTTCTTCTCATTCTCTTCTTAACTCTCTACAATTTGACTTCCAACCTCAACGTTCAACCGAAACTGCTCTTGAGACAATGATTTCTTCATTGTCAAATCAATGGCCTTTACTTAGTCCTCATCCTTCTTGACCTCTGTGTAGACTTTGATACTGTTGATCGACTTCTTTTGATATTCTCTTCCCTCTGAGTTTATATGATACTTCCCTCTGACTGCTCCTTCTCAGTCTCCTTTGCTGGATTTTCATCCAAGTTATGTCTAGTCACCATGGATGTCTCCTGAGGTTCTGTTCTAGGTTCTCTTCTGTTTCTTCTTTATGATATTTTACTTGGTTATCTCATCAGGTCCCATGAATTCAACAGATTTCTTAGCTCTACTGTCAGTTTTGCTATAATGCTTGCTTTGAAAATGCTAATTTATTCCATTGATATTGATGTATTAGGGAACAATTTGAGCATAACTCAAATTTTGTGTTTACTTATGCTTGATTTTGTCCATGAGAAAGTGAGAATGCAGAAAATCGCACCACTTCCCAAAAACAAGCTGCAGCCTTTATTATTCCCACTTCCACTATCAAACTTTACATCTTTTTCAAAGTATATTCTACATTTATTATACATCTTTTGGTACAGTAGTTGCTATGAGCTGGTCTACATTCATATACCCCACCTCTACCTTCCACCGTGGCCTTTGACTATCACTGACCTTTCTCTTGGAGTATGGCCCCCTAGGGCCACCCTCTTTTTGACTATGCCTTTCCTGGCCCGCGATTTGGGGCACAGGCCAAGCGGTAGCTCAAACCCAAGGCATCTATTTAAGTAATTTATGTGTTTCTTAACCATTTAATATGTATAAAACTGTACTGCTGTTTTTCTTAGGTTCTTATATGTATTTTTAACATGACACTGAGGTTTTTGAGCCTTTTGTTAATTCCATTTCCCCTAAAGCCCAATGATTTTTATTGCATAATTTTGCGTAGTGCATTGATTTTTACGACCTCAAATCACTTAAGTTTTAAGCGTTTATTTATCTAGTCCTAACCTCTCTGTTGACCTTAAGTCTCATGTCTCTATCTGGAATTGGATGGTGTATAGAGATCTTGAACTTATCTTTCCCCAAATTTTATCTTGTATTTATCTCGTTTGTACCTGGTTGTTGGTATGTTGTGTCCCTCATTAGACTGAGTTCCTTGTGAGCAGGGATTGTTTACCTTGCTTTGAATCCTCAGAACTTAACACAGTACCAGAAATATGGTAGGAACTTAATATATTAATGCTTGTTAACTTCATTTAGTGTCTTGTTGTGTGTCTTGTGAAAGACACACAAACAAGACGTTGTTCTAGACCTTATGTAACTTAAAACTTAAAGGTTATAACTCAGGTACACATGAACAGTACAAGTCAGAATGTGTTAAGTGTCATAAGAGCACTATAAACAAGGTGCTTTGGGGATTGAGATATAGAAAATATAGCCAGCTAAGGGGATGCTTTTGGGTAAGTAACCTGAATACCTGTGTTTATAGTTTGCATTATTCTTATTTGTTCTCTTCTATCAATTAGCCCTGCTATTGAAGAGGAGAACTATGGCAGTAATTATTCTAAAAAATGTATTTTAAAATCCTACATAACTTAGTGATAGCACCCTCTGCATTTTAAAAGTATCACACTGTTGTACCTACTAAATTCTCCTTGTGAAAACTGAACTACAATAAATAGCATGGTATCCTTTGATGTGTCCTAGTATTAAAATGAGCTGCAGGTAAGAAGACAACAGAGTAGGATTAGTTAGATGTTGAGAATATTTGATTAGGTAGCATTTTTCTTAAAAATCTTACAGGATTTGTTTCAAACAGCTTTTCTTGTAGATATACCATACATTAATTATTAGAAAGCTCTTGCTTTCTAGCCATTCTGCTTGCTGTGTTTCGGTGAATTCTTGGTTTTGGTTTCTTAAACCAATACTATTTAAACTTTTTAAGGGCAAGGAACTCTTTTTTTCATTTTGTCTTTTTATCCCAGTGACTGTAGACATTATAGACACAAAATCAAGCAAAGACTGTAGATGTGCATGCGTGAGTGTGTGCATGCGTGTGTATAAAATCTTGTTGAATTAAAACAATGTTTTTAATAAATTTTTTTTTACTGTATCTTAATTTCCTTCAAAGTATTTTCATTTAGCCAAAAATTTAGCTTGTTGTTTAGTTACTATGGGAATTTGTATGTTTACATATGGCCCTGAGTTTTTGTTTGTTTGTTTATTTGTTTTGGAGGAGGAGTCTTCCTTTTTTTCTGCCTCTCAACATTTGGATCTGACTTCATGAAGCAAAATTGGTTCCTAGTAGTCTTAATCTTATATTCCATTGGGCATGTAGGATTTTTTTAAGTTTTTGCTATTATAAACAAAGAAAATATAAATATTTTTGTACAAGTCCTCCTTTTTTCTAGTTGATTTTTATTCTGTCTAGGAAATTGTGCTCCTCACTCCTTTTTTGTTTAGGAAAATGAACGTTCTAAGAATATTTTGATTAGGGAGATGAGTTGAATGACATGTAATTACAATATCAAAGATTTTAGACAGTGCACCATTGGCAGGAGAAAAATTAAGTTTTAGAAATTTTAAATTTTAGTCTCTCTGGAATCAGTGGCTAAATGACTTTAAAAAAATATTGCATGAGAAATGTAATCAAGGCACAGGAAAAATGGGTGGGTATCCTACTTCCCCTGGACATCCGATACTACAGAGCTAGGGATCAGGAGGAAGACTATTTCCTGATTGCTCTCCTTTTTTTTGGTCAGGGGGAGGTGGCAGGGGTTTGCCATTGGTTACAGTATTTTGATTCTGAAAGTTGCTTATTTGCTCCATTGACTTTGTTGCCTAGGAAAATAGTGTGTTTGGTTATCTCTCCAGTACTAATAATAACCTTCTTTATGCATCCTGCTATCTGTCTTTGTCTTGGTAAAGATATTTTAGATAGCTGAGTTTTCTATTAGTTGGGGATTAACCATTTAATTGTTAATACTTTTTTGGACTTTTCTTTTTGGTGACAGAAATCATTCTGAAATGAACTAAATGAAAATTAATTAAAAATTTTTTTTGTTTCCCTGATTTCTTAAAAAGACTACTGAACATAATTTAATCTTGATGACACATGGTTATCATAAATATCAACTATCATGATATAATTGTAACGGAGATACAGGAGTTGCAAGCCCAGTGGATTCTGGCCCTAATAATGGACCTTCGGCTGTTTCCTTGAGAAAGACCTCAACCTCAACTTGTTTGGGTGAAACATGTACGTGTCCCAATTTTCTGCTAAGAGTTTGACTTTTATTAGAATTCTAGTCATAAAGAACTTGAAAAATTGCATTTTAATGTTATAACATATTGAAAGTATGTTCAGTGCTTGCTTGCTGAATTCATTTTCTGACAGAATATCTATGAATATAATTTCCTAGTCTACATAATACTTAATCCATAGACTGATTCAGTGAAGTAACATTGGGTGGTAACAAAATAGTTAAAATATAACCCTATGTGTTTACAATAAAGTGTCCAATTACTTCAATACATAGTAGCCCTGCTATTCTAAGTTTCTGAAATGATCCCACTTTAAATGTGCAAAAATGAGACAATCAAATTTTAGTGTTTCAAGTGTGTATTACTTTTTGTAGACAAATATAAACACTTAGTATTGTGAAATTTTCCCTTTCTGATCACTTAAGATTTATTTTGTGATCATATCTTTGTTTATTAAATTGTTCAGAAATTTCTGGTTGTGCTGTTTTTGGGCACTTTGAGAGCATAATAATAATAGCTAGCATTTATATAGTGCTTTAACATTCACAAAGAATTTTGCAAATGTCTGATTTTTATCCTCAAAATGACCTTTGGAGGTAAGTGCCATTATCCCCATTTTACAGATGAGAAAACTGAAGTAGCGCAGTTAAGTGATTTGCTCAGGGTTCCATAACTACTTGGTGTGAGATTGGATTTGAACTCAGGTCTTCTTAAATCCAGGTCCAACGTTCTATCCACCACACCATCTAGTTACTTATCAGTTAAATCTCTTAGCATAGTCATATTTCCATGAATGATTTCTCATAAAGTCTTTTAGAGAGTGATTCCTCAACCCAGTATTTCAGATGTTCAAATAGGTCTATCACCTCATCAGGGTACATATTCTTTACTGTGATGTAGACTGTAACCCATCCATGTTTGCCTATGCTATGTGATAAGTCCATCATAGCACATCTGCCTAATATTTATGGGTCTTGCTTACTTCTAATATCAAGAAGATACCATTGGAGTACAGGTAGGCTATCTATTGGTTATCTCTCATTTTCCCCACTAAACCAGTCTTTTTTTTAAAGTCATGTACTTTAATGAGTTCTTTTAAAATTAGCTTTGTTTTGTAACTCCTCATTAGTAATGGGTTGCACAGGTCTGATCCTATCCAGCAGGTGCGTCTTCGTTGCCTCTTGAGTGATATTCAACTTTGTTTATTTATTTATTTTTGGTGAGGCAGTTGGGGTTAAGTGACTTGCCCAGGGTCACACAACTAGTAAGTGTCAAGTGTCTGAGGCCAGATTTGAACTCAGGTCCTCCTGACTCCGAGGCTGGAGCTCTATCCACTGCACTCCCTAGCTGCCCTTTCAACTTCATTTTTTCCAGTGACTGGGGTCTTCTATGGCACATACTTATCAAAGGGTTCTAAAGAAGTAATTTGAATAGAAAAAAAATTTCCTTCTTTTTTGAACAGTTTGGGAAGTTTGACGTTATTAGCCAAAGGTAGGACTGGCATGGTTAGCTGCTCTTGAATTGGGGGTTGGGGTGGGGTGAGTGGTTGATTGTTTCTTCACCACCACTGATTTTTGGCTCTGCCCAATGGTATTGGCTTAGTGGAGACTAGTCATGCAGAGATCTTTATGTTATTTACTCTTGTGAGTAATGGGCTCGTCATTATTGGATTTAGTCTGAGCATTTTTGTAGATGGTGGTACTTATATAGGAGGTAGTCTGCCCTCCTTTTCACCATCACCATGATGCCCTTGTCATGATTGGTCACAGGGCTCAGTGCCCTCTGTCTTGCTTTGGATCAGCCCATTGTAATGGAATGAGTTTTGGACCTTGAGGTTGTTGAGTTTGGTGCTGTACATCTGCTTGTTGTAATAGTTGAGGAAGCAGTTAGGAAGAACCATCCATTATAGATGGGCCAACATGGCATCGACTTATAAATATATTATACCAAAATGAGGTTCCTAAATTAATTTCAGATCAGTTAATCAATTTGAATTTTAGTTTTGTTGCATATGTTGACTGTTATTTATGTTTCACTTAAGTGAAGCAATTAAAGTAAATATTTTTCTCTACTCTGAAATACTGATAACAATGAGAGCATACATCCTTTGATGTACTGAAGTGAAATTCTGGGGACCAAATAAAGTAGTAGTTTTAAAGATGTTTTGAAAAGTATAAAAGAATAACATAGAGCCTTATTGGCTCCTCATTATACACTTCAGAAACCATACCTATTCATGTTTGTGTGTTTCTCCCCTTTCACGGTTATATTTAGACATGTGAATGATTTTTTTTTTTTTAAAGAGAAAATATTTGGATTGAGAATGGTGAACAGTGACAGATGCTGCCTGACCATCATTCACCACTCCTAACCCCCAAACAGTTAGTGACTGATACACGAAGAAATAAAGTTAACATGAAAAAATCGAATTTTCAATCTTGAAAAACTTTTTTTTAAAAAAACCTTGACGATGACAAAAAGGAAATACTTGTACGAGGCCAGAATTGTTCATAGTTTAGCTTAGAAGATATGATTAATTGTAGATTTCTAAAACTTGCAATTAATTAGTTTGGACTTTTTTCCCTTTCTTCTCTCACTGTATTTCTCACCTCATCCCTTTCCTCAAGTCTTAAAATATTTGTCAAATGATATGGGTAGGGATAAGGACTGGACAGGACCTGCCAGTTTCTCCTACCTATTTCTCTCCAGTTTATGGTTTGAGTGGTTTGGAGTTCTGAGAGGTTAAGTGACTTCCCAAGCCAAGGGCACAGAATCAGTATGTATTTTTCAGAGGCTAAACTTGAGTCCAGGTCTTCCTGGTTTGCAGTCATTTTTCTATATGCTGTTCCACAATACTTCCCTTAATATGATAGAAAAATTGTGAAAACAATAATTTTTTTCTTGTTTTGCCAGATGTTGATGATTTTGTTTGTTTTCAAGGTTCTGTCTAACTTACACAGATTTTATTTTAAGAAGTTCAGTATGTTCTACCTTCATTTATAACAAGGTGTAAAACTTTCCAAGGTAGAGGCAATGAGCAAATTTCTTTTTAATATAATGTATCCGGTAAAATAATTTTATGAGTAAATGAAATTTAGACTTTTTTTTCTAAACAAAATGACTTGAGTTCTGTAAAGGGCACTTAAAAAATAATAATCCTTTGTATTTCAGTTTACTTCCAAAGTGGTGAGATTCTCCCCCTCCCCCCAAAAGGAATCAACCTCTAAAGCCTCTTGTAAAACTTCTAAATATTTTACATCTTTTTACCATTAAGTCCATTTCTACCCCAAACCTGTTTCTAATATCCTCTCTTTTCAGCCTTCGACACTTATCCGTCTGATGGGTCTAGCTCATCCTCACCACTTCCCTTAAACACTCTCAGGCTATATTAGTCTCTCCTTTAAGGAATTAATTTTCTACTCTTAGTCCAGTAGTCTTTAGTTCCATAATAGTCCTGATCACCAGGAATATAGTGATGGAATTAAGTATTATTTTTCACAGAAGTGATTTGCATTGTTTTTGATCAGAGGATACTTTTTGATGACATTTTAAGATTTAGTATTGCTTAAAAGAGGAGTTAAAGAGCTGTTGAAACTTCAGTTTTACACGCCTCTACTCATGGAAGGGAACTAATATTAATGCTTGAACAACTCTTTGTTTATAATCTTGTTTGGACTTCACAGCAATATTGTCCCCATGTTACAGATGAGGAAAATGAGATTTAAAGAAGTTAATTGACTTGCCAGTGGTCACACAGCTTCTAAGTATCCGAAGTAGAGTTTGAACTCAGGTGCCTTCAAATCTTCCATTTTATCGACTACAATACTATACTGCTTCTCTGGATAGATACTTTCAGTTCATTGAAGGTAGAAATAAAGAATGGTGAAAGGAAAACTGGGTAAAGGTAATTAGTGATGCAAACATTTATTAAGTGCCTATGTGAGAATATGCTTGGCCCTGGGAGGTGGTGAGGAGATATAAAGACAAAAATGATGAGAATAGTAATTGCTGACTAGTTTTGCTTTTACCCTAAATTAGTGGTTAGAAGCTAAAGTTCAATTTTTTTCCTCTGCCTTTGCTATTAACAGCTTTTGTTATTTCAAAGAAGTATATGTGGCTGAGAAAGGAATTAGCGAGTATGGGAAATTGATTTTTCTTAGTGTAGATGAAAGGAAAACTTTTGAGTAAATAGAACATTGTTAATTCCAGAAGTCAGATTATAAGGTTAAAATTGATAGACATTGTATGACAGCTTTCTGTTTGCAATAAATCTTTGCAATAAATCCTTGAACAAATAGTTGAACTTCTATGTTGCTTGCATTTGGGGTGGAGTATGTGGGGTGCTTCAGGAGAATGATGGACTTAGAGCCAGGTGATCTGAATTCATATCCCTCCTCAGATACTTAATAATGGTGTGACCATGACCATGTCATTTAAACTTGCAAAGCCTTAGTTTCCTAATCTGTAAAATGGGGAAAATAATACTTGCTCTATCTACTTCAGACTTGTGGGAGAAGTGCTTTACAAATTTAAATATTCTGTGAATTGTTGTTACAAAGAAAATAATGTTTAAATGCTGGTGAAGGTGATTTTGCACTTCTATATGTCAAACTATTTTTGTTGGGCAAAAAACACTAAGTAGATCATAAACACCAGAATCCAACTAAATGTTTACGGAAGATAGATGTTATTAAATAATGAATCCTTTCCCCAGGATTTTTTTTTTTTTAAATTTTAAATTTTCTGTAGGTTCATTGAAGGTATCTGGGAAAATTGGTTAGTCATTTGGCAGGAAAAAAGAGTCAGGCCCACATCTATATAAACACATTAATCAATTTTCACTGAATGATAGATCAAACCATTTTAGATGAAATAATATATTTACATAAGTTCTGGAAGAAAATAACTTTTCTATTCAATAAACAAGAATTATTAGGAGCAAGGTAGATGTGCTTGACTATATTCCATATAACCTCTCCCCCACTGTGTTCACCTGGCAAAAGTGTAAGCTCAGAGTGGACATTTTACTCCCCTATTTAGTCAACTTCAGTGGCTCCTTATTACTTCCAGGATCAAATATAAAGGCTTGTATTTGGCTTCTGAAGTCCTCTGCAACCTGATTTCTTCCTGCCTTTGCTGTCGTCTTATACTTCAGTCCCCCACCCCCATGTGCCCTATGATTCAGCAACACTGGGTTGTTATTCTTCCAGCTTCCTGGAGATTACCTCCAATCTACATCGTATGTTTCCTACATGAACAATTACTTGCATGTTGTCTTCCCCCACTGGAATAGATGTGAGCTCTTTGAAGGACAGGATTTATTTTTACCTTTCTTTGAATCCCCAGTACTATATAGTTCAGCTGGAACTGGATTAAAATTTAATTGGGAAATATTTAACAAAATAAATAAAAATAGTATTATATTTTTATGTAGTGTTGTAACATAGATGCTACAATAGAGATCCATATGGTTTAGTGGCCCTGGTTTCTGTTTGAGTCTCTAGAACACTTTTGGTGGAAATCTGAATTGATCCATACTTTGGAGAAAGCAGTTTTGGAACCATTCCCAGAAAGTTAACAAACTATCCTTTGATAGTTTTACATCCTTTCCATATCCTTTAATCTAGCTAAACTATTACTAGATCTATACTACAAAGAAATCAAAGAAAGAAGAAAAAATCTATTTGTAAAAAGTATTTATAGCATAAGTATACTGTACTTTCATTCATAACTTTTGTAGTAGTCAAAAATTGGAAACTAAGGAGCTATCCTATTGGTGAATGACTAAAGAAATTGTGGTATATGAATGTGGTGGGAAATTGGGCCGTAAGAAGTTATAAAATGGACAGTTTCAGAGGAAACTGGCAAGATCTCTATGAACTGATGAGAGTGTAGTGAGCAGAAGAACATTTTATGCTATGATAATAACACCATAGAGAAAAAGAATTTTGAAAAACCCAGAACTCATATCGATACTATGATAAGACATGAGTCCAAAGGAATGAAGATGAAACATGCTGCTCACCTTCTGGATAGAGAAATGATGAGTATAAAGTGCAGAAAGAGACGTATTTTAGGACATGGCTAGTGAGAGAATTTGTTTTGTTAGACTATATAGATATATATTAAGGGATTTGTCTTTTTAGTTTTAAAAAATAACTAGGGTAGGGGTGTTAGTGGGGATGGAGAGATTTAAAAACTTGTGATTTGAAAAATAGAAATAAATACTATTGTAAAAAGAAGAGATAAAATAATTGAAGGATTTGATAACTGTTGAAATTAATTTAAAAGCAGTTAGCAATTTAATTAGTTGTATTAAGGTTCAGTATTAAATTTATAATAAATTGTTAAAGAAGATTATAACAAATGTCCTCAAGTTTATAATCTAGTAAATGGGAAAGAGATTTACACAGCACTTCTATTCTCTTTCTTAATTTTCTTAAGTCTCTCCCAGAACAGGAAAAAACTTGTTACAATGATGAAGCCAGAGAGAGAGAGTATTGGAAGGAGGACTGGGGAATTTTTGAGAGCTTTCGTTATGGGTGCCTAAGGCTTACATTGTCTGCCCCTTATTTCTGCTGCAGTTCCTTCCCAGCAGTAAAGGGGAAACTGCAGTTATAAAAGCATAAACCCATCCTCTGTGTGTGTGTGTATGCTGCACCTCTTCCATCTCCTGTTTCCTGGGAGGAGTGGTCTTCCATGTACCCCTTCTTCCTGTACTCTTTCCTTTCCCTTCCCCCACTCTTCCCCAGAGAGTCCAAGACTGTTTCTGATATTTTTACTGAGTATTTTTTCCAGTATCAGGGAACAGCAAACTCTTGAGAATCTTAATTAAAGATTTAAATTCTCCCTCACCCTCTTCATATAATGTAATAGTTAAATCTCAGTTTTTCTAAAGGGCTTCTGTTTGTTTTTTGCTAGGCAGTGGGGTTAAGTGACTTGCCCAGGGTCACACAGCTAATAAGTTTGAAGTGTCTCAGGCCAGATTTGTCAGGTCCTCCTGACTCAGGGGCCGGTGCTCTATCCACTGCACCACCTAGCTCTCCCTGTAAAGGACTTCTGAGAAAAAAAAGCCTTGAACCAAGTGTTCTTGAAAGATTTTGAGCCTGGCCTTAACCCAGTTTACTTCCCTCCACCTTAATGTTGCCTGTTAACCTTTTCAGTATGTCCATAGGGCACTAGTTTTAGTTTTTTTTTTCAAGGGCAATGTGCTAGATTAAAGGAGAATATGAGGGAATTGTTTTAGTTACTTACTATATCTAACTTGGAGATGAATTATGAAATAGATTTTGAGTTAGAACGAGTCTTAAGTGGCAGTTTTAGTAAAATTACAATAGTTCTACTTATGACTTTGTCACCTAACTTCATCTAAAACTTAACTTTCCTCGTCTTTGTCATTTGTCCTGCTGACTTCAGAGATTTGTTGTGAGGATCAAATGAGATAGGTTATGAGGATACACTTTATAAATTTTGAAGTAATATGCAGATACAAAGTGTGATTGTATTAAATTTAACTACTGCATTTCTTTGCAAAGTTTGAGACTTGTAATATCTTTGTGAATTTTCAAATACTTTAATATATTTCCAAAATAGTTTTGTTTTAAATTGTCTTTTCTTGGATTGTAGACTATATGGGAGAGTAAAAGCAACAAAAAAAGCAAGTGGTCACCAAATGATACTTGTTCTGCTTACATAACCTTAGAATTGATACATTCACTCAGAAACTGAGGTGGGTGACTTTGCACAGCCCTCCCTCACTTAAAACCAATGCATTTGCATGTCATGGCAGTACCTCACTGATGTCATGCTCCTCTTCTAGAATCAAGGGTAAAGGGGGAAAAAGAATTTATAATAGACTCAATTATATAATTTTTAAAAATTTGAAATGAGTAGCAATAAACAGTGACTAGAAACTCACTTGTTTTTTGAAACAACAGATTTGTTGAGTTGTATTCACTTTAATTTATAATGAAACTTCATATAGCTAATATTATTTTGACACTTTAAGAAAGAGAATGTCCTGGGAAGAAAAGTTTAGATTCCCACACCTTAATTACTAATGATATTTCAAAAAGCCCTAAAAAATTTTTTTCTGAAATTGCTGTTTGGGGGGTAGTGGATGAACTGGAAGAAAAGTCATAGTTGCATACTAATAGTTAACTGATACAATGTGTTGGGTGAAAGCTAGATATTGCTTGAAAAGGCTTTTCATGAAGTGATTTTTTTTTTGAAAAAGCTCAATTTTAATGCTAGACAACTCTTCTTGAAAAAGGGTTAATTTTTAAGGGTTAATTTAATCAATTTGTTTCCAGTAGTCTTTTGAAAAGAGTTATTGAACTCAAACAGAAGAATCCATTGAATTCCAGAAAGCAAAGGAACAGATGGATCCTTGAGTTAGAAGTTCCAGCAGTTGGTGCATGCCAAATCAGAGGCATCCAGTTTTGTAAAAACAAATACCTTACAGATAGCACAGTCTTCTGTAGTTATCAGAGGGAAGTGGTAGAAGAATAATTTACATTACTGTGTCTGCTATTTTCCTTAAGATATTAACCTGGAATTGAAGTATGTGGAATGCCCATTCTTGGAGGTGTTTGGGATTTTTTGTTTGTTTGTTTGTTTAGGTGTTAGAATTAATCAGATTTTTTGTTTAGCAAAGAAGCCAGGTTCAAGCAGCTATTTATTTGTACATTCATCTCCAGACTGCTGATAACATTTTATGCTGCCCCCATTTTGGTCACTTCTTTCTGAATTGGTGTTAAATTATTATTAAAAGAATTTAGTGGGTCAAGTAATTTCAACTGGGAGGGGGGGTGTAATTTACTTTTGCAGACGGGAAAATACCGTTCTTAGATGACATTAATCCAAAAGGTTTTTGTGATGGTTAGGTCATTGAATTCAGTTGTAATTTGTCTGGTTTCCTACTACTACTTTATCTTTTTTTGTTTAGAAATATTCTAACTTGGATCTTAGACTAGTTGAAACTTCTCCATTAATTGGGCATACTATATATAGTCTCTGTGATAAACCTAAGCAAAAAAGACCATTGTGTTAATTGCAGCTTATGTGTTAAGGTTTTTTGCATGAGTGAGTGGATAAATTCTACAAAGAACTTGGTAAGATCCTCTGGTTTAAGTTAAAGTATGCTTTAATATTGGCTGGTTTCAGTGCACAAGGGTGGCATACAAAAAATATGGCTCAAGATTAAAAAACAAAACAGACCAGAGGATTGTAGACTACCCAGAAATTTCATGCATGTATACATGCTATGAATACTTCAAGAAGAGAATCAGGAGTCACAAGACATGATGAACGCTGAATGTTATCTATCCCCATTCACTTTTCTTTAGAGGTCTATCATACCTAACTTTTCTAATATTCTATTCACCTCCTTAACTGGAGGTTGAGGTCCCCCACTAGTATAGTTTTGCTGTTTATTTCTTTTTTTAAAAATAATTTATTTTTATTTTTAACATGTGTTTTTAAAACTTTGGGTTACAAATTTTCTTCCTTCCTCCCTCCCCACCCACCCTCATTGAAAAGGCAAGCATTTGGATACAGGTTATAGAAGTTTAGTCATGCAAAACACTTCCATAGTAGTCCTGTTGTGAAAAACTAAGTATATTTCCCTTCATCCTATCCTACCCCCCATTTATTCTATTCTCTCTTTTGACCCTATCCCTCCTCAGAAGTGTTTGCTTTTGATTTTCCCCTCCCCCAGTCTGCCCTCCCCTCTATCAATCCGCTGTTCTCTTGTCCTCTTCCCCCCCTTATTTTCCTGTAAGGTGAGATGTATTTCCATACCCCATTGTGTATGTTCCCTCCTTAAGCCAAATCTGATGAGAACAAGATTCACTCATTCCCTCTCACCTTCCCCCGTTTCCCCTCCACTGTAAAATCCTTTTCTTGTCTGTTTCATGTGAGATAATTTACCCCATTCTCCTTCTCCCTTTCTCCTTCTCCCAGTATAATCCTCTAACCCCTTAATTTTATTTTCCAGATATCACCCCTTCATCTTCAACTCACCCTGTGCCCTCTATCTATCTATCTATACATACATACAATTTTTTCCCTCCCACTACCCTAAAATTGACAAAGGACTCATGAATTACAAATATCATCTTTCCCTGGAGGAATGTAAACATTTCAACCTTAGTAAGTCTCTTATGATTTTTCTTTCCTGTTTCCCTCTTCCAAGTTTCACTTGAGTCTTGTATTTGAAAGTCAGATTTTCTATTTAGCATTTTAGCATTTAGTATTTTCCTCAAGAATGCTTGAAAGTCCCCTATTTCATTAAATGACCATTTTTTACCCTGAAGGATTATACTCAGTTTTGCTGGATAGATGATTCTTGGCTGTAATCCTATTTCCTTTGCCCTCCGAAATATCATACTCCATGCCCTCTGGTCCTTTAATGTAGAAGCTGCTAAATCTTGTGTTATCCTGATTGTGTTTCCACAATACTTGAATTGTTTCTTTCTGGCTGCTTGCAATATTTTCTCCTTGACCTGGGAATTCTGGAATTTGGCTACAATATCCCTAGGAGTTTTCCTTTGGTGATCTCTTTCAGGAGGTGATTGGTGCATTCTTTCAATTTCTATTTTGCCTTCTGGTTCTAAAATATCAGGGCAGTTTTCCTTGATCATTTCTTGAAAGATGATGTTTAGGCTCTTTTTCTGATCATGGCTTTCAGATAGTCCAATAATTTTTAAGTTCTCTCTCCTAGATCTATTTTCCAGGTCAGTTGTTTTTCCAGTGAGATATTTCACATTTTCTTCTATTTTTTCATTTCATTGGATTAGTGTTATAGTGCCTTGGTTTCTCAAATTGTCACTAGCTTCCAATTTCTCCATTCTAATTTTTAAGGAAGTATTTTCTTCAGTAAGCTTTTGGACTTCCTTTTCAATTTGGCCAATTTTGCTTTATAGGGCATTCTTCTCCTCATTGGCTTTTTGGACCTCTTTTGCCATTTGGGTTAGGCCATTTTTTAAGGTGTTATTTTCTTCAGTATTTTTTGGGATCTTCTTTAGCATCACTCTCAGTTTTTCCTCTACTTCTCTTACTTGCTTCTCAAACTCCCTTCTGCACTCTTTGAAGGCCTGGGATTGATTCATATTTTTCTTGGAGGCTTTGGATGTAGGAGCTTTGGCTTTGTTGTCTTCTTCTGGTTGTATGTTTTGATCTTCTTTGTCACCAAAGTAAGATAATATAGTCTGACTCTTTTTGCGCTGCTTACTCATGATCCCAGCCAGTTACTTGAGTTTTAAACTCTTTGTTAAGGTAAGAGTCTACTTCCAATATGGAGAATGTACTGTCTCAAGCTTCAGGGGTTTGTACAGCTGTTTTCAGAGATACTTCTAGGGACCTATAAATTTTCAGTTCTTCCATGGTGGTATGATAAGGGGCGAGATGTGCCCTCTTCACCACCACAACAAGCTCAACCATGCCAACGCTCCTCCTCGCCCCAGGACCGCCCCTCAGAACTGTGACCCACATCCAAGCACAAGCAAAGCAAGAGAATACTGTACAACCAGAGAGATTTCTGCAAGCCACCTCTGATCAGCCACTCGATTCCCCCTCAGTCTTTGGGCTGGAAGCTCAGGAGGCAGCTGCCACCCTGGGGCCAAGCTCGGGGAATGGGGTTGGAACCCCACCGTGCTTCTCTCTCACTACCACAGGAACAGACTTTTCCCACTGACCTTCTAAGTTGTCTTTGGCCTTCATGGGTTGAGAAGTCTGGAGACCGCCACCTGCCTGCCATTCAGTCCTCTGAGCCCTGCTCTAGGTTCGCTGCAGCCTGCATGCCCATGCCGAACTGCGCTCCTCTCCCTGCCCGGAGCGATATACCGTTAGATCAACCATCCAGGCTGTCTTTGGCTGGAAATTTGTTTCACTCTCTGTCTTTTTGTGGGTTCTGCTGCTTTAGAATTTGTTTAGAACCATTTTTTAATAGGTATTTAGAGGGGTTTGGGGGAGAGCTCAAGCAAGTCACTGCTTTTACTCTGCCATCTTGGCTTCGCCCCCCTATTTCTTTCTGTAACTCCCTTGAACTTCTCTAAGAATTTGGATGCTGTACCACTTGGTGCATATATGTTTAGTAATGATATTACTTCATTGTCTATGGTGCCTTTAAGCAGGATGTAGTTTCCTTCTTTATGTCTTTTGAAAAGATATATTTTTGCTTTTGCTTTGTGTGAGATCAGGATTGCTACCCCTGCTTTTTTTTTTTACTTCAGCTGAAGCATAATATATTCTGCTCCAGCTTTTTACCTTTACCCTCTGTGTGTCACTCTGTTTCAAATGTGTTTCCTGTAAATAACATATTGTAGGCTTATGGTTTTTAATCCATTCTGCTATCTGCTTCCGTTTTATGGGAGAGTTCATCTCATTCACATTTGTAGGTATGATTACTATCTGTGTCTTTCTCTCCATCTTTTTTCTCCTCTGTTTATGCTTTTCTTTCTCCTCCTCACTAGTATTTTGCTTTTGACCTCTGCCTCCCTTCTATTGGCCCCCTCCCTTATCTTCCCTTTTACCCTTATTACTTCTTCCCTCCCTTCTGTCCCTCCTTCCTTTTCTTTCCCCTTTTCTCTCCTGCCTATAGGGCAAGTTAGATTTCTATACCTAACTGATTATGTTATTCCTTTCTTGAGCCAAATCTGATGAGAGTAAGCTTCAAACAATGCTCATCTTCCTCCCTTCTTTCCCTCTGCTATAATAGGTTTTTGTGCCTTTTCCTATAATGTAATTTACCCTTGTCTGCCTCCTCCTTTCCTTCTCTCAGTACATTTTCTTAGATCAGATTAATCCACTTACTTAGAACCATTTAACCCACTTGATTAGATTTTTTTTTATCATTACATCAAAGTCACCTTATATCCACTCCCTTTGTGTATATCCCTTTAATATGGTATACTAACAGTACAGTTCTCAAGAGCTACAAGTGTCATTTTCCCTTGTAGGGTTGTAAATATTTTGTCCTTATTGATAACATGGTGTATCTTTCTGTCCCGTTTACCTTTTTATGTCTCTCTTGAGTCTTGTATTTGAAGATCAAATTTTCTGTTGAGCTTTGGTCTTTTTATCAGGAAGGTTTGGAAGTCCCATATTTTGTTGAATATTCATCTTCTCCCCTGAAATATCATGCTCATTTTCGCTGGATGAACGCTGAATGATATCACAAAAAGTGAAATATGTTTTAATGGATAGGAAATAACTAGTTACCAATATGGGAGAAATTTCAGAATTAGCTATCGATGTAGTCAGATAATTAATTGACTTAATGGAGCAAAGATAAAAATCATTACCAAATTAGGAAATTCGGAGTATAATTTAAAGTTCTAACCCTAACCTCTTTAAAAAAGCTTAATCATGCAAAACAGACATGAACATGGTCTATCACCATTTTCTATGGAAGTTTAAGCATTGCAAATTACTCATCGCATGAAGACATCAAAAGATCCTAGAAACTGCCTCAGCCAGCAAGTACTTGATCACCTTGCCAAGCCAAGAGCTATGGCCTTTAGGAGCTAGTTGATTTAGAGTGTAGACTCATTTGTAAAATCCTTAGGGGAGTGAGGAAGATTATGAGAATCTGGACTTACGATTTCATGTATAGAGAACTCCTCAGGTAGGAATTTTCAGAAAATTTGACATGAAACCAATAAATAAACCAGATTATTCCAAGAGCATTGAAGGGTGAACCTAAGGATGAAGGAGGTCAGTATAAGTAGATTAAATGAATCTAACAAGATTTTAGATATCTCTTCTTTTTCAATGAAATGAAGCCACCACATTGGAAATCTAACATGTTACTATTATGCTTCATTGAGGAAGTAGGAATTGAGCTGCATAAATGAAATAGTAATTGGACTAGACCAAGTAAACCTAGTGGATTCCGTGCTGAGATAAATTGAGATAAATTCCCAAGATATCTGGAAAAGAGGCAGAAACAAGTACTCTGGGAAAAAAGTAATAGATGGTACTATTACTGAAAAAAGGTAATCAAGAATTAATTAACAACTATTGATCAGTTAATAACTGCTGACCCCTAACCTTTTTTATTCCCTACAAAATCTTATCAGTTATTTATATATTTTATGGATGACATCTTTGATAAAAATATGAAAAAGAAACAGGTTCTTGCAAACTTCTATACCGTAGACCAATTTTATTGTCACAATTGAAAGTTGCAGAGTATATAAGATCCCACTGTAGCATTTAAAAAAATTATTACAAAAGTAATCAAGATTTGATAAACTTGAATTAATGCCACCTTCAAGTCTATTGACTAACAACATATCTCCTATATCAAGATCTTAGAAGATTTCTAGAAAGATACAGCAGCAGAGACACCCTTGATTATTAAGATAAAGCAAGGCAGATCATATGTAAATGCATATTCACCTAAGGTGTTTATTTTGCATATTAGAAAATGACCAGGGCAGATTCAAAATGAAAGAAGATTTGCCTATAGATAGATGGTATGGTCCTTCAAATTTATATATGATGCTGATTATATCAAGCTGCAGAACATTTAGAAAACTTCCAAAATGAGAACCGTATCACTTTAAAAAGTTGGACCTGTTCTTCAGAAAGGAGAAACTTAAGTGGATGAAGAATGCTTATTGTCCAGATCTGAAAAGGCACTTGAACAGTGCAGATCATAGAGCTGGTTTATATTATATGTATCTTAGGCTTACACTGCACTTCAACAATGAGTTGGTCCAGAGTTGAAGAGAAGGAAACTAGTAGGTTGAATTGCCTTTGGGAAATTCCTTTTTACTTTCAGTGACCCCAGTTTTCTTTATGAAACAAATTTTCTTCTAGTGACTCTATATGATTAGGAGCGTGGAATACCATAGTCTCTTAAGAGTAGAAGTTGTGAGTTACCCAGTGGATAATGGAGAGATGTGTGGCAGACACAAATAGACTATTATATATTATTGTTTTCTCTTACTCAGGCTAAATATTCCCAGTTCCTGCAGCTGAGCCACATAGGGAATAGTCTCAAGTTCTTGCATTGATTCCCCTTCCCTTTGCACCTCCTAAAATGGACTGGGAACTGAATGTTCCATATGTGCTTTGACTGGGGCAGAATATTACTGGACCACTGATTCTCTTTCTGGAAAAATAAGCCTCTAGTAATACAACCAAAGTAAGGTTGCTTTCATGTTTTTCGCTGCCATATTACACCATTTCCTCATGGAACTTGCGTTGCAATTCCGGTTTCCAAGTTCTGTTGCAAAATCACATGTACTTGTGTAGTTTATTTTTTGAACCCAGGTAGTAGTAGTAGTAGTAGTAGTAGTAGTAGTAGTAGTAGCAGCAGTAGTAGTGGTAGTAATAGTAGTACTAGCAGCAGCAGGTAGCATTTATATAGCTACTATTATATGCCAGGCATTATGCTAAGCACTTTACAAATATGATCGCATTTATTCCTCTTAACACCATTGGGAGGTAGGTGTTATTATTATCCCCATTTTATAGTAGAAGAAATTGAGGCAAACAGATTAGGTGACTTGCCCAAAGTCACACAACTAGTGAAGTGACTGGATTTGAATCCAGACCTTCCTGACTCCAAGCAGAGTTCTATCCTCTGTGCCATCTAGTTGCTCCAAATGTAGGACTTCTATATTTAAATCCTGTCGTTTCATCTTAATAGATTGGTTGCATTATTCCAACCCATCAGAATCTTTTTTAATCCCGAACTGATTGTCTAACATGTTAGTTTTTCTTTACAGCTTTGTATTAGTGATAGATTTGATAATAATACCATCCATAAACATCATTAATAAATATGTGGAATAGTACAGATCCAACAACAGCTCCCTGGGGCGCCCCATTAGAGACATCTGTCCATGTGGACATTAATATGTTTTCATAACTACCCAATTTTGGGGTTTAGTTATTCAACCTTATTTACATTATTTATTGTTTATATCCCCATTGTCTATCACATAGCCCATACCTCCACATATCTCTCTGCATCTTCATCTCAGTTGCAGTAGCCTACTAGGTGAGTCTACCCTTTCTCAAGTCTGTCTGTCCATTCAGCCACCAAAGTGATTTTCTTAAAGCTTTTTTCCTAAAAGTGCAGTTCCATCTGTGCCCCCACAAACAAACCCAATCAATAAACTTCAGTGGCTCCCTGTTGCCTCCAGGATCAAATACAAATCCTCTGGAGTTCAAAATTTAAATCCCTTCATAATCTAACACTTCTCCACCCCACCCCCTTTCCAGTCATCCTACACCTTAATTCACCTATTCAATGATACTAGCTTCCTCAAAACACAGCTCTTGGCTCCAGGCATTTTCTCTGGCTACCCTCCATTCCTGGAATGCTCTCCCTCCTCATCTCTGCCTTCTGACTTTCCTGACTATTACTTTCAAGTCTCAACTAAAATCTCACCTTCTATAGGAAATCTTTCTCAACCTCTCTTAATTCTAGCACCTACCCTTTCTTAATTATTTCCCATTTTTCCTGTATATAGCTTGTTTGAACATATTTGTTTGTTTCCACTATTGGTTCATAAGCTCCTTGAAGACAGAGAACACTGCCTTTTGCCTTTTTAACCCCAGTGCTTAGCATAGTGTCTAATTCATAGTAGGTACTCAGCAAAAACTTACTCATTAACTAAAGTGGAAAAATGGTTAAGTTTGTCAGGGCCAGGTATTGATGAGGCCTACTGATTAATTCATTCTGGGTCTGGGAAGGAAGAATTAACTTGTGCAATGTAGGAAGTCAGCTTTGTAAACTGTGCTTCCCTAATATATAAGTTACAATGGAAACAACACTTATTTTACAAATTAACTCAAAGAGGTGTTGAGTAGCTCACCCAAGGTGATATAATGGCAAGGTCTGTATTCCAAACTGAACCTTTTGATTCCTAATCAGTGCTCTTTTCCACAGTACTCTCAGCATGTCTCTAAAACCAGCCAACCTCTCCCACCATAACTCACTTTCTTTATCTGTTAAAGGAGAAATGGAATGCACCTGGAGAGGGTAGGGAAGGGACAGTGTGGGGCAGTGGTGTCAGACTCAAATATAAATAGATCCCTGTAGGATGCATGTTTACCTAGAAAACCACAAATGGACGTTTTTTATTATTTGTTTTTAGACTATGTAAGTTATAGCAGAGTATGACATCTTTGATGTAGAGTAATGGCAAAAGTGCTAAATTTGGAATCTGAAGGCCCAGGCTCAAATCCTGACCCAGTTACCTGTGAGGCTCTGGGCAAATCATTTAACTTATTTGGGCCTTGCTTACCCTATCTGTAAAAGGAGCCTCGTGATTCTTTGTAAATTGTCCCCTAAACAAGGATCTCTTACATTGGGTATCGGGAGAAAATGAACCTGATTTCTTAAAAACAATTCCCACTGATAGGTGAACTGCTGGTTACCTCTTAACTTCCCTTTATATAGCCTTGTTTTATAGACCTGAAACAATTTGGAGGAGCTAACTCCTTGTTTGCAAATCATTACATTGACACAGACCTTCTGTGATCAAGACAGAACTATAGCATAATCACTGATTCTGGATGAATATAACCCCAAGATGACTAGTGTTTTCTTATGGAGTAAATGTCTGTGGAATTAGTAATAATATTAGAACAAATTATGAATGGCAGCTGATTGTGGTGGCTGCATTGTGCTGGAGATACAAAGACAAAATGAAAATAGCCCTGGTTCCCAAGGAATATTTATTCAATTAAGGAAATACCTATACACACACACGCATAAACACACACGCTATTTGTAGTGCCACTAGTATCTGAGTGAATTAGCAAAAGCTGTATATAGGAAGTATTGCTGTATTTGAGCTTAAATTCCAAGAGATATAGGTAAGGAGAGGAGTGCAAGGTGAAGGGTCAGATGCCAAAGTACTGAAATGGAGTTTCTTACAGAAGGAACAACATGAAGGCCCATTTGACTGGATTGTAGAGTATGTGAAAGAGAGTCATGCATAATATGCCTGCAAATGTGGAGATTGGAGCCAGGAGGTGTTTTAAATGCTCAACACAGGAAATCCTAGAAGCAATAGAGAGTCACTAGAGCTTGATCAGATACATGACATCGTCATTAAATCACTGTGGAGCTATGTAGAGAATGGATTAAAGATGGAGACTTAAGAGAGGAAATGAATTAGGTTATTGCTCCAAGTCAGGTGAGGAGTGGTGAAGTCTTAAACTAGTGTGTTTATTAGTGTGAGTAGAGAGAAGGTGACCCGATTTTTGAGTTGTCCTGGAAAGGTACAATTGACAAGACTTGGCAACTGATTGAATATATATAGTGCATGAGAAGAGAATGTGAAGAGTCAGGGATGACTTTGAGGTGGAGAACCTGGGTGACTAGAAAGATAGTGGTGGTGCCCTTTTTAGAAACACGGAAGTTCCACTGAGGGGTAGTGGTGGTGGTGGTGATAATAATGAATTCACTTCTGGACAGATTGAGTTTGAGATACCTATCAGATAGCCAATTCGAAATGAACAGGTTAGTGTTGCAGAACTGGAGCTCAGGAGGGAGACCAGGGTGGATATGTAGATTTGGGCGTCATGTACTTATGTATGATAATTAAACTAGGAGTTCATGATTGTGGTAATACTTATAGTTTAGCTGCATTTTAAGTTTAGTCCCTGAAAGCCTATTTGACTGGGAAATGAAACACCATTTATATATGGCAGCAACTACAATGGGGAAACGCATTTTTCCAAACAAATCACCATATAAGTTAAGGACTTACCTACAGGTATATATAAACTGATGAAAATAAGTCAGACTCTTTGCTGACCTCCATACTTCACACTTTATTAGCTTTGTGACCTTGGGTGAATCTCTTCACTTTTCAGAATATTAAGCCTTCTCATTTGTAAAATGAGCATAATAATTGCATAAACTATCCCATGGGGTGTTTATTGTTAATTAGATCGTGGATTTAGAATTATCAGTGTTCTTTGAGGACCAAAATGAGGTTGTGTGAAATGTTTTGCAAATATTAAGATACTTTCTAAGTGTCTGTCATTATTTGGTCAACCAAAGAAGGAAGAAAAGAAACAAGCAGTTAAGTTTCTGCTATGTGCTAGGCACTGTACCTACCACGTACTCAGGATACAGAGACAAAAATGAAGTCCCTGACATTTTTGGGGAGAGACATTATGTACATGAACAATACACACAAAGTGTACTCAAGTACTCAATAATATATTAAATATATTAAAGAATATAGAAATAAAAGTAAATTTTTGGAGGAAGGGCACTAGAAGCTAGGGCAGGGGGAGGAATCAAGAAAGTTTTCATGTAGTAGGTGGGAAACTTCTTTTTGAAGGAAACCTCTGTAGCTTACCCAAGAGGTGGAAGTAAGGTGGGAGCCCATTCCAGGCATTTGAGATAGTCAATGCAAAAACATACATGCCTGGATATAGACTTGAATGTTATATGCAGAGAAACAGCAAGCAGGTCACTCTGGCAGACTTATAGAGTATGGGAAAGAAAATAATGAATAATAAGTCTGGAAAGATAGGTTAGGGCCAGGTTGTGAATGACTTCAAAAGCTACGTATAGCTTATATTTTATCTTAGAAACAGTAAAGGAGCCGAGTAGGAGTAAAGGAATTGAGTAGAAGAGATGCATAGTTGTAGTAGTTGTAGAAGAAAGTAGTAAAGGAATCGAGTAGAAGAGATGCATAGTTGGTCAGACCTATATGTCAGGAAAGGCCACCTTGTCTTCTGTGTGGAGGATGGATTGAAGAGAAGAGAGAAAACAAGAGGGAAGGGGACCAAATTAGGCCATTAGATAATTATGTACAAGAGGCAAAGTAAGAGGTGATGAGGACCTAAAACAGAGTGGTGGCTTTGTAAGAAGAGAGAAGGGGAATGAATATAAGAATTGTAGTGGTGCTAGAAACAAGATTTGGCAATTGAGTTGATACATAGGGTGAGGAAATGTGAAATTCATTTATAATGCCAAGGTTGTGAAGCTGAGTGATCAAAATGACAGTTGTGTCCTCAGCAGAAATAGGGAAATTTGGAAAGCATTAGGGTTCAGGAAAGAGGGATAGGTTTGGTTTTGGACAGTTGAATTTGAGGTGCCTATAGAACATCCACTTTAAAGTGTCCAGTAGGCAATTAGAGTAATGCAGAACTGGAGTTCAGAAAAGTCTAGAGCTGAATTTGGGGATCATCTACACAGATAAGAAAATCCCATGGGAACAGATGAATTCAAAAAATGAAAATATAGAGAGGGAGGGCACATAACAATTTTTGAGTAACCTTGTTTGACTCAGTTTCCTCATCTGTAAAATGAACTAGAGAAGGAAATGGCAAACCACTACAGTACCTTCTGCGAAGAAAACTCCAAATGGAGCCACGAAGAATCAGATACCACTGAAATTACTGAACAGCAACAAATTTTCTTGATAAACTTTTCAGAACTTGTTTGGACAGCATATTAATGATTCCTAGCAGAGAGTTCTGCACCCAAGTCGTCGTTGTTGTTGTTCATCCTTCATTCTTGAGGAGGACTAATGACATGAATCAGATTCAAGTGAGACAGAGCTGAGCAAAAGTTATCAGGCTCGCTCTTGTTGCATTGTCATTGGAGTCTAGCATAAGTCAAGATGCCTGGCAATGGCCCAGACACAAATATTTAAATATTTTTGAGAAGCCAAAAACTATAATTGTAATGACTGATCTTGGCCCCCACAGAAGAGATGAGGAATTGTACCTCCCTCCTTTTAGTAGAAAAGTCAGGGATAAAGGAGGAAAGTAAGGGTTTCAGAGTGTTGCATATGCAGTCAAAATGTTCAATGTCTTGGTTTTGCTGCCTATTCTTATCTCTTGGTTTTTAAAGGAAGGCTCATTTGGTGGTGGTGGTGGTGGTAAATGACTTTTAATGTAAAAACAAAGGCATCAATGGAATTTTTAAGTTGAGTTGATTTTAATTGCATGTAAGTTTAAAAAGTTTCAAATTGAAAGTTATAATTTTTAAATAGTTAAATTATTGAATGACTTAATATTTCTTACAAAATGATTCCATTTGGGGGCAGCTGGGTGGCGCAGTGGATAGAGCACCGGCCCTGGATTCAGGAGGACCTGAGTTCAAATTCGGCCTCAGACACATAACACTTACAAGTGTGTCCCTGGGCAAGTCACTTAACCCCATTGCCTAGCCAAAATACAAAAACAAAAAAAAACCAGAAAAGCAAAATGATTCCATTTGAACTTATCCATCTTCCTTTGTGATTTCATGCAAGACATTTATTTAACTGTAATGTAAATTGAATTAAACCAGTCAGAAAACATAAAAAGAAACTTAATGTTTGTGTCATAGGAATCAATATAGAAAATTAACCGTTTGTGACTCTAGTGGCCAAAAAATGAACTAATTTGTTAAGAAACTGTCCCAAATCAATGAAAAGTATTTGAGCATTGCTCTACCTTGACTTAGTCTTGGAGGGCAAACTTATCTGGAAAATTACTTTCAGATTTTTTCCCCCCTTAAATGCTTTTTTCTTTTCTGTTTTCATGCTACCTTTATATTTTCCCCCTACTCATAAATCCATCTCATAAATGAACACTAAAAACGGGGGGGGAAATAGTTCAACAAAATTATCCAACATATCAGTGAGTCCTTCAGTATATACAATGTTCCACATCCATTGTTGTTGTTGTTTGTTTGTTGAGTCATTTAGTCACGTTTGACTCTTCTTGACTCCGTTAGGGGTTTTCTTGGCAAAGATCCTGGAGTGGTTTGGCCATTTCCTTCTCTAGCTCATTTTATAGATGTGGAACTGAGGCAAACAGGATTAAGTGACTTGCCCACAGCTAGTAAGTGTCTGAGGCTGGATTTGAACTCTAGAAGATGTCTTTCTGACTCCAGGCTTGGCACCCTCTTGCCTGTGCTACCTGTTGCCCATGTTCTTGGTACCTTTTGTTTTTATATCACCTATGTATAGATAAATGTTAACTATCTTTAGCAGCGGAATCTGGGATCTGGTGGGGGATTGTATAGATCCAAAAAACCACTGTTCCAAGCCGTGCCACTGATGGAGGAGTAAAATGAACATCTGGGTAGATATGAGTTGAAATATTGTGGGAATTTGATGATGCCCCTTGTTCCTGTGTGAGAAATAGAAATTATTATGAGAGTTTCTGTAGATAGTGATAGCTTGCTAATTGCTACTAATTAGTACATTAACAATGTTAAAAGAAGGATGGGAACAATAAATTTTAAAGCTGTGCTTCCTCAAAGTATCCAGCTGGTGAAATAAACCATTTTTTTAATGACGTTTAAGGGGCAGCTTAGAAAAGATTATTTGCGCTTGTAATAGCAGTGAGATTTTTACAAGTAAGGTAACCTATGGTTCTGTTTTCTCATCTGTAAATGGAATTAATATCTGCCCTCTTCATGTTACAATGTTATGGGGATCAACGGTGCCAATATCTAAGCAGTATCTTTCCTTCCTTGAAGATCTCAATAGGAATGCATTCAACTTCAGAGTTAGAAGCTGTGGCAGTGCTTTTCCAATCTGTGCTGAATTCCTTCTTGGTCTGTCATGAAGGTGGAAACACCTATATTTTTCATCTGTATTGTAGAATTGCATATGATTTCATATATCCCCTTTATGGATATGTAGAACTATTTGAATTGATATTTTTTTCTTAGCCTGTAGGTTTTAGTTTTTGTTTACCACTGATTTCATGAGTTTTAATTTATCTTCTTATTCCCTCTTAATTTTTGTAAATGTCCCGCTTTTGGGGAGTCTTTATTGTACAGTATTTTGTTGATAAAGTTTTATTTTTTTCTGCAAGTATCTTCATGATCTTATTGTTATTCTTATTGAACCAAATCTGATGAATAAAATATATAGTATGTTGATGGCAGTCAACTTGTCCTTCATAGTTTAAATCAGGCCAGTGATTTTTTTTTTTTTAATTTATTTTTTAAAATTCTTGGCAGCTCTCATGTGAGAAATTAGACTGAACTCTAGGCCAACTCTCACTATTTAGAAAATTAGCATTTTATGCAATAGTTTTAATTACAGTAGGAAATTCTGAGCAAAAGGAACAGAAAACACAGTCTAGGTGTTACATTGACAAATGGGACCCTTGACATGTTAGCTTCTGAAAATATTTAGAGGCCAAAGGGAGTTGTTCAGAGGACAAGGAAGTAGTGAAGGTATGATTGTACTCAGTTGTTTTTTACCACCTCCTTATTGGGGTGGGGCAAGCCTGGTTTAGGGTCGGGTGGTGGGAAAAAATGATTTTGGTGTCTTTTGGAATCAGAAGCAATGATTGGGAATTAGAGAAATGTACTCTTCATTGTCATGCAAGGAAAACTTCCAAACAAAGTTATACAGAGATGAAATAGGCTCCTTCCTGAAGTAGTCCCAAAGTCTATAAGCACAGACTGGAAGAAAAATGTATTGGGGCTGTTCAGAAGTGGTATCATATGTAGATGGTAGTAGATGGCCCCTAAAGTCTCGTTCAACTTTGAGATTTTGTGATTTTGTAAAGTTATCAAACTGAGGATGATTAATGAGGCTGTCAAATAGCTTAATTTCAAAGATATATGGTATCTTTTTTTGAGGTATTTAAAAGGAATTTAGTACATTTAGTGAAGAATATTAGAGATATACAGGTATTTCAAGAGAATAAATTTTTAGCTGTACTATAAAAAACTAAGTTTTATAAACTACTGAGAGTTCAGTATGCTTCATTTAGATAACATTTTAAACTTCCTAGTAAATATTACTTTTATTTTTCTAGGCTCGAATAGCATTTTTACAAGGAGAAAGGAAAGGTCAAGAAAACTTGAAGAAAGACTTAGTAAGAAGAATAAAAATGTTAGAATATGCATTAAAACAAGAAAGGTATGTATGTTTCATATTTTCATATAACTAAAATACGAATAATTTTGTTTTTCTTTACTCCCTTAAGCAATGTTTATAAAAGCACTTTGCAATACAGTTGTAAGAGGAGTATTCTGTCTTATAGGTGAAGGGGAGAAATAAATCATATAAATCATTTTAGATTGCCTAAATAGAAACAACAAAATTGATTTGGGATCTTAGATTTGCATCTTTTTTTTTTTTTTTTTAAAGAAAGACAGATATACTCACCCACACATTCAATAGTATATAAGCATAGCCCACCCAGCATCATGAATTGGTTCTGAAAAATTGTGGTATTAGGCGAAGTGATATTATATGGGACAGTTAGCCCCATGGGGAAGTTATTTGAAAATGGACAGTCATCTGAATAGTATTATAATATAGTTTTGTACAAATGTTTGTTCTACAGTATACAAATGCTTTAAAAATATCAGGCTTTTATTTGTTACATTGTCCATAGAAATTTTTACATAGTCATCCCACACATATTTGTTTTCATCGTCATTTGAATGGTAGTTCGAGGGATATCACTGAATCACAAAATTCTGGAGTTGGAAGAGGGCAGCATTGCAGCAGCCGTCTATTCCGGTTCTTATTTGAAGATACCTTCTGCAGTGTACCTCATGAGTGGGCATTCAGCCTTTGTTTGAAGATCTCTAAATGAGGGGAAACTTACTGCATCTTGAGGCAGCCCATCCTACTTTTGGGTAGCTCTTAATGGTTAAGAAATTTTTTTATGGTACCAAGCTTAGATTTTTACCTTTGCTACGTCCACACCTTTTGCTCTTAGTTGTGCTTTCTTGGGACACCAGAAGAAATCAAATTCCTTTTTCACATGGAAACCTTTTAATAGCTGTCATCTCCCTTCTCTTCTTGATGCTAATATCCCAAATTTCTTCATCCAGTGTAGAAACCTCCACCATTCTGGTTGCTGTCCTTGGCACTCTCCAACGTTACCAGCTTTACTAAGCTGACATTTGTTGCTGTGCCCTCTCTCAATGAATACCAAGCTTACATTTACTTTTTTTGGGTGCCATGCCACACAATTCAGTTTTCAGCTAGAGACAGACAGACACACACTACACTACACTACACTACAACAAAGTTTAAATTCTACCTCAGACACTTAGTAGCTTTTTAATCCTGGTCACGTTTCTTAACCTGTCAGCCTCAGCATCCTTGTTTTGTAAAATAAAAGGTCTGCATTCATTGACCTCTGAAATTCCTTCCAGCTCTAAATCTGTGATTCCATGATGTTTTTGATTGGTTTTGATTTAATTTTTGATTCAGTCCAGTGATCTAGCGTGTTAAGATCTCTTTGGATTTTGAGTGTCATCTTTCTCTGCTAGTCCTTTCAACTGCAAATTTGATGAGGATTCTAAGTCATTGATAAAATTGTTAAACCAAGTACCAAACCCTGGGGCTTCCCATTTGGAGACTTCTTAACTTGACATTGAACTTACAGTGGCAAATCTTTTTGCCCAGCCATTGATGAATCCTTTTAATTTCCCTGTTGTATAACCCATATCTTTCCATCTTTTCCATGGTAATAGTATGAAATATTTTATCAAACACTTGGCTGAAATGTAGGTAACTATGTATAATAACATTTCTCTATACTACTAATTTAGTAATCTTGTCACAAGAAAGGAATAGTCTAGCACAGAAGATCTTATCCTTTTGTAATGTGATGGAACTCTTTGAACTTCTTCCTAGAAAAATGTTTAAAATGCATAAAATAAAATGCTTAGTGTCTCAAAACTATTGAAACTTATTGAAATAAAGATGCAGTTCTTCCCCCATTAAAATTCAGAGACACCCTGAAATTTGTCCAAGGTCTCTAGATTATAAACTACTGTTGTAGCCCAATCTTTTAAAAAAAATTTTTTGTTTTTTTTCCCCAATTACATGTGAAAACTATTTTTTAAACATTTTTTAAAAAACAATTTTGAGTTCTAAATTCTCTTTCTCTTCTCTCTCCCTTCCTTGAGGAGACAAGCAGTTTTATGTAGATTATACGTGTTCAGTCATGCAAAACATTTGTGTTAGCCATGTTGTAAAAGAAAACAGACCAAAAAAAAAAAAAACCTCAAAAAATAAAGGAAAGTGAAAAAATGTATGCTTCAATCTACTTTGAGACTCCATCGGTTCTCTCTGAATGTGGATGGCATTTTTCATCATAAGTCCTTCAGAATTGTCTTGGATCATTGTGTTGATAAAAGTAGCCAGGTCTTTCACAGTTGATCATCTTTACATCGCTGTTACCATATATAAGGTTCTCCTGGTTCAGCTCACTTCCCTTTGCATCAGTTCATATAAATCTTTCTAGGTTTTTCTGAAACCAAGAGCATGATAATCTTGATGAAATTGTGATCTTGGCTTATTTTTTAGATAATCACTAACCATCAAAGTTCCTGGCATGTATACTAGGTTCTTAATAAATGTTTATTGACGGACACCCCTTCATTTATTCATTTATTTATTTATTCATTCATTCATTTATTTATTTATTGCTTTTTGGTGAGGCAGTCGAGGTTAAGTGACTTGCCCAGGGTCACACACCTAGTAAGTGTGAGATCCTTTTAATTTTTTCAAGGAAATGAAGTAAAACTTACTGGCTTACAGTTTGCATATTCCATTTCTCTCCCTTCTGGGGAGAAAATTTAGGTAGTTCTGTGGGCCCTTTGCTATTATTATTCACAGTATTTCAGATTATCACTGATTACCTGAGAGTGTAGTGCATCTAGGCCACCTGACTTGAATATATCAAAGGCAACTTTCTTAAAACATTTCCCTCCTTATATTGGATGTCAACTCCCACCCAACCCCCCCTTTTTTGGGTGCTTTTTAAGCCATCAATATTCTTGACTGGGAATACAGCTGCAAAATATGAAATGAGCAGCTGTCCTTTCTTCAATATAGTTAGAGGACAGTGCATTATAGCAGTTGGGTGTTTAAATCTTGTAGAAGTTGTAAAGGGAGAGAAGAAGAAGGAAATCAGCATTTTTATGGCATCTTCTCTGCTGTCAGGCACTTTGCTCAGTGTTTTACAAATACTATCTCATTTGATCCTCATGACAATTTTGGTGGGTGCTTTTACTCTCTCCATGTTATATCTGAGGAAAAGGAGGCAAACAGAGGTTATGTGACTTATCCAGGATCACACAGCTAATAAGTGTCAGAGGCTGGATTTGAGCTCAAGACTTCTTGCTGCAGGCCCAGCTCACTATACACTGCAGCACTACTTGGCTGGTGGTTCAGTAGATAGAGTGGGAATAAAAAGATGAAAACTATCATAAGCATTTCAGGAGTTTAATTTAGGTTTTTGTCAGAAAAAAAGGGCAACAAATTAGACACTCAGCTTTATAGGCTTTAAGAGATCAGTCCTAACAAGATTACAGTTAAAATCTAGGACAATTAACTTGGAAGGGGAAATAAGATGGCATAGTAGAAAGAATGCTAGACTTTTGAGTTAAAGGACCTACTTTCAAATCCCAGTTTGACCTTGATGAAGAAAATCACTTCAGTTTTCTCGTCTGTGAAATGGGGATTATATATAATAGTTAAACTAATTTCACAAAGTCTTTCTTGGGAGAATACGTTGTAAATCTTAACGTGCTATGTAGTTCTGAATAATTGTTTTTTAAGCACCTGTTTATTTGAGGGCATAAAATGTTTTGGTGAGTTTTTGTTTTCACTAGTTTATTCTTATTTTTCAGGGCAAAATACCACAAATTAAAATATGGCACAGAATTGAACCAAGGTGACTTGAAAATGCCAACTTTTGAATCAGGTAAATATATTTATACACACGTATGTATGTATATGTGTCTATGTGTATGTATATACACATAGACACATATATGTATACATACATATTAGCCCCCCACCCTGCCCCCTGGCTGCCTTTTAGGATGAAAAAAAATTGAATTTATAGCTCAGGTATTTAGTGCCTGTATTTTGCTTTGGTATTATTGGTTAAACGTAATGATTGAGGCTTTTTTTTTTTTTTTTTAAATGTATTGAAACTGAAAAATCATCAAGTGTCTAAAAGCGAATAGATGGCTGAAGGTGTCCTATTAAATTTTATTCTTCCTGTGAATAACCCTAATCCCAAACTATGGAGCAACTTTACATTTTAATGAGTACTTACTATTTTAACACCCATAATTCTGTCCCATATTTACACATATTTACAAGTTTACATTAAGAATATATGACATCTGGAAAGTTGTAGTGAACTAAATTAACTCTGGGAGTTTGAGAATATGGCTGGATCTGGTACTTTAAAACATCCGAAGAGATTGTAACATGGCCAGTAGGCCCAAATTTCTCATTGCCTCTAAGTAACCCATTTACTGACTCAGCAATTCAGCTTAGGAGGAAGTGGTTTAATTTTGGCACCAAGTTTCTGGTGTGATAGGAGAGAAAGCAAGATAGATAGAATCACATCTATATGTTATAGAAAGCAGTAGACTTGAAGTCATTAGGTTCAAGTGTCAGCTGTTCTTATCTTAGTAATACTGTGTGAATCACTTAACCTCTCATGTTCAGTTAACATTATTCCCCTTTCCCTCATTTTTCCTTTGGAAGATCATGCAATCTCATGGGTCAAATTATTGTATTGCAGTATTTATGCCTTAATTCTTATTTGGTGTGTAGGCACTGAATATGATTTCTTTTGTGTTTATTTTATTTTAATCTTTGGATTTCATTTTGATTATCTAACATGATCAGAATTCTGTATTATAAAATTGAGATAACTGACTTTTGATTGTGTTAGAACCTTGTGGATATTTTTTTTCCTCATTTGTAAAATGAGGAACGTGGACTCGATTGAATGATCTTTATAAAATCCCTTGAAGCTTTAATGACTTTAATTTCTGTAGCGGTAACTTTATGCAGTTCTAAAGAACAAAGCACTTTATATACATTGTCATTTTATCCTCATAAAAACCAAAAGAAATAGAGGCAAATGTTATCCTTATTTTACAGATAAAGAAACAGAGAAAGTGAAGTGAGTGAGTTATACAGCATTCCTAAGCTAAGTGAAACAACTGGCATTTGAACCCAGTGGTTTCAAGTGTATTTGCTTTTTATACTATGCCACTGTATCGTTCTCTTCTATAGTATATAAGATATGACTCTGTTTATCTTGGTATTTCTCTTCCTTTGGTTGATTTTCCTTTTACTTCTGTAGTTCTTGGTTTTAGCTTTATAGCCCAGAAGTGGAGGTCATTGAAGTGTTTACTAGTATCTGGCTCCACCTACTGGTAAAGATGTGAAGTTAAAGCTCAGTTTGGTGAAAAAATATGTTTGGAGAAGGAGTTGGGGCAAGGACTTAAACCTTCAAATGTGATTTCTAGAAATACGGAAAATTTACATAATTGAGAAAGAATGAAGTAATGGTTGACAGTGGAAAGGAGATATCTGAAGTCAGGAAAAATGTGCAAAACAAATGTTTTAGTATTCTACAAGGTAAAAACTATACTATTCTGTCTAAAAAATTTCAATACTAAGATGCCTTTGTGTACCTAGATCAATTATAGACTTTGATAATTAAAGCAAATGTAAAATATCATCTAGTCTGACATCCTAGTTTTATGGAAGAGCAAACTGAGGCCCAGAAAAGAAGACATATCTTTCCCATAGTTACACTGTATAATTAGAACTCATTTTCCAGTTCCTAGTCCATTGGTCTTCTACATCTTAATCTAAATTTTCTTTCCTTGGCAGTCCATCTCGTGTTTTGAGTGATAACTCACTTTTTTTATAGTAACGCTTGCTTGTCTTTAGACCCAAAATTGACTTATTTATAAAATCAGAAAAAAATGTGACTCAGTACCTGACGTATATGTTGATGTTTTTATTTTTTGCTTCCTAACAACTAAAAATCTTGTTATCCTAAGAAGTTTCAATAAAAACACAAGATTCTTAATAAACTCAGGAAAGTTTCAGATTTAGGAATAATTAGGTAAGTCCCTCGGTAGTTATATATTATAGTAGAAGGTAGAAACCATATACTTTTAGTGTTTATAGAAATTTCTTGTGAGAATTTTTCTTGGCTTTCTAAAGTTCTGAAAATTGACCCATATCATTAGTTTCAATAAACTATTTGTATATGCAGGCCAACATATAGTTAATAGGTATAAAAGAATACAAAATTCCACTCTGCTTATTTTGTTGACTATTAAAGAGCGATTCCACAGAGCAGAATGGCTTTAAAAACTATTCGACAAGGTATCTGCCCATGAATGTGTGTTAAAGTCATGAGACTTCTTGAAAGAATGCAACAGAGATAAGTTTGTTAAATCTTTGATTATAAACTGTAAGCAAGACGTAATATATGTTCTCCAAAGTTGTTTGCTGCTGTCATGGAAGATGTACAAATACCAAAAGGATTCCCTATTATGGTGAAGTTCTCCCGATGCTCAGATTGTGATTGATGACTTGTTGAATATGCCAAGCCCCAGAACACTGCAAAGCATTTTAAATGAGATCTCTTTTGAGTTTGGTTTGGTGTAATTATCTATGTGGGGAAAACCAATGGGATAAAAAATGCCTCTTGTTCATATTGTAATATTTAATTGGTTGAACAACCCATAGACTTTGTCTATTGTTTTTTATATTATATATGAGAGAAAAGTCGTGGGTCAAATGATTAACAAGTATTTGTTAAGCACCTGTGTGCCGGACACTGGTAATGAACAATAAACTGGGCCCAGAATTGAATAGGAGGAAGAACGTAGACTGGATTGCCTTTGGGTTATTGTGCATTACTTTTAGTAAAAATACATCTTCATTAAAAAAAAAATAACCTTTATTTTTAGTACCCGTAGTCTATCAGTATGTCTGGGGATCATCAGATACCTAATCTCTGAAAAATTATTTGTAGGTCATCCAAAGGGGAATGGAGAGACATATGATTGGCATGAGTAGACTGCAGTGTATAATAAATAAAACTGTGTGGGAGAAGTGACATGATAATATCAAAGAAATATATGACTAGGAATGGAGGTGACCCAGTCACCTTAAGAGCAAGGAATAACCATTGCATAGCCCATGTTCTGCTGGGCTCTGTGCAGTGTCAAAGGACCAAAAGGAAGGCCTCTAGTGTATTGGGTGCTTTTTCCTCCCTCCCCTCTTGGAGAAATTTTCTGGAGGTTGTGAACCAGTCTTAGAGGATGGTTTGTTAGCTACTCAGTTAGAGGGAACTCTAATTATCTAATGAGATCATGTGTCCATCAAAGTATATAAGCTTCAGTAAAGCCTACTTGAGTCAAAGGAACTAGATTAATTTGTATTTTTAGAACTAGATTCTAATATTTTTGTAGGCTTTTTTTTTCTTTCTAAATATTTATTTTAATTTTACCTTTTTCCCCTAAGGTTTTGGTTATTCACTGCAAACAACAACTTTGCAAACATTTTTGGTAGTTTGAGTGACAGCTGTTAGTAATAAACTTTTCCTTTTCAGAAGAAACCAAAGACACAGAGGTTCCCACAGTACCTCAGAACAGTCAGCTGACCTGGAAACAAGGCAGACAGCTATTAAGACAGTGAGTAAAGTAATATGCTTAAATGATATCAAGTTAAACTTTATTATATAAATTAGAATCCTGGTATAACAAATCTCATTAGGTTTCCAATAAGATTTTGTGATAATGAGCACATAATGAGTTCGTTTATTCATTCCCTCTGAAGTCGTCTTGGTATAGGGAAAGAGGCTGTTGTTTGGTTGTTGGGGTATGGTGAAATGATTTCCTTCATTCCCTTCAGTTTGTAAATTGGTGGTTGTTTTAAAATTGAAGAATCATTTGCAGCAATTCATATATCCTTGTGAAGGATCTTTGCTTAAATCCAACTCCTGAACCTCCAGTTGGTGGATTAGCAGGAAGGGAACACAGTATTGAGCGTAAGGGGTTGTTGCCTAGGCAAGAAGAAGGAAAGAGGAATAGTGGGACAAAACCAAAAAACGAACTCTTAAGTTTATTTCTTAACTTGGAGCTGTCCTTTGTTACTTGAATTACCACATTTTGAATTGTCCTACCAGGTATAAACTCCTGATTTGATCCCCAGATAATCATTCTTTAAAGAACTTTATAAAAATTCAATTTAAATACAGTTTTTTTCAGAGCAGTTTTTTTGCATAGAACAAAGTACATATCTAAGTAAATTATATAATAGGTTCTATTTTCATTTTCTTTAATGGAATGAACTAGCCTGAAAGCTGTTTCAGGTGCACGGAGATTCAATAAAATAAGCTTAATTCAGATACAAATAGTTCTTGAAATGGTACAGGATGGCATAATACTGTTCTCCTTTTCTGGAGAACCAGAATTATCCTTTTATTTTATTTCATAACCAGCCTTTTATAGAATGTTGGCATAAAATCTCTTAACCCTACTTTAACCACTGTGAGCCTCAGTTTCCTTATCTGTAAAATGGGCATAAGTACCTGTAGTACTTGCCTAGTATGGTTATTTTGAGGATCAAATATGATCATAAATGTAAAGAACTTTCCAAACCTTTAATTGATTTGCAACTATCAGCTGTTACTGTTAAACCTAGCTTACTGCTCCTCTGGTTCTGGCTGCCTATGTAGTCTGTATGACTTGATGCTGTTCTCTGAGGTACAGTCTAATAATTAAGTTGAGGAGGAAGACGCACAGACTGAGGGAACAAAAAACAGATGTTCTGAATGACTAGTTTAAGTTGAATAACTGAGAATGTAGAAGTCCAGCTGTCATGAATCAGGAAGTCTTAGTCCAAGAAAAGCATAAATAGCTAAGTGTAAAGTTTTACTTTAGATTCTTTTTATCTTCCCTTTATATAGTAGTAGCCATTTGCAAAATAGGACCAGTATAGAAGGTTCATTAATGAGTAAAACTATAAACTGTGGGCACAGGGGAGAGTTTGAGAGGCATTTTTTCATCAGTGTAATTCCCTAACATTGGGTTTATTTTATGATCTGCTGTTCAGTGTTGTTTCCTGGAACAGTATGTATCTTAAAAGCAGGGACTAGGGGCAGGTAGGTGGTGCAGTGGATGGAGCACCAGCCCTGGAGTCAGGGGGACCTGAGTTCAGATCTAGTCTCACACATGTGACACTGGGCAAGTCACTTAACCCCACTTGCCTTACAAAAAAAGAAAAAAAAAAAGGCAGGGACTGCTTGTACTTGAGAAGAAAATGTTTTGTGAGTTGTATCAACTAGTAAGCATTTATTTTGCTAAATATTTCCTAGTTATAGATAAATTTTTGACTTTAGTTTTTTAAAATTTTGAGTTCTAAATTCTCTCTCTCCTGCCCCTCCCTTACCCCTACAGAAGACAATCAATATACCGAGTATACATGCAAAATCATGCAAAACGTTTTTCCATATTATCCTTGTTGCAAAAGACAACACACCCAACAGAAACAAGAAAAATAAGGTTAAAAAATTGTAGACTTCAATCTGCACTCAGAATTCATCAATTCTCAGGTGGATAGCATTTTTTGTCATGGGTCCTTAGGAATTAATTTTCTTGAATCATTGTCTTGATCAGTGTAGCTAAGTCACAATTGATGTTTGTGAAAATAGTGTTGTTGCTGTGTACTGTATCTCCCACTTCTTTTAATTTCACTTTGCTCAGTTTATATAGGTGTTGCTAAGTTTTTCTGAAACCAACCCCATTCCCACTCCCTGCCACTATCATTTCTTATAGCACAGCCATATACCACACTTGATTCAGCCATTTACCGGTTGACAGATATCCCTTCATTTAGTTATTTGCCAACCGCAAAAAAAAGTAGCTATAAATATTTTTGTGCATATAGGTGCATTCCCTTTCTCTTTCATCTCTTTGGGATACCGACCTAATAATGGTGTTGCTGGGTCAAAGAGTATGCACAGTTTTATAGCCCTTTGGGCATAGTTCCAGATTGCTCTCCAGAATGTTTGGATTAGTTCACAAATCCATTAACAGTGCTTTAGTGTCCCAATTTTTCCACATCCCCTCTAGCATTTATTTTCCTTTTCTGTTATGTTAGCTAATCTGATAGGTGTGAGATGGTATCTTGTTTTAATTTTCATTTCTCCAATCGATAGTGATTTGGAGTGTTTTTTATGTAAGTCTTGATAGCTTTGATTTCTTCTCAGTGAGTATTTGTTAAGTACCTGGGTCAGACACTGGGGATATAAATATAGTAAATAAAACAATCTCTACTTTAGAACAGCTCTTATTCTAATAGAGGAGTCAACAAAGACATGGTACAAGGCACATAATAAATGCGTCATCTATTTAATATACAGACTAACCATAAAGAGAATAAGTACAGATTCCTGAATACATGGTATTTGGGAGGAAGGGCACTATATGTGGAAAGTGGTGCTTGTACTATATCTTGCAGGAAGAGAGAAGGTGTGCGAAAAGAGTACTTTCCAATTCTGAAACACATCCAGCCCTTTGATGGGTGTGTAGTGTGTGAGGAACAGAGTCTAGTTTTGATTGGATTGAGATGTGTTCAAGGATTAACATCCTTTGAGACTGGAAAGATAGGTTGTGAAATGCTTTAGAAACAACAATAAGTTTATATTTTGTCCTCTGAGTATTTTTTAGATGGCTGTGTTTTTATGTATACAGGCATCCTATTCGATAGAACTTTATTGATATTATGTGATCGTAGATATTTTCTTTCATGGTTCTGAATTGATAAATTATCTTGATCTGTATTTGGCATTGGAGTCTCTATACAGAAATTTCTAAGCTTACTAGAAACAGAAAATGAGAAATAGAAACCTACACTTTGGTATATTTTGCTTTTTGTTTAACATTCTGATTCTCTAAATATTTTGCTAACTTATTATTTTGGACTTGGTGGGTGGTTTCTTTTGATTGGGTAGTTTCTTGTCCTTTCCCTTTCCATTCTCACTTAAAGCCTGCACTTTTGTGACATGACTTTTATACTTCTTTGGTTATAGCTTCATGTATTTCTTCTTTAAGTTTATATATATTTTTTTCCTATTTGCAAGAAGTTTTGTGCTGCTTAATGTACTGCTTAATGTTTTAGTAGGGTTGAGGGGAAGGAACTATGCTGATTTAAGTTTGACAGCCATAAAATTTTAAAAATGATTTTAAGGCACTAAAAGAAACCAAATTTCAGGGAACAGAACAAGGAATAATTAGATCAACAACACATCACTTGACTGTGAGCTACCTGTAAAGGAAAGAGCTTTTTCACATTTCTTTGAACTATAGTGATGAGATTTTATTTGTGCATTTAATGTTAGCACATTTTTTGAAAATCTTCCTTTTTTCCTACCTAATCACAATTTTTGATACTACCCAATAAAGGAATTTTTTCCTATCACGAGGTAAAATACTCTGGTTGTCACATGAGTAAACTGTTTGTTCCTGCCAATATACTCATCCTACAAAACATTTCTAGCTCTTTATTTTTGGGCCTCTGAACAATTGGGGATTGCTTCCCCCTAGCTTTCCATATGGAACTCTGTATATGTACAAGTATACATACACTCTTGGGCTCTTATTTATATCTTACCCTGGGAGAACATGCTAAAATAATAAAAAATGTAAAGGAACAATTTTACTATTCGCTTGGAAAACATTTACTGATGTGCTGGAAGGTATACTGGGCACTGTGAAGACCTCAAGCCAGTTAGTACTCTTTTAAATATTTTGTTATATGTTCTAATCTTTTCATTGGTTTTCAGGATTGAATATCTTTCCTCAACAGGTATCTTCAGGAAGTAGGTTACACAGATACAATATTAGATGTACGGTCTCAGAGGGTAAGATCATTACTTGGACTCTCTGGTTCGGAACCAAATGGCTCAGTAGAAACAAAGAATTTAGAACAGATTCTGAATGGAGGAGAATCTCCATCTAAGCAAAAAGGACAAGAAATCAAAAGGTATGATACATGTTTCTAAGATTATGTTCAGGAGTGTATGATAAATATAATTTTTATAAACTGTTATTAGCAGTTTATGTGCTAGGCAAATCCTAAATTTTTTCAAAACAATCTCCATTAGAAGTTAGTATGCTAATTTTAATTCTTATTCATTATTGTGCCATAATCAGAAGTAGTAAGCTGTGGACAGGAAAACGTTTGTTTGTGCTTTCTAAATTTGATCATTTATTAAGTAATTTAATAGGTACATGACATTGTGTCAAGGATATGGACAAAAATGTTGAGATACACTGCCCTTTTTTTTCCCCCAGAGATCTTTAATATTAGTAGATGAGAAAAAATGTATGTATAAAACACTTATAATAACATAAAAGTCCTAGGAGAAGTACAAAGTATTAGGAGAAATTTAAGGAGTGAAAGAGTACTTCTAATTGGAGAGAAGATATGTCCTGCTTATCCCTTCCTCTAAATGTAGACAGCCTCATCATTAAAATTATTAGAAATATTATTTGGAACTTGTTCTCTTGAACTCAACAGAATAAAGCTCTGTCTCGGTGCCAGTGACTTTTATGAATCAGAAGAGCAAAGTTCATAATTTCTTGATATCTTATAATACCTTTTACTTTCAGTGACATACTTATTTTGCCCTATTAGTGATTGCTTATCTCTTCCCTTCCATTCTCAATTATTTGTCCCATATTATAAAAGAAAATCCCAAATTTATTACCACTTTCTCAGAATCTAACAACTAGAACAGGAGTTTTTAAACTGGGGTTTGGAAATTTTCCCCTTCTAGTATTTTGATAACTTAATGTCAGCATAATTGGTTTCCTTTGTAAACCTATGCATTTTGGTACATATATTTAAAAACAGTATTCTGAAAAGAATTCCATAGCCTTCACCAGGTTGCCAAAGGTGTCCATGGCATAAAAAAAGAACTCATGATCCAGCAGCAGCCATTTTCCATTCTGTGCATAGATAATATTGATAAAATATAATGCTTAGATTTGGGAATAGAATAGTTTAGTTTATGCTTACATGCAGTTTGAGATGTTTTTTAAACCTTTCTCTTTTAACTAATGGGATCAGTTGGAAGAAATGACAGTTTTGAATTATAGAATGCTTTTAAAGAAATTAATTTGTGTTATTTTCAAGTGTATATAGTTATAATCATATGCTAAACATCATTTTAATGATAAATAAAATTAATTACCATATTAATTTAAATGAACTATTAGTGAAATTTGGTTTTCAGTGGATTAAGCATTTCCTTTTTTGTCAGTTTACACTTTTTTCTTACCTAATCTATAAACTTTTGGATATCTCATGTCTGCACTAACACAAATTCCAAATTAGGAGAGCATAAATAAACAGAAGTAAGCTTTTACTATATCTTCTTCATTGACTACTAGGTGTAAGTAACAGAAACAGACATGAATTGCTCGAAAGTTAACGTAGTTTTGTATCTATAGAAATAGTTTAAAACATTAAGAGTAAAGTAAAGCACATGAATATTGAAAGCATAATACGCTAAAGTAAAACTTATTTTAAAAATTCTAGTCTTAGATAATCTATATGATTAATAGCCATTAATTTCTAAACTAAACTATATTAAACTATTAAACTATATTCCTAAACTTAGTCAAAACCAATGAATTAATCTTTTTTTTTTTCTAGGAACTCTGGTGATGTTCTTGAAACATTCAATTTCTTAGAAAATGCAGATGATAGTGATGAAGAAGAGGAGAGTGATATGATTGAAGATCTCACAGATGGAAAAGAAAAGCATCGGATGAATAAACACAAAGTAGAGACTTAATTTTATATGCTCACAAACTAGGCTACATATATACTCATGCATTTCAGATATTTTTATAGAGCTTTTATTCTTGCATTTAATCATTTAATTATATCAGAGGCTTTTAAATATCCAGCTTTAGGTCACTTTCCTTTTTGGTTTTGTCACCAAAGTTGTCATTGTCTTCTCTTGGTCACCTTCATTTCTAATTTATTTGCATGTAATAGGAACTGTACTTGCCTCTCAGCTGCTGGATCGTGTGGTAGGGTTGCTTCTTTCTGTAGTAGAATATATTCTGTCCTTTGTCAGGGCTAGTTCTACTTCTCTTATGTTTACCTGCCACTAGAAATGGAGTTTTGAATGGCATTTGCTTAGTTTAGCAAATTACCTGTAGTGGCACTAATACTCTTTCTTTGTTATCTTGAGCAAATCTATTACCCCCCTCTCTGGACTATAATTTACAGAGGAGTAAAAAAATAAAAACATTGGGATACTACATGATATGTGAGTTCCCTTCCAAATTCAGAAAGTTCTGAGGTCTGTGTTAATGATCCCTTTAATTGGTCCAAAAAATTGAGAACTTTACTAAAGAGCTATCTCCAACTTTAAGAATAAGGTGTAATTATGGAGAAAAGGTAGCAGTGCTCATTTGTGGCATTATACAAGGGCCACAGGTGAATTATGTATGTATGTTGTGAGAAAGGGAGGGGGTTTGTGAAAAAACCAGTGTGGTTAAGAGAACATACTCTCAAGAAGTATTTTAGCACCTATTGTATTTTTTTGAGTTACCTAGAGTAAAAAGGATTTTATTGCTCTAAGGAACCTGCACTTTAAAATACAGTATGGGGCAGCTAAGTGGTGTCGCAGTGGATGGAGTACTGGCCCTAGAGTCAGGAGGACCTGAGTTCAAATTCGGCCTCAGACACATAACACTTAGTAGCTGTGTGAGCCTAGGCAAGTCACTTAACCCCATTGCTTAGGGCACCCCCCCCCCCAAAATACAGTAAGGAGTTTGTGTTCCACTTAGAAAATATGAGTAATATGTTACTAGTACTAAAAATTGTCATTCAGTCGTCAAGCATTAACTTTCTGTGCGATAGACTATAACACAATATATTTCAGGCTAAGTGTTTGAAAATATTAAAATACACTATCTCTCTAAAAATTCATAAATTTTGTGGGTCTTGGTTCATTTGCAGATTGGTAATGAAGGCTTAGCAGCTGACCTTACTGATGACCCAGATACTGAAGAAGCCCTGAAAGAATTTGATTTTTTAGTTACAGCTGAAGATGGAGAAGGAGCTGGAGAAGCACGGAGTTCAGGAGATGGCACAGAATGGGGTAAGAAGATAAGATAAAAGCAAATAATATTTGAAGGAGGGGAGCAGTCCTACAGATGTATATATTGGGGAAAAAATTTTGTGAGATTGAGTGTATGCATTTGAATGTGTGGTTGAAGTTAAAATGGATAGCAAAGGATCAGTGCTGAAAAATTTCAAGGTAATATATCTTGAAATATTATCTTATTCAAAACCTGATGTAGCAACACTTAATATATAGCTTTAAAAGATTTTGTTTTTAACTTATTGCTTTCCTCTCAGCAATACCTTTTATTCTAAAACAGTTGTCATTATTAAACATTCTCATTTTGATCAATTTGGGAAGTAAATTTATGTTCTTCAGAATCTTAACTCTTTTTATATTTCATCTCGGTCTGGTATAGTTTGTCCTTACAGATGCAAAAGCAGGTGAATTTACCAAATCTGATTTTTTTAGGTTTCTGTTGGTCAAGAATTAATGATATTCTTTTATCAAGATATTTAACTTGTTAATACCGTAGCCAGAAATCTTCACATTCTTCTAATGTCAGTTAGGAGTTAGACTATCTAAGCATATGACAATTACATGGTAAGATAATGATCTGACTATAGCTCAGAGTAAACTATATTTTGTAATTTTACTTAGGATGTATCACAGACTCCCTTTAGACACTAGATTTGGTGTCCTTTTTGTTGTTTATATTAAGTATTTGCTTATATAAAGTTTTTTGGCTTGATAGAGAAGCAGCATGGTATAATGGAAACGAGTACTAGACTTACAGCCAGCATTTGAACCCAGCTGTCCTGACTCTGCAACGCTTAATACCTATGTGATTCTGAACAAGTCACTTAATCTTAATTTTACTCATTTTGGGATAATGCTTGTACTACCTATCTCACAGGGCTGTTGTGAGGAAAGCGTTTTGTAAACCATTAAATACTATGTAAGTGTGAGTTGCTATCATTATCTTATTTTTATACCAGAATAAGTTAGAATTTGGTTACAGAGTTTTAAAGGAAAAGTTTATTGATACGTTTTATAACGTATAAGTCATTAAACATTGTCCATGAATGTTAACCCTTATTACAAGAGTGAGCAATTTCTTGGTTTTGGTTTTTGGTTTTAAAGTTGCCTTTATGGTTAAAATGTAAACCATTTATATAAAGGGCTTCATTTCTCACAGAAAAATCAATACTGTTTAAAGACAAATTTTCACACATAAATGGACAGAACATCCATGAGATCTCTCAGTTTACCTCCATTCTTATTCTTTAAACATAATTTCCACAAGGCTAGTTGATTCTTGAATTATTTACACATGTGGAGAGGAGCAGAGAGGCACAACCCAAAAGCAGACACGATAAAGTGATACCGTAAATGCAACATACCCTTTCCAAGTAATAGACAGCATCATTATTTAAGCTAGCCAAATATAATTTTAGACAAAGTTGCATTTTTTAACTCTTTCTACACAGAAGACTTTTGGCCAATGGTGTAGGATGTAGTCTCTGTTATATTTGGGTGAGAGAAAAGGCAAATTGATCTTTCAGCAAAGGAGTTAATCATGTAAAGCGATTGTAATAACCTGTAAGAACACAAAAGCAACAACTATTTGTTTACTTCTCAATAATTGAGAATTTAATCTGGTTAACAGTTTAAAGCATAACTATCATCTCAATTTTTTTCCCTTTCAGGAAGCACTTTTAATGTTTCTTTAAAGCACTTTGAGTTCTCTGGAGAGGAATAAATTTTGTTTTCCTAATTTAGTACCTACACCAAGCAAAGAAACATCCTTTATAAATAGTTTGTTTATGTTTTTCCAAATTAATTACATATAAGAGAAAATGTCCAGAAATATTTTTAATAAATATTTATAAACTTAATTTGGCTTTATTAGTTTGTTACTTTTTGCATGGGTCTAATTGACAAGAAAATATTTGTTATAGCTGTTTACGTTGAATTGTCTTCATAAAATGGTCTGTTTATATGTAAGTAGACAGTTTTAGTTTCTGATGGTGCTGGCTGGTAAAGCTGCCGAGCTGTATATAGCAATAAATATTGCCATGTATGTCCTAGTAATAATAGTAAGGATAATGACAATAGCTGGCATTTATATATTACTTAAAGATTTACAAAGCGCTTTATATGTATTTTCTTATTAATTATATTGTCCCATATAGAGACATCTACTTGTATTGTTAAGCATAATTTCATTTTATTTACTTATTTATTTTTGTGCTCTAGTAGTCCATTTGTCAAATTTGATGAAATTCAATTTGGGACCTTTTAAAATGTGATTAGATATTTTCTCTTATTTAGCTATTACATATTTTAATTTTATATTTTTTTCTTCTTTCAACTATATAGCATAACTTAACTTTAAGGTTTTTATACAGTTTTCTCCCGTGTAAATATGTAACCCCGCAAATGCCTGCTGTTGCATCCCTAATTTTTATTATTGCTTTATAGGGACTATAATTTTAAGTGCTTTGTTTTCCCCCCTCCCCACCGTACTAAAACATCTTTTAAGCTGATTGATGAAACAACATTGTTCTAAAATCTGATTGATACCTGGATGTATATATTTAAATTTCATAGAGGATAGTTCGAAATTTTTCATGCTTCAAGAAAACAAAATAATGATAGATTTAGGCCATGTCTAAAAAGTCTTTGCCATTTATTCTACTTTGGCAATCAGAAATGCTATTATTAAAATTCCGTGTGTTTAATTGCGTTGAATTTTCATGGGTGTAATTTTTGTGCACATTCCATAATCATGTTTGCCTTTAAAAAAAAGAAAAAGAAAAAAGTAAAATGGCCTGAAGTGGTACAACCTCATTTCTTGATTTTTTTTCTTCCCCCTAGATTTTTTAAAAAAGGATTAACAGTGTAGAAGATTATGATGCCTCTTCCTTTGTGCTCTTATCTATTTCTTATAAGCAATATCAATCAGCAGTTACTTACCAGGCAAGTTTCAGGATGTTGTCTGTGCACATATGCATTCACCAACATGTTCCTTATATTGCAATAAGTTTAACTTTGAATTTTTGAGAAAGTAGGATATTTTGCAAATGATGTTTATTTTTCCCCTTCAGCTTATTCTTATATATTGCCTTTTGCTTTTTCACTCCCTTTTGCTGCTTTAGTTTGAGCTACTCACAGCTATTTTTCTTTCTGCAAAGAATCTATCTTAATTGGTCAAATGTCTCATTAATTTTTTCTACCTTATATAATTTCTGATAAGTGTTATGCCACTTCTGTTGAAACAACCCCTCTTTGGTTTCTATTGATGATTTTTTTTTTAATGTGATTATCCAAACCATTGTTTGGGCTTGTCCTACTGTCATACTGCTCTTAAATGACTTTTTTAGATAGGAATCTTTAGCTTTGTTAAAGCTGATTGGATTCTTTGTAGTGTATTTATCAAGAAACTTCATGTGAGATAACCTGTCAATTCAGTTTTTACTTTGGGTTAGTCACATTAATATACTTGATGCCTTTGGCAAATGTTGTAAGGAAATTTCACGCTTGTAGGGTACATTTGAGGCAGTAATGTAACCCATATACATATAGTTACTCAGATACTGTGTCCACAAAGCGAAAAATGGCTTTAAAAATGGTTTGAGATTCAATTCAAGTTTATTTTTCAAATTCTTAGGTTTGTGTCACCTACAAACCAGATACTCTAAGTAGTCTTTTAAAAATCTCAGTTGAAAGGTTGCATCTCAAAAAAGGAAACTGGGTGTTTTGTGTATAGATCTTAATTGTCCAAAGTATTTTTTTTTTGTCCTTTTTATCTAGAATAATTGAAATGAATCATCATACTAAGCAAATTTAAATTTATAATTTTTTTGATAACTTTGAAGGGAAACCTTCATAATACAGTTTAAAAAAATTTGTTGTATATTTTTATTATTGCTTGAATTTTCAAAATTTAGTAAGTTCTTGTTCCCTAAAAGTTACCTACCTTTTTAGTCCTATAATGTATTTTGATATAATTTGATTTTCTTTTTTTGCTACAGGCTATAATGATATAAACTCACAACTATGATTCCATTGCAGGATGTTTTGTCACACCTTGTTACTGGGCTGTTTAAAATCAACCAGCAATCTTTCCCCCTTCCCTTGCCCTTCCAATATCACCAGTATTCTAGTTATGTGTAAACAGACTTACTCTTTTCCTTACCACTTCATTCCCCCTAAAATGTTTCTTCCACATTTACTTAACAGTAACTTTTTTCCAGGCACAAGTTTTAGCTAATAAAAAATATGGATTTGTGGATGGCCAATTAAAGGTGCTGAAATTTCGTCTCTAGTAAATGCACAACAGTGTTTATTTTCACATCTCCCTGCTTTTCACTGGTCTCACGCCCCAAAACTGTGATCTAAAAATATTCAACAGTAGAGTCTTGAGAGTTTTTTTTTGCTAATTTTAGTAGTAGACCTATGGAAGAAGGTAATGAGATGTTGGAACTATTTTGGGTTTGTGTGAATGATTTTCTATTATTTAAGAGACTTTACTTTGGAACTCTATGTTTATTATATTGGCCATGATAACTTCATTTGTAGAGCTGCCTCTGCATGCAGAATAAAAGGGAGAGAGGGTGCATGATTACTTTCATCAACAAAATGGCACTGACATATACTTAGCTTGCACTTTCATGGTTAGTACGCATGAAATTCATTTATTTGCTTATGATGCTGGCTGAATAATTTTTTTATTAACACTTTTCTAAAGATGCAGTAATCTAATTTGGGTAGCTTTATATTTTGTTTCTAGTCTTGGTTCATTGGTGCTTCAACAGCAGCGGTATTCGGAAAATAACTATTCCCAAATTTTGATTTATAAAATTAAGTCAAATTTTAAATGTTAAAATATTTTAAAATTTGGAAAACTAACATAGGATTTCGTGCTTGAATTGTGAATAACAAGGCAAAGACTGCACCTTTAAATATTTTGAGTATAATCTAATAGTACATTTTGATGATGATTACATAAACCTATATAACAGTTGATTGCCAACAGCTTGCATTGCCAACTGCTGATTTTTTTTCTTTTAATAATATGCTGCATGTAGACAAAGATGACCTGTCCCCAACTGCTGAGGTTTGGGATGTAGACCAGGGGCTAATAAGTAAACTGAAGGAACAGTACAAGAAGGAACGAAAGGGGAAGAAAGGGGTCAAGAGTAAGTGCAGATATTCTGACTATTATATTGTAACTTTTCATATTAATGTTGAGGAAAACATTTTCAAGTTATGTTTTTTCTTATTGTTTTTGTGTGTGTGTGTGTGTGTGTGTGTGTGTGTGTGTGTATGAGACATTTACTGTTTTTCATAATGGGGCAACCAACTTTAAACTTTGTCTGTTGTATGACATCTCAAGTTCATATGAACAAAATTTAATGTATCATTAGTGAAATTGAGAAACATTGAAAGCACATCCAATTGGACAGGGATAGAGGGCAGAAACATTTATTTTCCAAATCTTAAACATTATATGATATTGGCCATGAAATTAAAAAGTTAGCAGTCAGTAAGAAAGGGAGAAAGGAAAACCTGTTAAATAACTCTTGTCACCTCTACTCTTTCCCTTTGACCTTAACTGTTAATATCCTTTGTTTCCTGTAGATTTTGGAATATAGAAATACCAGGAGCAAAATTATATTTCCTGCTTTTGCTTCTGCCTGACTTAAAAAAAAAAAAGCTATCATAGCTAGTATCTCCAATACAAAACCTTAAGGGCTTACTGGATATGCACCTGTGGGATTCATGCAAAGTCCCACTAAATGTTAAACTAACTGATGTTAGTCACTGCTAAGTTCATCACTGGTGATGTTTATCATGAAAATTTTAACTGTGTTTATAAAATAAGGGGGAAATTGTCCTTAATCAGCTTTAAACTTAAATTTTTTAACACTGTTTTTAGTGTCCTTTGACTCCTATCCTTAATGTGTTATTCCTGACCATTTCAAAGGGAAAAATAAAATTAGGTGAGAAAAGTAAAGAAACACAGTTTTTCAAATTGACAGTTCTCAATAACACACATATTTGACTCACTAGGTAAGTTAGATTAGGAAATGGACGTGTAATTTCAAGAACGAGAGAAGTTTCAGTTTGGAAATGATGAAATTTTTTTTTTAGAGGGTAGGGTAGGTGCTAGTAGCTTAATATTATTGAAATTTGACTTTTTTGCATTTTCCTTGCTGTAGACTTAAGTTCTTGCTATGTGCTAGCCTCAGTTATTGCATGTTGATTTAAGAAACTTAAAAATTAGAACTTCAATAATTCTATAAGAAATTTCAACCCATATAGCAAAATGCTTATTTTATTTTAAAACAGTGCTGGGCTGGTGCTGTATTCAGGCTCTAACATCACTTATTTATAATTTGTGCATGATGAGTGTTTAAGTGGTTTTGCATGATTAGTTATTTTAATGAAATTAGGATTAGTTTGGAGAGGCTAAGCTTTAAGAGACTTATCATCTTTGACCTTTTGGCTTACATGTGGAAATTTTAAACTGAAACATATCTGTTCTCAAAATGTTAAGTGATAATTTGTTACATTTCTTTCTAATCCTATTTAACTTGATACATACCTGACTATGTAGATACCTATGTTAAAATTTGGAAATTAAACATAAGCAAAAGAATGTGGTTTTCACTGAATTAAAAGCTAGTTTACTAGAACAACTTGTTATTAAGTCACATATAAAATGTAAATTTTTTTGATTTTCCTGTTGTCTTCTTGACCCTTCTCCCAGTTTCCCTTTCTACCTTCTCTTTGCTTCTTCTTACCTAGCTTTGGACAAAAAAGTAGGAGTAAGTATTCTTACCCTATTATGTCAGCTTGATGGTTTTTAGGCCAAGTTCTTTATCCTCTTGTAATGAGTCCTCTCTTTTAGACTCTTCAGAGTATATTAGTGTATAATTTAACAGGTACAAAGTAAAATAAAGTTATTGAATTAAACGGTAAACTTGATTACTTTTCATATCTTTAAAAAATGAAGACTTTAATGAACAATGTCTTTTTTCTAGAGTCACTTGTTTTGAGTTCACAAGATTTTGATATTCTTATTCTCATGAAGATACATTTTTATCATATTGGCAGTTAAACATATCTGTGAAGTTTATTTTTCCAAGTATAGTCTTGATTATATTCCTTGATTACAGGTTTTCAGTGGAGTTAAAATCAAGTGAGTTCCCAGATAAATGAAACATCTTTCAGATAACTTTCTTAACACATTCTATGACTAAGTCACATGGTTCAAAGCCATGGTGCAGTCTCTCATCTCCTTTGTGGAATTTCTGTAATTATGCATTATTTCTGCTTTTCAGGGTATCAGCTCATTTTTCAGAGTTAGTCACTCTATCCATGTGGATAAAGGTCTTTTTAGAGTAGATGTTTTGCAGTCTGATCAGATTTCACAGGCTCATCTGGAAGTCTTCTGACATTAGTTTTCATATGTGTTTGAATATTAAAAGTAAATTTCATCAGTAAAGTTACCTTTTCCAAAGTATTCTATTCTTCATATTGTCTCGTTCATGAAAGGCAGTTTTTCTTCATTGCAGTGGAAAAGTGATCTCTGAGGTCCTTCAACTGAGTAATAAGGTGTGTCTTCTTGGGAGGACTTTGCTTCTTTTCTGAGGCTTAATTAGGTTGCTTAGCATCAATCATTTTTTCAGTTCTTAGTGTTATTTTTAATTTTCACCTTCATTCTCTTTGTAGCTTCAGTGTGACAGATCCTGTTTACTTGTGTGGGCTTGAATGATCCTTAACAGTCATCATTGAAGTGTGCTCCTTAAAAGCTTCACCTTGGGGCAGCTAGGCGGCGCTGTGGATAGAGCACCGGCCCTGAAGTCAGGAGGAACTTGAGTTCAAATGCAGCCTCAGACCAAACAATTGACACTTACTAACTGTGTGACCCTGAGCAAGTCACTTAACCCCAATTGCCTATTAAAAAAAAACAAAAAAAAAACTCCAGCTTGTGTTTCCTTAAGAAGCACAGGGTTACAAATACATGAGAGCAATAGAAACACGTGCATAGCATTAAATCCAGCTCTTAATGGATGGAGACTGAGTTAAAGGTAGGGAATTCAGCTCAGTCTAGTTTCATCTAGTCAAGGTCAGACACAATATCAGAATTATTGCTTTTCTCAAGTTATTAGCATGCTATGATAATTTATTCTAAGACTTGTGTCACAGTAGTTTGCAATTTCTCTAAAATTCTATTTTAAGGGAGTTGAATTGTTTTGAATATTAGGCTTATGTAGCATTTTGAAAAGTCATCACTAAGAAATTTCTCTAGACTTTCGTATTTTGACCAACTACACTTGAATATAATCACTTTGCCTTGGTCTGTAAGAAGGAACTCAAACACACCTGCCCTCATCGTGTTCTTTTCTTGTTTTGTCTTTGTTAAAGATTCTGAACACCTTAGTGGAAAAGAAGAGTTGACAATTTATGTATTATTTTTATATTTCTCTTGATACCACATCATAATCAAGATCTTATTTACTTGATTATCTATATTAACACACAATATTGCCTAAGCCTGGATTGCTGGTGGGGAAATGGCACTTGGGAAAATTAAATTTTTTTCTTTATTTATGAGTGCTCTTTTCCAAAACTCAAAAATTACAGTAATTCATGAAGTTGTTAGTAATTATCCCCATGATGTATCTAGTATTCCATTTTTAAGAGCCTACTTTTTTTTTTGTATATGGCTTTGAAAATTTACCAGAAAAATTAGTAAAACTTCAGTGTTTTACTAATTATTCTTTCTTGACTCAGCCTCTTACTCCTTACCATGACATATTTGTTGACTTGCTGCTGTGTTAGTGGCACTGTTTTCTCTAGATTTTTATAAACTGGTAAAGTTTTGGAGGAAGTTTGCTTTACCACATTATAATGGTTAGTATAAAACTGATGCTCTTAGTATCCTTTTCTTATTCATTGTAAATATTCTTTCGGTGAGGGAAGAATATTCACTCCTATGAACCACTTGAGGTATGACAATTTAGTAATGATTTAAATAAATTTAGTAGAAAGTCAAAAAGCCTAAGGCAGGGCTTCTTAAACTTTTTCTACTCACAATCCCTTCACTGCTTCTTAAACTGTAGGGTCACGACTCATGGTTTACAAGTGCAGGCCTAACGCCTCTATCTTAAGTAGTGAAAACATTTATAAAATCATAGGCTTTATAGTATGAATGGCAAAGTCCATTCTTCCTTCCAACTCTCCCCGTTTTACAGATGCAGATACTGTCTAGCCCAGAGAGAGAGGTTCAGTGACTTTGCCAAGATAATGCAGGTAGAACGTGTTTGAGCCAGGATTTGAATCCAAGTTCTGAGACTGCATAGCTCATTCTTGCAATTACGTCATGCTACTTACTCCATACTTTTCTCCCTCAGTTTGTCTTCCTTCTCTTTTAACTTTGTCATTTTCTAACTTTAAAGTTATTCTTTTGCCAGAGTGGGATATATATTTTGCCAGTTCTCTTTCTGCATAGAGAAAAAAACAATACCTGTGAAATATCCTGAAATTGTTTACTAGTGCTTTAAATATTATGAAAAACTAGTTGATGAAGATAGAAAAGGAGCCTAGTAACTGTTTCATCATTCTGTGCCTTTTTAGCAAGTTTAATAAGCCAAAATTTCTTTTGGTTTACTATTCTGAGCTAGCATAATGGTAGTTCATCTGTTTGCTCCTCGTTGGGCTGTTAGGTTTTTCATAGCTCTCAATGTTGAACATATTTGACTACGTTGCTTATGTTCTTTTGGGGGGGGGGAGAGTTAAGTGATTTGCCCAGGGTCACACAGCTAGTAGTAAGTGTCACGTGTTTTGCTCTAAGGTTGGATTTGAACTCAGATCCTCCTGACTTCAGGGCTGGTGCTTTGTCCACTCTGCCACCTAGCTACCCTTATATTCTCTTAGGAGGCAGCAAGGTGACACAGTGGATAGAGTGCTGGGGCTGGAGTTGGGAAAAATTGAATTCATATATGAATTCATATCTTACTAGCTGAGTGACCCTTTGGCAAGTCACTTAACCTCTGTTTGCCTTAGTTTTCTCGTTTGCAAAATGGAGATAGCAGCAGCTAGGGATATTGTGAAGATTAAATGAAATAATATTTGAAAGCCCTTACCACCATGCCTGGCTTGCAGTAGGTGCTTAATAAATGCTTATTACCTTCTCTTTTGCATAACTCTTCCTCATTTAAATCCACTTCACGGCCAAGATGTTACCCTCATGATGTCATTAGTCCTCATTAAGAATGAAGGATGAAGGGGCAGCTGGGTGGTGCAGTGGATAGAGCACTGGCCCTGGAGTCAGGAGGACCTGAGTTCAAATCTGGCCTCAGACGCATAACACTCACTAGTTGTGTGACTCTGGGCAAGTCACTTAACCTAAATTACCTCACAAAAAAAAAAAAATGAGGTAAAGGAGGCCTGTAGAGGGTAAATAAATTTGTCGAGAGTTGCACAGTAGCAATGCCATAATTAAAACCTAGGTTTTCTATTGCACCATATATTTTAGCATTCTGCACTAGCTGATCAAAGAACCATGGTTGGTTTTGAATCCTGGTTCTGTTTATACCTGTTTGACTTTGTGTGTGTTTTGGGTTTTTGTGTTTTTTTTTTTTTTTTTTTGGCTAGGCAGTGGGGTTAAGTGACTTGCCCAGGGTTACACAGTTAGTGTAAGCGAAGTCCTCCTGACTCCAGCGCTGGTGCTCTGTCCACTGCACCACCTAGCTGCCCGGTTTGAGTTTGGACAAAGCGATTAAATGTCTGTGGGCCTATTCAAGCTGACAGTGTATATTTGTATATTCTTCTCTGATAGGATTCTTTATTTTTAATTGAAATATGCTTATAAAGCGATTAGGACATGCTTAGAAGAGAAAATCTACCTTGCTTTCTTAATTCTTCCCTCCCCCTTTTTGAAAGATAAAATAATTTTTCCCCCTCTTCTTGGTGTATAATCTTTTCTCAGTTTGCTCAGCTTCCCATTCGTTTCTTTGTATAAAGACATTTGTGAATTTTCATCTGTTTTTACCCCACTATTTTGTTTTTTAGAGGTTTTTTCTTTAAATTTTTACATTGTATTTTTTCCCCATTTACATGTAAAAACAATTTTTGACAGTTTTTCAAAATTTTGAGTTCCAAATTCTTCCCCTTCCTTCCCTTCTCCCTGAGAAGGCAAGCAATTCCATGTAGATTTTACATGTTGCAGTCATGCAGAATGTTGTGAATGAAAACACAGACAACAACAGAAAAATAAAAATAAAGAAAAATTAAAAGGTATGCTTCAGTACTTTCTCTGGAGGTGGATAGCTTTTTTTCATCTTAAGTCCTTTGGAATTGTCTTAGATCATTGGGGAGGAGAGAGTGAGACTGGTGACTTTGCATAGCCCTATCGCGTTTAAATTCAATTCACTTATAAGCCAACACATCGCTTTCCCGATGTAATTGGTCCTCTTTGAGAACGAAGGGCAAACAACAACAAACAGGATCATTGTACTGCTGAAAATAGCTAGATCATTCACAGGTGATCATTGTACAGATACTGCTGTTACTGTGTACAACATTCTCGTTCTGCTCACTTCATTTTGCATCAGTTCATATAAGTTTTTCCAGATTTTTTTCTGAAACCATACTGTTCGTAATTTCTTATAGCACAATATCATTCTATCACAATTATGTCCCACAATCTCTTCATACATTCTCCAGTTGATGGGCATCACTTTTAGAGGTGTTTTTTTTTTTAAGATCTTATGTGATTACTAGAGCTTTGTAAAAAGAAATCTTTTTTTTTTAAAATTCATTATGTAGACTCACCATCATATAATATTTACCCTGTATATTTTCTGTCATCTTAATTTGTTCTGTGCTTTTAATTAAGGTGGCACTGTGTGTGGGGTGTGTGTGTGTGTGTGTGTGTGTGTGTGTGTGTGTGTGTGTTTGTTTATGCTTTAAATTATAAACCAGACTACTTGTGATGGCAGCTTTTCTTTTCTGCTGGACTGGACCTTCATCTGTTCAGGGTGTGCTTCCTGAGGAAGTATCTTGATCAATGCAGATCAGCATCTCTGCCACTTAGAATGTTAAGGACTTGCTGGAGGGAACCCCACTGAGACGTCATGTGACTTGCCCTGGCTCAGCCAGAATGTTTTAGAAGTAGAGCTTGAACTCAAGGCTTCTTGACTCCAATACCAGCTCTCTCTCCACTAGATCAAGTGTTGAGCTCCTGAATGCAACTGACACAGATTAAAATATAATTGGGAAATGCTTAACAAAATAAATAAAAGTACAGCACAACACTGATGATGCTGTAGTTTTCTAAGTTCCTATACAGCCTGCAAGGATCAGTTTCTATTTAAGTTTAACACCACTGACTTAGACCAATGCTGCCTTTCTACTTTAGTCTTTATGTGCCTCCACATTCCTTTTATTTAGAGGAAGAAAGTTATTGGTCAGTTTATAATCTTATTAGGGAAGCTAATATTATATCCTGTAATTTTGGTATGCTATAAAAACTAGTATTGGTTAATTTCTGACGGTATTTATTCAATAGTTGCATATATATGTATATGTATATGTATGTATATATACTGGAACAGCTAGGTGGCTTAGTGGATATAGAGTGTTGTGCCTGGAGTCAGGAAGACCTGAGCTCAAATCTGGCCTCAGACACTTGGACGCTTGCAGTGTGACTCTGGGCAAGTCACTTAACCCTGTTTGCCTTACTTTCCTTATCTATAAAATAAGCTAGAGAAAGAAATGGTTAACCACTCCAATATCTTTGCCAAGAAAACCCTAAATGGGGTCACAAAGCGTCAGGCATGACTCAAACAACTGGACAAAAGCAGTGTGTGTGTGTGTGTATGTGTGTGTACATGTATGTATGTACACACATAAAGCCTGTATGTATTTTTAATGCATCCTTCTTTCTGTGCTACTACAGCTTTTTTTGATAATTATGGGGGAAAATGTCACCCATTCTATATACTCATATATTCATGTAAGAAAGGTTTTCTAATGAGGGAGAAGCTTTTTTTTATTTATTGTAAGTTATTTCTCTGGCATAAAATTTTGGAGTAGCAAGATCGATTCAAACTGAGGCAAGTAGTAACATACAACTAATCTTTCAGCTGTAAGAGAAATAAGTGTTTTTGTTAGGTTGTCTCCTTAATAGGTCAGTGTTTAATGTAAGTTTATATAAGCAATCTCAATTCTTGCCTTGTGCTTTTGTTTCTCTTTTTCCTAGAGGTATTACTACCTTATTTTAATCATCCTATTTCCCACGGGGTACTAGAGTGACTTAAGTTCTCTGCTTCTCTCTTGGGACCATTCTCATGGGCTGTTTGCTTAACCTTGTTAATTTCAACAAATTTTTTTTTAAACAAAAGAAAGTTTTTTTATTCTCTCTGAAGTTCATTGAGAGCAGATTTGACTTATGCTCCTAAAATGAGTCTAAAGTTAATAAAGTAGTGTTTTCTGCCTCAGGACATATACATAAACATGAAATAATTAAAGCAGGCACATGTGTGTTTCTTTTTTGGCACAAATCAGTATATTACATGTTCAGTTTATGCAAATATGAAAAGGTATTATAGAGGACTTGAAACTTGAAGGGGCCATGGAGAATGGCTTAACAACTTATACAAACAGGATGGGAGGGAGAGTTTGATGATTTGGGGGACTTGGAGAGGGTGAGTTATCCTTCAGGAATCATCCTTAGGCAAGGAAATAGAAATGAATATATTCTGTGTGAGCAAAGAGTAAGAGGATTTTTGTTCTAGAGTAGAGAGTGTTAAGGTCAATTACATTTTGAAGAGCCAGGTCATCAAGTATATTGAGAGTTTAAATCAGAGGTTCTTAATCTTTATTGTGTCAGGGACCTTTTTGGCTGACAGCCTGGTCAAGCATATAGATCTTATCAAAGAAGATCAATTATATTAAAAAGTTATTAAAACATTTAAAAAATAGGTTCATGGACTTCAGATTAAGAACCTGTGGTTTATTTAGTTTAAGAATTTTATACTTATTATATTGGGCAATAGGCATCATGTTGGTTTTTGAGAAAGTGAGTGATGAGATGAGAAGTTGTCTTTGATGAAGTTTAATTTGACTACAAGCTGTGTAGGATGCTTTGGAAATAGAGATTAGGGCAGGAAGATTAGGCAACTGTTGTAGTAATTAATGTGTAACATGTTACACATTAATTACTACAATAGTTGCCTAATATTGGGGGTTTTGACAATAAGGATGGAGAAGGGAGGGAGATTTTTTGACAAAAAAGTTTCAAGGACATAGTGACTGATGATATGTAAGGACTAAGGAAGAGGAATAGAGATGACCCATAGATTTCAAGCCTGCTGATTGGAAAGTGCTTGGTACTATTAATAGAAATGAATAAATATGTAGAAGAGATTTGGTGGGATGGTAAGAGGGGGATTGAGTTTGGTCGAGTTAAATTTAAGGAGATTTTGGGATATTCAAATGAAAATATTTTGTAGGTAGATTTTATTTGATTATACTCACTGAAATTTAATAAGAAACTGTAGCAATTTAATTCAGTAAACATTTATTCAAGTACTTAGTATACACAGTTCACTATGCTAGGCACAGGGGCTACAAAGATGACACTGTGAAAAGATGTGACACTGATCCTTAAAAATCTTAAAATCTAGGTTTATTGGGTAGTGAAATAAAAGTACACAACTATAGTATAGGTATAAATAAGTGCGTAGGACAACTTCAAATAAAGTTCTCTGTTGGGGGAGAGATTAATGCTTGGGGAACACTTTCCAGCAAGACCGAAGGTCTTAAAAACTTCCACCCAAAAGTGATTATATTTAGTCATCCTGAAAGTTTCAAGTAAGTTTGCTTAAAGCCACGAAAGTTTTTTTGATATTTCTTTCCATAAAAAAATGTTAAAACACAATTCCCTTTTTTGATATGTTTAAAAAAAACAAAACACCACCCCCCACACACACACCTCCCCCAACCAATCTTTGCTCAGGTCCATTTAGCTGAAAGTGAAGAGAAGAGTATGGCAAAAACTGTTTTAGAGGGGGTAGGCCTTGGAGAGTAGGGGAGGAAGTAGCTAAAATTATCCAGATAAAAGCTTTAGAGGTCTATTTAAAGATGTGGAATTGTATGGTGTCATATTGATATACAAAGGACTTATGGATAAACTGTCTCTCTGTCTTTCTCTCTTTCACACACACACACACACACACACACACACACACACAGAGTGAAATTTTAGTGGGAAGGAATTAAAGTAATCTTAGCAATGATTTAATTTGTCTTAATTTTGTGGGATGGAGTACATCAGGGAAAGTTAATTGTTTGTTGCACCCACATTACAAATCATGTATAATTTTTCTTTTTTTGGTTGCTCTTTTTAAAATGTAATTTTAAGTTGAAAAACCTGTGTTTGACTGTGTACACATTGAAGTTAATGTACATCATTTTACTTTATGGGAAGATGTCATCTGTCTTCTGTGCCCATAGGCTTAATGGAGTTTGGGGGGATTGATGGGTGATGGGAGTTATACTCTACTGATAATTGTTTTAAATTTATGCTTAAATGGTATAGAAAATTTACAGTACTTGATACTGGTATTTACAAATGGGGCTGTCTCATGGATTAGTTTGTTGTGTTTCATTGGTAAACTGGTGATAAAGATTTCTAGCAACTTAAGCAGTAGCCATCAAATGAACCTCTGCTGCTGCCATTAATTTACAGGGGTCAACAGGACAAAACTTCACGACATGATAGCTGATCTGGGAGATGATGAGCTACCCCACATCCCTTCAGGAATCATTAATCAGTCTAGGTCACCCTCAACTAGAATGACTGATCACGAAGGTGCAAGAGCAGAGGAAGGTACAAAAAATTTAGCTGCCATGTTTGTTTATATTACAGAAGATTTTCATTCCAAAATATAGCTCCTTTTTCCTCTCACTTGCTGCTGTTTGAGTTGTTTCGGTATGATCTTCAGAGAGACTTTAGACAGACCCTTGATGATCCAACTAAATATACCTTGTGGAATCTTAGTTTCTAATTTTTAATCAGCGAATTATTTCCCATTTTTATGTCAAGGAAGCACTGCTTCCTATATGGTTTCTTTATAGGTTCTTTTTCAGGTTGTCTTTCAGGAGCCTACTTTTAGCTTATTGTATGTAGTAGTAATTGGAAATTATAGTAATTCCTTTAGAAGATAAAGTATGTTAAAAACTATGTGCTTAGAAAAGAAAAGTTTGGTCCTTGGTTTTTTTGTACTGTCTTATGTATATAAATGTGTGAGTGCACGTGTTCATGTGTATGCGTACACACACGTAGTCCCTAATAACATCAATTTAGGATAAAGAATATAGTTTACAGTACTTTATTTTGACACTATACGTAATCTATTTAGTATTAGACCTTTGTCAGGTATAGGTAACTTCTCTAGAATAAATGAAATATGACTTTCCCTGTCTTATGAGAGTATTTAATATTAAAATTTAAACCAAAATTTAGTGGATTCTCTGTATGCTAACAGTTGAGTTTTGTGGTGCCTTAGTTTAATAAAGCATTTCCAATTAACCAGTTTCCAAATTATATGTTTTCCTTTTGTCCACTTTTCTTATGATACAATATTTTGTTTAATTTGTGATTGTTAGGTAGTGTATATTTCTTTTTCTCAAACAACACCAGCAGTAATAATTACATTTCTAAATGTAGGTAAGAAAGGGGAAGAAAATAATGACTGAACAGTAAAAAGATTAAAGTACCAAAATAAAAGTAGCAGGAAGAAGGAAAGCTAGAAAGAAAACAACATATATTTACAGTTTTATATTGTTTATTTTGTTTTTATTTAGACATTTTGAATTTGAGATATTTAAATGCTACTTTATGAATAAAGAGCCTAATACTTCTTATTCATAGAATAAGGCAGCTAGGTGGCACAGTGTGTGAGTGCCAGACCTGGAGTCAAGAAGACTTTAGTTCAAATGTGACCTCAGATAACTTTCTAGCTGTGTGACCCTGGGCTATTCACTTAACCATGTTTGCCTCTGTTTCCTCATCTGCAAAATGAACTGGAGAAGGAAATGACAAACCACTCCAATATCTTTGCCAAGAAAACCTCAAATGAGGTCATGAAGAGTCAGACACAACTGAAAACAACTAAACAACAAAAATTAATAGAATTGAAAGACTTTTGGATAAATACACTCTGTTGCTTAGTCTTAGTTCCCACCCACCCCACTCCCCACACAGAGGAACCTTGCTTATAAGAATTTTCTGCAGAGTAGGGTTTACTTTAATGTGTTTTGATTTTAGATAGAATAAGCAAACTTTGTTCTACTAAGCCAGTGGACTACAGGGGGAAAAATCAAGTGTATCCTACATAATTAAAAAGCAACTAAACTTTTTGTTGAGAGAAATACAAAAATTTCTACATGTCTGGTTTTTATTTAAGAGTAGACAACATGGTATTTTTTCAACACATATAACAAATAATAATAAATATTTTCCCCTGTTAAAGGAAAGGGGAAAAGTGGAAGGTGAGGTGCTAGAAAAAGAGAGCAAAGGTACAGAGTCAAAAACTATGTTTTAAAGCCCAGGAAACAAAGGCAAAGTATTTTGGCCTTTTTGAGTAGTGGATTAGGGATGTGTGAGAAATTTAATTCTTATATATTTTAAAAGCATTTCCAGAATTATCTCACTTTCCCATGAAAATTTTCCTATGTTGCAAAATGCATAACTGTTAGACATCATTTCTCATAGAAAAGTGTTTACATGCATGGAATAATGCTGCCTAATTTGAGGCTTTTTAGAATATTGCTGCCAAGACTTCAAATTACCTTTGTGTTTCTATATCTTACCCTCTTTGTAAAAGGTTTTTCCTCCTGATAGAAGAATCTTCAGGAAGAAGATAGAGATGCACAAATCCCATAGGGACCATGATATAAGGCATTCTCACCTACATTGTAGTCACTCTTCATATTCTTTAATTATTGAAATACTGAGGAAACTCTAGTGTATCTGAAATGTAACACGGGCTTTTTGAAATCAATTCTGCTACCTGATTTTAGATCATCTAATTTATGTTGTTATATTTAAACTGCTTTGCAAGGGAAAAAATGATGACTTACAAACTATAGAGCAATTTTTTCATAATAGTATGTATGTATATAGAAATTTTTAGTAGGGTATGTACATGCTTTATCAATGTGTTGAACATTAATCTAAATCATTTACCTAAAAAAGGAAGTTTTTTCTGAAGGAGGTAATTGTCACACATTTTGAATATAATTTGCCATAGTGGTAGCTCTTTGGAGAAAGCAGAATTTTATAAAGCAAAAATATAGCTAAAAAAAATTCTCACCAGTATATGTATGAATGAATGCTGAATGAGTAGGACTGGCGTGTAATGTATAACAATGCCTTTTATAGGCTTAATTTTTAATCAAGGGAATATTGAATGGGTTTTTTATGCAAATGACCCAATCTGATGTCAGTATTTTTGTATGGGCCAACAAATTATTCAACTCTTGGCTTTCTCTAACCTTCCCAAATGATCAGAACCACTTATTGATTAGAGCTGTGTGTTGTACCAGGAATATTGATTCTGTAACTTTAAGATAGCCATAGTTTGTTTTTTGTTGTTTTTTTTTTTAAATCTCAAGGGGAGTTATGGAGTGGTATTTCAATTCAAATTGTGAAGATGTGTCCAGTTGTGTGTGGGGTATGTGTGTGTATATGTGCGTGTGCTGCACGCATGTGCATGCATGTGTGAAAAACGAACTGGAAAAAATATTAGCCTTTCTCGTAACTGGAACATATCACAGCAAAATGTTACCTACCTTTAACTTTACATGCAGGTTCTTAAAAAAATCATCTAAATTGCTAATTTCATTGTTTTCAATGATTGATTGATTGATTTGGCATTTTAATTAATGATACTTAGTATAATACTGGAAATGGAGAGGAGAGCTGAGTTTGTTCAGATTTCTGCTGTTTTAACCAGACTTAAATTATTTTAAAACATTACTAAATATACCCATGCTTATTATTTAACTGTGTTCACTATATTAAATCTATTAGTGATTCAGAACTTAATTTTATCTGTAAATTTTTGTACCTTATGAGCATGGTATGAAAAAATTTAGAAAACAGCATTGGTATTAAAATATGGAGCTCATAAGTAGAGATGAATTTGATTTGCTGTAGTAAGTTTGAAAGGTATTAAATTTCTCTTTTCAGTATAAACAGTTAGGAGTCATTGATGCCATTATTTGCTTTGTTTACACCATAACATTTTCAAAATATGACATGTTAGAATAATGATCATCTTCTTTATTTTGTGCATTTTGTATATAATTTCTTCCAATTACATCTGTGTCTGATTTTCAGATGTGGCTAGGATTACTTAGTAAAAGTGTTGTTAAATTGATTTTCTGGTTCTTTTTAGCATCATATTAAAATTTACTTTTAATATGTAATTGTAAGTTTCTTTTAAGATCTTGCTTATGCTGTAATTTTCAGAGCAGAAAATTAACTTTGTATTTAAGTTGCCTACCTACCCCAATATTAACAGGTTAGCAGCAGTGTAGTAAAATATAGAGGGAAAATAATTCTTTTAAATAATTTAATTGTAGCTACAAATAGCAAATGGCAAATTTTAACCTAACAAGCATTATGTGTTATTTTTTATCCAAATGTTAACACAAGAATCATGATTATTAATATATTAAATAGTATTTTAAAAACTAGTTAAATTTGATGTCTCATTTTAAAAATTGAATTTTAAACTTAATGTAGTAGTTAATTTTAGCTAATATATAATAGTTGTTTACCTTAAGAACGATTTGGGGAAAATATAAAGAATGTAGGAGAATAGTAGTCATGAAGCTTTCAAACTAAAAGTAATCTTAGTAAGAATGGATAAGAAGGGGCAGCTAGGTGGCGCAGTGGATAGAGCACCGGCCCTGCATTCAGGAGGACCTGAGTTCAAATACGGCCTCAGACACATAACACTTACTAGCTATGTGACCCTGGGCAAGTCACTTAACCCCATTGCCTAGCCAAAAAAAAAAAGAAAGAAAGAAAGAAAAAAAAAAGAATGGATAAGAAAAAGTGAAGCCAGGAGACACTAAGTGACATATATAAGAGCATACAGCTAGTTAACAATAGAACCAAGATTAAAACCCAGGTTTCCTGGCTTGTAGTCTAAAGCTTTCCTTGCTTTTTATTGAATGCTTGTTAATAATGCTTCTGAAAAGGGAGAGATCACGTCTAAGGGTGATCTTGAAGTAGGTGGGATTCAGTGAACTCTGAAGAACAGGGCTACTCCTCTCTATAGCAAATTCATAAGGATCCTGAACCACATGAGTTTCATTGCAGCAAATGAATGTAAAATGTTTTAAAGCAATTTCAGTTTAACTTCTCTTTTGTATTTGTGTCAGGAACTATGTTTTTCATAACTTTAAAACTGAGTAAGCAAAGAATTATAAAGACTAATAACATTTATTAAGTATATGTCTTTTAAAATTAATTATAGAAAGCTTTTTATCGTAAAGTGATTTATGGTCCCTACTAAACTCTAGGTAACAACTTGAAATTTAGCATGAAGGAATATAATCAAAATTCTTCCTATTTCCTTCTCAACACACAAACTCATTTATAATACTAATAATGCAAAGACCTATATAGATGTGATATTTATGATGCTATAGAAAGACTTAAGTAGAAGTTACCTTGGCTTTTTTGGAGATGACAGTTTAGTTTAAAAAAACTTATTTTTATAGATTTCATTACAATTATTATGTATTTTAGCCAGGCATTTTGTAGCTTATTAACTTCCTTTGTGTTTCTGTTATTTTATGTCTTAGGAAAGTACTTAGATTTCCCCAATATGGTGTTATTCTTTATGACTTTTCAGCATTTAAGAAGCGGTTTTATTCTTTATAGCTGAACCAATGTTTCCATCTGGAGGAGGCAAGTCATTTATTATGGGTTCTGATGATGTTTTGTTAAGTGTTCTGGGCCTTGGAGACCTTGCAGACTTGACGGTAACAAATGATGCAGACTATAGTTATGATGTAAGTGCAATTTTATTTTTAAAATTCTTAATGATTTAATAAAAGACTCTTCATTTTCAGAATGACCTCTATAAAGAAGTTAATGTCAAGATACGTTGAAGAGATTAGGTTAAAATGAAACTTAATTTGTTGTGATGATTTTTTTTTAGGTGTCATGATTTATGTTAGTTGAGTTTGAAGTTTAGGAAGAAGTATGATAAAATAGTTACATATTAGGTACAGTGGACTTTTGATTATGTTTACAAATGATAGCAAGTGGTAGTATGAACAATCCCAAGCAGCAAATAACTGAAAAAAAAATCATATTTTGAACAGATTTACCTTAGCAAATTTGCTAAAGCCACTGTTAAAATTGAGTTTGCATTCCCTGAAAACAGCAACCTAGAATCATGATGAATGCTAGAGGGAAACTAGCCTTAGACTCAGTTTTATCATTAGTTCACCTATAATTAAGATTTATCTGTATTTGTTTGGATTTTTATTTCTGTCCAGATATTCAGTAGTAGTATAAATTTACATGAAATTAACTGGTTTTTTTTTTTTCTCACATTATTACCAAAACTCCTCACTTCCATGTTCAGGTTGGATAAGCTGGATGTAATATTTTGTTTTAAGAAATATTTCTGAAAAGTTTAAAGTGTAAGCCGTATAAATGATTTCAAATTCTTGGCAGTATGAGACCAACAAATGTTATAAGTGCCAGTGTTATTGGAGGGTGGGAAAAAGTATTTTACTCCTTTTTTAATAACACTACTTTCATTTCTGGAAAAGTTATAGGATACTATATTAAAAATGCCCTGGGAAAATGACAGATAAAGATTTTATTATAACTTATAGAAGATCACTAATATTTTCAATTGACACTAGTAATTCCAAATTTAGTTTTCTGATTAAAAAAATTTCTACTTGGCCATTAACCACCTTTTAAAACTTAAATAAAGTTTTTCACATTAAGGGTTCTTAAATAGTCAATATTTTTATAAATCATATTTTTAAATGAGAATTTGTACTCATGCGTAAATTTTTAAAATTGAGATTGCAATACAATTTTTTTTTGATGTCTTACAAAATTTTTTAAAGAATTCAAGTTGCATCTAACTATCATTATTTTCACTGATAATAGTTCAATTTTATCTTTTTAGTTACCTGCCAATAAAGATGCCTTTCGAAAGACATGGAATCCCAAATATACACTACGTAGCCACTTTGATGGAGTGCGGGCATTAGCTTTTCATCCTGTAGAGCCTGTGCTGGTTACAGCCTCTGAAGATCATACTCTCAAACTTTGGAACTTGCAAAAAACAGTTCCTGCCAAAAAGCAAGTATTTAAATGTTAGCCTACTTTGTAATTTGATTAGTAATTGCTAGTTATTCCATCCCTTCTATGTTCCTAGTCCAGTCCTATCCTGCTCTGTGATTATTACATGATTGTAAAATAACTTTCTTTTTTATTTCCTTTTCAGGAGTGCCTCATTAGATGTAGAGCCTATCTACACATTTAGGGCCCACATGTAAGTCTTTCAGATTCAATGAATAAATACCCATAGATATTTCTAATTGTCAGTCACATTGCAGTGCTTCTCTATTATTCATCTTTGCACTTTGTGTTTTCCTCATTGCTTAGTGTAGTTCTTGTATAGAGTATAATTAAATGTTTGCTTAATTTGAATGAATTCCTCAGTGTAGTAGTTTTCTGAGAAACTCCTCTGTATCAAGAGAGATTAGCCTAATATTTGATTTGATCTTTGTGCAGAATATTTTCTAGTGTACTATGTAATCCTGGAGGAATCTTTGATCCACCTGCACAGAAAGAAATCATAGTGGACCCCCACTGAAGGCATTAAAAGTGAAAATCAGTTTACACAAAATGTCTAGAAATTCATAGGCAATAGAAATCCATGGAAGGAACTAGCAATAAAAGTTTTGACTTTAACTGCATAAAATACTGCTATAACAGGCAACTTGGACTAGAGCTGCTACTACTACAGAGAAACACATTTAATCTTACAGATATTGCTGAAGCATTGTAGAATGGGAACCATGATTAGAATATGGCAGAAAAGAGTATTATGCCTTATTCAAAAGGATTAGGGTAGGCAAAAAGAGGAGGAGCAGAGTTGCAAACTAATTTTGTAGATTAAGAAAATATAGACATAGAGAAAAATGAGGAAATGCAGGAATGACAAGGGAAGGAAGAATAGTAGGAGAGCATTTGAATGAAGATCAGTGGAAGTAAGAATAGAAGTAAAAGTGTTATGAGAACATATTACAGATGACATAGAAAGAAAAAGGAAATAGATGAATATGGTAAATTGATACCTTGCATGGGGACATAGTGCAGTGTAGTCATGGAGGACTTCCATTATCTAGACTTGTCATGGTTTTCTCTTTCTCTGTCCAAAGCATAACAACTAATAATGGCTTTTTTTGGCTTAGTTTAATGACAACTTCATCCTTCAAAAGTTGAAGGAAGCAACAAGGACTATAGCTAAGTTCTGTGTCTGATTATTTCCAAGGAGAAAGTGGTTGCTGAAGTAGTAGTAGAAAGAAAGTAAAAATTTTAAGTTTTGTGATAGAAATTAGAAGGCACTGCCTAACTGACTTGTACCCTAGATTTTTGGAGAATATATATTAAAGGATTCAGAGAGATAAGTATGGAATTTCATGAAACTTCTATTGGGAAAGTAATTCCAGGTGAAATTAAAAAAACTCTGTAAGAATGAAATTCTTAAGGCACAAAAATAATTCCGTTAAACAAGAAGAGAGTAATCTTTTAATGACCCTAATTAAAATACATAGGTTACTCCGACCAATTTAAATTTTATAAAGATAAATAATGCAAGGAAGAATACTGAAGGATCTTACCTTACAGGACTAGTGTTAGGACTGCTAAAACTCTTAGTCAAGACTGGCAAGACTTTTGGACAACTAAAAAAATGTATTTAAAAAAACTCAGCAGCCGGGGTCAGGGGAAATAGAGGACAAAAGAATGAGATGGGGCCACTTATTGGGGTCATTTGGCTAATGACATGATGGGGAGAAGACAGAAGTATTCAGCTCTTTTTCCATTTCATAATATATGAGACGCAGTATGGTCTTATGGCCAAGAAGACCTGAATTGAGGCCTTTCTGACCCATCCTGACTGTGTGACTCTGAGTCACCTAACCCATCAGTGCTCTAAGCAACTCTTAAGACAGTAAATCACAGGTAAGGTTCTGACATGGGAGTAAAGGGAGTTTCCTTATCCAGAAGTTCTGTATTAGTGAAATCAGAGGCCTAGTTCCTTCCCCTAAACATATTCCTTTAATTGGTTCAAAAAATGAACTTATAAGTTATTAGATAGATGTGTCTAGATTACAGTTTGTAAGAAAAAGATTGAAGGGAGAGGGATTAGTGGACTCCAAGCTGAGTATGAGTCAAAAGTGTGATACAGTCAATCCTCAACTTTTGCAGGAGTAACGTTCCTTGAAAACAACACACAAGTCAAAACCGCAAATGTTGATATATTGAACTTATGAGAAATAGGGGGTTAGATTCCTACAACCACCAAAAACTGTAATCTTTCACTAGAGAGAGATTGCTGAAAGTACACTTTTCTGTATATAATTATTTATCACCAAATATTAATTCTGATAAGATGCACTTTTCCTCCCATAGTAACCATGAAATGACCCATACCATTCAATACACAAAACAATATTAGTAATATGCAGAACATTTTTTCTTGCTACCTAAAATTCTGTGCCTTTTGTTCTGACATCTCAGAAAACAAAACATTGATTTTAGATAATATTCACTATTCGTAACACATGAAATCTACAGTACCATAAATATTGTTCAGCAAATAAAATTTTAAAACTAAAACTTTAAAAAACTTTGAATCTTACCTTCCACTGTGTCAAATAGGCAGTGTGAAGGTATTGTACTGTATACTATACTGCTATAAACCTCTCTACCTTGGTGGCCCTCTGAAATCCAAGGGAGAGTTTCCTGGGACTTTAGTCACTGCTGTTGGAAGACTCCAATACTGTCAAGGTCTCGACATCATCTGACTCTCTTCCCTTCACAGCTGGTGGATGGCATTATAGATCACGAAGGACGCACCAGCTTGAAATAATATGTTAGCAGCGTTTGCTTTGTGAACCGTTTTGAGATCCTTAAGGATTTTGGCAAATGGGAGCATAGCAGAGGCAAGTTGACACTTAGCCTTGAGGCTGCAATTGATGATGAGAATGGCAGCATTGATGTCCTTAGCCAGCTGGTTGATTAGCCTGACGGGGACTGCAGACAAATTTCAGCTTGAAGTTTTTTCTAACACCTTTATTTCCTCACTAAGCTACCTCACTGACTTTGCACACTTGGGCTTAGAGCTTAAAGAATTTGCTCTATGCTTGAAGGACATAATTGCAACACAAAACTTGAGTTTTTAGAGGCAAACATTGAAAATATGCAATGAACTCATGCATATTCAAATGTGAGCTCTTTACAACAGTAGGGTAAATAAGACCAGTGATACACTTAGGAAGGAATACCAGCTGTTTCACAGATTTACTAGTGTCATGCCTCTCATTTTTTTTTCCTTATGCACACAGCTGTAAATGTGTTTGGTTGCCAGTGCAAAAGTGAAAATGAGATTATTAATAAAATCATGTGAATGCTTGAAGTCATGAAAGTTATATACATGAATGTTGGGGATTGACTGTATGTGCAACAGCAAATGTAATTTTAGGCTACGTTTAGAGGGATATGTCAGTTTTGTTGTCCTGATAGACCGTATTTAAATTATATTCATTTCTAGATACCATATTTTAGGAAGAACATTGATAATCCAGAGCAGCAGTATCAGACTCAAATAGAAACAGATTCCTGTAAGCCACATGTTGACTTAGCACACCACAAATTAATATTATCTATGCTGTAGTATGTTTTTATTTATTTTGTTAGACATATCCCAATTACATTTTAATCTGGTTCTAGTTTGACCCCTGACCTCGAGCTGCACTTCTTAAGTTTAAGATGTGCTGAAGGGATCGTGAGTGGAAAAAGTAAGAAGCCCTGATCTAGAGAATGTGCAGAGAAGTGGAACTAGAATGATGAAGGCCCTTGGAAATATGCCCAGTGAGGATTACTTTATGGACACAGGGAATATTTAGCCTGGAAAGAAAAGCCATTGAGGAAACTGTCATGTGGGAAAGGATTAACTGTGTTCTACTTGACCCCAGAAGTTGTAGTGATGGCTGGAAATTACAGAGAGGCAGATTGAATCTTAATATAAGAAAAAAAAAATTATTGATAGAATTCTCTAAGAGACAAAGACCAATGTATGCATCCGTTACTACTCATGTTGAGGACATAGAACAGGGAGAACAAAATGTCTCTTCTGAGAGTCGTTCAGTTTGGCTGCCGCATAGCTTGTATGGAGATGTCTAATACAGGTGCCTTGACGAGTCAGAGAGGGTACCAGATTATGCAGTGTCTTGATTTTTACAGTTTGAATGTTACTATGTGGAAAATAGAAAGGCCTTGAAAGATTTTTCAATAGGTAAATTAGCTCTAAGAAGATAGAATTATAGCTAGAAGTAATCTAAGATCTTAGCTATGTTATCTTTACAGATGGTAAAACTGAACAGAGATAATAAATGACTTGCACATCAAATAACAGTTGGGATTTGAATCTAGGGCCTGTCAATTACAAACTCATTGTACTTTCTTCTGTGATATACTGTGCCTAGGAAAAGTATTTTGGTGATGAAGGACAGATTGATAGTAGTGGGAAATAGAATGGAATCAAAACCTGCCAGGTCAGAATTTGAATGTTCTAGTAAATGCTTGTAGCCAGCATAGAAGTTAGGTTTTCATTGACTCTTTTAATAAATGCACTGATAAGTAATCTTTTTCTTTTTTCTTTTTGTAGTGGACCTGTACTATCATTAGCTATTAGTTCTAATGGAGAACAGTGTTTTAGTGGTGGCATTGATGCAACCATTCAGTGGTGGAATATGCCTAGTCCTAATGTGGATCCATATGATACATATGGTAAGCAGCAGATACTATGATGTCAGTAGGGCCTACAGATATAAATGTGTGGTTGTCTGGCATATTAGGAAGCTCTCATCCTTGTTTGGTTCTGCCTCACACCTAACATACTTTGGTTTTGAAATAGAACTTACTTGGGGAACTAGTTATTTAGCTGTGAATAACTTTCTACAAAGTCTAAAAAGGTGTAGACATATAGTCTGCAAAGAAAATTCCTTAATTTCTAAGCTGGTTGTTAAGTTAAGAAGGAGAAACTTAATTTTTAAAAAACAAGGATGACTTCTCAGTTTCAAGAAATATGTTTTCAGAGAGCACTGAAGTAAAGGCAATGTGGAAGAAAAAGTGAAAGGTAAAAGTGCTGTGAAGTTTAACAGCACAGCTAGTGTGGGCTTTGCCAGGGAACATTGGCCATTATGACCTGGTTTTGTAGAGTTAAGTTTTTTCTGCACTGTTGTAGCAGATCATGATGGTGATATTGCACTTGAACTTCTGACGTAAATATTAGCTATGTACTTTAGTGATTCATTTCTTTCCTACCACTAAAGTAAAGTGCCATAGTAACTTGGGAATATAAACCCAGTTTTAGATGGAATAAGGGATTACTTAATGCAAGATTTCTGATATATTATGAATGAGTTTGTGGTGGTAGTAAAGTGACAGATCCTTTTTATTAATAAACTGAAAGATTTATTTTGTGCTATTATTTTAATAATTAAATTTACTTTCTCTCTTTTTTTCCCCTAACCCTACTTCCCTAGAGCCAAACGTTCTAGCTGGCACATTAGTTGCTCATACAGATGCAGTCTGGGGTCTTGCCTATAGTGGCATAAAGAATCAGTTACTGTCTTGTTCAGCAGATGGCACTGTTAGATTGTGGAATCCACCAGAAAAATTACCCTGCATTTGCACTTACAATGGAGATAAAGGTAAGTAAATTTTGCTTCACATGAAAAAGCAAACTTTCAAAAAAGGAGTTTGTTAAAGTAGAGAGGAGTTAAGTAGTTTTTATTTCCTTTGCTTTTGACACAGTAACTCAAGAGAATTTTTGATGGATGTTCTTAATGTTAAGAGAATATTAGAAAATTTATGTTAATATTTTGGCTGCCAGTCAGCTGTTTAGAGCAAAAGGATGTTTTACCTTTGATTTAAAGATTAATCTAGTGATTTAAAGGATCCTCTTTTCAAAATAAGTTCTAACTAGTTCATGTTAGAAGAAATTGATTTTAATATTCCTAGCACTTTTTAACAAGCACTTTTTTATGCCTCAAGTTGAGAGAGGAGGTTAGGTTTGGTAGATAAAGTGCTGGCCTCAGAGCCTTCAAAACCTAGGTTCAAGTCCTTCATATTAGCTGTGTGACCATAGGCAAGTCATTTAATCTTTTGATGCCCTAAGACTTTTAAGTAGCAGAGAAAGTGCTGACCTGCATCGGTTAAAGGAGTTGTAACCAGTAACTAATGGGTGCCGTCCTTCTTATCTCTCAGTTTATCATTTAGTTATTTTATAGGTACTATTTATTACCTTGAATCATTTTAAATGAAACATATGTGTTTTTTCCTTGCTAGTGCAGTTGTGCTTCATGTATGTCTTGGGTAATTTTTTAAATCTGTCCTATCAGATTACCCGGGTGTGTTTTTGTCCTGCATGATTCTGATAATTGCCCAATATCCTAATTTAGTTGGTATTGTGTAGAATTTGTTTTCTTTCCAAAAGAATGAAGATTTCATAATGATTATTTGCCGTCATATAATACATTCTTGTTTCTCCTGACCTCTTTAGAACATGGAATACCTACATCTGTTGACTTCATAGGCTGTGATCCTGCTCATATGGTGACCTCTTTCAACACTGGCAGTACAGTCATTTATGATTTAGAAACGTCACAGTCATTGTTGATGCTTTCATCACAGGTAGATTCTGGTAAGTTTGCTTGAATATCTTGGCTCTTCTTCCATCATTCTTCTCCTGCCCTTCATGTGCAAATGGGGTGGGAAAGTGGTGTGAGAGTGTGTCTTTAACTCTCCCTTTTAACAAAGAAAAACATTTAAGCAAAACCAACCCACATGAATGAGTTGTCTGAATTGTCCTCCTGGCTCTCCACTGAAAGGAGCTGGGGTGGGGAAGTGTTTTATCAACTCTTTTGGAACCAAGATTGGTCACTGTAGTTACTCAGAATTCAGCTTCCTTTTAATGTACTTTTCCATTTATAATATTGAAGTTATTGTATGTATTCTTTTCCTGGTTCTGCTTATTTCAGTCCACTCATTCGCTTTTCTTCTTACCAGTTTTGCCAGCCTTTAAATTTATCATATTTGTTGTTTTTTATGTTGTTATAATATTTTATTCTGTGCACGTAACAGTTTGTTCAGTTTCTTGCTACCACAGAAGTGTTTCTGTGAATATTTTAGAACTTACAGAGCCTTTTTATTCTGTTTTTGTTCTCTTTGCTATATATGCCCAGTAATGGGGCCCTTGAGTCAAAGGGTGTGAATAGTTGAGTGACTTTTCTGTGGTACTTCTGGATTGGTTGGACTAATTCTTAGGTCCATCAATATCGAATTCTTGTACTTGTCTTTTTTACAACCCCGCCAACATTGACTGTCAATTATCAGCTGCCAATCTGCTGATAGGTGTAAACTTTGATCTCAGAATTGTTATGATTGTCATTTCTCTTATCTTTAGAGATTTGAAGCTGTCTTTTCATATAGTTGTTTATGTGTTATGATACTTTGTTTGAAAACTATTCATAGCCTTTGACCATTTATCTAATGAAGAATGGCCCTCATTCTTCTTTAAAAAGACAAAATCTAATAGTATTTGGAATAGATCTTCCAGAATTATTTCTGTCTTGTTTCATCAACTTAGATTATTTCCTGAAGTTTTCATTATAAATTGGGTTATTAATAAAATTGCTTAAATATAAAATGAGGAGGTTCAAGGATCAATAACTAAGTTCTTATTAGCTTTTCTTTAACTTAATTCTGAACTCTTCATTCTGTGCTCTTGAGTTATTGTCTTTTTTTTTTATCTAGCAAGTATAGATTGTACATTTGTACACATGGATATGTGACATGGTCCATTGTTGCAACTGTATTTAAAGTCTTAGTAAAACCTGTCAGAGTTATGCCCCACTGACATAATATTTAAGAACTAAAGGTTACCTCCATACTATAATGATACAATTGAGTAGGGATTTTAAGACCAGCAATAATAAATTTTAAAAATCATGGTATGTGTAAATTCTCTTACCTGTCCATGGCCTTAGATTTATCTATAGCACACATAAAGCCACAGTGGTGAAATCTCATTGGATTAAGTCTCTTAGTGCATGTAGAAATTAATTTGTTTTTGTTTTTGGAGTTAAAAGGATTTCATGTTTGAGGCTTAGAGGTTAAGTGACTTGCTCAAGGTTGCACACAGCTAGTAAGTGGTGGTTTCTTCTTCTGTAAAATGGGAATAATATGTCCACTCTTTACCTCACATGGTTACTATGATGGTGAAATGAAGTGCTGTATATAAAGCGCTTTATAATTGTAAATTGTTTTATAAATCTAAGTTTTTTCTGCTCTTTCCTTTCCTTGAATTTAATCTAGAATTGATAAAACAGGAATTTTTTTTCTTTCCACAAGGCTAATTTTTATTGTTTGGGTTTGTAAAAAGTCTGTAGCACCTCACTTTCTTCTCATAATGACCACATGTAGTTCTTATAAATTAAGTGAAAACTATTTTCTCTTATGAAGTTATATCATGTTGAGTATTGTCACTGATGCTGTATCCTGATCTTAAACATAGGAAAATCCACCAGCATACTAAATAATCTTAAATTTAATGACTTCCCATGAAGAATGAGTAGTAAAAGGGAGCCATAAACATCACCCTCAAACTTTGGTGCTTAGGTCTTAATATTAAGTAGAGGCATTAACTTACCATTGATTCCCAACTTAATAGTTCAAACCAAACTATGTAAGAGTTTATAATCTCTTGTGATTAGTACAAGATGTAGTAAAGAAAACTAAATTTGTCATTGGTTGTGCTTTTTCTTCTCCATCCAGGTTTACAATCAAATAATCATATTAACAGGGTAGTAAGCCATCCCACACTTCCTGTTACAATTACTGCTCATGAAGATAGACACATCAAGTTTTTTGACAATAAAACGGGTAAGTAAATTAGTCTTGTTATTTTCATCGTGGGGGAATTATTGCCTTTTTTAACCTTACTTCTTTTGGAATTATGAATTTCAAAATTATCCCACTAAGTAATGAATCTATGAATCTTTTTAAACTTTTTGTGATTGTTATGCTTTAATCTTGTGATTTAATCTTGAGAATATAGTACCTTTGTATGGAGTTTTTTTTTGTTTTTTTGGGTTTTTTTGCTTCAAAATAGCTTATGTCATCTTAATATTATCTTCCTGCTAAAAGTGGGAAATGCCTTCTGCTTTTCTCATGTCTCCTTAATCCTAAGCAATTACTTCTAAAATGTTCATTAGATTGTTTTTTACAGTGTCTTAAATTGATGCCTGAGTCAATTCAGAATAGTTTCTTTAGGCCAAGGGTTCTTAACTCAGGATTCATAAACTTGTTTTTGTCGATATTTTTATTTCAGTAGTATTGGTTTCCTTGTAGTCTTAGGGGTTTTATTTAAATTTTATGCATTTAAAACATTCTGAAAGTAGGTCCATAGACTTTTTACCTGACTGCCAACCTAGGTCCAAGGCACAGTGCTCTAGGCCAGCCTTTGTTTACTTGTTCCTGCAATGTGAAATAATTGACATCTCAGTAGAGTAATGAACTTGATGAGTCTTGACTTTATATAGGAAGATACATCCATTGAACAATTGCTTATTTTTCCAATTTACTTAAATGTTGTAAAAGTGAATTCACTTCTGCAACTTATATAATTTTGTGTCGCATCTAGTGATATAATTTTGCTGTCAGTGGTGTATTTTCGGTGTCTACCACATGTTGCCAGTTCATTTTGCACAGTGGCTTATTTGAGGCTGCTTACTAAGAACTTAGTTCCATGTTAGGATTTTGTTCTTATGTGAAACTGTTGCTATTAACATGTTAAAAAAATAAGTGTTATTCTTTCTCCAGCCTCCCCACCCCCAGAGTAAATGACTTCCAGAAACTTGACATTCTTTATTATGTTTCATATAGGTAAAATGATTCATTCTATGGTTGCTCATTTGGATGCTGTTACAAGTCTAGCAGTAGATCCTAATGGCATCTATTTGATGTCTGGAAGTAAGTTTTAATATAATTCATGATGTCTGAGTGTTGTATGCTAATTGCGGTTCTGTTGCAAAACCTAATTAATTGTGACCTTCTTCCATAGGTCATGACTGTTCCATTAGATTGTGGAATTTGGACAGCAAGACATGTGTGCAAGAAATAACAGCTCATAGGAAGAAATTGGATGAATCCATTTATGATGTAGCTTTCCATCCATCAAAAGCATATATTGCCAGTGCAGGAGCTGATGCCCTTGCCAAAGTATTTGTGTGACATAACAAATACCTGCAATATAATAGCAGATCTTCTTGGACAGAAAGAGGGAATGCATCACTGCCATCAATGAGGTTACTGATAAGACACTACGTATGATCTGCCTAGGCAAAGGCTATTTTGGGGCAGGTATAAATTGGTGAAAATCACCACATCTTGAATAATGTCAGGCTCATTCATTTAACTGTAATTACTGTATTTTGTGGGGGCAAAAAAGGAAACCAGTATTTGTAGCCTTTACTGGATATGAACTGAGCATATGTCTGTTCATTATGTGTCTAAGCCAACGTGGAGTCTGATCTTACAAAAAGACTTATTTTGGACTCTGTGTGCTGCCTTAGGGTTAGGATGTGGTGCTCTTGTGGGGGGAAGTGAGCTCCAAGAGTAGCTTTCTTTTCATCTCTTAGTGATCTTCTCTGTTTATCAGTTGAATGCCACAGATTCCCTTTTAAATTTATTTTGCTTTAAAGAAAAGGAAATTTAACTTAAAATATTTTAGCATTAGTTGCACAAAATGTTTGGATAAAATTCTAGTTTTTATAAGTCTTTTTATATATTTAGCCTGTCACAACAGTGCTCAAGATTGTATTGATGATGTTTTTTCTGCATTATAGAACCCTAAAACACAGAGATCTCACTGACCCGCTGCCGTGTAACCACTCTTCCCTTCTTTTGCCTAATACAGCTCAGCTAAGTCCTTCCATAAGGATGCTAATTCATCATCATCACATAACTGTCTTCATAAATAAAGGACTGTAAAGAAAGATGTGTTAAAATGAAACACTGGGGCTTACCACCCCCAATGAACTCTTTAAAATTAAAAAAAAAAACACAAAAAACTAATCTTGGCATCCTATCACTATGTGATATTTTGTACATCTTACTGTATTTACAAGTTTATTTATCAAGGATTACCCATCTTACTCTAATGGCCTATTGTTATTTATTTCACTTTTTTGTTGGTCTTTATATCCTTTATGTATGTGCTAAAGGGCCCTGTATATCTATTATGGCGTTCTTTGAACAGTCTAAAATAGACTAAAAATGCATAATTTCAGTTTAATTTACAAACCAAGTTATTTTTCTCCCGTAACATATCTCAGTTTACCACAGTTCCAGAAAAGCTATCTTGTTTAAAAAATATTTGAAGTGAAAATGTTATATTTGCATTACAAATAGGACACAAAAGTAGTTGAATCAGGATTCAGAAATCTGCTGTGTTTGGACTAGTTATCCCTGTTTTTATTTTTTCAGATGTGCTTAATTTTACAGTGTAACTAAAGATTTTGTTTGTGTAATGCATGATTAAAACAATAAAGTATTTTTTCTAGTCTTCCACAAAACTTTTCTGATCAGTTTGCGAGTTTTGATGAGTTTTGTAAGGTTTTTGTTTTACAAACTATGAATCAGCAAATTTTTAAGATTGTACCACATAGCAAAAGTACAGCTGTTGAAAAATAATGTACATAAAATGCATATAATAAATATTAAATGGTGTACCTGTATGTTACTGTTGGCTACATTATTTTGTGTTGAACAGCAATAAAGCATAATACTTTATTCTTAGTCATTGAACTAGAGAATTTTTTAGATCCTTTAATTTTTATGCTGCTTAAAACAGCACTTGGATTTTTAATTTATGCTAGTATATCAGTGCTTTGAAAATATTATTCTTTAACAGTACAGTTGACACCAGTTTTAAGAATAATTTTCCAGAAGTTTCATCTGAGTTGGATTTTTCTCTTGCTGATCCTGAAATTGAATTTTGATAATTTGTATCTCCTTTGAAATTATATTATGTACATTGAACCACCATTATTTTCATTTGGATGGTCTTGAAAAGCAATTAAAAAACCTCATCTCTTCTCTTCTCCCATTTTCCTTCTTCCCACCTCACAAAAGTCAACTCAAAGCATTAGTGGTTCTCTTCTTTTCTCCCTCACTGCCTACTCCAATTCAGTTTGTCCTAATCTACAAAAAATCATTAAAGATCAAATTGAATTTTTAGACAGTCCCCAGTCTATGATTTTGTGTATCAGTCATTTGGATCACCAAACTCATTTTTCCATAGAAACAATGTTATAAATGTTATTTAATTCCTCAGCCTAACTCTTTTAAAAACTTAAAATGTAGCTAAACTAGTAATAGTGCTATAAAATAGCATTCCCACCTGTAATGTTTCTCCTTACAGATATGTTCAGAATTACAACTTGGGGCATCAGAACCTAACACAAGCACATCTCTGGCTTACATCAGTGTGGTTTTGACTTTCTCACCTCCTAAGCCTTCTTCACATGGGCTTTTCTTTGCATTGCTACCACCACCACCTGTTAACTTTCTGCCAAAGACTTCTTTCCTTCCTAGCCTAATAATGAATGCTGTCTCAGTTTTTCTTACATTCTCCTGCTCCTCAAAAGCCAGGGTGCAAGAAGGATTGTCAAGCACCTGTTACTGGATGGAGTTTAGGTTCCTGCTATTGCTCCTTACCATAACTGGCTGGGACTTCTCCCCAGGGCCTTTTTGCCTTTAGGTTAGGGTGTGGGCAGCCAAGGGCTGCTGTTTGTGTCCCTGAAACATGGCAAAAAAAAGTGTTCTTAAAAGTGATGTCAAATATAGTGTCGTGATTCATCCAGCTCAATGATGAAAATTAACTACCCTTTTTTTTTCCTTAAGGAAATAAACATAAGATACATGAAATAATATATAGATCACATTTCATCCAGGATAATATAATCATAATTTTAAAAAGTCATGTATAGAAATGTGCATTTAAAAAAACATTGCAGAACAGTTTGGGAGTGTTGCGTATCCAGAGCAGAATTTTTTCGTCATACACATGACAGTCTGGTGTGATGCCTTTGACACTTCAGAATAATGGTTTTAAATGCATAATGTGAAATAAATACAAAGAAAACCTGTTATGTTGAAACTCTGTAATTGGGAAGACTGATCACAATTCATGCACCAGGTTCTATTACGTATATCTAGTAGTGGTGAGCATAAATTTTTCAAGATACTTGCGACAATGGCAATGTGATAGGAACATATCCATTTCCTTTTGGTGACAAAGACCACGTCCTGTTAATACTGCTTTAGTTTGTTGTCAGCATTCGTCATTGAAAGAAATCTTAATTTCCAGTTAAAAGATAGTGGAAGTAAAGATGTATTTTTTTTTTACTATCCAGTTTCACAAACCCTAAAAAATCTATCTGTGGACTGCAGGTTAAGAACCCCTGATTTATCAGGCTGGCTTTGGAGTCAGGAATATTTGGGGTCAAGTCTGATACATACTGGTTACTGTGAGCCCATGGGCGATCATTTAACTTAGGACCTCAGGACAAGGCAACTTACTTAGATAATTTTCCAAGTGAGTTGATCTGCAGTTGTATAATGGTCTACCTTCACAAAATCACAGGTCAAAGATCAAAGAAAAGAGGTTATGTTTTGTGTTCCAAGAAAAAAAGTTTAATACGGTTAAAAAAATTTTCCCTCCCAATAAGTGGAACAATCACATTGTCTAGATTAAGTTCCATACTGTTTGACCAAGTTGTCTTTAAAAAGATGTCAAGAGCTGTGTGACCTTGGGCAAGTCACTTAACCCCCATCGCCTCACCAAAAAAAAAAGTGTCAAGAGACTTTAAGTCTTCCTTTCAAGAAAACTTTAAATTATTTCTATAATACTTGCTGGTTGGTGAGGTTTTTTGTTCTGTTTTGTTTGGTCATAGCTGGTTAGATACTATTATATTGAAAGCCCTTTCTATTTCAGTTAAGCTGTCCAATTTTAGAGTGGTTTTGATAGTAGTTTACTGTCAAGGTGTTGGGGAGCTGAAGGGTGAAGCTTGTTGCCTTAGAATTGTATGCATCATGGGGGATAGGGTGGGGAGACAGTTTTAAACTGGTAGTTTCTTTGGTTTGCTCCTCTTGGTTGGTTCACCTTAGGAAGAGAGGCAGTTTTATGAGTGTCAGTTTATGTGAAAATAATTGATATGCTAATTACAAAGTCTTTTCTCACTATGACGCAGGGCTTCTGGGGTCACCCATTCACAGTCTGTTGGCCTATTCCTTGTTAATGTATGTGCTTAAAAATAATGAAGGCATTTTTCAGTAACATAGACTGGCCTTTCTCCCAGTTTATCTCAGTAAGTGACCAATTTTTTTCTCATCTTCCACTTCTCTCTCTCCAATCACTGAAACAATCAAATCCTATAAATAAAGAGTGGAGTGTTAGGCAACTTGGGATAGTACAGATTTTGTTTTGTTTTTTATTGCTCGAACATTCAAACAGTAATGTTTCATCCCTGGAGTTTCATTCTGTTATTTGTAATATGTATTTATTTTTCCTATGAGTTATCTTCAAGAAAAATGTTTACAATGTAAGATGAGTTTAAATCTTGCTTAACTTGTCTTTTTTTTGTACATTAGAGATTCTTACAGTATTAGCCTATTTCATTTATACATGTAAAAAAAGGATATAAATAGAAAAATACAAGGCACTCCCCCCACATTCAGTGTTATAAGTTGCTAGTCATAAGTTATTACAAAAATACACTACATAAAGCTTGATAAACAGTTCCCTTCCATGCCATAAGTCCTTGGTTTTGCAGCCAATGGACACATACAGAAACGAATAAAATACCAAGAGATACTTCTTGAGTGCGTAATGTTAAAGAAACATCTACAAATGAGCAGAACATACTTGGATCAAAACACCATTTTATCTATTATGACATCACTCATTTTGGCAAGCTCTGAGAAAATATGAGCTACTTCTATAATTAGATAGGTTCCAATGTGTCTTTTTTATTTCTCATATTTAACATAAGTGTTAATTTTTTTTCTTTTCATTTCGGAGGAGCTACCTCTGCTTGCAGACCAATCTGTAGTTACCTTTTATTTATTATAACTTCTGTTGAGCTTACAAAGATGTCAGTTGACATTAAACAATAACCAATCTTCCCTAACCAAGATTATAAGAGTATTTTTGAAACAGGAAATGTGGTGCTTCCAAATACCATCTTGAATCTTATGCCTGTCATAATGCATTAATGTAAAATGTATAGTGTATGTGTTCCATTATATTGTTGGAGATTGTTTGAGAGAGGTACTGATGTCATTAGAATAATGTTCTTATATTAGATCCAAGTACTTTATGTATTAAAACATCAGCATAAGCACTAGAGACCTTTATAGCATTTCCTTCTGCTGTGAAAATGTCACCTTTACTGTTGTGCTTCCAAGAAATCTCTACAAATGCCTCTAATTATATCGGTAGCTATCTGTTCTAATCCTGAGAACTCTCTTGTGAAGAAGGCATGAGTCTCCTTTGGTTCAGAGGCCATATCTTTCAGATCATCCAGAGGTGCCCAAGCCACACCAATAGAGTAGACAGTGATACCTATAACGGAAGTATTTCAAAATTAATTTAAGTGAAACTAGCTGATATATGCAATCAGTTTACTATATAAGTATAAAACTTGGTTTTACATTTTGAATTCATACACAGTTGCATAAGATAGATTAAGGGGCCAAGTACTGTGACCTCAAGCTTCCTGTCATGAACAGTCAAGTTAATTGGGTATACTGAGATTAGGCGAGTATGAGGTTAGATTGCTGGATCACAGATCAAGCTTGGAATACTGGAATACCTTTTCCTGTAATTATGTTAATGAATGTTTACGATGAACACTACCCAAAAAAACAAAAGCATTTAAGACAACTTTTTGCAGGTGTGCAGATTTCTTTAACAGCTCTGCTATCATTAATGCCATTTCTTAGTCTCCTCTGGTCATGCTTCTTTCTATGAGTAGACCAGTATATTTCTATCATTTCTCTTAAAACTCCCACCCTGTGTGAAAGAAAAAAAAATCCTCACCCTTTCTTAAACATGCATAAAAGTAAAATGGGAAACTTTCAGCAAGTAGGAAAAAAGGAATGAAATGGTACCCAATTATCCTCTTTTATCTACTTGTCAAAAAAATAATTAAGACTCTGTTAGTCTCTCAGAAAGCTTCCTTCGCCCTAGATAAGTTCTGTTAGAAATTGTAATTTTTCTTGGATCTGACCAGAAACACTATACACCTTTTGGACGTGAGGTGGTATTTCCTGTGCAGTAGTTGTATTTGTCTAGTACCCAAACATGTAAATAATCTTTCAGATTCTTAGCATTTTAGTGCCCTTCTACATAATATTGATAAATCAGATTTCCCCAAAAGACTTCTGTATGGGAAGTATCAGAATGGGTCCTAGTCATTTACCCCTGTTGGCTTCCACTTAGCAGATAACTCACTGTGGTTCTCCAAGATTAACAATTAGTGAGTAATTGTAGTAAGAGCAAGTCAGGTAACGTGACAAATGCTACTTGAAACAATTTCTGATGGTATTGCAATTCCGTAACCCTTTTTCTGGTTCCTCTTGAGGTTCACTCCATTTAGACCTACCTGTTAAGACTAAAACATTGCTTAGACCCATTGCTAAAGTAGTTGGTGATTCCTAGACCTAGACCCTCATCCAGTTTCAAGCTTTTTTGAATCATACTTCTTTCCCAACATGCAGAGGAAACTCAAGACTATTCCAACAGAGCTTCAATGGAGATAAAATACAGGAAGATATCTGAGTATTCAGAAATATGGCAGGTAGGTTACAATGAACATGTGCAAAGCAGTGTACTTATAAGGAAAAATTACATAAGATTTCTTAATAGTCCATGATAGTTTGTATCCATCATTTATATTCTAAGAAGGGAGCTAAAAAGTCCCTGAAGAGTATTTCCTGATTATACCTACCTGATGTACCACCAAAAAGATGGACATTTTGGAAGCGAAGCTGAAGACATTCATTCTATCCTTGTATAGAAGTCATAATGCTTCTTAGTTTAAAATACAAATATTTCTGTTTGCCTCAAGGAATAAGTACACTAGAAAAGGTCTAGCTGGAGAACGGCAAGTAAAATGATAAACAGAATGGGAGATGATCTATATTAAAAGAGCCTAAAAATTAGGCCTCTTGTCTTGAGAGATGAAGAGTGAGGGAAATTAATGAACATAGTAAATCCTTATATTCACTGAATCCAAGAATATGGAGTCTCTCCATGTAAATTCTACTGCAGAGATAGAGGAGTCAGTATAGATTGGAAAAAAATTATTCAAAGAAGATCTGTATAAATCCATAGGTGGCAAAGTTAATGCCAAGGAAGACAACTATGCTAGTCTGCTCTTTTGTATTGCTTTCAGAGAAAGGATCCTGGAGTTGTTGGACCGTGAGTTTGACCCAGTGTAGAAATCATAAGATCATAGATTTAGCACTGCAAGAGACCTTAAAAGACATCTAGTGAAACTCCTCCCCCACCTTTTTTTTTTTTAAACTGATGAGAAAACAAGCTTGAAGAGGGAAGTTAAGTGACTGGCCCAAAGTCACACAACTAGTATGTGTTAGAGGCAGGATTTGAACCCAGGTCTTCCTAAGATCAGCACTCTATCCACTATGTCAAGCTACTTCTCTTAAGAAAAAAAGTCATTCTGATGACTATTAAATTGTATTCTCCTTTGAATATTAAAATATAAGGAAATAATTTCTACATTAAAATGAATGACTACGTAATAAAATAACTTTGCTAATTAAGATGAAATCCTAGTAACAGCACTTCCAAATGAACATTTCCTCAATTTTCTCCCAGATCTTACCCATGTAGGGGCAAAACATTACCTGCTTTGTGAGCAGCAGCTGCAGGGGCTTGGACATCATCATAGGATTGCCCATCGGTTACAATTACAAGGAAGTTTTTGTTGGGTCCATCCCTTATGGGGCCAAATACATTTCTCACAGTGAAAGAAATGGCATCCCCAGTGGCTGTCCCACCACTCATGTAGCGGATGTTCCTAATGACAGCCAGGACATTCTCCTTGGTGGTATAGTCAGTGAAACTGAACTCTGTGCGCTGATCATAGGTGAATTGTACTGCAGCAATCTTGGCACCAATGTCAGAGATCTCAAAGGTCTTGGCTATATTGGAGACAAATTCAAGCATAAGGCGGAAGTTACTGTCTCCTACACTACTGGAGCCATCAATCAGGAAAGCAATGTTAACGGAGTTGTAGCAGGTCTTGCTACACATCATCTGCTCATGGGTACAGAGCTTCTGGACCAGTGGCTTCACATACTTGGTGGTGCCAAACCAGCTTGGAATGTGGTAAGAGAAGAAACCATTATTCCGACAGACGGCCTGACAAGTAGAACAAAATACATGAGGAAACCCTCAGGGAAACTCCAAAATTACATTCTTTTTCTCACAAAAAAAAGAAAAAAAAGATGATCCAATTATGGAAAAAACACCATAAACTTGTGCTTTTATTGTAAATGTTCAAAGTTCAATTGAATACGAAGAAAACCCTATTTCCCCAGAGCAGTGTTTGAAGTTCCAGCACAAAATCACTGCTCTTAACCTACACTGACAGGACGCCCCATCCCCCTCTCTGAACCACTTTACCTTGTCAACAAAGCCAACATCCTGAACCATGCCCAGTTCTTCAGGTATGGGTTTGGCCACAGAGACAATGAATACGTTAACACCAAACTCTCTGGCCACAATGCCAGCTTCCTCTATGTCATCAGAGGGCCAACCATCAATGAAGACCACCACCACCTTTGGAATGCCTTTTCTCACTCCACTGTCTGCTGAGAAAAATTTCTGGGCTGTGTGCTTTAAGGCTTTTCCTAGGATTGAAAGGGAAGAGCATATTGAAGTAGCCTTCACCACTGCAGGAACTGATTGTCCAATTACCTATAGGCACCCACTACCTGGCAATTTGATAAGTTGTGGAGACCTTCTCTCCCTCCTCTTCCTATGACGTATAAAGACCTGACTGGTGGAAGAAGTTTTTCCAACTTATTTCCAAAACACTGCCCCCCCCCAGTCAATTTAACTTTAAAAAATTTATTAAGTGCCTACTATATGTTCTAGTCACATTCTAGACAAGAACAACAGCCTTGCCTGGATGAAGCTCATGTATTCTGTGATTCTCTTTAGAATCTATGTTATTCCCATACCAATTCTCATAAGCCTTACTTCTTTCAGAGTAATTTTCACAGTAACTTAGGTTAGGAGTCATGAAGTAGGGCCTGCCCCCATGAAAATCTCTTGTCTGTCCCAATTAGCAAAATTACTAGTTCTCAATAGAACTGAAAGTGTAACAGCAGTTAAGAACTTGAACCCTGCCTTGTGTCTTTTGGGGCAAGTCCCAACCCCTCTTAATTCTAGTGCTTTCCTCTTTTACTAAATTGCTATTTATTCTGTATATATGTTGCTTTGTACATATTTATTTTTATATGGTCTTCCCCATTAGAACCTAAACTCCTTAAGGGTAGGGATTGTCTTTTGCTTCTTTTTGTCTCCCCAGCACTTAGCACGGGTGCCAGTAATAGGTACTTAATAAATGTTTATTGATTTGTTGATTGACCTGTACAGATATAAATAATTACATACTTCTCTTTCAGATCTGAAGGAAGATAGATTACAGGAGGAATATTCAGTGATCACGGTTGTGTCAGGCCAGTATAATAAAAACGACAATGCCACCAGTAATTTACAGAATTAGTGCTATATTGATTATTAAACTTGATTCCTTTGCTTTCCTCTGTACATTAGGGACACCTATATGTGACATGTAGCCTAGCTACTCAAATGACTGTGAGCATTCTAAAGAAAAAAAAAAAGGCCCCAAAGTTGTAAGGTTTTTTTTTATACAAAAAATATTTTGTGACACTTCGTCACAAATTTAGAGATGATTTCCCATTTTTAGTCAACTATCCCTAGGTCCTACAATGCCTGATCTACTTACCTGTATTGGAATTGCCCCCTCTGAAACCCACTTCCTTTATGGCAAACAAAACATCTTTGGCTGAGGTAAAGTTCTTCAGAAAAAATTCAATTTTGGGATGTTCACTAAGAGGAAAACAAGACAAAAGCTATTCCCAACGGAATGAATAAAAATATATTCTGAATCTCTTTAAGAATTAATAGCATTTAGAGGGCAGCTAGGTGGCACAGTGGATACAGCACTGGATCTGGAGACAGGAGGACCTGAGTTCAAATCCGGCCTCAGACCAAACACTTGACACTTCGTAGCTGTGTCAAATTAAAAAATAAATAAATAAAATGCTATTCTTTTTTTTTTTTTTTGGCAATTGGGGTTAAGTGACTTGCCCAGGGTCACACAGCTAGGAAGTGTCAAGTGTTTGGTCTGGGGCCGGATTTGAACTCAGGTCCTCCTGACTCCAGATCTGGTGCTCTATCCACTGCACCACCTAGCTGCCCCAACCCAAAGTTTTTAACAGGAAAAAGGTAGTTAAAACAAAACAAAACAAAAACCCTTGTTATACAGTTTCAGTAGATTGAAGGTTTTATTCTTATTTTTAAAAATACATCTTCCAGTCTTAAATCTACATGTTATTCAGGTATTGATTTGGGATTCTGCATTACCAGCTGAGTGTTACAAGCATTTCCATTTATTTTTAGAAGTATTCTCTCAGGGTTGTGTGTATTTAAGTTATTTGGTAGTGTCAAAACCATGCTAAAATACCAGTACTCAAGGATCTGTGATTTTAGGAGTGGGAACTTCCTCCACCTAGATAAACTACCTATAACTTAATAAATAAATTTTAGAAAATTGCCTGAGGTTTAGACGGATTTAAATGTCATTCTCAGTCCTACAGCTAGTTAAGTGCCAGAGACAAGATTTGAACCCAGGTCTTCCTGACTTCAGATTTGGCACAGTATTTATTGCATTGGGCTGCCTCTGCAAATTTATTGTATTTGTATTGCTATTGTGTTGCTATTGTATTTTTCCATTCATTTTTTAGATATGTGGATAAATAGCTACTTCCTAGTTATAAGACTTAAAAAAACTCCTTAGCCTTGTAAATAGTGGCTTGCTAACAGTGAGTAATGATTTATGCGGGGCAAATAATAACATTGATAACCTATTGACCTTTTTTTTTTTTTTAGCAGTTATCATACCTTGTATACTGTAGTGTGCCCAAAACATATTTGGTGAATGTTATACATATGTTCTAATTCAGCAGCATCTGGAGGGCTTTTAAGCTGGAATAAGCAGCTAGGTGCCGCATGAGTTTAAATCTGGCCTCTGACACTAGTTGGTGATCCTTGGGAAGTCACTTAACCCTGTTTGCCTCAGTTGCCTCATCTGTAAAATGAGGTGGAGAAGGAAATGACAAACGACTCCAGTATCTTTGCCAAGAAAACCCCAAATGGGGTCACAAAGAGTTGGGCATGACTAATCGACAACAACAAACGAAAATTACCTCCCTGCTCCAGAGAAGACATGAAACAGAAAATAAGCTGAGAGAACTCAGCTCTCTACTCTCTAGGCTGGTTCTTGTATCAGACTGAAAAATGATGTCCGTTCCCAGCATGGACTGTGGGCCATGGGGAGATTCGAACAGGAAGGCAGGATATAAAAATTAGACATGCCTTTATAGTGCTTTACCTGACATTCTCTGAATTTCTAATTCTGGGGTGCCTATGTTAAAATCCAAGTTTAAAAATATCTCCCAAAGCCAAATCGATCATTTTTCATTGTCTGCCATTTTGAATTATCTTTGCCACTATTCTTCATTTGCACAAATAATTGAGTGACAGCTATTTTCAAAAGCTTTCCTGTTTTTTCAATTTAATAATTACAATTTTTTGTTGTGAACCTGACCATCATCAATATAACATTTCAATATAGAAAGAACATGAGGGTTCTTAAGAACCTGAATTTCTATGAAGTATAGTTTATTTTCTATAAACATTTAAGGCATTAATGATTGAAAATGAAGTGCCACAAACATTTAGTTTCCTAGTTCTATTGCTGGAAAAATTTTAATCACCTGACGCTTAAGTGTCAATGCTATGAACTGGAGCTTAGCTCTTTTTAAACTCAAAATTATAACCATCCTTACAGAGGCTGACGTATTCATGCATTCCCACCCCCAGACTGTGGGCAACCGGATCTCACTTTTAGATGGGCCTCACCCAACCAAATAGTGCCATAGTAACAGAGGTGTTTTTTTCTACTTGAAATTCATGATTAAATAGGTGTCAGGGACTCCAGGGAGGGTGAGGAGGAAGATCTGTGCTCCTGGTTTATGAACTGGAAGGTTTTAATGTAAAATCTAATTTGAAAAGGATGAACACTAAATCGAAGACATAGATAATTACATCTTAGAGTGGAGGCTCTAGCTAATTCACTGATGACCAAATGGGGAGACATAGCAAGGAGTCATATCTAGAGGTCTAATCTCTAATCTCATAAATTTGCTATGCATTTCAAAGATTAGTCAAGGTTTATGAATTCTGGGACTGCCCTAGCTCTCAGAGGTGTCTCTGCTTTGATGGCAAAGGCTGAAGTTGGTACTCAGAAGAGTCCACATCTATATAGTTTAAATTTATGCACTGGTATACAGAGCTTCCTAAGCCTCCAATTTGATAGTCCTAGAAATTTAAAAACTTTATATTTGTTATTTTTATTTATCTTCATATTTACCTGATTTGGAAAAGTACAGATTCCTGCTCTAGTACCTCATTGTGTCATGGAAATCATGGTGGGTTCTTCAAGGCTATGGCAGTGTAGTGGATGGTACAGGGGAAAGGGTAATAGCTTTGGGGTCAGAGGATCGGATTCACATCCTGCTTCTGTCACTTACTGCCTGTGTGACCTTGGGCAAGTCACTGTAGTCTTTCAGGGCCTCAGTTTTCTCATCTGTAAAATGAGAGCTTTGGACTATTGTCGTGGCTGTTTCAGTTATGTCCAACTGTTCCTGACCCCATTTGGGGTTTCCTTGGCAAAGATACTGAAGTGGTTTGCCATTTCCTTCTCCAGCTCATTTTACAGGTGAGGAAGCTGAGGCAAACAGAGTTTAAGTAACTTGCACAGGTCTCTACAGCTAGTAAGTGGCTGAAGCCAGATTTGAACTCAGGAAGATAAGTCTTCATGACTCCAGGCCCAAGACTTTATCCAGTACATGAGCACTTAAGAGAAATAGTGATCACCATTTCATCAAGAACAAATCATACCTTGACTTCTCTTTTATGACAGGGTTACTATCAATCACAGAAATTATCTAGATACAGTATAGCTAGATTTCACCAAAGCATTTCACAGAATCACAATGTCAAAATTAGAAGGGATTCCAAAGCCATCTAATACAAACAATACCTAACCAATATACTCAAGTGGTCACCAACCTTTGGATTAGAGATTTAGAGCCAGAAGACACCACAGATGCCATCTAGTCCATCCTCTTCCTTTTATAGATAAGGAAACCAAGGAATGAGGAGATCAAGTCATTTACCAGGTTCTCACAGGTTAGAAAACATTAGAGGTGCCATTGGAACACAGGTTCTATGACTCCACAGCTGGTGTTCTTTCCACTGTCTCATACTGCCTCTCTATTTACCTGAAGACCTCTACAAAGAAGGAACAAAGCTACTGCCTCCCAGAGCAGACCTGTACACTTTAGGATAGGATAATTTTTAAAAATAAAGTTTTTCCTCATCCCAGGCCTAAATTTGCCTTTTTACAGCTTCCATCCACTATTTCCAATTAGAACCAAGCAGAGAAAATATATTCCCTCTACTTCTTGAAAACCCTTCAATTACTTAAAAATCATTATCATGTCCTCCTCTTTCTTCCTTTCAAGTATTGTCTTCTTCCTTGGTCCTATCACTAATCTTCATGAACCCAAGACCCTTCACCATTCTGGTTGCCTTTCTCTTACCCAGCTCATCAATGTTCATTCTAACCTATGGAAACATGATACTCCAGATATCTTCTGACCAATCAGAGTACACCTGTACCTTAGCTCTAGATGTCTCTCTGAATGCAGTCTGAGAGTTCATTATCTTTCTTAGCTTTTCCTACTACTGACTTGTATTGAGTTGGCAGTTCACTAAAATTCCTAGGTCAGAGGTTCTCAGTCTTTTTTGTGTGTCATGAACCTCTCTGACATCTGTCTGATGAAACCTAGGAACCCTTTCTCAGAATAATGTTTTTAAACTCCCCAAATGAAATATGGAAGATTACAAAGGAAACCAATTACATTGAAATAGTTACCAAAATATTTTATTTTATTATTTTTTTAAGACTGTTTCTCCCTATCCTGCCCTGGCTGGAAGTACAAAGGCTTTTTCTTATAGGCCAGATTTCACTACTAATCATCATGGGAGCTTTGACATGTTCTGTTTCTGACATGGGTCAGGTCACCTCTCCTTAGGGGATTTGGTGGCCTCCTCTTGGAGCTCACCATAATTGGTGCTAGATACAGTGTAGACACCCAATCAGCATAACCTGCTGCAATTCAGAATTCCCAAGCTCAACTGATTCACCAGCCTCAGCTTTGCCAGTAGCAGGGATTAAGAATGTGTGCTATCATGCCTACCTCATTATCAAAATATATATTAAAAAAAAAAACAAGTTCACAGATCCCTATCCTAGATCTTTTTCAGACAAACTTTTATCTAGCCATATCTCTCCAATGTGACAAAGTCTCTCAAGTATCCTTGTGGATAAGATGGAAGAGCATGGACTGGAAAACTAGTATGGGAAGATAGATTTGAATATATTCAAATGACTGGATCTAAGCAGTAGGAATTAACAGATCACTGTTACCCTCAGAAGTCTCAGTGAAATGACTGAAGATCTGTGGCCCTTATCTATGTAGTTCAACATTTTTTAGTCAAAGACTTCAGTGAAGTTATAGATGACATGCTCATTGAATCTGCCAATTCTGTACAGCCAGTTTGGATATTTAATATATTAGATCACAGATATGAGACCCAAAAAAGATCTTCACAGGCCAGAATTATGGGCAGAATTCAATAAAATGAAATTCAGTAGGGATAAGTATAAGTAAAGTTCTATACTTTTTAAAAATCAACTTCACTAGAGGCTTTTCTTATTTAGGGGATAAGTCATTTTTATAATTGGGCTTAATGATAATAGTTGAAAACCACATATACATTTAACTAAATGCTATTAATGTTAAATATAGATTTATTTTTGCTAGAAATCAAATATCTTCATATCTGAGCCTAATCAAGACAGACTGGAATTGTTGCGGTATGAAAGAAAAATATCTAGGGCTCTTAACAGAGTAAGATGATCAGCAATAAGAACTACCTGATAGTCTGGAAAGCAAACAAATGGCATGCATCATTGTGAAAACACTGGGGATTTTTAACACACACACACACACACACACACACACACACACACACATACACACATATCCTCAGTACTTGGCACAGTGCCTAGCACACAAGAGGTACTTCATAAATGCTTATTGACCCACTGACTCTTGAAATTACCTTGAATTACTGTATACAATTTTGTATTTACCTATTTGCATTTACATAGTGTGTATTATTCTAAATACATGTGCATATATCTATCTATATGTAACAAACTAATACACACACACAAATTGTATTCCCCCCATAGAACGTAAACTCAGAGTTTTGTTTTTATTTTTGTCATTGAATGCCTAATGCCTAGCACAGTGCCTTATATATAGGAGGAACTTCATGAATGTTTGTTGAATTTATTTGGCTCCCCTACTCTTAAGTCTCATAGAATTTGGGGATCTGAATTGTTCATGATACACCTACCATACATGCAGTCCCTCCATCTATGGTTTCTAATTCTGAGAGGTCATTTGCTCTATCACTCAAGTCTCCTGACATTTTGAAATATAGGTACCTGGCTTGAACAAGTCCCACATGTGGTCCTTCTGTTCCAATCCCCAACATCAGAGCCACTTTTCCAACAAAGTTCTTCTGTAGGTTAAATCTGCGCTGTCCAATATTAAAGCTTCCATCAATCAGAAAAGCAATATCTGCCTTACAATCTGCAAAAAAGCAAAACAAGTCACTTCACTCAGCAGTCCTAGAAAGACAAGGACTAATTCTGGACAAACTTAAAAGTCTTGGCTCATCTTACCTTTGTTTCCAGCCTTTTTGTTAGGTGTCTTCTTCTGTCGTTTACCTGCAACATAGTAAGCACCCAACACCATTACCAAAAGGAGGGAAGGAAGTTCCAAAGTGGAAAACTGAAGCAAGGAGGAGTCATTAGTAAGGACCAACATTCTTAAACAGATTGATCTATTTCTTTGGGTCATTTTCAGAGGTAGAAGCAGCAATATCTCCACCAAAGAAACTAGAAGTCAGGAAGCAATATCTCCACCAAAGAAGCTAGAAGACAAGACCCTAAGAGCTTAGCTTGCTGTGTCTCCAATCTAGAGACCAGTACAGACTTCCAGAGGTCAGATGTTTAATTCTTTGCTAAGGCCAATGAGGAGGCTTTGAAGCTAAAGAGGTTGGAGACCTTGCCAGGAGGGAGAAAAGCAAAAGAAAGGATCTCATTTTTACTTCTCTGAGGTTCAGTTTCTTCATCTGTAAAATGGAGAAGAAAATACTTGTACTATCTATTTCACAGAAATGAGATAATATTAATAAAGCATATTGCATTCATAAAGCATACTTTAAGGCATAATTTTATGTGAGTTTTTATTTTTTTATCATTGTAATTTCTCCTCTCATATTCTTGCATTTCCTTTCTATGACTTTAAATCTAAGAAAGCCTTAGAAATCAATCAACCAACAAGCATTTATGATGCTCCTAATATGTACTAGGCCTTAGGCACGAAGAATGAAACAATCCCTGGTCTGAAGGATTTTAAATTCTACTGGGAAATACAATATATCCACAAATAGTAAATACAAAGTAATTTCATGAACACTAACATCTGGGAAGGTGGAAATCTACATGTTAATAAATGTATCAACATTAATTAACTAATCAATAATGATTAATTAGTATAACTGAAGAAGGGCATTCCTCGAGTTCTTTTTCTTCACCTAGGAGAAAAAGTCAGGGATGATTTGGTGAGTGAAAGGATTTCACCATCACAGATTTAGAGATAAAAGGGATCTTAGAAGCTATTGAATCCAACACTTTCATTTTACAGGAAGAAACTCAGGCCCATAGAGTGACTTGTGAGGGACTGTCTGATGTTTGCAGCTACCAGGTTGGGCGCTGTGGCAAGGGTAGGGTAGGATCTGTGTATTTTGGAAGTCGAGGCAGGGGCTGTGGTAGGCAGAGTCGTGGTGAACTGGGATGGGCTGGATACGGAGAAGCCCTGAGGCAGTGGACAGTGCTTTGTGAGATAAGCTGGGTGCAAGGAAGTAGCCGGAGCTTGAGCTCCTGAGGCAAGGGGCGGTGCCACGTGGGAGTGGGACAGCAGAGGACTGAGTTCCCTTTGCTTAGTCCCCTCCCTATATGCAACGTCATCCCCAGACGCCTCCTGTGACCTTCCTGACTTCCTGGGTCCCTTTGTGCAGCACTGACCCCAGACCCCTCCTGAGTCTGACTTCCTAGGTCATGTACTCTTGTCTATGCGCCATTCCCAGATGCCTCCTCCCTGTATCCGGTCCTAGCCTCCTACGTCACTCCCTCCCCCTTGGTGCGCTAAACTCAGACAGCCTCTTCCGGTATCTTACCCTACAATCATTGGCTAGTAAGCGGGCTGGGGAGGAGGGGCTAAGTAGGTGCTTAGGAACGAGCGTGGTCAGAACACACGCGCTCTCTCCTGGCTCCTGCCCTGTTGCTCTGGCCTTGCTGCTTGGGCTTGCTATGATGGCTTGCTGTGATGGCCTCTGAATAAAGCTCTGGTGTTGGCACCTCCCGATGGCTCGTCTCTGTGTGGTTATCTGGCAGAGGACCGAAGACTCGAGTGTGAGTATGACTCTGGTAGTGTGCTCCTTATAGGAGGAGCGGGTACCGGCGTACGGCCGGCAGAAGGTTGGCGTGCGGCCTGTATAGCGACTGCCTTAGGACATACAGATAGTAAATGACAGAGGCAGGATTAGAATTCATGTCTTAAGACTCCAAATATACTACTTATTTGACTGTATCAGGAGTTCACAACACACTTTTGCTTCTTCCATTGGATAAGACCAAGGAGCAGTGATGAAGTGAATGGCGGAGAATGATTATTACCACAGTTCAGGGTAGACAAAAGGAATCATGGGAAATATGGAAGAGAAAACTGTACATGCCTTCTCATACTTGTCCTTTTTTTGCAAGAGCACAATATATTTATTTAGCTGCTCTTTAACATCGTCACAAAACAATTAAAAAGTTGACTTACCCCAATTATTAAAATACACTTATTTCTACTTTTCAAATTTTGGGCCAGGCAACTGAGAAGGTATATTCCACACTTCATACCTGCTGGTGGATGTGCTGTGGACACTGCCCGTCCTGTGGCTTCCAGAGCTCTACTTTTGCCTTCTGTTAATAAAATAAAAAGATGATTGATTTTTTTTCCTCCCATTTCATCACCATCAGAGATTAAGGGATCTAATTCAGGAGTAAGACCAAGTAGTATGCAAGGCTGGTAAACCCTGAATGCTGACTGCTCATGGGAACAAACTGTGACCTTTCAACTATGAAGAGTCAAATCTGACCCACATTGGACAATGAGAAAACAAATCCCACTACTTTTCAAGTCTACTGTTACTTATCTAGATGGTCTATATTCCTTTTAATACTGGACCAGTCCTCTAACATTAGATGGAAAAAGTAGAGAGATACAGAAGTTAAAAAACTCTTTTCTCCTTTCACACACATTCTACCAGATGGAGCACCAGATCCCAAAGATCACAAGTGATACACTGACATCAACTGATGGCTTCAGTCTTTGGGACAAGCAATGTAATTAAAGATGCTGACTTAAGAAAGGTAGACAATGTTGCTGCCTAGTGATGCCTTTTTTTTTCCCCCAAAGAAAAAGAAGCTAGTTGCACCTACTGGACACTGTGAAAGATGAGGACCATCGGGTCAGGGTTTGAGACTGGATACCATTGGAAGCTACTGAAGAATAGTTTTCCCGGCCAGGCAGACCATAGACCCGCACAGCCCCTCCTGAGCTGGTGATTACCCCCCTGAAACATAATAACAGTGGGTTGAGCAGCAATTAAAACTCACATCTGAGATCATAGGATCATAGATTCATGCTGGAAGAAACCCCAGAGACGTACTCCAACTTTCTCATTTTATAGATGAGGAAACTGAGCCTCAGAGAAAAGAAATGACTTGCCCACACAGATAACAAATAGAAGAGCTAGGATTTGAACCCAGGTCCTCAGACTACAAATCCAGTACCAGATGATACTTCTCAAAAGCTTCATAGTAGCTCTAGGGGCTGTAGTGGGATGTCTGGGCTGCAGTGCCCTACTGTATCTAAGTAAAAAGGCAAAATGATGAAATGAAAAGAGAATTTGATTTAGGAGTCAAAAGCCCCGGGTTTTAGCACTGAGCCTAAAACTTACAAGTCATATGGCCATGGGCAAATTATTCAACATCTCCAGTCCAGAGGTTTTTCATGAATGAAACAGAGATAATAATACCTGTACTACTTACTTTTTGAGGGAATACACTATAAATAAGAGGTCTTATTATCTGCAATTCTGATAGACAACATGGCATGCAGAATAGTGTTATTCAGGAAGAACTCAGTTTAAGACCCGCCTCTGACACTTTTCACTTGTGTGGCCATAGGGGAGTCACTTAACTTTTGTAGGCCTCAATTTCCTCATCTGTAAAATTGGGATAATAAGGCAGGCAGGACCTTTCCTACAGGCTGTTATGACACTTAAATGAGATAACAAATGTAAAGTTCTATGCAAATATTTATTACAAGGCAAGGAAATACATGTCTCAGTAATTCAGGCAAAGAAGCCATGTAAAGATTCTATCAATTTTGTCTGTTTGTTTTTGTAATAGCAGCTGTTTAGAGTTGTAATAAAATGTCTCTGGGGAAATGTGCCCTCTTAACTTCTTGAATTATTGATAGGGACCACTACTTTCTTATTATTTCTCAGAGCTGCCACGTTAATAAAGATCTCAACACAACTTTTCAAATATTCCAACATGTGCCTTTGAACCATAGGACTTTGGATTCCTTTCAAAATAAATTAAAAGGGCCAGAATCCATTCTTCAGCTTACTATTAGTGTAGGGAGCTGCAACGTATTTTAGAATGAAAGAAGCCTCATAACAGAAGGGACCCTGAGAGGAAATTGAATCCATTTTGCCTTTTTGTCTGGATGACCTCTGAGGGGGATAGTGCTTTTTTTTTTTTTAAAGAGCTAAAGTCTCCCTTGACTATTTTATTCATCTAAGGTTTTCAGGTTATCCAGGAAAGCTTTCAGAACTGGTTGTCTCCTACAACCAAAACTGACAAAATAATGTGAAAGTGGGAGATGGATAAAACAGTCATTCCTGCTCTGACACGATCACTAGGCTTACCTGTGAATAGCAGCTCCACAGATGCTTGAAAGAGAGGCATAGACTATGTTCCCAAAGACATAGAAATCTCGGAGAAGACACCCCCCTGGGCAAAGGACATCAGCTTTCTCCTTCCTGATATCAAGTCCTCTTGTAAAGCATGTGATAGCAATAGGAGCTGAAGAAAAAGAAGGGGATACAACCAGCCCCATGATTTCTTTGTGGTAGCTATTTTTCTACTCTCTCTTTTTTCAATCCAGAAATACCTTGACTTTGGTCAAGCTTGGCCTCAAGGAAAAGACAAAAGAAGGTACCATTATGTTGTTTTTTTGTCTTGTTTTGTCATAAATGGTGGATTAGGAGTGTGGAGTATATTATTTGCCAGACTTTTTCAAAATGTTGACTGATTTTGCTGATTTTTTTAAAAACTCATTTTAATTTTGCTATAAGATATTAAACTCTGGGAGAAGGAAGGAAGGAAAATTCTTTGAGAAATACAGGTGATATAAAAACAAAAGGTATCAATAAAATATTGTTTTTAAGGGAATTTAGAGTAGAGGAGGAGGGATACTTTGGGAAATGTAGATGATGTAAAAATATAACAATAAAAATATTTTTAAAAGAATATTTTGGCTTATCTCTCTACTACATTTTAGATTTTTAGCAAGGCCAGGTAAGTACCTTCCCCAAACTGGATCCAACCCTTAATTATTGGTCTCTTCTATTATAAAATTCTGATGTGTGTATTTTTTTCAGGGCTGGTTTAAAGATCATGCTAGGTAGATATGTTCGGGATGACTTAAAAGCTTTGGTCCAAGATAAAGCAGTATTAGTCACAATAATGGACAGTCTTTACTTTTATAAAAGTGGAAAATTTACAAATCCTACTTTGCAAGTATTACCTAAAAAGATCACATATGTAAAATTGTTTTCGAATGATTCTATGATTAAATGTCTATATATGTGTAGACAATCTGAACGAGGTATCAGGTAGTTTTCTGGTTTAAGAATGCTATTTCTATAGTTTAGCTAGTCCCAGAACACAGTGTATGTATATTTAAAAAAAAAACAAATAACAACCCTATGTGCTTATGTAAGTAAAATAGTAAATAAAATATTCTTCCCTAATATGAAACAGAAAAGTATAATAGGGCATAAGGGTAGAGGGCTGGCCTTGGAGTTTGGAAGACCTAGCAGTCAAGTCCTACCACTGACACATACTTTCACTACAATCATAGACGTCTCTTAACCTCTCATTGACCAGTCAGCTTTCTAAGATCTATAATTACAGATGATTTGCTGATCTGCATTGGCAAAGGCGTTTCCACTCAAGGCATTCTGAGCCTCTAGAGGCAGCTAGGTGGCACAAAGGACACAATGTTGGACCTGGAGTAAAGAAGTTCTGAATTCAAATGTGACATCAGACACACAGCTAGTCTGACCCTGGGCAAGACACTAGCCTTATCTGCCTCAGTTTCCCCATCTGTGAAATGGGGATAATAACAGTACCTACCTCCCAGGGTTATTGTGAGGATAGGATAAGATAATATTTGTAAACCACTTTGCATATTATAAAGTGCTATATAAATGCTAGTTATTATTACACTGATTAAATCGCAAGTCTAGACAGAAATATGAAATAAAACAGTCATCCTCCACATGACATACTATGAGAAAATAAAAATCTCCATCAAGAAAGATATCAGAAATACAAGAACAACTTTTTAAACAAGCTAAAAAACAAATTGGAAAACCTATGTAAATATTAAATTTAGAATGAATGGTAGCAGGTGCTGTCTTACAAGCATGCAGCTGAGAAATTTTACAACAGATGGTGAAAAAAATTTACACTAGAGAGGGTTCTGTTCAAGTACTTAATGTATATGTTTTTTAGAGTCAATAATGCTCAATTTAATACTCAGCATTCTTGGCAAATCTACCATGACCTATTGGATCTAGAACAAAAAGTAAAGGTCTTCCTTTAATCAAGACATGAGACCATTGTTTTAGCAGAGATTCATATCAAATGCCACTTTATTAGCTGGAGAAAATGAATATCCTTACAGAAGAAGAATCCAGTAGCCTCAAACCTATTATCTCACTGATTTCACTGAAATCATCATGTTTTACATATTTGGGTAAGCAGATCAAAGTTTGAACAAAATCCCCTATCTCCAACCATTATTTTTAATCTCACCGCTACTTCACTCAGTGGCTGCCCATTGTCCCCTTCACAATACTTATCTTCTTTGAAAAAAACCAAATAATAATACATTTAAAAACTGAATCCCATTCATAAAATCCAGAAACAACAAAATTCCAAACAAACAAACAAAAACCTCCACATGCACAACGTTGGAACACAAATAATTTCTACAGTACCCCAAATTCCTTCATGTCAAGGAGTTACTTATAGTGGTGCAGACAAATGAATGAATCTTGATCAAAGCTTGAGGCCCACCTGGCCCATACCATAGTCCAAATGCTGCACACTCCTAAGGGACAATCTCACCTGGACCCCAGGCCTCGGGCAGAATTGAGTGCTATTGGGCAGTCAGTGGATTCTGTGACACAGCCTGGAAAAGGAGATAACTTTTTTCCTCATCCTGTGACTTACAGAATCAAAGCACCTAGAACTGGAACGTGTCTATTCCCTAACTCGAATCCTATCTACAACATCGATGACAAGGGAATCATCTGGCTTCCATCCAGCTTCTGCTTAAACACCGCCAGTGATGAGAAACTCCGTACTTCACTTGGCAGCTTAGTCCATTTTTTTAAAAACAAAATTTTCATTATACTGAACCAAAACAAAACCAAACTCCCTAAAATTTCTACCCATTGCTTCTAGCTGTGCCCCTTGAGTTCAAACAAGATATCTAATGTTTATGACAACTTTTCAAGTATTTGAAGATGACTATTCCCTCCTCTCACCTTCCAAGTCCCTCTTAAATGCTCTCGTTTGAGGGATACACACTCTCATTTCTACAACTGACCTTCTTAAAGACGGATTCCAGTCCCCTCAACCATCACTATTGCCCTAAATAAGGCTTGTTTCACCTTCCCCAATGTCCTTTTAAATGTGGGACCACAAGTGAAGACAGACCTTCCGATTTGACTTTTCAAGATTATTTTACCTTGCTCTGGAGGTTGCAACCTTACTTGTTCTTAGTCTTCCCCTCTTCCCGATGATCTCAAATGGCAACTTTTTTTCAAGTAATGAACCCACTAGAGCTATCCATCCCCAGTTCCTAAGCACTTACCTTCTCCATCTTAGAGCCTGAGGTGGGGAAACTACCCCTAAAGTAGGAGGGCTGGGAGAAAATCCCCCATGAGGACTGAAAAAGTGGCAGGACTGGGAGAACGAGCCCCATTGGGGACCGCAGGAGCAACTAGGGTGTAGGATGAACGAACTACAAACGAGTATATTACAGCTTCAGAACGAGGACGGAGGCAGAAATCCAATTTGTCTATAAAGACAAATTGGTAACCAGCTCAATACACCCGTTTCTTCTTCTTTTTTTTTCCCAAGTCTGCACTTGGATTTTCCTCCCAAAGGGCTGGCCCAAGGAGGCTCAAGGTCAGCTCCTGGGGATGGATTGAGCTCCTGCGCATCGTTCCCACTGAGAGGCTCGAGTTCTACAAACTCCTCACTCCACCCCCTATTCCCCTGTTCTCTCTGGCCAGAGGCTGAACTCACCGGAGCCCTCGCAGCTCACAGGTCCTGGCAGGAGGAAGTAGCCACCTGTACAAAGAAGAGAAGAGGCGCCGGATAGCAGCTGCGGCTCAACGGTTCCCTCTTCTTCCTCCTCCCCATCCCACTACCTTCTCGCGAGTCAAAGGAGAGGCTGGAAGCAAACCCAGGACATGATATTGGGGAAAAGAGGGAACAGGGTCAGAGGGTGAGGGACACTGAGAGACAGAACTGAGGGTGCGTAATAATCCACAAATTACCCACCGAGGTAGAGAACAGAGATCCAAGCTGGAGACATGGTGGCTCAAGGAATGGTCAGACCTGGAAGGAGGAGAGAAGAGAAGGAACTTCTGTGCGTTGTCATCACTCCCTACGGATGTCCCCACTAGAACGCCCCCCACCCAGATACATCTCAGTCTCTCCCTCCCCCCCGCCCCCAACCTCTAGTCTCCATGCAATTTGTGTACGATGTCACAGCTCCAGGGAATTGGTGTCTCCTCCCCTGTCCCCACCCTCGCCCAGCTGCCCAGTGCGTTCGGGACTCCTTTGGAAATCCCGGTTCCCTTAGGATGTAATGGAGCCATTTCTCCACCCGAAGGAAAAGAAATGGGGCGGCTGCTCCCTTCCAGCTAGGGGTTCATATTCCTTCTGTAGAAGGGGCAAAATTCAGAGCCTTTTGGGTTATAACGGATCTAAAAGAGAAGGTTGAGGGAAGGTACCCCGGTTAGGTGAGGGGGGACCCGACGTGGAGGCAGGGAGGCAGGCAAGAGGATAGGCAAGAGAGAAAGAAAGGAGGGAAGAGAGAACGAAGACAGACAGACAGACAGACAGACAGACACACACACACACACACACACACACACACACACACTCAGATGGTTCTCCACCTGCTTGCTCTCTGTCAGGCCGGGTGTGCGAGTGCAGAAAACCCGGGAGCCCGGGTCGACTATAAAGAGTCTCCTGCGCGCATGGGCACTAGGCCGGGGGCAAAGAGGGGACAGAAATAGGGGAGGGCCTTGAGGGGAAGGAGGGGGCTGCGTGGGGGAGCCGGGATTCCCCTTGGGACTGGGCGGCGACAGCAGCCTGGTTCCCACTGCTCTTTCGCCTTCCTCCTACCCTGGGAACTTGCCCGGGGTGAAGCCAGGCTGGAGGCGCCTTGCGCCACAGGAGCCGCCTACTCCCCGCGGGGCTGCCCAGTAGCCTGGGGAGCCCTAGGGGCTCAGGCGAGGGTCACCTGGACCAAGCCCTTCCTCCCTGCTGGGGGAAGTCGGACACGGGGAGCCAACTACCAAAGTGTGGAGACCTCCATTCACCCCCTTTCTCAAGGGAACCCCCAGAGGGTGCGCACGGGGTGGAGGGGAAGGCCACAAACAGTAGCTGGGCTCTGTAGGTGCCTAGGACTCACAGAAATGTGTGTATGCGGGGGGAGGAGTGGAAACGCGCCGGCTTGAAGTATTCAGCCTTGCCCAGCGTTTCGTCGTGATTTCAGTAATAGAGGAAAGCATGCCATGGAGTTGAGCAGGTGCTATAGAAAAAAACCAGGGTCAGATTACCAATCTCCACCTCCTACCCCGGGTTCTGTTCCCCACAGAGCAATCCAGCCTTTGATTAGTGGGTGGTGGGATTTTACCAGGCTCAAAAACCTGCCCTTTTTTTGTATTTCTCTAAGGAGAAGAAAGGCAGCAACTATGAGGCACCCTTAATGACAGCTTTGCTTGTCAAGTTTTACCTTGAGAGTTTGAACCTTGTTGCCTGGCAATTGGGCACAATGCCTGACACATATGCTTAATAAATGCTAGTTGACTAACTATCATTGTAAAGGGGAGGAAATGTGTGTGTGTACATATATACACAAAATAAGTAGGTAGTTTTAGGGGAAAGGGCATTAGATCTGGGGAGGGGGTTTAAGAAAAGGTTTTGGATAAAATCTGACAATTGAGCTGAGTTGTGAGGAAATCAGGTCTTCTGAGATGCAGAAGTGAGGTGAGAGTGCCTTGCATACTTGGGAGAGAGCCACTGCAAAGGCATGGACATGGGAGATGGTTGTGCAGAGATGGAACACTGGATGTGAAGAGCAAATAAGCCAGTATGACTGGAGAAAAACGTTAAGTTGACTGGAAAAGTAAGGAAGGAGCCAGGTTGTGTAGGGCTTCAAATGACAAACAGGTCAGTTTGTATTTTATCTTAGAGGAAATGGGGAGCTATTGGAATTTATTGCGTTTGGGAGGCTGACATGGTCAGCCCTAAACTTTTGGAAAATCATTTGGGCAACTATGTGGAGGATGGTTTGGACTGGAGAGAGGTTTGAGGTAAGGAGGCCAAATAGGCTATTTTCTTATTTTATTTCTTTTTTTAATTTATGGAATAAAACAAGCATTTCCATAACATGGTATACTAAAAAAAGATATTGCACATGAAACTGCAAATCTATTATGGTCAACTTGTTATTCCTTTTAAATATATAATAGTTATCATGTAAATTTTTTTCCTCCCCCTCCATGGCTACTATTAGATACAAATGTGTATATATGTGTATATAAATATATATATATATGTAAAATCATTCTATAACTACACTTCTATTTATCAGTTCTTTCTCCAGATGCACGTAGCATCTGCCTTCATATGTCCCTTATAGTTAATTTGGGTATTTGTGATAGTCAAAATGACTTATTTGCTCAAACTTGTTCTTAAAACAATATTGCTGTTACTGTATGCAATGTTCTCTTGGTTCTGCTTATTTTGCTTTTCATTATTTTGGGCAAAATGGGCTATTTTGAAAGTCTGGGCAAGAGGTGATGAGGACTTGAACTAGGGTAGTGGTTGTATTCAGTAAGTGAAGAAAAAGAACTGTATCTAAGAGATGTTGTTATGATAGAAACGATAAGATTTGGCAACTGATTGGATATATATGGGAGTAAGTGAAAATGAGGATTCATGGATGACTGGAAAGAAGATTGTACCTTTGACAGTAATAGTGAAATTCAGAAGATGGAAAGATAATGAATTCTGTTTTGAACATACTGAATTAGAGATGCCTATTGGGTTTCTAGTTTGAACAATCCATTCAACAATTAGAGCAATTCACAAGCGCTCGGGAGAGAGATCAGGTGGAATATATAGATCTGGGAGACATCCGTATAGCTATGATAATTGAATCATGGGAACGGATGAGATCACTAAGTGAAAGAGTATGGAGAGAAAAAAGATGAGTACCCAGAATTGAACACTCACAGCTAGTACACTCACAGCTAGTGATGAGCCAGCAAAGGAAACTGAGGTGTGGTCAGAGGTAGCAGATAAACTACAAGAGAACAATGCCAGAAAAACACAGAGAAGAGACTAGGTAGAAGCAAAGAGGGGGTGATCAACAAGAGTCAAATGCTATGAAGAGGTTAAGAAGGATGAGAACTGAGAAAAAAGGTCGTTAGAATCCGAAATTAAGAGATCAATGGTTACTTTAGAGAGGGTAGTTCCAGTTAAATGATGTACTCAAAAGGCAGATTGCAGAGACTTTAGAAGAGTAAGAAGAGAGGAATTGCAGAGTTTTTTTTTTTTTCAAGGAGTTTGAGAAAGAGAGTAAAGATGTAGTAAAGGGGCAGCTAGGTGGTTCAGTGGATAGAAGGCCAGAACTAGAGTCAGAAAGACTTATCTTCTTGAGTTCAAATCTGGCCTTAGACACTTCCTAGTTGTGTGACTCTAGGCAAGTCACTTAATCCTGTTCGCCTCACTTTCCTCATCTGTAAAATGAGCTGGAGAAGGAAATGGCCAACCACTCCAGTATCTTTGCCAAGAAAACCCCAAACGGGGTCACGAAGTGGTCGATGTGATTGAAACCACTGAACAATGACAACAAATGACTATGTTGTCTCTCCTAATAGACACTAAGCTTCTTGAGGGCAGAAATGGTTTTGATTTTATCTTTGTAGCCCCAGTGGCTGCAATATAGTAGATGCTTAATAAATGCTTGTTGAAAGAGATATCTGAAGAATGAGTCTTTCTATAAAACCTCTGACAAATGGTCATCTAGTATTTGTTTGAACAGGCTTTCTGAGACAGCCAATTCCACTTTTTTTTCCATAGTTCTAGTTGTTAGGAAGTTTTATTGATTTAAGCTGAAATCTGCCATTTGCAGCTTTTATGCATTACTTCTCATTTGGCACTCTGGAATCAAGCAAATTAAGTCTAATTCTCTTACATGACAGTCCTTCAAACATAGCACTTGTTGTTGGAGTGGGAAGGGAGAGAGGAGAAAGGAATAAAGATTTATCAAGTACCTATTAGGATTATTATGTGTTAAGCATTTTACAGATATCTCATTTGATAGCTATCTTGTCCCATTCAAAGTCTTCTCTTAGCTAAATATAAGCAATTTCTTTCAACCAATTCTTTTATGACATGGTTTCAATTTCCCTAATCATCTTGGTCACCTTCCTAAGGAAAGTTTCTAGCTTGTCAATGTTTTTCCTAAAATATGGCAACTAAAATTTAACACTACATTCCAGGTATGAGCTGACCAGGGCCAACTATGGCAGAACTACCACCTAGATAATTTTAATACTATACTTTATTAATGTAGAACAAAGGTAATTGAGCTTTTTGGGTTGCCATATTACATGGTTGACTCGTTGAGTTTGCAGTTCGATAAAACTTACCTTTATCTATCCTCACCTGTAACTGTGCTATGGATTTTTTTTAACTAATGTGTAAGACTTAGATTTATCCTATTCAAGTACTTATAAATAAGCATTTATTTATCCCTATTTAATTTCATCTTAATAAATTTGGTTCATTATTACAGTCTGAGATATTTTTTGAGACTGATTTGGTAGTACAATACATTATTCATTCTTCCAAGTTGCATTTAATCTGAAAATTTGATAAATCTGATGTTTATACCTCTGACAAATCATTGAAAAAAAATAATGAGGCCAAATGGCAGTTCACTAGAGTCTCTATTCAAGTTCACATCAATACGTTAATCAATTATGTTTGGCATCTGGTTTTTCAAGGCATTCCAAAGCTACCTAATTATCCTGTCATTCAGCCCATATCTCTCTGTCTTGTCTTGGCTATCATAAGAAACTGTGTCAAACATTTTGTTTGTGATCTTCAAATCAAATAATCCCATCAAAAAGCAAAAGGCAACTCTTCTTAAATCCTTGTTTTATTTTATTTTATTTTATTTTTTATTTAATTTAGTTTTCAGTTCCAAATTCTCTCTCTCCTCTTCCCTCTCCCATTTACTGAGAAGTCAAGAAAAACAAAACCAATTACAAATATGTATAGTCATTCAAAACCAATTTCTGAATTAGCCATGTATCAAAAAAGAAAGAAAGAGAAAAGAAAAACTATGCTTGAATATGTACTCTGAGTTCATCAGTTCTCTATCTGGAGGTGGATGTAGGATATTTTATCATGAGTCTTTTGGAATTATAGTTGGTTATTGTGTTTCTCTTCTCAGGTTTTTCTGAAACCAACCTCTTCATCATTTCGTAAAGCTCAATAGCATTATGTCACATTCATATACCATAACTTGTTCTGTTACTGTATTTTTTGGGAGGGAGGGTGAGAAAATTGGGGTTAAGTGACTTGTCCAGAGTCACACAGTTAATGAGTGTTATGTGTCTGAGGCTGGATTTGACCTCAGGTCCTCCTGACTCCAGGGCCGGTGCTCTATCCACTGCACCACCTAGCTGCTGTCTGTTACTGTTTAATTGTGTTTCAGTTGTGTCTGACTCTTCATGAGCCCCATTTGGGGTTTTCTAGGCAAAAATACTAGAGTGGTTTGCCATTTCCATCTCCAACTCATTTTATGGAAGAGGAAATTAAGGCAAACAGAGTAAATTAACTTGCCTAGGGTCATACAATTAGTAAGTTCTGAGGTCAGATTTGAATTCAGGAAGATGAGTCTTCCTGACTCCAGTCCTGGCACTCTATTCACTGGGCCATTTAGTTGTCCTATCATTTTTTCATCCATTCCCCAATTAATGGTCATCCCCTCAGTCACCAATTTTTTTGCCAACACAAAAAAGAATTGTTGTACCTATGGATCCTTTTCATCCTTCTTTAATCTCTTTGAGGTGTAGACCTAGTAGTGATATCACTGGGTCAAAGGGTATGCATAGTTTAATAGTTTTGGGGCATAGTTCCAAACTACTTTCCAGAATGGTTGGACTAATCGAAGTTCCATCAACAGTGCATCAGTGTACCTTTTTCCTCATATCCCCTCCAGCATTTGTAATTTTCCTTATTTGTCATCTTAGCCAATCTGATTGGTATGAGTTGGTACCTCAAAGTTGTTTTAACTTGCATTTTTCTAATAATTAGTATTTTATAGAATTTTTCATATGGCTATTGATAGCTTTGATTTCTTCCTCTGAAAATTGACTATTCACACCCTTTGACCATGGCTCAAAGAACACTGTTCTTTTCTCCTTGCCACATTGCTTCATTACAGTTTTTTGATCATTTAAATAAAGTAGATATTTCTAATTGTTGAGAACAATCAAATATCCGTTTTTGGTGTATGATGAGTAAGGGAATGAATTGAAGAGGTTTGTTGACTTACGGAGCGAGAAGGGAATAAGAATTTACATAGTGTCTACTGTGTATCAGGTTTTATAAATATTATCTCTGATTTTCACAACAACCCTGTGGGGTATGTGCTGTTATTATCCTCATTTTACAGCTGAGACTTACGAAGATTCAGTATACAGATAATTCAATATTTATGTGGACTATTGCAGTTGGAGGACATTTACTGCAATCCAAAGTATTGTTATTGCTGATGTTTTTAATTGTTTAGACTTTTATGAGCTGTGCTCATGGCTTGACAAATCTTTATTAGATCCTTTTCGCTTTGGTTAGTTGTGTCTAGGATAATAGATTTAGAGCTGGAAAGGAAGTTTTAAGTCCAGTGGTGTCTCAGAGAGATTAAGTGAGTTGCCTCTGGTCATACAACTAGTATCTGAAACAGAATTTGAACTTGGGTCCTGCCTGATCTAGTACTGGGGAGTTCTCATGTGGAGTCTTCTTTCTTTTTTTTGGCCACTCATATACACTCCATTTTATTGGACGATTACCAAGAAAAAAAAAGCATCATTTGGCACAAGAATGCCAATTTATTATTTTTTTGGACACAAACACAAAATATCCCTGCGGGGGAATCACATTGCACAATTGAAACAATCAACATTTTATTGAAATACTAGACTACAGCACCACATACCCCCTTAATAGTTTAGAAAGTACTTTGCATTACTATTAGATATACACCTAAATCCATATTTAATAAAATACCATTTGAAATATTGCAAGTCTGACATGGATTCTACTGTTAGTCTTTCTACAGGGGGCCACATAGCATTAGTACAACTTAATAAGTAGGTCACATAAATCCTTTACTTCAGTGGGTTTCTTTCTTTTTCTCTTCTGCTTTGGCTTCTGCTGTTGATCCTCCCCCTCCCCTCCTTTCTTCTCCTTGTCTTTCTCTTTCCTCCGCTTCCTCCTTTCCCTTTTCTTCCATCCTTCTCCCTCCACCCCTTCTTCTTCTATTTCATTAACATAAGGAATACCAGTGTAGAACTTCCTATAAAAAAAGCAGATGATGTCTCTAAAATTCATAGTCTTAGACAAAGGTTCTTAACCTGGAAATTTGTGAACTTGAAAAAAAATTTTTTTGATAACTGTATTTTAGTACAATTGACTTCCTTTGTAAGCCAGTTACAAAAGAAGGCAATGGCATTATCTTTATTTTAGTGCATATTAAAGTGTGATTTTACGCATAATTCTGAGAAGGGGTTCATAGGCTTCATCAGATTGCCAAAGGGGTGCATGACACATAAAGGTTAAAAGCCCCTTTGACTGAGCAATCTAATTGAGGCATTGAGATATTAAGTGACTTGCCCAGGGTCACACAGCTAGTGAGTGTTATGTGTTGAACCTATTTTCTTGATTACAAGGCCAGCTCTTGTCTACTCTAACACATTGTCCCCTCTCAGTGCCTGCCTCTCACTGGATGCTACACCATAAATGTAAGCATTTTACAGATATCTCATTTGATAGCTATCTTGTCCCATTCAAAGTCTTCTCTTAGCTAAATATAAGCAATTTCTTTCAACCAATCCTTTTATGACGTGGTTTCAATTTCCCTAATCATCTTGGTCACCTTCCTAAGGAAAGTTTCTAGCTTGTCAATGTTTTTTCTAAAATATGGCAACTAAGTAGCTGGTACACCAGCTACTTTACCCCAATAGGCAGCTAGGTGGCACAGTGGAGAGAGTGACTGGCCTAGAGTCGGGAAGAATCATCTCCCTGAGTTCAAATCCTTAACTAGCTGTGTGACCCTGGGCAGATCACTTAACCCTGTTTGCCTCAGTTCCTTATCTGTAAAAAATGAGTAGAAGAAGAAAATGGCAAACCACTCTAGTGTCTTTGGCAAGAAAACCCCAAATGGGATCACAAAGGGTCAAAAGTGACTGAAATGACTTAACAACAAACAGTACTTTTTTCTCATCTTTTTCTTTCTTCAGTCGGTGCTTTGACAAGCTGCCCTCCACTCAAACCTGAGTCCAGATATGACCTCATAGAATAATCTTCTGTTTTCTTCTTTAAAGCAAAAGTTGTTTATATCTATTTTTTAAATAGGTAGATATAGGGAAAAGATACAGAAGGTTTGGAGTCAACTCCAGGAGGACAGAAGTACTAGATATATTCCTGCATGTAGATGATATCCACTACTAAAGAAACATGACCTCAGGCTGGCTTAAAGTGAGGAGAGGCAGTATCATGTCTTTTTTATTAAACAAACAAACAAAAACAAAACACCCTAAGACCAAAATATTGAAGCAGTTAAGCAAATATCCTCTTACCTAGGGAAGTAAATATTTATTCCAAGCAAATCAAGAACACTGATATAATTTATTGGACTACCTCTCTGTCTTTGGGAGGTAGGGTGGTTGGTGAAATAACATTTGTGGGCTGGCAGAATTTTGGTACTTATTTTCGGGGCTGTGTTAAAGCTCTAATCAGTTCTCTCTAGAGAAAGCAATAGCAGAGTGTTCCAGTTCTTAGAAACTAGATTATTTAACCACCATTCCTGAAGTTTTCCTGGGGAGAAATTTCACGTGTTCGGAATGATTAAAGCCATTTATGCTCTTCTGCTGCTGTTTAATGCTTACTGAGTACCCACAAACAGGGCTGGACTACCTACCCCAATTAGGTTGGGCAAATTCCCATCATGGCAGGCCATCAGGAAGAATACACACACTTTCTGGAAAAAGTATGGGTTATTCCATAGTTCACCAGGCAGAGGAGGCCCAGTTGCTGGAAGGGCTTGTTCAACAAAATATGCTAGACATTATTTTCAATTTATACACAACAGAGTCTGACTATGACACTGGGATCCCATTATACCCAATTATGAAATTAATTTCCTGGTAGGTCTTCATTTTCAGGGATCATTCAAAAGGGAAAAGAAAATTGCCTTTTGATTTTAAAGTTGTTATTTATCCAGAAATGAACTTAAAGTTTTTGTCATTATAGTTGTTGTTTTTTTGTAAAGTCAAAGTGAAGTTTTAGAAGGGGAAAACACATTTTCATATGTTTGAAAAATAGTCAAATTCAAGATTGAGTGAACCCTGCAGGAATAGATGTCAGAGATGTCTGGCTGTGAATTTTTCATGGGAATATTTTAGAAAATGCAAAGTTAAATGTGATCCTTTTTTCTTCTTCTTTAATTTTTTTTCAACTTAAGAGCATTTATTTTCTTTCCTTCCTCCTACAGTGTCCTGCCATGGTAGTAGTGGTGGGGGCATCAAGCGCTGTAACAAATATGCATGGGAAAACAAAACAATTTCCCATAGTGACCATATCCAAAAGTTTACATCTCATTCTGCACCCTGATTCTATCACCTCTCTGTTAGGAGGTGGGTAGCATTCTTCCTTATCAGTCCTCTAGAATTATGGCTAGTCATGGCATTCATAAGAGTTCTTTAGTCTTTCAAAATTGTTCATTTTTATAATATAGATATTACATCAAAAATTATTCTCATGGTCTGCTCACTTTACTTTGTATCAGTTCATACAAGTCTTCCCAGGTTTCTCGGAAACCATCCCTTTCAACATTTCTTTTGACACAGTAATATTCCATTACATACATACACCATAATTTGTTCAGCTAATTGGTGGATATTCCCTTAATTTTTAGTTCTTTGCCACTACAAAAAGAGTTGCTTTAAATATTTTTGTAAGCCTCTTTCCTCTTCCTTTGATAGTTTTGGGTAGAGATCTAGTATTAGTTATTAGTGGGTCAAAGGGTATATATGCACAATTTAGTGACTCTTGGGGCATAGTTCCAAACTGTTTTCCAGAAGGATTGACTCAATTCATCGCCACACCAACAGTGCAGTAATAAGCCTATTTCTCTGCAGCCCCTCCAACATTTGTCTCCTTCCTTCCTTCCCTCTCTCTCTTCTTTCTTTCTTTCCTTTCTCTCTTTCTTTCCTTTCCTCTTTCTTTCTCCTTTTTCCCTTTCTCTCTCTCTTTCTGTCTCTCTTCCTTTCTCCTTTCTCTCTTTCGTTCTCTCTTTCTCACTTTATGTGCTTCTTTGGAGATACTCTAATCTAATCCCTTCATTACACAGAAATAGAAACTGAGGCCCTTTTAAAGCCTATAGTTTGCTGAGCAGAACCAAGAGAATACTGTATACAGCAACAGCAATATTGTTTTAAGAATGACTTTTAGCAAATAAATTATTTTGTCTATTATAAATATCCAAATTAACTATAAAGGACATATGAAGAAAGATGTTATCTGCATCCAGAGAAAGAACTGATAAATAGAAGTATGTATAGAATCATTTTACATATATTTACCTGTTTGTGTCTGATGGTAGCCATCTCTAGGGCAGGGAAAAGGAAAAAAAAAAGAAAAACCATTTACATGATAATTTTGTTGTATATTTGAAAGGTTGTGCATTGTGGATTTGCAGTTGTATGTACATTCATTTTTTTATTATATTATGTTATAAAAATGCTTGTTTTATTCCATAAATTAAAAATAAAATTAAAAAATTGAAAAAAATTCTTCTTTCATTTTTTGAGCCTAGTTCTAGCCTCTGGGGTTAAAGTGAATAACTAAAACCCTTGCTCTTTGTGAAAACCTTTTAAACGCCTGAAGGCAGCTACCCTGTTATCCTTTAGTCTTCTCTCCTCCAAGTTAAACAACTCCTTTTTCTTCAAGCCTTTTTTTTTTTTTTTTTGGTGAGGTAATCAGGGTTGAATGACTTGCCCAGGATCTCACAGCTAGGAAGTATCAAGTATCTGAAGCCGGATTTGAACTCAGGTCCCAGGGCCCCGTGCTCTATCCACTATGCCACCTAGCCGCCCCTTAAGCCTTGCACAGTATGAATTCTATGACCATCCTGGAAACTCTTCAGTTTCTTAAAATGTTGTAACCAGAAGTAATCACAATAATTCCAGATGTAGTTTGACTAGGGCAGAGTAGAGTGGTACTACTATTACTTTTTATTTCCAGATGTATATCTGTTGGTACATTAGCTTTTTTGGCTGCCATATTGCACTCTTAACTCATAATGAACTCATAATTCATTAAAAGTCACAGAATTTTTTTCAGATTAATTTTCTTCTAGCCACTCCCCATTTTGTACTTATGAAGTTGATGTTTTTAGTCTAAGCATGTCTTTACATTTATCCCAATTAAATATTTCCTACTTTGCTTCAATCCAATATGCCAGCCCTTTATGATTTTTAAAATTTTCATTCTGTCATCCAGTATATAAGCCATCCCTCCAAGCTTTGTGTCATCTGCAAATTTGGTAGGTATTCTACCTATGCCTTTTTCGAAATCACTGGTAAAAATGTTTAGCAGCACAAAACCAAGGAGAGGTTCCAGAGACACTCCTTTGGAGACCTTTTTATAAGTTGACATTTAACTATTAATGATCACCTTTAGGGTCCCACTCTCTGGGTTCTGGATCCTCTGTTTGTGCTGTTGTCTAGCTCATGTCTTTCCATCTTTTCCACAAGAATAGTATGAGAAACTGTGTCACATAGTAACATATCTACAAAGGTCCATGAACAAATCATTTTGGGAGTTCCTTCCAATGATTCGGATCATAATCCATTCATGCCTGTCCATCTTGTGTAACTTTCGTCCATGTCAGTCCAAAAGTTGTCACAAAGGGTCCATGCTTCCCTTTGGTGTGAAGATGGTAGTCAGATTAGTAACCCTGTCAAAATAAAGGAAATAGTTTAATTGATCACAAACTGTTCTTGATGAAGTCAAGTCTTTTGTAGAAGTTCATTAACCATCTCTTTAATAATACATTCTAGAATCTCGTCAGGAATGGAAATCAAGCTCATTGTCCTATGATTTTCAGACCATATTTTCCCTCATTTTGAAATTGATACATTTGTCCTTCTCTAATTCCATGACACCTCTCTTGTTCTCCATAATCTTTGAAAGATCACTTATAGGGGCTCAGTACCCCTATATACTACTTCTTCCAGTAGCATGGTCTGTAATTCAACTGGTCCAGGAGAGGTGAACTAATGAAAGGCAACCAAGTGCTTTCTTACTCTAATACTTTTCAAACTTATGGGAGGAAAGGATGAGAGCAATTCTCTTACTAGCTTCATACCTATCTTGGGTATCAACTCTTTTTTAGCCATATTTGTTCTTGTCATTTCCAATATCCTTTCTTTGATCTTCCTCTTTTCTACTACTACAAAACCAGAACCTTTTTCTTATTTCTAGCTTTCCTATCCAGCCCTGGCTTATTCTAACATTATTCTTAAAACACTGTGCTGTGCTTTTGTATTTATCTTTTGTAATCTGCCCCTGCTTCTATCTTCTTTACATGAATTTCACAAATTTGAATTGGTTGGTGGTTCCCCGTGAATTCCCATTGATGTGGTTTAGGGGTTCAGGGGTCCTGGGACCCCAAAATCACAACACACGGGTCCTGTCCGAAAGAATTCGACTCAAGCCTTCTTTCAGTCAAAGACAAGGTTTATTAGAACATCTGTCATATTGGGCAGACTCTTAAGGAGTCTGAACATTAGTAAGCTATTGTCTAGATTTTAAGAAACTAAGCAGTGGCTAGATTATAAAAATGTAAGCATCTTAACGGAGACAAGGTGGACCTTATATACAGAAAGACTGTGGGAGGGACCTAGGAGTGGCCAATAAACTGGGCTGAACAGTACTCCTGGGACCTGGACCTCATGGCCAAGGGAGAATGGAGCCTAGCTAGGATTCAGGGTGGGAAGACAAAGGAAGGCCAGGCTAGGTGAGATTGGGTGTAGCCACAATGAAAGGCCAGTTGATGGGATTATAGCCTCAGGCGAATGCCAGAGATTTGGCCAAGTGGGAAAGTCCAGGGTTTTTCCTTTCTGGGGTCTAGATCCCAGCCCCATCACCATCAGTCTCTGTCAATAACTTCCCTTTATCTTACTTAATACAATTATTTCTTTGAATGTCTTCAGAGTTTCATTTTTGATTGCTCCCCATGCTTCCTTGGTTGACTTCCTCTATAAGACTGTATTAATGAAACTTTAAGCTTAAAGATTTAATTTCAAAAGTAGCTTTTATTTTTTTAAAAAATATTTCCATTAGGAACTTAAATGAACAAAAACATAAAGGGGAAACTATAAAAGTATATTTAGAACTATTTATAATAAAATAAAATTTCACTAACAAATAATACAGTACATTGAATTGGTTGGTATTCCATTTATTTTCCCTTTTAAGCTTTTTATTCATTTACATTTACTATATAAAGTATTTGTGTTTTGTTGAAGTCAACATATTGTGACTTAAATCTGCTTTCTTTATTCTCATCTATGTATTTTATGCAACTTTCCATATTCCTTTATAATATATTTGCTATTTTAATTGTATAATAATATTCCATTATATTGATGCATCACAATTTGTTCAGCTAAAAAGTAATTTTCCATAAGCATGCTAGCATAATTATGTTCCTAAACTTTTACATAATGGACCAGACACTGTTCAGTGAGGAAGTTACCTCCAGAAGTTTGGCCCTTTAGGGGAGACATAAGATATTTTAGACTATGGGCAGCAGGAATTCATTGTTTACTCCCTGAAGATCTGAAAAAGTTCATAGCCTTGAAAACAGAGTTGCAGATTATCTGATTGGATTTGGTTCATTGCTTATACAACTAAAAACATATCCTCTGGGTCCTTAGGATGTTGTATTTTTTTTAAGATGCAATTTCATTTAAAAGCAAATTTCAAGTGAAAAAAGTCTCAGTTGCTACAATATTTGATCACAGAATTCATTAAAAAGTATAATAATACATGTAATATGGTCCTCACAACAATCATCTGAGGTAGGTGCTATCGTTAATCCTCATTTTGTGGGGATTTCACCTCACTCCCACCCCCTCATTTTGCAGAGAAGAAAATTGAGTCCCAGAGTAGTTAATTATAAGTGACAGAAACAGGACTTGAACCTAAGTCTTCCAACACAAAAGTCAGTGTTCCTTCCACCAAAACAAACAGAAGCTCAAGATTAGTCACTATCTTAGAGAAAAGGATAAGGTTGGGGACTAATAATTGTCATTTTACTGATGTCAGAAACTCCTACACGAGGAATCTCCCAGTGCAGGTCAGCACCTTCTCTTTAGTTTAGTCTTAGAGAATTGTCTAGAGCACTGAGAGGTGAAATAATATTCCCAGGGTCATACCATTAGGAGTTAACTCATCCTCTTGAACTTGAGTTCAGCTTAAACTCATCTTCTTGGCTTGAGTTCAGTCCTTCATCCGTTACACCAATGGTTCTCAAAGTGTAGTCCAGAGTTCCCTGGAATCTCCAAGATTCTTTCAGAGGGTCCTCGAGGTCAAAACTATTTTCATAATAATTCCAAGATGTTTTAATTTCTAATATAGTACATTTAAATACATGTAACTTATATAAACAAAAGTTCTTTGGAGTCTTTAATGATATTTAAAAGGGCAAAGAGGTCCTAAGACCTCTGTAAGAGGACCACGCTCCCCCAATGGAAAGAGTCCTTTGTCTGGAAGTCAGAAGACCTGGGTTCTATAGTCTCAGTATTATAATCTTAATTGCTGTAGGACTTTGGATAACTTCCTATGTTAAATTATCTGGGCCTCAATTTTTATCTGTGTGAAATGAAGGGACTAGACTAGATTATCTCCAAAGTTGCTTCTAGCTCTGGTGTTTTTTGATTCTGGCTCATCTACCAACAGCCAATCATAATTTATAGCACTTTAGACATCAAAAGTCTAAGATAATATAGTTGTCTCCTAATATCATTGTTATGCATATATGACTTTGAATTTATTTTAAAGCATTTCAACAGGTGGAATAATAATTTGCACTGCCATGCAATATGTATTTCTTGACCTTTGTTTCATTTAAAATTTGTAGCATAAACTCAACTATGTCCTTTTTTTTCAGTCTAAATATATTCTTCAATTAGCTGACGTAGCATTTCAACACAAGGTGGTTGCAAGTTAACATTTTTAGATGCATTATTAAGTCTTTAGGTGATGGAACACCACTAATAAATTATGACTATGCTTACCTGCTTACCTGTAGTACCTAAGCCCTAGGGGTTGACAAATGGCTTTCCTTCCTCAAATGCTATTTTCTTCTCCTATGAGTAATTAACACATTCTGTCACTTAGCAATTCTTATTACCTGTTTGTCAATCTAGTACCTAAGGATCCTATCACAGGTAGGCACCCCTCTCTGAATTCTCTCCCAGATTCAAGGAATGGATATTTATGGATGTGGATGAGGATCTACTTAAAATCATAGAGGCAGTGTGACATAATGAATAGTGTAATGGACTTGGAGTCAGAGAAATGTGGGTTAAAATAACTCCTCTGACTTTTACCAGTTCTTATCTTTTGTCATTGTTGAGTCATTTCAATCACAATCTTTGTGACCCCATTTTGAGGTTTTCTTGGAAAAGATATTTGAGTGGTTTACCGTTTCCTTCTCTAGCTCATTTTAGAGATGAGGAAACTGAGGCAAACAGGGTTAAGTGACTTCCCCAGGGTCACCCAGTTAATGTGTATCTGAGCTCAGATTTGAGCTCATGAAGATGAATCTTTCTGATTCCCAGTCCAGTGCTCTGTCCACTTCACCACCTAGCTGCTCTATTAGCTCTTTATTTCTCAACAATTCAGTTTCTTTCTCTGAAAAATGAGGATAAGGAATATTTCTAATGCCTGTAGTACTTATCTCATAAGATAATTGTGAGGTCTAATGAGATAACATTAGTAAACCACTTTTCAAAACAAAGTGCTACATAAATGTCTATTGTTATAGACATTTGTTATTATTTTGCTATTGTTGTATACATTTATTATATTGTTATTGTTATTCATATGGGTCATAAGCCCTTACTTGTGTATTTCTTTTACCAGTTAACTAGAGGATACATTAGTTCAAATGAAGATATTAAATTAAACACACAGCAAGAAAAATGACAAGAAAGATTTTCTTCATAATGCAATGTTATACTTTACCATAGGTTACCCTGCTACTTCTAGGGAAGGGACACATCTAGGACATATGTTTCAAGAACATGTGCATTAGCAGGGCAAATTATGTTGCCATGAGTCAGAGGCACTAATGTGCTCCAGTGATAGCATGGTGCAAACTGCTTTCTCTGGTGAGCTGGGTTCCTCTGCTTCCTTCTTCTCTCTGCTCTGCTGAGCTCTCTAGCATGTCTGCAGATTTTATTGCTCTTCCTGGTCTTTGGGTCCTATAGGATCTCAAGGGGAGGGGTGTGTCAAATCTTCAGTTTGATGGTCCCAGGGATGATCTTGAGCTCTTTTTGTGATTCCAACCCTCCAGCCACCTGCACTCAGCCAATAAGTCAAAGAGGCCCTTAGGCATTTTAAAATCTGTCTTTTGAGTTGCTTTTCTCCTGCTACACCTTAAACTAAAAAAAAAAAAAATTTTTTTCTGCATTATGCTCTGAAATTCCCTTTAACTCACTTCATGACCCTGGATATATTAGCTTAAGGGTTACCCCAAGCGATTCATTTATTTAAACTACGGTGGTGCTAGCTAGAACTGAGACAAAAGAACTTCTTTCAACTCCATCATGCCTTTGGTAGTCATGCAAAGCAGTCCAGAAAAACTGAAAAAGGCCGGGTGGTGAGTGCTGGATACTTTATTTTTTACTAGTATTACCTTTTTTAGGTGTCGCTGCCAGCAATAAAATTACTTGTTTGCTCACAAGTAGTGCCTTTCTCTTTTTTAATAGTCACAGTTATAATTCTTAACAATTACTCATAATGGCTCAAATTATATAGTTCCTTAAAGGTTAAAAAGTACTTACCTTGCAATAATTCTTTGAGGTAGATAGTACCCATATTATTATTCTCATTTTACAAATTAAGAAATTGAAGCTCAGCTCTCAGGGGTGAGTGACTTGCCTAGGGTGGCACATTTCCACGCTGGGATTCAAACCTACATCTTTGGACCCTTCTGGATACACCATGCTGCTTCTCTCATTGTGCTTACGAAGCCCATGAGGAACGTTGTGGTGGAAAGCACTAACAACCAGGGGCAAAAGAAGGGTCTCGTGCATGAGGCAGCACCAAAGCTGAGCTTTAAGGGTGCTAAGGATTATCAGAGATGAAAGTGAGGAGAGCAAGTAAGAAACAAAAGAGGAAGATGGAATGTTATGGACTGGGAGCAGCAAGTAGACCTGTTTGGATGGAACACAGAATGTATAAAGAGGAATAAAATGAAATCAGTTTGGAAAGGTGGGTTAGAGCCTTATTATGATGAGTTAATGGCATTTATCAAAAGGCAGTAGGGAGCCATTGAACCTTCTTGAGAAAGGGAGTGATACAGTCAGACATGAGTTTTAGGAGTATCAGTTTGGGGCAGCTAGGTGGCACAGTGAATAGAGCACTGGCCCTGAAGTCAGGAGGACCTGAGTTCAAATCTGGCCTCAGACCAAACACTTAACGCATACTAGCTGTGTGGCCTTGAGCAAGTCACTTAACCCCAACTGCCTCACTAAAAAAAACAAAAAACAAAAAAAGAGTATCAATTTGCCATCTGTGTAGAAGATGGAATGGAGAGGGGAAAAGACTGAAAGCAAGAAGGCCACATAAGAGTTATTACAATATATTAATAAAAATAAGTACTTTAGAAATAGGTTATCTAAATCTGATGGTTTTTCTGTTTCTGGCCTTTTGGTGAAGCAATTGGGGTCAAGTGACTTGCCCACAGTCGTGCAGCTAGTATGTGTCATGTGTCTGAGGTCAGATTTGAACTCAGGTACTCCTGACTCCAAGGCTGGAGCTCTATCCACTTTGCCACCTAGCTGCCTCTAAATTTGATGTATTTAATGTACCCAATCACCTTTTAACTCTATTCTCCATTTTTCATATTAAACTGCAAAAAGCACTAATAGCATTTCTCTAGTATATTTCTTAGAACTAAGAAAATCTGTGAAATTAATTCCCCTAGAATTAAGCTAAATTAAGTTGTTCAGTATCTTCAGATACAAATTTAAAAGTTGAAATGAATGCAGTTTAGCTTCTTGGCTACGTCTTCACACTAAAGAAGATTGCTTAATAGGAATGCTGTGCCAAAAATGTTTAACATAAGAAAGAAATTTATTCCATCCTTAATGTCACAATCATCTGAGACCTATTGGAAAAGAAAATAATTTTCATTGGATGGCAGAAGAAGAAAAGCCCAACTTACAAATTAGGCTATTTAAGATTTTAAGAGGTCTACAAATCTGAATGGATATAAGACCTATAATACGAGAAAAGCCAATTCAGAATAGGAGTAATCCTAAGAGTAAGTTAATGTGATTGTTTTCTCAGCCAGCATCATCTTGGGAGGTAGAAACTAGCCTAGCATACACCATAGGGGAAAAGGGGGGAAAGTAACAAGAGTACATTTCTGAACAAGCTAAAAAGATTAAGCTTAAGACATAACAATTGAAACCTATGGTAGGTGGCAAGCATTGTCAATTCTAATTACGCTATTAGGCGATTTTTCAGGTAATTTTTTTCAGGGTATGAATGTACTTTGTATATGTGGGGTAGGTATTGTTTATGTCTTTGTTTGTTTGTTTTGGCAATCAGGGTTAAGTGACTTGCCCAGGGTCACACAGCTAGTAAGTGTCAAGTGTCTGGTCTGAGAGCAGATTTGAACTCAGGTCTCCTGATTCCAGGGCCGGTGCTCTATCTACTGGGCCACCTAGCTGCCACTAGTTTATATGTTTTTTGAGAAATGTCTCAGACTCAAAAACTCAGATGAATTTGTAATCTCATTCATTCTGGAGATCATTCCAATGATGCAGATTTCACCCCATCAATGTTTGCCCATTCTGCCCTTTTCTTGTCCTTGGCCTCCCAAAAATTTGCCGCAGTGCATCCATCCAATGTGCTGGAGGCTTTCTTTGATTTCGTTGTATATAGGATTACACTTAGTTTGCTGGGTAGGTTATCCTTTCTTGCAAGCCCAGATCCTTTGCATTCTAGAATATCATATTTCAAGCTGTTCACCTCTTTATAGCTGTGGCTGCTAAATCATCTGTGTTCCTGCCTGTTTCTCTTTGACATTTGAATTCTTTCTTTCTGACTGCTTGCAATATTTTTTTCCTTGACCTGGGAGTTCTAGATTTTGGCTATAATATTCCTGGGATTTTCCATTTTGGGTTCTCAGGAGGTAACCAGTGGATTCACTTAATTTCTACTTTGTCCTATGGGTCTAAGATATCTGGACATTTTTCTTTTGTGATTTCTTGAAACATACTATCTATGTTCTCTTTTTTCATGACTTTCAGGTAGACCAGTGATTTTTTTTTTGGTGGGGCAATTGGGGTTAAGTGACTTGCCCAGGGTTGCAGTAAGTATCAAGTATCTGGTTTGAGACTAGATTTGGACTCAGGTCCTCCTGACTCCAGGACCAGTGCTCTGAGCCATCTAGCTGCCCCTAGATCAATGATTCTTAAACTGTCTCTCCTTGACTTTTTTTTTTAGATCAGTTGTTTTTCCTATGAGATATTTAAAATTTTCTTCTATTTCTTTTAGTCCTTTGATTTTGTTTTTATTATTTCTTGATATCTCATGGAGTCATTAGCTTCCATTTGGTCAATTCAAATTTTCAATGACATATTTTTTTCAGTTAGGCTTTGTATCTCTTTTTCTAAGCTGTTAATTTTCTTTTCATTCTTTTTTTCTTAGCTCTTGCTTCTTTTTCTATTTTTTCCTCTATCATGCTCATTTTAAAAATAATTTTTTAGCTCTTTTTAAAAACTCTTCCTTTAATTCTTCTAGGAATTCTCACTGGATGTGTGTCCAAGCTGCATTTCTCTTTGAGGCTTTACTTGTAGAGAGTTTAAAGTCATTGTCTTCATCTGTGTTTGTGCCTTGAGCTATCCTGTTAACATAATAGCCCTTAGTCATGGAATTCTTTCTTTCTTTGCTCATTCTTTCAGCCTACTTCTTGACTTTTGACTTTATATTAGTACTGAGCTCTATGCAATTTAGGAGTGGGAAATATCTGACCTGAACTTTTGTCCTTTTACATATTTCTTTACATCTTTTGTCAGCTCAGGTGAAGTCTGTTCACTGCCCTCCTTGTCTGAGCTCTAAATTCCTGACCCAAATTTGAGTCTGTCCTTGGTTGGGAGTTTCAGACACAGCTATTAGCTTGCTGAGAGGCTCTGCAGGTTTGGAGTAGCTGAACTGCTGGCTTTCCTTTGGTCTGGGACTCCTCCTTGGTTATTACCCTGCAGGATTACACGCTGGGCTAAAGGCTAGAACTGAGAAACTGCTCTGCTCGTGGGATCAGAACCACAAAGCTACATTTCTGAAACGCGTACCTTGATCAGTTCATAGCCATGGCTCACACTTATAACCACTCCTTTTGTTCTGGATCTGTGAACTGGAACTGGGTAAAGGGGAACAGAGCTGACAGGTGGTATCCATTTCTATACCCTACGCTTGTTTAGGGATCTTCTGGGATCCCAGTGCTTCCTGCTCTGGTGCCCTGTCTCAGTCCCCTTTCAGAACCTGTCTATGCTAGTGCTCCATATTGCTTACCTTGCTTTTGGCTAGACCCCAGCCTTACTCTCTGAAGACCTCTCTATCTGTCTCCCTAAGTTTCCCTTGGCTGAAAAAAAACAACTCATGGTGACTTTTTCTTGCATTTCCCAATCAGAATTCAGTCTGATACATTTTCTAGATCACTGTGGAGAAGAAAGTGTCATCTTGACTCCTCTTTTTTTTTTTATTTCTTTGTACTAGTAGAATAGTCTCTCTGTCTATCTGTCATCCTTTGCTCCTGTCATGTGATCAGCTCACCCATCTTCACTTTCTCTCTTATAATTCCTTGAAGATATCCTTTGCTCCTGTTCTTTCTCAAAGTGCAGTGTTGGGTCTATATTGTAGCCTTCTCATACCTATCATGTGCTTCTCTATTATCTTATGTCTGATATTCATCTTTAGTTCTGAGTAGGCAGTAGTGTTCCACATCTTACATCTCAGTAAAATGTTGGTACTGGAAAGATAAAAGAAAGACAATAATTTTTTGAAATAAAAAAATCGAAATTAAAAAGAAAAGAAAAGAAAAGAAAATCAGACCTTTCTTTCCATGGGATGCTCAAAGTCAATAAAAGAGTTTTGCTATTTCCTGAAGGTAATCTAGCACACTTTTTTCTCCTTTTCGGCTGTGGGATCCCCTCTTCGTTACATGCAGATATATATGCTAAATAAGCTCTATAGGGTGTCTATCCAAATACAGGTTGAAATCTGGGTGATAGACATTCTTAAGAGACTTAGTTTTCCTATGTGATTGGACAGACCAATTTCCTTTGAGTGATTATATTTAGCAAAAGTAAAGGGCCATTTAAGGAGCAGAATGCTATGGAGTGTTTTCTTGTAATTTGCGCTGGAAAAACTGAGACACTAACAATCAGTTTAAGACTAAAAGAACAATTATCATGTGAATCTGGTCCAACCCAACCCATCTCTGCATAGGACGGCTAAAGTTCTAGTTTCTGTTTATTCCACTTAGTCATGCCTCTACCTTTCACCTCAGACTTGTCTATTTTGGTCTGTTTTGTAATAGACAAGATGATCATTTCCGTGTACCCAATGATGTCTGTGTTCCTGGGACTACTAATAGCTCAGTTTGAATAACTCTGGACTATGGAGTGCACTTCATGTGTTATTCTACTTGACAGATTTGTATTTTCTTCTATTTGTTGTTATTCATTTACTTGTCTCCTCAGTCATTTTCACAGGCTTTTTTTTTTTTCTTCAGACTGGTGTTGACACTTTTAGCTCATTCCAGTGATGATTAATTAAAAAAAGCTGAACTTAGACACCTCAAGTAGTTTACAAAACATGTTGTTTAATAGATGGATTGATGGCAGGGAATCATCTTTAAATGTCGTACATTTTAGATGTAGCCAAAAACTACTGAATAGCTGGAAATGCCAAATAAATAATGATTTTTCCTAGATATAACACATTAAGCAGTGTCTAATTATTTACTCTGCAGAGATATAGTCGCCCTTTTAGGCCACTAGTAGTCCATGTAGAATGAGAGGATTTTAGAGGTAGAAGGGACATTAGAAGTCCCCTAGTTCAATCTCCTCATTTTACATGTAAGGAAACTGGGACCCAAAGAGCTGACTTGTTTTCACATACCTAGTAAGTTCACATAAACCAGAAGCAGGACTGGAACTCAGGTTCTTTGACTTTTACTCTTGGACTCTTTTGCCTTCACCATGTGGCTCCAGGTTCTGGGAAGATATGGACTAGCTTCACTTTGGGGGATGGCTCCCATATGAGCACCCAAGGTAACAAATACTTGTACTTATACTGATATTCATAACAATACTTCTACTTTAGTATAGGGCAGCCTTTATTTCACCCCATAGAGGAAATTTACAGAAGACAATGGAATTATGGGATCCAATAAACAAAGCATAAAAGACTAAGAATGGCCAATAAATAATTGAACTTGGGCTTGGTAAAGAGATAGTCCCCTAGTATTCCACTGAGTCCTGCTTTTCTCTCAGGCAAATATACAGGTCTTCAGCCTTATTGTACTACTGTAAAGGCTTGGCTTCCCCCGGAAGGAAAAATGACCTTGGTGATGCCAAAGAGGCAACCTCATTCCCATTGACCTTACATTGTCTGAATATTGTGTTGTATAATAGAAGGTAAAGTTCAGGTTTCTTACTCCACCATGTAGTAACTTAGTCTCTTATTGATCTTTTAGCTCCAGGGGCATGTGAAAGATCCTCTTCTCCCCAAAAGGCTGTTGCTGCCCAGGAGCTGTTCCTTTTCTTGCTAGAAGCTAGATTCCAGAACTCTCCAAAAATTTGACATTGTCCAGGATTTCCTTGCTGTCTATTCAGAAATCTGGGATCCAATGACTTGGCATCCAGGAACTCTCACCACATGGATGAAAGCACTTGTGACTCTCATGCGCTTCTGCCCTACAAAGGCCATTGGTAGGGAGAGGCTATATGCTGTCAATCCACCCTTTAACCTGTGGATGGCAGGAGCCGGACAAAGCAGGCTAGAGAGAGGAGAATCAGGAATAAATGGAAGTTTAATTTCAAAGTGAGGAAAATCGCTTGCAAGTAAGGACACATGTGCCAGAAACCCCACCTCTACTTGGGGGGAACTCACTTTAATGTAGGCAGATCTCAATACTTTTACCTATCGCTGTGCAGTGAGCTGTAACCCTGACAAGGAGGGGTAACAGCAATGATGAGATGGGTTTGATTCATAGCAAGACTTTGTGACCGGAACATGGGTTTTTGTCCCCGCTTGTATGATTTTGCCAGAGGATAAGATCATCCAGAGGGTGAGTGCAAAGGATTGTTGTTATGCCAGGTTCAGGGCACAGCCTGCTTGCTGGGCCTTAGCTCTGGAAAACAGGGTGTCTCTTAATATCTTGACAATGCATATAGTAGCTTATCCCCACCTGGGGTCTAGGTTCACTCTTATCTGTTCTCTAAAAAGAGAAAAAAAGATTGGCTCTGATATGGATCCCTGTTTTTATGAGCCTATCACAGAGGGATGACTCTATCTCACAATAGTCTGAGCCAATCAGTTCATCTATAATTGATCTACACTGAGTTGAATATGTGAAATGAACATGTCCACAGCCTGTATAAGAAGATAAAAGCAAAGGCTCAGCCAGTAGGCTCACTGAATTGATCAAGGAAACCCTGATAAACTCCTCGCGCTAGCTATTATACTACAATGCTTCATACTGGACTGACTAGACTTCTGGTTTACTGAATATAGCTCCAAAGAGAGTAGTTTACTGAGAAAACTGGGACCAAATAATATTAGAGGCTCCAGGGATATAAAACAAGTTTAGGAGGCTTTTAGCAGCTGCAAGCTGGTCTACCTTTTGTATCAGTCTGGACTGAGGTTAGAACAACACTAAAAAGGGAACCAATTACAGCAAGATTTACTTATAGACTACTTTGAGTTGTATGGAAAAAAAGGAAAAAAAATCATGAGAGATTTTCAGTGATTGGTGTGGTTTGCTTTGGAAAGGAAGACAATGTTGTGTAGTAGAAAAAACATGGGACTTGTAGTCAGGAGACTTGGGTTCAAGTCCCAACTCTCTCATTTATTAGTTATATGTCTTAGTTTCCTGATCTGTAAAATAGGTATCTGTCCTGCTTCCTTCATAGCATTGTTGTGAAGATTAAATGAGATGACTTAAATCCAAAATCCAACCTTTCAATAACCATTAAATACCTACTGTGTTTTTGGTACTGGAGGAGATAAATAGTTTAGCTAAAAAATGATCCTTGCCAAAATCAAATCAGGTATTTTTCACAATTTTGTTGAAGGGAAGAGTCCTTAACCAGACAAGGGATAGAGATGATCACAAGTTATAAAATAGATAATTGTGCCTACATGAAATTGAAGAGCTTTTTCACAAACAAAATCAATGCAACTAGGAGACAAAGAGAAGTAGTGGATTGGGAAAAATCTTTGAATCAAATCTCTGATAAGGATCTGATATCTAAGATACATGGGGAACTAACCCAAAAAAAATTTGGCCAAGAGTCATTACCCAGTGGACAAGTGGTCAAAGGATATTAATATTTCTCAGAAGAAGAAGAATCGCAAACTATTAAGAACCATATGAGCACACAATTGTTGCAAATTAGGAAAAATAAGAGAAATGAGGATTCACCTCACATCTAGCAAGTTGGCAATGACAACAAAAGGTGGGAATAGTTAATGTTGGAGAAGGTTTGGAAAGACAGGGAGGCTAGTATACTATTGATGGGACTATTTTGAAAGCATTCTTAACCATTGCTGAAAGCAATATGGAATTATGCAAATCAAATGACAAAAATATCACTTGATTCAGAGATTGTAGCCTTTGATCCAGAGATTCCACTGTTAGGTCAAATTTAGAAAGAAAGCTCCTATATGTGCCAAAATATTAATAGTAGCACTTTTGTACTAGTAAAGAACTATAGACAAAGTAAATGCATATTGGTTGGGAAATGGTTATTATTATTATTATTAAATTATGGTACACAAATATAATAAAATATTACTGTGCTCTAAGAAATGATGAATAGGAAGAATACAGACAAGCATGAGGACAATTACATGAACTGATGTAAAACAAATTAAACAGAACCAGGAAAACAACATCTATAATAACTATAATAATATAAATAGAAAAATGAAAAAATGAAGTTGAGCAGTTTAATTATAATAACAATGATTCTAAAAGAAGGGATGAGAAATGTACCTCCAGCCCTTGAGAGGTAGGTCACTATTGGTATGGAATGTTACATATACAGTCAGATTCATTTGATAGGTTAGTTAGTTTTTCAGAACTGCTTTTTTTTCTTTGTTTCTTTTTTTTGGTATTTGTTATGTGGGATTGCTCTAAGGGGAGAGATATAATTATAAATGAAGGTGATGTAAACACAAGATATGTCAATTTAAAAAAGAAATGTTCCCTTTTCTGACATTGTTTACAATCTAATGGGAATGATGGATGCCAATCAATCAATAAGCATTTATTAAGCACTCACCATGTGCCAGGCACTGTTGTAGATGCTGGGAACTCAAAGACAAAAACTGAAGTAATTCCTGCCTCCAAGGAATCTACGTGCTATCAACATGTACATACATAAGTCAATAGAGGATAAATATATACAGAATAAATACATAATATACAAGTTTAAAAAACACAAGGGAATTAGGGAGGGAAGGCACTAGGACTTGGAAAGATAAGGAAAGGCTTTGTATAAGAAGAGGTGCTTGAGCTGTGTGTTGCAGTGGATAGAGCACCAGCTCTAGAGTCAGGAGGATCTGAGTTCGAATCTAGCCTCAGATATTTACTAGCTGTGTGAGTTACCCTTTCCCTCTAAAAAAGAAAATTCCCTAAATTCTTTTAACTTTGTTTCCTCAATTATTTCTGAGGAGAGTCGGCATGGCATAGTGCATAGGGTACTGAACTAGAACTCTTCTAAACTTCCACTTCTTGGTGTAAATCCTGCCTATGATCCTTGGTAGTGGTATGTAACCTGTGGTTCAAAGTCCATTAGTATGGGAGTCTGTCTTCATTGGTGGACATAAATATGCTGCTCCTGAATGAAGGGAGGAGAGAGTCCTTTGACCCCTCTGGGTCTCAGTTTCTTCACCTGTAAAATGAGGGAGTTGGATTTGGCAATCTCTAAGGTTCCTTCCAGTTCTAAATCTATGATCATACAATTTGAATTACTGAAAGGGAAGGATCTATTTATTGTTTGTGGTCTTCAGGGTAGGGGCTGCAGATGCCTGTCATCTCTGATTGAACTCCAAACTGTTGCTGCTTCATCTGTGAATCATTTTCATTTCTATGGGGAGTTCTGCTGCAGGCTGTTCCCCTGATTCTTTCCACCTCTTAGGGTATTACTAGTTTTGGAGATTTCTGTGGCTGAACCTGGGACCTAGAAGGAAGTTAGTGTTTTGTTTTGTTTTGTTTTTAACGATTTGAATTACAATGAAGAAAGCTTATGAAGAGTATGCTTTGTAGGGGCTGGGGAAAGTGACTTAATCTTCATTATCTGGGGCTACTTTTCTCTATAGTGGCTGTGTTAATATTAAATCCCTAACACTACATTTTCTTATTAAGCATTTCTTTATTGTAAAAACATGATTATACATTTATACTCATTGTACTCTGTAAAGAGAGGTTGCTTCACCTGTACCTCACCCCTGTAAAGAGGTTGCCTGTTTCACTTTGTAAATCTGCCTCTGGTCTTTTAGCAAATGGTTTCTGAACACAGGTTTAGAATGTATTATTATTTTTATATTATATATTATTAGAACATATATTATTCTTTTTTTTTCCTTTTGTTTGTTTAGGAATGTGATTTAATTGGTTGGAATCTGAGGACTCCCTGTACAAATTAATAACTGCAAGTGTTCTGTATCTTACCACTCAGAAATTCAGCTTTATATATAGATAAGGAGATAGTAATAACTTGGATTTTTATAATGCTTTTTGCTTTCTTAAAGTACTTTCACACTTACAATGTAATTTCCCACCTTCCAGCCCCCAACAATGGTTATTATTTTCATTTTATGAAAGGGAAAGACACTAAGATTCCAAAGTTATATGACTTGATTAAGATTGTATCATTGGTTAGGATCAGACTAAGGCTATGGTCTCCTGACTCTTGATCTATACACTCAGTGGCAAAAAAAACCAGCCGATCTGGCTGCAGGTGTCTTGGATTTGCTTTGCCATCCCCAGCAGGTGAGGATGGTGTGGTAGCTGGGAGGTTTGAGGAGAAGAAAAAACAACGAGTACCACCTGATGGCTAATTAGACTAGTCCTTGTTGCTTCGAGAAGCATTTGGTTATTTGGGGGAGGAGAGGCTGACAAACTAAACCCCTAGGGCTTGAGAAGGATGCTTCTGCATTCTGGGGAAATTCCTTGGAAGTGAGTATGCCACTGTATGGTTTCTCTGGTATGCTGACCTATGTGTGAAAATTCTATTTGGGGATAATGTGTTGTGTTTATTTTTACCTTCCACAGATATCTTGTGTGCCGCTATTAGGCTTAGTACTTTCCACAGTAATAAGGTTTGGTACTCCTGTCCAGGTGATTTGTGATGATGATTATTCATTGATAGCCCTGGTTGCATTTCTGTTATGCTGATTGTTCACAGACTCTGCCTTTTTGGCATAGGGGTGCTTGAGGCCACAGAAATGGCATAGGCAACACGATGTTGCTTCTTTAACTATAGGTGCTTATCCAAACAGATTTTAGTGTTTGTAAGCAATGCCTCGAATAAATAAAAATAACATATCTCAGTTTCCCCAGTAAAAGGTCAGAATTGAACTTGAAGAGACTGAGTGAACTTAGATTGTGATTATTAATTAATAAAAGTTGATAATGTGACTAAGTACACAGCGTGGGTAAGCTAAGGCCCTATCTTTCATGACTTAAAAGACTGGAGTATATTGCAAAGGCTTGTATGTATGGGACTCACAAAAAGGCTTGGTTTGGGCCCCTCTGTCAATCAACGTAGCAGCAGTCATCTTGAGAACCTGGACCGTAGTACTCTTGCAGCAGGGCTTGATGCTAGGTATGAATTCTCTTCCTTATGCCCTTTAAAAAAAAACAAAAACTGTATGGATTTTAACTAACTAATGGCTCTTCTCCATGATATGTTAGGGTAGTATTTCAATACAGGCCTTTAGATCTCTGGAACTAGGAAAACTGTATTCTGATTGTGAGCAATCATAAGATTTAGGGGTATTGTGGTTAATTGAAATTTACTTCTAGGTAACTATAAATTTATCCCTAAATATAGTTTTGATCATTGGCTTAACCTTCCTTGCACTTAAAACAAACAAGTAAATAAAAAAATGCCTAAAATTGTTGACCTGGTCCTGATGAAAATGGTTTTTACATAGTGTCTAAATCTTACCCTTCTGGATAGGCTAACATATTGGACAGTCAATCTTGAGCAGGCTAGAGTTGCTGGTTTTATAAAAAAGTGTAACTTGATCATTATAATTTCCTGTTACAGCAAACTGATACATAATCTATCTGGAAAAAAGTCTGGTAAGCTTAGGGCTTCAGAGTTGGCATTTAGAGTTGAGGCTGATTTTTTTTTCTTCCTACCCCCTCCCCCACCCAATGCCTAGTTTACAAAACATTCACACGTTTTACACAAAAAGGCAGTTAATTCTGGTGTCCAGTATAAGAGCGGATTGTGCCACTTTGACCAACAAAAAATATTTCTTCAGAAAATATCCCCAGCAAGTGTAATGTGTCAAAGTGAAGAGGCCGCTTCTTCTGGGTAGTTGAACGCCTATACTTTAAAAATAAACAAACATAGGCATGCCAAGAGGATCCTCAGAGGTCTACTAGTCCTGAATAGGAATCCCTTCTATGGCTTTTCCAACAAGGAGTCATCTGGCTCTGACTTGATGACCTTTAGCATTTTTTTTTTTAATTTTGAGTTCCAAGTTCTCTCCCTCCCTCTATTTCCTCCCTTATTCATTGAGGAGGCAAGCAATATGGTACCCATTATACATATGAAGCCGTGTAAAACATATTTCTATATTAGACATGTTGCAAAAAAAAAAAAAGAGCAAGAAAAATAAAGTGAAAAATAACATGTTTCGATTTGTACCCACAGTTCACTAGCTCTCGCTCTTTGTTATTGTGAGTCCTTTAGAATTATCTTGGATCATTGTATTGATCAAAATAGTTAAGTCTTTTAAGGTTGATCATTGTTAGAATATTGCTGTTACCGTGTAATATGTTCTCCTGGTTCTGTTCACTTCACTTTGCATCAATTCATATGCCTTCCTTGGTTTTTCTGAAACCACCCCCCTTGTCATTTCTTAGAGCATTTCATCACAATCACATACCGTAACTTGTCCAGTCATTCCCCAATTGATGGGTATCACCTAAATTTCCAATTCTTTGGACTTGATGACTAGGCACCTTGCAATTCTCTGAGGCATCATTTCCTTTTTGGTATATTTCTCCTTGCAGTATTAGAAAGTTTTCCTTTATATTAAACCAAAATTTGCCTTTCTGTAACTTGCATCCATTGTCTTAGGCCTTACCTCTGAGACCAAACAGACAAACTCTAATGAGTTTTCCACATGACAACTTTTCAAATAACTTGAGTTATTACACAGTTCCACAATTTTGTCTTCTTCAGGCTAAATATTCTTCAGTTCCTTCTACTGACTTAACTGTGGCATGTTTTATCGGTTGGGATAGTTATAGGGAAACATTCTATTATCTTTGTTTGTGTACTGAAATTTCACCACCATCCCTTTGTCAAATTTTCTTCCTTTTTTAGCACTATAGAAATTTTATTAGTAGTAGTATAATGGAAAATAATTGACAGTTTGTATCTGGACAAATTTCAAATATTTATTGAGATACACTCATCTCTTGAAGACCCCAACCTAAGCAGTTATATGATAAAAATTAAAAGATCATAGCTAAAAGGAATTGATAAGGGAGTTAACCAGTCAAGAGGTAAAAAGGATAGAGATAACTAATTAGAAAAAAATTAAAATCTAAAGAAATTTCATTCACCCAGCACTTGTCTGAGTTGTTCAAGGCATTCATCTAAAAAAGCCTTTCCCCATCTCATTGTAGCTTGGAGAGGCCTTTGTCAAATTTTTACAGCTAATCAAGTATCCTGAGAAGGGTCCATCAATTATCCTTAATGAACAGGAGAGTTCTGTTTATCTCACACTTTGAATGATGCTAGAACTTGTGTGTATGAGTTTTCTGAAATAGTACCCATTTATCTAAAAGGTTTTGAATTGAGGAAATACATGTTTTTACAGAGAGACCACACTTTAAGTGAGCCCAAATAGATGAGATTCTTAGGAATTTTTAGATAATTCTGTATTCTTCTATAACCTTTCTTGGCAACTTATTTTAGTATTTATTAATCTGTACTATCAGGAAGCTCTTCCTTAGGTCTAATCTAGACCTATCTTTATTCTATTCTTAGAGGAGGAGACTTCTTTCACATCCAGTTGAAGACTATAATTGATTTTTCTCAGCCTTTTTCCATTGTGAATAATAATATGTCAATGAATTCATGATCTCATTGGTAAAAATATTCCTTCAGAAGCTAATAATAACAATAAGGCAGCTAGGTGGTGCAGTGGATAGAGCGCCAAGCCTGGAGTTAGGAAGACTTGTCTACCTGATTTCAAATCTGACTTAGGCACCTACTAGCTGTGTGACTCTGGGCAAGTCACTTGCTTCAGTTTCCTGTAAAACGGCAAAACTCCACATCATCTGTATAATAAGCTGGGGAAGGAAATGGTAAACCACTCCGGTACCTTTGCCAAGAAAATTCCAAATGGGATCATAAAGAGTTGGACATGACTGAAATGAGTGAAGAGTAAAAACAACAACAGCAACCCGTAGTTTATAGCAAAATGGATCGAGTGCTATGCTCAAAGGTAGGAAGAAGACCTAGGTTAAAGTCCTGCCTTTGACCCATACTGGCTTTGTGATCTTGTGTAATCTGCTTAACCTCTCAGTGGCATGTCAATTCTCTAACACCACAGATTACAGAGCAGGTGGGACCAGCACAGGTAGAGGGAATTTCCTCACAAAAATTCCCTATACTGAAGAAATGACAAGTCTGATCCAAAAATTAGAGAATAAATAAATAGAACCAAATTCTCAAAAAAAATCCATCTTATTTTTGTGCAAGATACATGTTATATATTTTTTTCCTTCTAGCTTCTTTAACTTTCCCCTAGGTGTTGTTTTTCAATCTTTTAACCTTTTTTGTCTTTCTATAACATTGTTTTGAAAAGTTTTATTAATGCTCTTTTTAAAATCATGGTCATTTCCCAATGATTCTTCTCACCCTCAGATGCCCTCTTGTAGCAATTAAATTCACCCTAAATGAATAATGTTTGAAAAATAAATCATGTCTGAAGTCATATACCTCATTCCACACTTAGAGTTTTTCTGTTTAAATTTCTACAAACTTTCTCCTTTCTGGTTTCTGCTGTCTTCCATTTTAATTGCTGAGGCACAAAACTGACTGTACTGGGGCAGAATTCAATGTTAAGGATCAGTTCTTTGTAGGACCTTGAAAGAAAACTGTCCTCAAACTTTGTGTCAGAGGCTCCAGCACCATGAAAGGTTGTGGTACCCTTTGGAACGTTTTCTATCCTCTGGCTCATAGCTCCCACCCAGAAAATCTGGAGAAATCACTATCTGACAGCATTTAGTAGGCTGATACCAATTTCCCTTGCAAGCACACATTTCACAATATTGAGGAAGAAAAGAAGTTTTGTGGAAAGAATTGAGAAAAACAAATCCTTGGGAACAAAACAGAAACCCTCCAATGAATAACTTTCATTCAAAGAACTGTGGAAACTCTCAATCATTTACAATCCCAGATGGGCAGACTCTTCTCCCTCTTGTGTAGTTCCCTGTAGATATTTTGAGAATGGCTCTTGTTTTTTGCTCTCATCTAACTTTTTCACCTGGTGAGCTGCTCTCGCAGCGTGCTGTATCTTGGTTCTCCTACTGTGTGTTGTTGAGTGTCTCTCACTGTCTTTCTTTGTCTCTGTGTCTCTGCCTCTCTCTCTGTGTCTCTGCCTGTCTGTGTCTCTGCCTCTCTGTCTCTACCTCTCTCTCTGTGTCTCTGCCTCTCTATGTCTCTGTCTCTCTCTCTGTCTATGTCTCTGTCTCTCATTTTTAGAGGCTCTTTCTGCAGTTCCCTATTAATCTATACAGGAGTCCTGGATGGAGCTATATTGCTTATCTGCAAGGTTGTCTTTTGGTCAAACCTTCCCCTCTGCTGATGCGAAGCATGTTGTTTCTGAGTATGGTCTTTTGTCTTTGCCAACAAGAGGAAAATCCAGAGGAGTTTTTCCTTGTCTCACAGGAGACACCTAACTCCCTGCATAGCTCACAGCTGGTTATGCTTGTACCAGACTGAGGATTTCCTCTTACTGAGCCTATTCCCATTTGCCATTGCTTCTGTTAGCTTCTGGCTACACAAGAGTTTGCTCAGGAACTGTCTTTCATTCTTTAACTTCAGGAGAGAACAAATTATAAACATATTAAATTGTTGGTTTAAAAAAAAAAATCATGGCTTTACCAGTGTACGACTTGCCGTTAATGAACCTTCCCTTGTAGAAAAACATGCAAGAAATTAGAACCAACTAAGAAAATAGCTAAGTTTAACAAAAAGGTACATTTTGTACCAGTATTCCCCCACCTCTCTTTTGAGAGGTGGGATATATGTTATACAGGTAGCTGGTGGCCCAGTGGATAGAGTTTGAAGACTCATTTTCCCGAGTTCAAATCCAGCCTCAGACACTTACTATCTGCGGGACCCTAGGTAAGTCAGTTAACCCTGTTTGCCAGACTTTCCTTATCTGTAAAATGTGCTAGAGAAAGAAATGGCAAACCACTCCAGAATCTTTGCCAAGAAACCCCCAAATGGGGTCATGAAAAGTCCGACATGACCGGAATGACTGAACAACATGGCCCCTACTCTGTAATTTCTAGACTCAGAGAATCGCCTGGGAGCACTAAGTGGTTAAGTGATTTGCCCTGTGCCAAATGGCCAGTAAATAAGAATCAGAGTCTACACTTGAACTCGAGTCTTCCTGACTGACTGTGAGACCTGATCTCTAACCATTCTGTCCCAACTCTGAGAATCTTCAGAGATGGGAATACCAGAGGAAGCTGGCAGCTTCTCCTAGGGCTATCCCAACTCACTAGTGTGACCAGTTAAGTATCCTGCTGTGTTGCAGGTGATTCTTATCCAAGAAGCTTTCTTCCATGTCCTATAAACATTATTTTAGGATCTCATCCGAAGGGGAGAGAAGGTAAGGCAAATGCCAAAGCTCTGTTGAACATACATCTGCTTGTATTGGCACTACTGCTAAGAGCAAACCGTTCTGTTCGCATCCTCTTCTGGCTAGTCATTCATTCTGTTCTTTCTGGCGATCACATAGGGGACAAATGCAAAGACTCGTTTGCTCTCACAGATTGGGAATGAGGGGAAAATCAGAAGGAGGCTCCCCCATCTTTTCCAAACACAGAACACAATTACCAAAAAAATGTTACAGAGTCCTATATTTTCTACCAGGTAGGATAATAGGAGGGAGATCCTTAGAAGCAAAGCCTATATATTTCTCTATGTCCATGATTTCTGGGTGGGGGAGAAAGAGAGGGAAGGAAAAAAAAAGATGAGAGAGGAGAGAAAGTTTGGCTGAGAGATGAAAAGCCTATAGCAATAGATTATTTAAAGATGTTGAAGGGGGTGGGAATACCTGCCCTGTGACCTGCCTGCTCACATACCTTCCTAGTTGCTGATAGGCATTCGGCAAGGATAAGAGACTAGTTCTAAATTTTATCAATTATAAAGAAATAGGCCGTGTTTGAATGCCCAGGGGAAATAAGCATTGTAAATCTGTTTCTTTTCTCATATCCTGGAAAAGATGTCAGTAATGAGATGCCCCAGTCTCAGGCCAGAGCAGAAGAGTCAGGAAAACAGAATGACCTTAGTAATAAGTACCTTGCTAATTCTTGACAAATGTCTTATTTTGGGTTTAGAAACACTTCAATTTTTTCAAAACAGTTTTATTGTCACCTTTGGTATTTGTATCACTGTCATTCCTGGAAAGACCATACCTTTTCCTCCTGCTTCAGATTGAGTCTTCGCCTGGTTGACCCAAGTTTTTATGAGCCAGGTTTTACTATAATAGCATCCTTACCTTGTTAAAAAAAAACAAACAAAAAAACCCCCCAAAACTCATGCTTTTCCAGAAAGAGAACAAAATAAAGATCAGCTTTCTGCAAGAGATCTTTCCTATTGCCTCCCTTCCATTCAAGCTGTTAGTGACTTCCCCTCTGAGATGGGCATGCACCAGTTAGTTACCATGCTTGTTTGCTACTATAAGAAGAATTGTTATAAATCTGCTTGCATATATGGGTCCTTTCCCACTTTCTTTGATCTCTTTGAAATAGTAGTGGTTATTTCTGGGTCAAAGGAAATACACATTTTAGTAACTTTGGGGGTACAGCTCTAGAATGGCCAGGCCAATTCGCAGCTCCACCAGCAATACATTAATGTGCCTGTGTTTTTTTTTAATATCCTCTGACACTCTGCATTTTTTGGTCATCTTTGCCTATCAGATAGGGATGAGGTGGATCCTCAGAGTTGTTCTGATTTGTATTTCTCTAATTATTAGTGATTTGGAGCATTTTTCCATATGGCTGTTGATTGCTTCTTTCTTCCTTTGAAAGCTACCATTTATATTCTTTGATCATTTATCAGCTGAAGAATATTCTTATAGATTTGTATCAGTTCCTTACATATTAGAAATGAGACCCCTATTAGAGAAACTTGCTGCAAGGATTTTTTTCTCCAGTTAAGTTTTCCTTCTAATTTTAACTACATTCAACTTGTTTGTACAAAACCTTTAATTATTGAAATTGTTCATTATCTTCTCTGATCCTCTTGCTTTCTTGTCCAGTCACCCTATCCAGAGATCTGAAAATTGTAGTTTCTTATTATTTTTCTAATTTGTTTTTGTTTTATATCTAGGTCATATATTCATTTGGAACTTACCTTGGTATGTAGTTTGATGTGTTGATCTAAACCTAATTTATGCCACGCTACTTTCCAGTTTTGCCCAGCAGTTTTGGTCAAATGGTGAATTCTTACCCCCATAGCTGGGGTCTCGGGATTTATTAAATACCAGGCTACCAGGTTCCTTTGCTTCTCCGTATCATGTACCTAATCTGTTCCACTGATTCACCTCTTTGTGTCTTTACCAGTACCAAATAATATTTATGGTTATTGCTTTGTAGCACAGTTTGAAATGTGATGTTGCTTGGCCCCCTTCCTTCCCATTTAAAAAAATAATTTTTGAGATACTTGGTCTTTTGTTCTTTCAGAAGAATTTTCTTACTATTCTAGTTAGCTCTATGAAGTAATCCTCTTGTAAATTTTTAATGATTATGATCATTAATAATCATTAATGATCATTCATGATAATGATTTAATGATTATCAATAAGTAGATTGATTTAAGTAATATTGTTGTTTTTGTTATATTGGCTTGGCCCACTCTTGAGCAATTAATATTTATTCAGTTATTTAGGTCTGTCTTTATTTCTGAAAAGAGTGTTTTAAAGTTGAATTCATATAGTTCCTGTGTATGCCTAGATGGGTAGATTCCCAAGTATTTTCCACATTCTTTTTTTTTTTAATATTCCAAATACTTTATTGTTTGGACAATTTTTGGAAGTTTCATTGATGAGTTCTGGAAAAAATGTTATTTTCAAACAGTTTCCTTCATAATCCTGCTTAGCCTCTGGATCTTGGTTCTTGCAGACATATCAACATATTTCTTTCCTATACAAACAATCATTTCTCCCATGATTGAAGGGTCAGTCTTGACCTCCATTTTCAGGACTTGGCCTTTTCGTAGGAAGTTGTTCAGGACTGTTTTTAATTCTGAAAGACTTGAGTCATCTAAGGTAGATGCAGTAGTAACTGAGCACTGTACTTCTCCATGATGCACACTCATCATGGTAGAACACGCTGAAATGACTTCTGGAGTATTGTTTAAGTGACCATTTTCGGCAAGCAATTTCACGAGGTTGGTTGTGATGGGGGAAAACTTTTCTTTCGCTATTATGTCATTTAGTTTTTATCTTAATAGAATGCTTTATATGGGGATTCATAATAGAATCAATCATTTTGGGATCCTTCAAAAGTTTTGTCACTCTGAATAACTACTTTTCTACCACATCCAGTTTATTCTGCTTAGTAAAGAGCAGTGGCATATCAACCTTCTAGACCATAACCTTGAATTGGAGACCTGACGAGTTTAGCAAATGGTCTGCTCACTGAAGTAGTGAAGCAGTGTACCTGCTGGAGCATCCTGGATGCACTGGGTACTACCATCCTCTCCTGTGGTCTCTGTAGATCCTATTTTCTATATTCTATAGTTATTTTAATTGGAATTTTTCTATCTCTTTTGGCTTGCATCAATATTCAGTGGGGATATTAGTCTATAGTTTTCTTTCTCTGTTTTGACTTTCCTTGGTTTAGGTATCAAAATTACATTTGTATAATAGAAGGAATTTGATAGAATTCCATATTTTTCTACTTTTGCAAAGTTAATGTATATTGAATTTTTAATTAGTTATTCAATTTCCAAATTTTTAACCATTTACTAGGTCTTTATAATTTTTATTGGATTATAATCAATAAGATATAGTTTCTTCTTTTCTGAATTTTTTGTGAGGTGTTAATGCCATTATACATGGCCATTTTTTTTTTGTAAGGGTGCCTCGTACATCTGAAAAATACATCTACTTCTTTTTGCTTTTACTTAGTAAACACCAGAGATCCATCATGTCTAACTTTCCCAAATTCTGTTTTGGTTCTTAACTTTTCTTTTTATCTTTTTGTAAGATTTGTCTAGATCTGAAGGGGGTACATTAAACTCCCAAACTATTATAGTTTTACTCTCTATTTCTTGCTGTAACTCATTTAAGTCTTCCTTTAAGTATTTAGATGCCACGGCATTTTGTGTATATTTGTTGAGGATTAAAATTAATTGTCTGCGGTACCTTTAAGTTTAATATATTTTTCCTGTTTTGTCTGAGATTATGACGGCTACCCTGCTTTTTCTTTTTAGTTCAACTGAAGTCTTATTTATTTTGATAAAGTCCCTTATTTTAAATCTATGTGGGTTTTTGTTTCAAGTTTTGTTTCTTTCAAACAACAAATTGTTGGATTCTGCTTCCTAATCTATTCTCCTCTCTTCTTCTGTTTTATGGGTGAGCTCAACCCATCCACATTAATTTTTTCACTAATTGTATATATTCTTCCCTTCTGTCCTTAAGGTTTTTACCCCTCTCTTTACAAAGAAGAGGGTGGTAAGAGAATGCTTAACTCTAGTGCAAGCTTCTCTTCCATGCCCCTCTTCTCTTGTTCTTGCCCAGATACAAATCACAGATTCTGACCTTTCTTCCTTTCCTTCTAAATTTCTTATTCATAATCCACTCTTTAAGGTTGGAGTTTCTTTTATTTATGATAATTCCTTCCCTTTTTCTCCCCTCCTCCCTATCATATTACTTTGAGTTGAGTGAATTTCTAACCAAATTCTCTGTATGTGTGTTCTACTTTCCTTTGGTTCAAATGAGTGAGGTTCAAGTGAAACTCACTTTACCTTCCCCTCCCACCTTCCTTCCTTCTTATTCTTCTACTTATACACCCAGTTTATGTGATATAGTAAGTTCTTCCCACTCCCTCAAACCCCTTTCTTATTTAACTATTCCTTTTCTATCCCTTTCCTTTCTTCTTTTAAGATTATCAATGATAACAAAATCACTCCCTGGGCTTTAATTCTTTTTATGTCTCTTGATGACATTTGGGTTCTGATAGGGTACTTATTTCATCTCATCCCTTAGAATTTAAAGCATTCATAATTGAATAATCCCTTATGATCAAATATATTTAACCTTTTATGTTTCTCTTTACTACTGTGTTTGCACCTCAGAGATTCTACACAATTTTGTTCTTTTCATTAGGAATACTTGGAAATCTTCTATTTCATTAAAGGTCTCTTTCCCTACTGTGGGATTTTAGTCAGTTTTGCTGCAAAATTATTTTTAGTTTTAAGCCTTTTGCTTTGTAGTATTTTTTTCTTTGACTTGGAAACTTTGGGTTTTGTTTATGATATTCCTTAAGTTTATATTTTGGTGTTCCTTTCAGGAGATATCTGGTTGATTCTTTATGTTTTTACTTTGCCCTCTGATTCTAATAGATTTTGGCTATTTACATTCATAAATTCTGTAAAATATGACTTTTAGTTTTGTTTTTGTTTTTGTTTTGTTTTTGTCATGGCTTTCAAATGGTTCAATGAATCTTAAGTTTTTTGCCTTTGATGTTTTTTTTACAGGTCTGTTATGAGGTAGCCTGTATTTTCTTCTATTTTTCACTCTTTTCACTTTAATATTCTTGCTTTATTTGGTCTTCAATTTATCTTTGGTCCATTTTAATTTTCAGTGAGTTAGTTATTAGAGTAAGGTTTTATACCTCTTGTACTAAGCTTTTAGCCCCAGTGCTATATTATATACTATGCTGACTTTCTGCATTAGTAGTAGCAATGCAATAATAATATAAGGTGCTTAATAAATACTTGTTGAAGTTAGTTCAGAGGATGACCTGTAGGAAGTTGCCAGTATCCTCAGAAGACACTTTTGCCGTAGAAAGAGAGGAGAAATCTGCTTCACATATACTATGAGGAATGGCAGGTGTCAGAATCAGCAAAGTGACTGTTGGCCTCAAAAGAGATGGATTTGGGGGCAGCTAGGGGGTGCAGCAGATAGAGCTCTGGCCTTGGAGTCAGGAGGATCTGAGTTCAAATATGGTTTCAGACACTTGATACTTACGAGCTGTGTGACCCTGGGCAAGTCACTTAACCCTGATTGCCTAAGCAAAAAATAAGAAAAAGCTGTACCTTAGTTTAAAAAAAAAAGAGATGGATTTGAAATATTGTGGACTTTAGAAATGGAAAAGCCATCAGTCAGTGTATGAATGCTCAAGGAAAGTGGATAATCACTTAGGAAGCAAAGATAATGCTGAGGGTCTTGAACTCAATGAATGCTTTATTACGCACCAACTATGTGCAAGAAACTATGCTTTTTAGGAGGCAGAGTTATGAAGTCTAAAACCTGACAGTCCCTACCCTCATGGAACTGATATTCTATTGGGAGAAGATCCAGTATGCTGCAAGTAAATATAATGTACAAAATGTACACGAGAGATGTCTAGTTTGTAGGTGGCATAGATAGATATCTGAGATCTGACCTGCTTTTTGTAGAGACTAGAATGGCTTTGCCTACATCACCAACATGATAGCCGGGGGAGGGGCAGGCAAGGTCTGGGATAACCAAGGCTGAGCAATCTTTTTTCCAGTCTCTAAGAGGAGTTTTTTCTCTTTTTTTGATATCTGTATTTGCTCCTCAGATATCTCTGGTATAGAGTATAGAAAATGACTCCCTTCATCATTATATTAATAGGGGAAGCCCTTAGCATACAATTGCCAGCTTATCCCCTCCCCACCAAATGCACGTTATGCAAAAGATATCACAAACAATAGTGAGTAAACCCATTTTTCCAGATTAGAATATACAAGCAACACACTAGTAAATGACCTCTTCAGCTTGGAGTGAGATAAGGTTTTAGGTAAGACTATTAAGGTTTAGGGATGCTGGGACCCCAAAATAGTGACACATGAGTCCTGCCCAAATGAATTCAGCTCAAGCCTTTTTTCAGCCAAAGACAAGGTTTAGTAGAAATATGCCATATTGGCCAGACTCTTAAGGAATCTGAACATTCGTATCGCAAGCAGGCCAGATTGAATCTGAGCCATTGGTCTGAATCTGAGCCATTGGTCTGAATCTGAGCCAAGTAGTCTGCAGGGACTGTGAGGTAATAGAATGCCAGGGACCTGGACCATGAGGCCAAGGGACAATGGAGCCTACCTAGGATGAAGGGTGGGAAGTGGCTGGGGGCCATAGGGAGGGTAAGACAATGGAGGGCTAGACTAGGTTAAGGGTAAGAGAGAATTAGGAAATTAGGCATGATGGGGTATGGGCCCAAAGTGAGACCTTTGTCACAGTTTGGGCTCCATTTGTCTGTGGGCCCTAGAAAACCTTTGGATTGTCCTTGATTTCTCCCACTTGATCAAGGAGATCTCTGGTGTTCCCCGAGGCCATGATTCTGTCATTTTGGCTACACCCAATCCACCAATTCTGTTATCCTTGACCTAGCCTGGCCCTCCTTTGTCTTGCCTCCCTATGGCCCCAGGCCACTTCCCAAATTCTATTACCTCATAGACTACTTGGCCACTCCTAGATACCTCCCACAGTCTTTCTGTAAATATGGTCCATCTTGTCTCCATTAAGAGGCTCAGATTTTCACAATCTAGCCAATAGCCCACAGATGCTCAGATTCCTTAAGAGTCTGGCTAATATGGTGAATCTTCAATAAACTGCGTTTTTGACTGAAAGGCTTGGATCAAATTCTTTTGGGCAGGACCTGTGTGTCGTGATGTTGGGGTCCCAGGACCCCTAACCTCTAGACCTCATCAGGCATAGCCATGATGAAAGGCCAGTTGATGGGATTATATACAGCCTCAGAGATTTGGCCATGTGGGAAAGTCCAGGGTTTTTCCTTTTTGGGGTCCAGATCCCATCCTCATCATCCCCCCTTCAAAATGGGACCTAAATTCTTTTGGAGTAAGAGGTGAAGGTCTTGGCTTCTGAAACTGCTTCCTGCTGGTAAGGGGCGTATAGCTGTCCTTGCCTCGAGGGGGTCCCAAAGAGGAGGTTGACTGGAACTGATGTGGCTTAGGCATTCAGGGGTCCTGGGACCCCAAAATCATAACACGTAGGTCCTGCCCGAAAGAATTCGACCCAAGCCTTCTTTCAGCCAAAGACAAGGTTTATTAGAACATCTGTCATATTGGGCAGACTCTTAAGGAGTCTGAACATTAGCAAGCTATTGGCTAGATTATAAGAATCCCAGCCTTGGCTAGATTATAAGAATCTAAGCATCTTAATGGAGACAAAGTGGACCTTATACACAGAAAGACTGTGGGAGGGACCTAGGAGTGGCCAGTAAACTAGGGTGAACAGAACTACTGGGACCTGGACCTCGTGGCCAAGGGAGAATGGAGCCTAGCTAGGATTAAGGGTGGGAAGTGGCCCAGGGCCATAGGGAGGCAAGACAATGGAGGGGAGATTGGGTGTAGCCACAATGAAAGGCCAGTTGATGGGATTATACTCTCAGGCAAAGCCAGAGATTTGGCCATGTGGGAAAGTCCAGGGTTTTTCCTTTCTGGGGCCCAGCAACCCCATCAGAACTGCATACAGGCTGCATTTAGGGAATGATGGGGGGACATTGGCTGGTACCTGCTGTTTGCTACCAACTGTAAGTGAATGGCCTGTAGTCTGGAAGATACAAATCTGATGGAAAAGACTGCAGGGCCCAGATATGACAGGATAAAACAACCTTAGCTCTGTTTGGATTCAGATAATTCCATTTTCCAACCATGTGGTATCAAATCCATCTCATAGCCAGACTCAGAAACAGCCAGGTAGGTAACATTCCTTTACAAAGGAACATAATGGGGAAAGTGAGCCATGAGGATCCCATCTTAGACTGAGACTAAAATTGTCCTCTCAGCTTTTCCCAGTGCTGACTTCCCACCAGTATTACATTCTCTGAGTAGCTTGTAGCATTTCTCTCAGATGGTGGATTATTGATTATCAATGGATTGTGATCCATTAGTCAACTCAAAATAAAATTCTATGAACTTTTACCTCAAATAGCAAGTTTCACTAATCACAGTTTAGGAAAAACTTTTCCAAGATTTACATCTCAAATTTAAATTTGTCTTGGTGTAAAAAGTTAATCGTTAGAGATTATTTCTATATATTTGCAAATTTTCAGCAAGACAGAAACCCAAACAAGCTTTTTGGCAAGTTTACACATTAAAACAATAACCAACAATAGTCAAATTATTTTAGCAGTAACCAAATTATGAAAAGTTGCTTGACATAACTGATACAAAAAGTTCACCCATTACCAATCAGAGGGCCATGCTGTAGCTGCTGCCCCTCCCCACTCCTTCCTTTCCCCAGTGGGTGAAGGGGAAATCAAAGCCTAGGGGGAATGGTGAACCTCTCTTCTCCTAAGAGAGAGGTTAACACATACCCTCTTGACTCCAGGGAAGGGAGTGACCAGTGTTGTAAGGAGGTGTTTTAAAAGTGCTTAATAATTGATCACAAAACCTCCATTCTAGGAAAATGATGAAGAGGGCTTGAGTGTGTGTGTGTGTGTGTGTATGTGTGTGTGTGTGTGTGTGTGTGTGTGTGTGTGTGTGTGTGGCCATATGAATAGAAAGATATCATGGAGCTATGATCAGCTTAACGGCATCTATTCAAATACAGTGGAGAGCAGGGAATAAGTGGGAAGAATCATGGATAAATGACATTACAAATCAAGCTCACTCTTGTTGGACTAGGGCCCTTCACCTAAAAAAGGAGGGGGAACATGCAGAGGGGGGAGGAGGAATGGAGAGAGGACACTAGGGTGATTCATGGATATCAATATTCATAGCCCTTGAAGCCAGAAGAATTTCACTACCCTCTATTTAGCAGTATGTTCCTTACTCTCTTTGGTATTTCCAAAGTTCCCTAAACTCTATTCTCTGTAGAGAGATGAGTTTTTAAGAGATTCCAGGTCCCTTGACAAAAGCCATTCTGTCTCTAACATTTGCAGGTCATCCTGTTGATGGGGATGTGATCTGAACCCCTGAAAGGAAAAGACCATGTCTTTGGGATCTGGACCCCAAAAAGGAAAAACCCCTTTCCCACCTGGCTAAATCTCTGGCATTGACCTGAGGCTATAATCCTACTGGTTTTTCATTGTGGCTATGCCCAATCTCCCAATTCTGTTCTGTTACCTCCCAATTGCTCCTGGCCACTTCTCACCCTTAATCCTATCTAGACTCCATTCTTCCTTGGCCACACGGTCCAGGTCCCAGGTGTTCTGTTCACCCCAGTTTACTAGCCACTCCCATCCAGATCTTCTTTAGATCCCTCCTCCAGTCACCCCAAATACTTGGCCACTCCTAGACTCCTCCCACAGTCTTTCTGTATATAAGGTCCATCTTGTCTCCATTAAGGTGCTCAGATTCTTAAAATCTAGCCATGGGCTAGATTTTTTCTGGCCCGCTTGCATTAGCAATACAAATGCTTAGATTCCTTAAGAGTCTGTCCAATATGAGAGATGTTCTAATAAACCTTGTCTTTGGCTGAAAGAAGGCTTGGATTGAATCCTTTCGGGCAGGACCCGCGTATTGTGATTTTGGGGTCCTGGTATCCTTAAACCTCTAAACCTCAACACTGTGATTGGACTATGACTGGATAGGGTTGTTTTCTTGGAGGGAATTATATTTTTCTGATCCAGCTAAGGATAGGGAACCATAGCACTTGTCTTCTTGTACCCTACCTATATAAGGAAATTCCCTAAATGTTTGTATGTCAATAAATCTCATAGACAGATTAACCTTGCAATTTGGTTCTGTTCTTTGAAATTCTGGACCTGAGTACTATATAGGATAAATAAATTTCATACTTGCAACTTATTTCAGTAGTATCCTCAAAAGAAAAATGGGAAATTTGGAGGAGGGAGAGGTTTGGATAGTAGACAGGCAAGATAAAATAATTGTATTTTGTATGTGTTTAGGGACTGACCTGAAACTAAACTACAATTTTGGGAGTGGCAGAATAATGGAATATTATACTGAAAAATAAAAGGTCCAAAGCAGGCTGTACAAAGGAAATTAGTACTACCCAGTGCTTAGCACAATTCCTTGCACAAGAAATGTTTATTGATTGATTACCCCAAACCTACCACTCAGTAGCTATAAAACCCATAATGATAATTTCAGATTCCTAAGTTGAAGAAACTTCAGATATAATGCAGATTCTTAACAAGCCATAAAAAAGAGAGAATTACACAAACAAAAAGGACTATTTTGGTTCCCGTAAAGCTTTTCCACAAAGCAATATAAGTAAGGTAACACTGACAAAAAAAATGAATTGGGACAATCTTTGAATCTAACATTTCTGATAAAACCTAACATCTAACCTGGCAGCTAGGTGGCATGGTGGATAGAGTGTGGGGGTTGGAGTCAGAGTTCAAATCCAACCTCAGACACTTACTAGCTGTGTGACCCATGGCAAATCATTTAACCCTGTTTGCCTCAGTTTCCTGATCTGTAACATGAGCTGGAGAAGGAAATGGCAAACCATTTTAGTATCCTTGACAAGAAAACCCCAAGTGAGGTCACAAATAGTAGGAGATGACTGAAACGACCAAACAACAATACCACCTACCCAAACGTGGAGAGGAAGGGAATAAGCATTCATAAAGCACCTACTATGTGCCAGATGCTTTACCAATATTATCTCATTTCATCCTTGCCACAACTCGGTGAGATAGGTGGTTATTGTCCCCATTTTATATTTGGGGAAACTGAGGCAAACAGAGGTTAAATGACTTAGGGTCACACAACTTCTAAGTATCTAAGGTTGGATTTTAATTCAGGTCTTCCTGACTGTAGGCCCAGAACTCTATCTATAATGCCACCCAGTTGCCTAGCTAAATGAACACAAAAAAAGTACTATTTGACAAACCTTTAGAAAATAAAAACTAGGGAAGGGTTTCATTACTTTAAAAATACACTTGGAAAAATTGGTTGGCAACAAAATTTAGGTAAAATGCAGCACTTAGTGTTGGCACTATACTGTAAAGTTAAAGCATATATTTTTTTTTCCAATTAACAGTGGTAGGCTCCCTAGCAGAATTTCACATATACAATTAGACGTAACAATTTTAGTAGCTGGCTTTGCTTAACTGCTTTTGATATCTTTGTGAAGAGATTTGCTTGGGTGTTTGTTTTGGTAAACCTGTTGGGTCAATTGCAAATATATCAATAGAAATATTCCTGAACCAAAATTTATAGGCTTATCCAACTTGGAATCAGAGGTTCTCCAAGAAGAATTACCTGAATATTGTGTGAAAGTATTTCCCAGTTTATGGCTTCCTTGCTCAAGTCTACTCTAATCGGGGTTGAGACTGTGAGAGCCAGTTATTGAGAGAAGCGCTTGATTTGGCAGGAATTAAGACATCGAGACCCACGCCTTACCACCCCAAGGAGATCCCTAGCCAGAATGTCACAATCACACCTTGTTAAATACCCTGGCAATACTCAGAGCAGAAGGTTCAGTGGAGCCAATATGAGACATTCCTTGTACGTGCTTGAAATATCACCAGGAATTATGTTACAGGATTTACCTCACATTAACTGATATTTGAGTGAGAACCTTGGCTGCCTGCTGACCTGTGCCCCACCTAAGGGAAGCCGACAGCTCTGATAGTACTCAAACATGGCCTCAGTACTTGGGCTGATTTCCATTATGTCTGAAACCTGTTTCCCTATAAATGACAGGGAAGCTGTATCTTGTTTTGTCCTCTATAAATAACAGGGAAACAGATATCTTGGAAGTGGCGGTAAGTCACAGCTGATGTGACTACTATTCAGCCACTGACTGGACTAACATATGATACCCTGGAGGTAATGGGTGAACATATAGCTAATGTGGCACATAGATGCCTATGGGCATAGAATAGCACATTGTATCATGGGAAAGAGAGCAAGTAAATGATTAAATGTTTGTAAAGTGGACCACATGTAAATTGAACTTTGTTTACTAATGTTAGGGTCCATTGCTAAGACTAGAGGAGCCTTGGAGAAGAGTTAGATGATAGTTCTGAAAGCAATCAAAATGGCTCAAAGCAATTTTTCTTTGGCAGTATTGATGGGAAGGCCACGTTGGCTTAACCAGAGACATTCAAGGAAGCATGGAGGGAAAACCAGAGTTAACACAGGTATTAGGACAACATCCATCTCTCAATCTGGGTCAGCAGGTAACCCTTTTAAACTAGGACAGTCTGTTGAACTCTGTTTTCCTCCACCCCAACCCCTTTTAATCATTGAGGCCAGTACTGATATTTTCATAATAGGACAGCCCATCAATGCTATGTAACAGGGCCATAAGATCCTATGATCATAGAGAGAAGGAATTTCAGAGGCCATTTGATCCTCTCAAGACCCAAGAAGGTTAAGTGACTCATTCAAGGTGACACAGTTAAAGGTCAGGTGGCATTTGAACTCAGGTCACCTGTCTCCAGAGCCAGTGGTCTTTCTACTTTTCTCCAGGCTTATACCCCCATAGTGGAAGAGAAAATGGTACAGAAGGGATAAAATGAGGGACATAACCAAGGAGGATGGCCTTTTGGCTGTGGCTGAAGGAGAGAATCCACAATGGTCTATGGAAAAGTTGTTTCCAGGACTTGGTCCATAATTATGCCAAGTTGTCCCTGGAACTTTTGAGTTTATATCACCTCATGCTCAGCATGTGGGCAGCTGAAATATTTTATTTGGAGGGGTGGGATCTCACTTAAGTGGTTCTGATTATTTTCCTCTCCTCTGAGGCCATCAACAGGGAAGCTGCCAGTTAGTTGGGGAACTGGAATTTTTTGCCCTGAAAATTTCGGGCATAGAAGATCCAGATATGGTGAGTTTGAGAAAAGGAGGAAAAGGGATGTGGTTAGAGAATAGATACTTCATTGGACTACAAAGACTAGCCTGTGGTTTTTCTGGACTATAGTAACTGTATATCATACATTATATGTAAAATATACTTTAAAAAATGTCATGCAGTATGTTAATTTGCAGGGACCAACAATTTTTGACTGAGGGGGAAAATGTAGCAAGTTTTGGGATATTTTCCTTTCTCTCCTCACATTTGAGAAAATAAACTGTGTTCCTACCAAGATAAGCTTGGGGATGGATGCAAGTGGTAATTGGGAGAGAGAGTCTGGGGGATAGGGGGGAAGATGAATGGTGTTTTGGATGAGAGCAATGGCAATTAGAAGAGAAAAGGATATTTTGGAGAATTTTTGCCTTCATTTAGTTCAACAGAGAAGGCATAAAGATAAGATTCATTGTTTCTTAGCTTGAGAGACTGGTGGACCACCACTGATTCAGATGTCATTGTGACAGCTATGGGAGTACCACATGCTGGAAGTTAGAGAGAGATACTTTCTTGGGTTGTACTTTGACCTGCTGGAAGTAGAAGATTAGGACTTTTAGGGGTTGGGGACTTTTTTGAAAGGAATTATCTGATTTGAGGCAGTAAATGATTCTAGAAATATATATATATATATATATATATATATATATATATATGTATGTATATATGTATCTTTTGGACTAATAGTTGGCATTCAACTTTTTTCTCCCTTGTTAAAATTTTTTTTTTTTAGTGTTGTCTTGCTATTACGTTACTTCCATTTCTGAATACTTCCATTTCCACTTCCCTGCCAAGAGAGCTATTGTTTATAAGATGATTAAAAAAGAAACAGAAGGATAAAAGGAGTTGAGCAAGAGCAGCCAAGGCATCCAGTTGTGTCTGAGAACATATGTGATATTCCAAATCTCTGCAAAGAGGTGTGGGGAGGTGCGCTATTTTAACCCTACTCTGCAGCGAGCTTGGTCCTCATAATTATATAATGTTCATTCTTATTTTTGTTTTCCTTTCTGTTTACGTTGTTGTCATTATGTATATTGCTCTGCTGGTTCTGTTTACTCTTCATCAGTTCAATATCTTATCATTTTCTTCCTCAATTAATGAAATATTTTTTTCTCTAATATTGGGAACTTCATGCTTGCAAATATCCTAAGAGGCACCATGTGTAGATTTTCTTAGGTTTCTTGGGTATAGGCTTTGGCCTACAGACTGAGTACAGACTGAGAAATTCTCTGAATTCATACCTTTGTGCCAGGAGATAGTGTGTAAAGGTAAAACTATTTGTGACAGAGACTATTAGTGATCTAGAATGAATTTTCTGTACAACAGAAAGCAGGATTTTTATGTGGAATAGCAGAGGTCAGAAGACATAGATAGACCATAAAGGGCATGTAAGCAAGCTGAAGGGTGGGAAAGAGTGAAAAAACACTGGAATCTTATTAAAGTTCCATTAATAATGATTTTCTGCCAGGGCCATGAGAAAGACTTAGTGTCACAATTTTAGTATAAACTGGTAGGGATTGGTAACGATGATACCAGAGGGAACAGAAGAGGACCTTTTCCTCCTTTTGTACCTAGAAAGAATGTTTGGCAACCTTGGTAGCCAAACATTACGTTGTGGCATCGGGAACCCTGTTGCTATTCATGTAGCGAATTGCCCTTTTAAAATAAAATACAGAGATCTTTAAAGTTGTTTGACATCTTTTAAAAATGCATGCCATATTTGCAGGGAAAAAAAGCATACATAGAGACAGGGTGGGACTGTGCCCTGCAAGTAGACCAGGGAGTTTTTAATGTGCCAGGCCACAGGGTGGGGCATGAAGATATCCCGTTCCATCATGTGCAATTGAAATCTGCTGATGTCTTGGAGTCTTTTTTACAGTAGCTTCTCCTGTCCTCAATCACAGCCCAGCCTTGGATTCAGATCTAGGGTCTGTTAATTACACTAGAGACTTAAACTGCTCCCATGTGTTATTAGTGCCTCATTCTAACAAAAACAAAAACATTATAGCCTTGTAGAAAATTAATTGTTATTTCTACTGAAGCAGCTGTACACTTGGCATCTCTAGCTGCTTTGGTCAGTGGGATATTTGCTGGAGTACTGCTCCCTAGCAGACCTGAGGCTATCAATTTGGGAAGCAATTGGCCGTTTTATTTGGTACATTTAAGGGAAGGTTGGTGAAAGGCAGAGAGACAAAGTGGGTGGAGAGTTGGTCTTAAAGTCAGGAAGACCAGGGTTCAAATTTTATTTCTGACACATGCTAGCTTAAGGATCTTAAACAAAGCACTTAATTTCTTAGTGTCCCAGTCAACTTTCTAAGAGTATAAGTTGCAGCAAAGATATCAATCTGCATTGGGAGAGGAAGCTCCTCATCTGGAGCTCTCTACATGAAATCACATATAAAAAAGGATGGGGAGAGAGAGGTCACATGGCTTAATCAGAGATAGGCAAAGGAAAATGGGAGGTGTGGAGTCAGGGCAACAAGGGAAGAGTATAATAGCATTCCTTTCTGAAACAAGGAGCCATCAATTGCTCATTCTGGGACAATGATGGGAGGAATTCTGGGGGAATGATGGAGAAGGAATATGATCAGGTAGCCTTGTGTATTTATTGTTCAATCATTTTTTAGTCATGTCCAACTCTTCTGTCCCCATTTGGGATTTTCTTGGCAAAGATACTGGAGTGGTTTGCCATTTCCTTCTCCAGCTCATTTTCAGATGAGGAAACTGAGGCAAACAAGGTTAAGTGACTTGCCCAGGAACTACTAGTAAGTGTCTGACAAAGAGGAACTCAGGAAGAAGGGTCTTCTGACTTCAGGCCTGACACTCTACCCACTGTGCCACCTAGCTTTTCCTTGTGAACAATGGTAGCAAGGGAAGATAGTCTTGGTAAAGATAGCTCCAGGTCTTGGCGTGCTATTCTACTCAACTGTTGTTAAGACTTCTGGGTCATTTTTTACAACCAAACATGAAAGCAGGTCAGGAAAGTCAACCAGGGTCAGGTATTTTATGAGGAAGGGGAGGAGGGGATCCACTCAGGTGGATCTGATTTCCTTAGTTTCTGATTCTTCAGGTAGGTAACTGGTGATTAGGTAGAAAATTGGGCTTTAGGACATAAAATATTTTATTTATGAAGGGGAGTACCTAGAAAAGGGACAAAACAAGGAAGTGGTACCAGGAAGGAAAATGGAGTGTGGCCAGATCACAGACAATTTAATGGACAGAGAAATGTGAACCCACCCTCAATGTAGATATTTTTTTTTGGACTCCAACAAGTAGTACCCACACATAACTATCTCCCTACCTTTTAAAAAGAAACATTATTTTAATTACTGGGAGTGGTGCAACACACATATAGTCAGTCCCTCCTATGGGGGAACTGAGGGTGGTGAATCCCTTGAATGTTAGAGCACTGAGGGCAATAAGGCTAAAGCACCTTGGGTGTCCATACTAAGTCTGGTACCAGATTAAGCTGTCTAAAGAAGAGTGAACTCATCCAGGTTAGAAATGGAGCAGGTCAAAACTTCAATAAATAATATTTAGCAGTTGGCATTAGACTATTATTATTAGACTCTTATATTTGCAACTTTTTATATAGAACTAGGAAAAAATCAGTAACAGCAACCCAATATAAGATGAACTAACTGATTTCTACAATAGCCAGTCACTGAAGTTAGAAAATATCAGAGAAGCAGCCTCTATTCTTATTAAACATGCTTGCAAAGCTTTAATTCTGTTCATAATTGCTTCCCTCTGTGAATCAAGATTTGCAGGCCTCTTCTCTATTAAATCCCAAGCCGCAAACAAACTGGAAGCTGAATGTGACATGTAAGATTCTCTTTCCAAAAACTACCAAATATGAATGTGATAGAATAAAATTGTGCCATAAGGAAAGATGAAAGGGATGGTTTCAGAAAAACCTGGAAAGACTTGTATGAACCGATGTAAAGTGAAGTAAGCAGAACCAGGAGAACACTTTATACAAAAACAGCAATATTTGTAATCATAATGACTTGGTAATTCTGATCAACACAATGATCAACTATAATTCCAAAGGACCAATGATGAATCATGCTAACATACTCTGGATAGACTCAGAGTGCAGTTTGAAGCATATTTTCTTGTCTTTTTTTTTCTTGCCTTTTTTTTTTTTTTTGGAAACATGGCTAATGCAGAAATTTGTTTTGTATGACTACATATATTTGAAATGGATTTTGTTTTTCTTGCCTTTTCAATGGGTGGGGAAGGGAGAGTGAGGAAGGAGACAATTTGGAACTGAAAATAAAGACAAATTTGAATTTAGAACAGCCAAAAATAGGATGAAAGTGTTGTTTAATAAAAAATAGAATCATGGGTTTCACCTAATGTATTTGACTGTATTCTGATAAACACTTAACAACTTTGTGCTACTATTAGGAATGGCTATTACGTGGCACTTGTGTATCAAATGAAGTTTTCTTTATGAAAACTTTATTGCGTTTCTTAAGAGGTAGTGAGCATGGCATGATAGAGAACTGGCCTCAAGTGCACAAAGATCAAATGTTGCCTCTGGCACTTATTGGACATGTAAGCCTGGACAAGCTTCTCAACTTCTCACTACTCTAGGCAACCCTGGGGGGAAAGGAAAGGGGAAAAGGGAATGGAAAAACACCTATATAATATATATCACCTACTATTTGCAAGGCACTGTGCTAAGAGCTTTACAAATCTCTCATTTAATCCTCACAACAACCTGTGAGGTAGGTGCTACTACTATGCCCATTTTACGGTTGAAGAAACTGAGACAAACATCAGTTAAGTGACTTGTCCAGAATCACACAGCTAGTAAATGTCTGAGGCCAGAAATTGCAGAGAAGTTGCTGACTGCATTGTTGTTGTTGTTTTTTCTGGAAAAAAAAGCACATTTTAAACATTAATTAAAATTTTTTTTTGAGAATTCCAAATTTGAGTGCTCCAAAGTTCTCCTTCCAGTCCCCCCACACTCATTGAGAAAGCAAGCAATATGAAACTCATTATACATGTGAAGTCATGTAAAACATTTCCATATTAGCCATGTTGCAAAAAAATAAAAAGACAAGAAAAATAGAGAAGCTGAAAAACAATTCAGTTTGCTTCAGTTTGCATTCAAGTTCATCAATTCTCTCTATGGAGGTGGATAGCATTTTTCATTATGACTCTTTTATTTATCTTGTGTCATTGTATTGATCAGAGTAGCTATGATCAGTTTTTTTCCCCCACAGTTGATCATCATTACAGTATTGCTGTTATTGTGTGCTATGTTCTCCCGGTTCTGCGCACTTTATTTTGTATCAATTCATCTTAGTTTTCCCAGATTTTTCTGAATCCATCCCCCTTGTCATTTCTTACAGCACAATAGTATTCCATCACAGTCATATACCACAACTTACTCAGCCATTCCTCCATCTAATGGACATCCCTTCAATTCCCAATTCTTTGCCATCAGAAAAAGAACTGCTATAATTTTTTTTTGTACATATAGATCCTTTTCCTTTTCCTTTGATCTCTTTGGGATATACAGACTTAGTAATAGTATTGCTGGGTCAAAGGGTATGCGTAGTTTTATAGCCCTTTGGGCATAGTTCCAAATTGTTCTCCAGATTGGTTGGATCAGTTTTCTATGTGCATATGCATGATAAAGTCTAGAATTTAGTTTACTTTTATATTGAATAGGGGTTATGGGAAGGTATCATAAAAGCCAAAAGGGATTGTAAGAGGTTTGGAGCCCTTGGCCTAAAGCAGAGATTCTTAAAAAACAATAAAATTATTTCTATTGGTTTTTTTTTTTTTACATCACCAGAATCACTTCAAGAGACCATCTCATGTAACAAATAATATTTTTGAAGAAAAAATAACAAAAAACAACATCCAATCAATCAAAAGAATCAATATGTCAAAAAAGTCTGAAAACATTGTTCCACATGTTCCATGTGGAGATCCTTTGGACCTCCCTCCTCTGCAAAGGAGTAGTTATAGGTCATCTTCTCCTACCTCTTCTTTGGGATTTTGCTTGTTCTTTGTAAGTTTGCAGCATTCACTATTGACTGTATGACAGTTAAGTGAATGCCTGAATTGCCTCTTGGGACATAAGAGAACTGGAATATGCATGGACATTCTGAGTTGGTTTACCATGTGATTCCTTTGGGTGCAACAGGACTAGTAAAGTCTCACTACTCCATAATTGACTAGAGGTCCCACTGATTATATTCCCATAATCATATAGGTCCAAGTACCCCAGTTCTATGTATACATTTAACAGATTAGATTTTACAACAGAATATTTACTTTCAAGTTATTACAAGAGCAAATATAAAAACATTTTTCCCAGGGTCTTGGTGGTTTAATGTCCCCTACACCATTTTAGTTTCTAGGGAGGAAAGGGGCATTACACTCAAGCTTAACTGGGTTCCTACACAGCTTTAGTCCCATGAGATTCAAGTTCAACCCTTTCCTCCTCTCTTGCATCCAATGACCCTGCTTCTCATAGTTTCTTCCCTGTTGGGCTGGCTGTGACCTCCAACCTGAAATCCTGGGCTTCAAATCCAAGGTTGGAGATCTCACTCCCTGCACCTAGAACTGAAAAAAAAAACCCCAAAAAACAACAAATGAAACACACCTAAACCCCAACTTCATTTCTCAGGGCCATAATCCTTAAGGAAAGGGAAAAGTGACTTTTGAGTGAATGAGTCCTTCACCCCTGGATGCTGCTAGAAAAGAGAGAGAGAGAGAGAGAGAGAGTGAGAGAGAGAGAGAGAGAGAGAGAGAGAGAGCCAGTTTTAAAGATGCAACCAGTTACAGACCCACCAGATGGAAAGAGACCACTCCCAATCACATGCCTGACCAATGCAGAGTATCTACACCTTTACCACTCCTCTTGTCTCCTAAGAGCAGGTTCCTGGAGTGGATGCCTCCATCTTAGGTATATGCCTAACCCCAATTATAACTGTTTTCCATTCACATTGCTGTAGTTGTTATGTATATTGTGTTCTTGGGTCTGCTTACTTCTGTCTATATCAGATTGTATAAATCTTTCCATGTAGAGCAGAGATTGTTAAGCCTTTTTGGTGTCGACCACATTGGCAATCTCATGAAGCCTATGGAGCACTTCTCAGAAAAATGTTTGTTGCCAATATTAATAATTGCTGGAAATTCTAAGTGTCAGAGGTCAGTAAAAAATAAAGATATATATTGTTTTCCCATCCAAGTTCACAGACTCCCTGAAATCTGTATAAGGACCCAGCTTAAGACCCACCCCCCCAGCCTAGAGGTTAGACCTGTTACTGTGGGTATGAGTAGGAGAAAGGGTTAAGAATCCTAGCCACCTGGTAGGTGGTGTGGCTGTGTGTGGTGGGGGTAGAAATGGAGGTATGGGGAAGTAGAGGGAAGAACCATTACTAATGTCATTGAAACCATGAGAAAACTTGACTCCATGTCTACAGACCATATTGTGCCCAAATCATTCAAGACAGATAGTTGTATAAATTTTTTTCAATGTTCTTCTCTCAAAACTTTTGTTCTCACTTAACTGAACAGAAAGAAAGGAGAACCTGGGGCTAAATGTTTTCTTTTTCAAATATTGTAATGACTGGAGATGATAAAATGGAATTTATTGAGGACAAATATCCAGTGTTGTTTATTGCTAATATACTGGTTGAGGCAAAGAAACTTATCAGACATAGCATCTCTTGGAAAAATTCTAATTTTCAAGAGAAGTCAGGAGACTCTGAACCCTTAAATGAAGAGGAATCAGACCTCAAAGCCCTAGAGATAGTTCTGAACCTTTTTTTTATAGCAACGTGGAACCATCTTCTTGTCCTTGTGGAGATTTGCCATTAGTAGGATTATAGAACTTAGTGCTGGAGATAACCTTAGACATCACTTAATCCAATTCCCTTAGCTTATAGATCTCAGACCTATATAAAATAATAATAATAATGATAATAATAATAGCTAGCATTTATATAGCACCTACCCTGTGCCAGACACTATGCTAAGCACTTCACACATAATTTTATCTTCACAACAACCCTGAGAGGTGGTTGCTATTATTATCTACATTTTATAGTTGAGGAAACTGAGGCAAAAAGAAGTTAAGTGACTTGCCCAAGGACCCACAGCTTGTATCTGAGGTCAGATTTGAACCTTTCTTCCTGATTCCAGGTTGAACACTCTATTCATTGTGCCACCTTGCTGCTTTTAAGCTGCCCCATATACTGTTCTAAACTGACCCCTGAGCTTTGGTCCCATATTGCCAACTGCCTGTTAGATGTTTTGAACTTCAAATTCAGCAGGTCAAAATTGTAACTACACCAAACTTTCATATTTCTGTTGAAGGTACTACTATTCTTTTAGCTAATCAAGTTTGCAATTTTGAAGTCAGTCTTAACTCTCCTATCTGCATCAACCCATTTCTGTAAGTCAATAGCAAAACAAAATCAGAAATAATATACGTATGAGAATGTGTAACAGACAACACAAAGAGTAAATGAGAATTCCCTCTGGGAGTGAAATAATCCAATTTAACCAGAAGAGTCCCAGATCTCACCTAAAGGGGAAATTCCCCAAAGTCTCTAGTATAGCAAGCTATGGATATCGACATAACAGAGACTGCCCACTCCTCTAGATGTCAGCATCTTCTAGGATTTTTCTCCCTTTAGGGGGACTGAAGAGAGGTTGGCAATCACATATCTTTTCTTTTGATCTGGAAGCCAGAAGAACCCAAAGAGACTAAAGAGACTGGATCATTCTTTTCTCCTGTTCTTGCCAACTGCATCCCGCCACTCACACAGGTGCTGGGCATTAAAGTCCATCAGTGAGGAGAGAGTTCCTTACCAGTGGGCTTTAGGGGTTGGATTATATATAAAATCCTCTGTTTGACACTCAAAACTCTTCATTACTTGGCTCTCCTTACCCTTCCAGTCTTCTTACACAACATACCTGTCCTCTGTTCCCATTTCCTAAAGTCCTACCTTCTACAGAGAACCTTTTCCAGTCTTCCTCAATTCTAGTGCCTTACTTCTGTTGATTATATCCAGTTTGTCTTGTATATAGCTTGTTTGTACATATTTGTTTGCATATTGTCTTTCCCAATTGTTCCTTCAGAGTGGGGACTGTCTTTTGTCTTTATATTGCCAGTACTTAGGACAGTGCTAGGCACATAGCAGGTGTTTAATAAATAACTGATTAATAAACGATTCATTCAGTCAAGGAGATTGAATGAATGAGCACCTTTCCATGCATTATTGAACTCACTTGCAATGCAAAATAGAAAAGTTCAGTTTCTCAATTTCTCATAAAGATATTCAGACATATGATCAGTTTCCCTTCTTCCAATATTATCTGCACATGAAACCATTTGAAGCTGCTTTGCATATAACTCACTGTGTTGATTCAGACATATGAAGAGCTTCTAGTATTACCCATATTTTCCCTATCAAATGAGTCTTTTTCCACTTAGCAATTCTATTACTAACCTTATGTAATAAAAATAATCCTTCTGATATAACAGACATGATTTTTGATAAAGTTTGTTTTTGTTTTTTAAAAGTATCATGTTTTCTCTGGAAAAGTTGTTATCTAGCTATCTAGTTCTGCATATACATCTTCATAATGTTTTCATTTAGAAAGTTTCATTCTAAATGAAGCTAAAGCATCAGTGTACAGCAATTACAACTATCTTTCCCTTCCATCAATAGTAGTACTTGTGAATCCCAATGATAAGAATAGAGGACACTACTTTTTTAATTTGTGCTTTTTATTTTGTGTTTTTGTATTTCTGCTATTCGTCTGTCTCTGGTTCCTTGTACTAGTTTCAATTTTTCTAGTATGGTTTTTCTCTTTAAACTGGTTATGTATTTAACCACAACAAAGGAGTATTATTTCACTTTGAAAATAAGACAATAACAATTTGACATTTTAATTTAAATTGTTAAAAATTCAAGTGATTGTCTGTAATTGTTCTTATTTCAATTTTTTAAAAGTTACAACTTTTTGATAAATCACCTTATTTTATTCATTTCAAAATGAATGTATAAGACAACATGGTATTTTAAACTTTCATACAAGGGCTTAGGTTTGATTTTTATACCCTTCACGTACAAATACAGCAAACATAACAGTGACATGACTGTTGGTGGCAGAGTATACCTGGAACAACATTCAACATGTTTTAACTGAAATTTGACCTTTTTTGGACATGTAATATACCATATAATTACTGTGCCACATTCATTGAAGTGGATTTGCTGTGAATCTCACTTGTGATGATTTTAAGTTGAGCTTTATTTCAATGGAAAAAAGTGGATATATATAGGAAATTATGAGTATGATGAATCTAGAGGTGCATAGGAAGATATAGTAACTGATGCAGAGTAAAATAAGAAGAACTATGATAATAATGTACACCACAACTACAGCAATGTAAGTGGGAAGAACAAAAGAAACTTTCACCCGGTGTAACTGTAATGATCAAGTTTGGCTCTTGAGAAGAGTTGAGAAAATGTACTTTTTCTCTTTATTGAGATGGGGCAAGGGTATGGGTGGGTGATATTACATATAATGTCAGGGTCTCTGTGTAGATTAGTTTTATTGAACTGACTTAAAATTTTTTTTTCAAATATGTTAAAAAAACACATTTTGTTGGGTAGGGATGAAGACAATAATATGTTTTTAAGTGAATGTGATTCAAAAACAAAAGCTGTCAATAAATATTAATGTATGGCACAAACACTCGGCTCATTCTCCCAACCCCATGTAGACTGGCAGGTTGGGTTCCCAGAGGGCACTTACTCCTTTTCCCCATTGGGGCTCTAGAGGTAATCCTGAGGGATTGGAGATGATTTTCTAAAACCATTTCTCACAATACCCTAACTCATATGTTTTCTTCATATAACAATCAGCTAGCTGCCATTTCTCCAAAACCAATTAAACAATTAATATCAATTAGTTTTTATAAAAGGATGCTTGCTGATGAGGTATAGTAAGAACCACAGTAGGACAGCAGTCCAGACCAGGAACTTGCTGTCCCCTTTATGCACCCTGGTCTCTGGGAAGAGTTTTATTCTGTGCTTCTCTCCCTTTATGGAGTGCCCACAAAGTTCACTTCCAGATGTGGCATAGCTAAGGAAGAGTCAGTCTCTTGCTTACAGGACTTGGTTGGGATCCTGGATGTTGGGTTTTGTTCATTGGTAGGTTGAGTCAAGCAGGTTGCTCTTGGGGGCTGCCTTCTCACTAGATGTGCCTAATGCTACCACCTTGAGTTGCTGAGGGAACCTTTTATGGCTCTTCAAATCTTTCAAAGCTCACAAGGTCATAACTTGTTCTATTCTGATACTCATCCACTGAAGATCAGGAAATAAAAAAGCACATGGAGAGAAAAGCCACAGCAATACCATGTGTTTACTGCCATAATGGTGACTGATGGGGAGATAAGGCAGCTGCATGGCAGGCCATTTCCACTTCTGTTGACATTGCCTCTACTTCTCTCTCCACCCAGAGGCCCACAACATTTCCTCTTCCTCACTTGAAAGCTATGAGGGAAGACAAAATGAGTTTGTCCACTCTATATTTTTGGACGCACATTCAGTTCTGTCTCAGAATCCATTTAAAAGGTTTTCCATAATCATGCAGTAAAACAAAAGGAAATAGTAAGAGAATACCTACATCTTCTCTGAAACAGGGATGAAAAGGACCCCACCATCATGGATTTCTGGAAGCAGGCTCACTAAGCCTATGTATTATGTGCATATGATATATGATTTAAGGACTGGGACTTCATCAATTAATCCCCCCCATTACATGAGATTTTAAAAAAAATTAATGAAATTAAACAATGGATCTATATAAGACCTATGTATTTAGAAGTTGAAATATTAAATAATAATATATTAAATATTAAATTGGTATCTTGGATATATATATATATATACACACACTTTGGATCTTGGATATATATAATATTAAATATGATTTATTTTTTGCTTCATGCCTCTCCTTCCCCCTCAGTATTCAAGTATCCCTGTAGGTGAGACACACTTCACAGTTTGAAAAATTGTACTCTATGAATGCTTGTGTACTAATGGACATTGTTTAGCAACTCTTCCATCAGTCAGACAGCTGCTAAGGCAACTCTTTCAAGCTCATTTCTTCTAAACCTATTTTTAAATGTACCAACAGATCAAAATACATTTTGAACAGTGAAACAGCATACTTTTCTCCACAGTAGGTCCATTAAGTCTTCTGAAGCCCATATACACTAGTGTTGACTGAAATCATCCTTTAAAAAATCTACTCTTGCAAGTAAGTAAACCTAGAAGTAAGCCAAATAGTCATCAGTGAGGGAACATAAGTGGCATTTCAGAGGGTGTGATCATAGAATTCATGTGTCTTGACATTTTCACAGTACCATAGACAGTACTTTCGTAAGCAATGCCAGTTTGGGAGTAATGCAGTTTGTGATCAGAACCTGGGAAAATAATGCTATAATTCAAATATACATATATATATATAAAAGAACAGCTCTGTTATTACTTTGACATATGGAGCTCCTGGTGAGGAAACTCTTTATACCAGTGTAGATGGGTACCCATTTTGCAATTTATAGTCTTAGTGAGAGTTGCCTGGCAGGAGGTGTAGTAAGAGGTTAAGTCATTTTACTTGCCCAAGGTTGTACAGATAATGATAATAATAAACATTTATATAGCACTTTGGGGCAGCTAGGTGGCACAGTGGATAGAGTGCTGGGCCTGGAGTCAGGAAGACTCATTTTCCCAAGTTTGACTCTGGCCTCAAACACTCACTAGCTATTTGACCCTGGGCAAGTCATTTAACCCTGTTTGCCTCAGTTTCCTCATCTGTAAAATGAGCTAGAGAAGGAAATGACAAACCACTCCAGTATCTTTGCCAAGAAAACCCCGAAGTGGATCATGAAGAGTTGGACACAACTAAAAATGACTCAACAACAGCATATAACCCTTTGTAAATGATTTCAGTTTGGTAGGTCATTTGATCCTCATAATAATCCTGTGAGATGTGTGCCATTATTTGAACTTGGGTCTTATTGACTCCAAATCCAGAGCTCCCTCCACTGTGCTGTCTAGCTGCCATTTATGTGTGTGTCAGAGGCCGGATTTGACCCAAGGTCCTTTAGATGCCAGCCAAGACCAGCTCTCCATCTCCTGCTCTGCACTGCTGATAATTAACATCAGATTTGGTCAATTGGAGGAATGGGAAAGAATGAGTGAGATGTGAGATGATAGCCCTAGCTATGAGATCAGCTAGAATGCTAGACCAATTCTTTCATTTTATAGAGAGATAAATCCTTTCATTTATGAAGGAGATAAAAGTACATGATTTTTGAGAAGTCCAATAAGAACATGGAATAATGTAGAAGAATCAATGGTCTAAGAGGTAGAATACCTAGGTTCTAATTCCATTTTTGCCACTAATGGTAGTGTAATTTGGAGCAAATGGTCTAGCCTCAGTTTCTATATCTGTTCAGTGAGAGGGTTAGGACAGATGATGACTAATGTCCTTTCTGGCTCTGACATTCCTGTGTTTCTAGAAGAACTAATCTGTCAAAATAATAAGGACTGGACTTAAATTATATGGCAGAAGGGACATGAATCTTCCCTATTGTAGTAGGGTTACCTTTCTCTCCCTTAAGTCATAGGTACATGTTCTGGGAGTAGTCAGTGGAAGCCACTGATTTTGCTTTCCCTTTTTTAGTGATCTCTGAAGAATCTTTGGGGAATCTTCTGTGGAATGGGAGGATGGGAGGAGAGGGAGCAGAGGAGCCCTTTAGAGCTCAGGTGTCAGTGGGAAGCACAGTGTCCAAGTGTTGGGGAGGAAGGAGGTAATCAAGATGGATTACCTATGAGCTGACCTAGTGGAAAATGTAGAGGCATTGGAGTGGTTCAAACAAGAGCGGCTCCACAATTATCTGAGGAGACCTTCTGTGTGGAGATCAGGACTATGGGACCTGAGTAAATTAAACAGTCCAGATACATTCTGACTACTGGTTTGGGAAGAGTGAGAAAGTTTAAAGCCTGGAGGCGTTCTGGCCCTGGTTGTTTTATCCCCAAAATATCTGAGACCATCTCTAGGAGAAGAGATGCAAAGTATTATGGAGTTAGAGCAGTGAGGCTCAATTGAGGACAGTAGCTGTAGAAAAAAGGACCTCATCACTAGCTAGGAGCCAAGTGGTGATTGATACCATGAGGACCCAATAAATACCTTATGGTAATAAAAGACAGTGGTAGTAACATAAGGCTGACAGGAAGGAGGCTGGTGACAAAATAAGGCAAATTCTGGACATGGAGGTATAAACCTGAGTCCTTCCCTAATGTATGACTCACATACTGGATTGTACTATAAGTCAATGGTATTATGTAGATACCTGGAGAGGAGGTGTCAGGCTCTTTGTTAAATCCTGAATTCTTTACTCTTGCTGGAAGTCCCACCTATGGTAATACTATAAGTTGTGATGACCGTACACATCTTCCCCTGTAGTGAGGCAGAAGTCTATTGAAAAGGGGAATGGGCAGCCTCTTGATTCTCTATGCACTTGGGTACAAATCCTTTCGGTGTCTCTTGCTCTGTAAATAAAAATGGTCCCATGTTTGATGCTTTTTGAGGCTGAACATTTATAAGGGGGAACTGTTGGCTACTCTTGTGGGAGTGTTATATACAGATATCCCCAGCTAATGCCTGGGAGGGGGCAAATGAACCAAAATGGGGTTAGACTGAAGAGTTGATCACTATACTTGAGGGAGTGCAAACATTTTTTCTAGTTGCTGCTTGGGTGGGATTAAATAAACCAGATATTCAAGAAATCCCTTCTTAAGTGTATCAAGCCCCTTTGTGCCAAGAGAGTCTTTCATATACGAAGTTATGTACAGGAAGATATAATTTGGTTAAATATTGACAAGAACTATAATAATAATATGAGGTGTACTATGATATAATATAATGACTATAATAATAGTTGTGTGACTATGAAATATATTTTCAGATCTTAGGGAAAATTTCTATTTGGAAGAAGAGTTTATTTCAAAGGAAAGGTCATACATTAGATAACATTTGGGTTTCCTTCTAATCTAGTGGTTCTCATTTAGTGGTTCTTGAACTCCTTAGGAGTTTTTGCTACTCGTCCAAGGTGTTCGTGTTAAAAGTTCTTTAATGGTACTTTAAGCAGTAAATAATTGCAAAATATTATAAGTGGTATATTACATTACCTTGGGGATTCACCATACATTTTGTTGTTGTCGAAAGGGGTTCACAAATGAACAAGAAATATTGGGAACCATTGTTTTTACCCCATGATTACATGAGGTACAATGTTTAAATTAGCTAACAAGAAGAGATTTCTTATATAGTTATTAACATTGAAATAAATGGCCAACAGAACATGTATTGCCTTTTCTGGAGACTTTTAAAACAGCATAGAGTCTTATTTATCTGGGAATATATAGGCATAACGTTCCCCAAAGGTGGAAAGAATAGTCTCTCAAAATCCTTTCAAGTGCTCTGGTCCATGAATCCTGGCTCTGCAAATCCATAGTTTATTTGTCAAGATACCACATGGACAGTTCGTTAGAAGAAATGGTTTCAATTAATCCAAGCAGTTCCTCCCTTATTAATTGAGTTCATCTCATTTTCCTTTGCAAGCAGAGAAAATCTGAAAGGAGAATAAAACTTACATAAGCATGGCCAGTATACCCCCTCCAATCTATGGAAAGAGTTCCCAGACTATAGTCTGGCCTCTCTAGAAAAAGGAGGTCATTTTCAGCAACTTCAATTCTTTAGTGTGCCATCTATCTCATTCTCATAGCTATTCCCTTCACTGGTGCAGACTGCAGCCCATCTATGTCTTCTCATCCTGTGTAACTCTTGCCAATTTCCTCCCCTAGTTCCTCCATGAGGCAATCCACCCATTATGCTGGCAACTTTTCAGTTACTTGTGAATTTTCTTCAGCAATCTGGAACCCTTTCTTGAGCTCATGTAGCTAGGTCCTGGGTTCTCTCCAGCAGCCACCAAATGAATGTGAATGCATAGTCTTTTGAAAAACTTTGGTTCTTTTGAGTAGTGGTGACTGACTCTATAAAAGTATGAATTATTTTTTGATACCCAATGTTTTGTAATATCTGCAACTCTTTTCCCCTCCATTATCTGTATAATTGAGAATAGACCACATTGGAAAGAATACATTGCTAGTTCCCAAATCTCAGGACTTCCAGTTACTAAAAGTTCTCTGTTTTTGTGGTTCATTTGTGTCCAACTCTTTATGGCCCCACATAGGGTTTTCTTAGCAAAGATACTAAAGTGGTTTGCCATTTCCTTCTCTAACTTATTTTACAGATGAAGAAACTGAGGCAAACAGGGTTAAATGACTTGCCCAGGGTCACACAGCTAGTAGGTGTCTAAAGTCAGATTTGAACTTAGATCTTCCTGACTCAAGGTCTGGTGCTATATCCACTGAGTCATCTAGCTTCCTCCTACTAAAAGTTACCAGTCAAGATATATTGCTCCTACAATTGCTCTCTCTAGTAGTTTTTCCTCATGCTCTACCTTTTGGAAAACCATTTGTTCAGAGTCTATAGAGTTCATAGTTATGGGGCCCCAAATGTATCACTGATCTCAGTCTTTAGAGCACAAGGCATTATAGAGAGCTGTCTCTGAAGGGGATTCATATTTATCATGGATGTTGAGCCTTAGGGTCCTAAATGCTTTCAGGGACCTTTATTTCTAGGGGCTCAGAGATTGACAGCAGAATCTACCAAAATGGAAATTTCTGGGGGTTGTTACTCTGGGCATAAAGTTCTCTTACCATCTTGGGATGAGGCTAGTCAACAAGCATTTATTAGGCACTATGTGCCAGGTACCATGGTGAGTGCTTATGGTATAAAGAAAAAGCAGAAACAAATCCCACCCTTGAGGAGCTTTCATTATAATGGAGGAATATAACATGTATATAAGTAGCCATATCTAAGACATGTAGAAGGTAATTGGAAGGTAAACTTAAGAGGAGAAGGCACTAGCGTGGAGGAGACGGGGCTGGGGAACAGGAAGGCCTCTTGCAGAAGGTATCATTTCAGCTGAGTTTTTGAGGAGACTGAGGCATTCGTTCTTTATGACACTCAGATGTATCATCCTGACACTTCTACTCACCACTTACATTTGAATCTTTCTTGTATCTGAAATGAACTAGAGGGTAAAATAGAAATTGAAAGAATCCACTGATCACCTCCTGAAAGAGATCCCCAAAGGAAAACTCCTAGGAATATTATAGCCAAATTCCAGAGTTCCCAGGTCAGGGGGAAAATATTGCAAGCAGCCAGAAAGAAACAATTCAAGTATTGTGGGAACAAAACCAGGATAACACAAGATTTAGCAGCTTCTTCATTAAGGGATCAGAGGGCTTGGAATATGATATTCTGAAGGTCAAAGGAGCTAGGATTAAAACCAAGAATCACCTACCCAGCAAAACTGAGTGTAATCCTTCAGGGGAAAAAATGGATATTCAACAAAATAGAGGACTTCCAAGCACTCTTGATGAAAAGACCAGAGCTGAAGGAATAAAAAATTTGACTTTCAAATACAAGACTCAAAAGAAGCATGAAAAGGTAAACAGGAAAAAGAAATCATAAGGAACTTATTAAAGTTGAACTGTTTACATTCCTGCATGGAAAGATGATATTTGTAACTTGTGAGACTTTTCTTAGTATTGGGGTATTTGGAGGGAATATATACATACTATATACATATACATATACATACACACACACACACATATATATGTATATATATGTATATATATATATATTGACAGAAAGCACAGGGTGACTTGAATATGAAGGGATAATATCTAAAAATAAAATTAAGGGGTGATAGAGGATTATACTGGAAGAAGGAGAAAGGGAGAGGTAGAATGGGGTAAATTATCTCACATAAAACAGGCAAGAAAAAGTTTTTACAGTGAAGGGAAAGAGGGAGGAGGTGAGAGAGAATGAGTGAATCTTACTCTCATTGGATTTGGCTTAAGGAGGGAAGGGGATAAGAGAGTGGTGATGATAGAAGGGAGGGCAGATTTGGGGAGGGGGTAATCAGAAGCAAACATTTTTGAGGAGGAACAGGGTCAGAGGAGAGAATAAAAAAATGGGGGGGCAGGATAGCATGGAGGGAAACATAGTTAGTGTTTCACAACATGAGTATTATGAAAGTGTTTTGAGTGACGACACATGTATAACCTGTATCAAATTGCTTGCCTTCTCAATGAGGGTGGGTGGGGAGGAAGGAAAGGAGAAAATTTGGAACCCAAAGTTTTAAAAACATGTTAAAAATTGTTTTCACATGCAACTGGAAAATAAGATATACAGGGAAAGGGGTATAGAAATCTATTCTACTATACAGGAAAAATAGAAAGGGGAAAAATAGAAAGGGAAGGGGTTCAGAGAAAGCAGGGTGATAGAAGGGAGGGCAAATTAGGGGAAGGGATATTCAGAAAGCACACTGTCTTGGGGTGGAGGGAGGGGAGAGATGGAGAGAAAATTTGGAACTCAAAATCTTTTGAAGTGAAAGTTTAAAACTAAAAATAAATTAATTAATGAAAAAATGAAAGAATAAAAAAAAAGTCATGTTACCAGAGAGCTTTCAGGACATCGAAGGAAGACAGTGTTCATGATGGTCTAAGGCAGTGGTGTCAAACTCAAATTAAAACGTGGCCACTTATCCTTACATAAGGACTTCTCCAGGCTGTATAGTTTTCAAATATATCATCTATGTTTTATCATACTAGGGAGGTGACTAGGAAATAGACAGCTTGTTGAATCCAGAAAGCTTAGACCAGAAAAAAAACAAAACAAAACTCCAGCTCTGCGGCTCCCTCACCTCCCCCCCATGGCAATACTGAATCTCTTCCCTTCACATTTTTTCTATCTTTTTGTGCTATTAGAAACCTGGATCTCTCCAGAGAACACTGTATCATTGGCCACATTTTCAAGTACTGGATACTCCTTTTTCCATGCACCAGACCCATTGGAGCAAGAGCAGGCATATTCCTGCCTCTCTATTGCCACCTCCAGACATCTCTTTGTCACCATCATTAAGATTTGCTCTATCTATCCATATTACCCAGTCCAGATCCTTATCATAGTCACCTACCAGACTTTAAGTGATTGTTCTTCCTGTTTTTAGGATTCCATTTTTGCCTGATGGTCTTCTTTTCTGCCTTTAATCCATGCTTTCATACTCAGGACTTCAATATACATGTCATTTTCCCCTTGAACATCTGGCCTTCCCAATTCATTAGCTTCCTTATCTCTTCATCCTACCTCAGCCACCTAGAACAATGGTTATGCCCTTGATTTCACTAGAGCCAATCTCTGTGCAATCTCCATGATCCAGAACATGAAAATGCGCATGTATGGAAGTTTGTCTTGGCAAGGAGGAGGACAACTTCTTGTAAGACAGAGGTAAAGGAGGAGAGTACTAGACTCTGTAATAGCTAATGGTAATACAAAAACAAAACTCAAACGGTCCCTAAACTCAGTGACCCTAAACTCTGTTGGAGGAAACAATGTGCATATGTATATATATAATATATACACATATATGTATACTACATATATATGTAGTAAACATACATACATGTGTACATATATATGTGTGCAATTTTTGGTGGTGAAGGCACTAGCAACTAGAGGAATCAGGAAAGACCTCATGTAGGAGATGGCACTTGAAATGAACTCTGACCAAATCTAGGGCTTCTGAGAGGTTGAAGTGAAAGTGAGGCAGAGTTCCAAGCCTGGGGAGACAAGTTTAGTGAGCACCAGCACTATAAAATAGCTATGAAACTCTTACCAACTGGAGAGAGCTGGACCATTTGAATATGGAGGCACTGCTTATACTCTAAGGAGCTATCCTATGGATGCTTTCAGGTCAATATTGAGTAAAGGGAAGAGGAAAAAGAGATAAGTAGTTACAGTTGGCATCTCCCTGATAAGGGAGTACTGAGACAGCTATTTGTCCATCTGATCCTAACTATAGAGAGACCTGCTGTGTTCCTAGGACATGTATTCAGGAAATGATGGAGAACCTACCAACACTTGTCAAATTTGATTAGTTCTACCCACTTGTGGTGATTCATGTGGACATGAAAGATGTGGCTGGAAGCAATGGCAAAAAATATCATAAAAATTTTGAAATATTGGACAAGAAATTAACAACCTTAAGGGCACAGATGCTATTCTCAATAATGCTGCCAATGAAGGTGAGGACTTCAGAGGAAAATTTGGGAAATGAAGAACTAGCTAAAAGATAGTATGTGATCTTTAGTTTTGGCCTTCTGGACTATACTCACAAATGATAGATTCTTATCTGGAGTCTCAAAAATCTGATAAAAATGTTTTAAACTGAAAAAGAAGGGAGAAGAAAAAAACTGCCCATTTATATGTACCAAAAGAATAGCAACACAGAAGTTGTTTTTGAAGTTAATTAAATGGGATTTCTAAGCTACTAAAAATCACTACAGTAAGAGCTGGTTTAGCCAGTTTAATAACTGGAAATTTATATCAATGAATCCTGTCCTGCTGCCACTGTTACATATACAATAATAATAATTATAATAATATAAGCTCATAATGTGATCTTAAGGCACTGTGGGGTTCTAAAGTGCCTTCTGGACCATCAAAGAAAGAGTAGGGTTTGTTTAGTTTTAATGTTAAGCATACTTTAGTGTAATTTAAACCATTGAAAAATTAAAAAATATATATTTATGATACTATACTACAATACCACAGAGAATAGCAAAAAAGAAGAATGGTAAAGGTGTCCTAAGATTGACAAGACAAAATCCAAGAAAGGAACCATCAATAAAACCCATAGTCTTGGCCATCTATATACAGATGCACAAAAAAATAGGTAATAAAGAAGGTAAACAATTGATCTATTCAAGGAGGCAAATTTAACCTCCTAGATATTTCTTTGTAGAAGAGAGTCATGACTGGAATATGACTTTGGAAGGGTATAATAAAAGGAACAAGATAGGTAAAGGGGGTGTGAGGTGAAGCAGAGTAGTGTATTAAGAAGATGTACTTATGTGAAGAAATCCAGGATCCACAGGGAGGAAGCATAGTGGAGAACATTTAGATGAGGACCAATAGAGGCAGAAACAGAAACAAGATTGTCAGCATAGTATACTAGTATACTATGTAGTATACTATATAGTATACTATAGTATATATGTAGTATACATAGTATGCTACAGACCACCTGGACAGAAAGAGAAAGTGGATGCGGAATCAGAAGGCTGCCTTAGAGGCACTGGTATAGTAGTGATAGGGGGGCTCTAATTATTCAGTCATCTACTGGATTTCTCTCTGTTTCTTTCTCTATGTCTCTTTCCTTCTCTCTTTTCCTCTCTAAGTCTTTCTCTCCGTCCCTTTTTCTCTTTCTCACTATTTCTCTTCCTCTCTCTTTTTCGTCTGTCCTTCTCTCTCTCTCCTCCCCTCTGTCCATCTCTCTCTCTCCTTCCATCTATCCATTTCTCTCTCCCTCCCTCTCTTTTTTCCCTTCTCCCTATCTCCTTTCCCTCCCCTTTCCCTTTTTCTAGCATTTACTTATTTTATTTTTTTTTAAAGTTTTTATTGTTGTCTTATGGTTTTTCATATAATTGTAATTTCCCCCAGTAATCCTCTCCTTTCCCCTCCTAGAGAGCCAGTCCATATAACATATAACAAATGGTGAGAAAGAGAGAGAGAGAATCAGCATAACTGATTAATACATCAAAAAAGTCTGAAAATACGTGCAATGTACACCACTTTTGGACCTTCTACCTCTGCCAAGGGACAAGAAGGTGTTTTTTCTTATATCTCTTTATTTGAACCATTCTTTTGTTCTTTATGATTCTGTGATGTTGACTTTTTTTTTAATGGTCCTTTCCATTTACATTGTTGTCATTGTATATACTGTCATCTTGGCTCTGTTTACTTCATTCTGCCTTTGTTCATATATATATATATATATATATTTCTATGTGTCTCTGCATTTATCACATTCATCTTTTCTTACAGCACAGTATAATATTGTGTTATATTCATGTGATACAATGTGTTTAGCCATTTCTTACTTGATTGGCTTCTACTTTGTTTTCTGTTTTCAGTTACCACAAAAAGTATTGCTATAAATATTTTGGTATATATGAGAACTTCTTACTTTTCAATGGCCTCCTTTAGTATAAACCTAGTAATGGGATCTCTAGGTCATTGGACATTTTAGTTATTTTTTTTGCATAATTCCAAATTGCTTTCCAAAATGATTGGACTAATTCACAGTTCCACCAACAATGTGCTGGTGTACCTATTTCTGGAACTCTTTTTGTGCCAACAGAGAGCAGTTACTGATTTTTTGGTTTGCCTTAATGATAATTTTGTCCTCCAAAAGTTGTAGCAAATGAGCAAGAAGAACACTTGTTCTCAAAACAAAAAAGATACTTTTTGGTTTTGACATATCAGAAGTCCAAGAAAATTCCATTACAAACTATATGTATACATGTATATGTGTATATAGATATATTTGTATATATATCTATACACACACGCACACACACACACATATACACACACACACATACACACAACAGAAAACAGAATAGTAATAGAAAGGAGATGTGTCCTTTAACTTTCGCTATCTGGTATTGACATTTAACAAGAAGATTTTTTTTCCCCAACCTTAATTTCACTTAATTTAAATTGTTGCAATAATTATATATATTCTTTTTATACTACTTTTGCCCCTATTCTACCTTATTTGATACAAGTCTTTTCATGTTTCTCTAAATTCTTACAGACGATGAATATTTTATTACATTCACATACCATAATTTGTTCGACCATTCCCCTATAAGTGGGCACGTATTTTGTTTTCAACTTTTTAAAGATCAGTTGTTTTGGATCTGATTTTCACTAACAAGGATGACCGGGTGCTGAAGTAAAAAGGAGGGGAACTTTGGAGGGAAGTGACCACTTCAATTTAGAATTTATAATAGAGGAAAGGAAAGCTAGGAACAGTCTAACATTTGACCTAGAATATTGGGAAGCACATTTCCAAGGCAGACAAGTTGGGTGAAATGATTTCTAAGGCCCCTTGTATTTAGAAATTCTGTTTCTTGAATGATCACAGTTCTAATAACAGCATTTTCATTATAAATATGTTATACTTCACTTTGCTTTTTGTTCTAGCCTTTTAAATTTATACAGGATCTTCCCTCTTCAGCATAATTGGGAAATGGGGCATCCCCGTTCATTAAATATTTTGGTTTATTGAATATTATTGTGAAGACAACAATGTAAACTTCCCAAGAGCAGAGACTTTGTATTCCTTAGCACAGTGCCTACCACATAATAGGTACTTAATATTTATTTATTTATGTATTCACTGTGATTTCACTGGTATGGGATCTCTTTCCATTAACCTAAAACACAAGTCACTTAGAGATTAAGTGACTAATCCATGGTCACGTAACTCCTTGTCAGAAACAAGACTCAAATCTAGGGCTACAGACTTAGTACTCCACTGCCTATGCCACACTGCCTCACTCAAGTACTGTAGTGCCAGAAATATGGGACAGTTAGGTGGCACAGTGGATAGAGTACCAGCCCTGGAGTCAGGAGGACCTGAGTTCAAATGTGGCCTCAAACACATAACACTCACTAGCCGTGTGACTCTGGGCAAGTCACTTAACCCCAATTGCCTCACCAAAAAAAAAAAATAGTTCCAGAAATAGATATATTTTCAGTTTGCATTGATTTAAGTCATAATAAAATGTGCTTGACACTAAAACTAAGCAAACTCTAATTTTTCTTTGATAATCCAGAAGGCACTTTAGAAAATCACGTCATTATCCCAAGCATATATTATCATTTTAGTGTTTGTAATAGCTGTAGCCTCAGACACTTACTAGCTTGTGACCCTGGGCAAGTCATTTAACTCTATTTGCCTCAGTTTCCCCATCAGCAAAAATGAGCTGGAGAAGGAAATACCAAACCACTCCAGTATCTTTGCCAAGAAAACCTCAAATGGGGTCATGAAGAATTGGACATGACTGAAACTATTGAACAATAACAACCATAGCTGCAATAGGGCAAGATTCATTAATAGAGATTTCTAGTCATTAGACTGACTCCACCAGCTATTAATGTAGTCATAACCTTCATTTGCGTGGAAGTCCCACTTAAGGAATCTCTAGGAACAACTGCTGGTGAGGACTAGACTCCCAAGTTGAACCACAGGCGTCTTTATCTGACTGGTCTGATTACACCTCATTTTTTTTAGATGGCACGCCAATTCCAAGGGAAGGGTCTATAATCCTATTTCTTTATTTTCACTATACCATCAAAGGCTTCAAAGGTCTTGCCAAGTGCAAAGTCAGCAGCTCCCTTTTGGGCATAAGAAATGAGATGAATTATGCAAATACACTTCTGGGGCTATATCAGAAGAAATAGATCAAATTTTTAGGAGGGATGTTTTATCCAGAATGACTTTTTTAGAACTACTTTCCTTCTGTGAGAATTGTGGTATTGTGAGATTGTTGGTCTTTTGTTTTTCTTTAATTCAGGCAAGGCTTCAAAGGAGAAGTTTATGCATAAGACGTCAAATATTTTGGTTCATCTTATAGTTTTCCGGTTTTGGAGGAACTAATCTGTCATCAGACCTTTTCCTATCACTCTGGGCAATCAGTCATCTAAATACTCCAGACTAGGCAAATCACATAAGCCTTGCTTACAAAATCTGGTACAAATTAATGGACTGGAATGGTATCATTAAAAGACAAAGCCATTTTCTTTAAACATTTCTGAACTATAGGGAAATACCATTCATGACTGTTATGTCTTTTGTCTTTGGGTCCCAGCATCTATCATAATAAAATAATAATAACAGAATAACACTTTAAGATTTCTAAAACTGTTTGAAAATATTATGTCATTTGATTCTCACACCAATTCTGGGAGGTGGGTGTTATTAGTATCCCTTTTTAAAATATGAGGAACCTGGGGCTTAGAGAAGGTTAGAGACTTGTTCAGGGTAGTACAGCTAGTAAGCATCTGAGGCAGGATTTAAACTTGGATCTTCTGGACTCCAAGTCCTGTCCTTCATTCTCTGCAACACCTAGAAGGCACTTTATGCTTTTTAAATGTTTCAGTTACCTAACTTTTACTCCTTGTCATAGACTTGCTTCTAAGTGATGGGATAACCAATGATTAATAGTCTGGGCATAGTAGAAAGAGCAATGGAATTGGATTTAGAAAGAAATGGGTTCAAATCTTGCCTCAGACACTTTACTAGCTATGTAAACTTGGACACAACACTTCATCTCTCAGACTCAGTTTCCTCATTTGTAAAATGGGGATAATAATAGTCCTGTCAAGTCAACAAATGTTTATTAAGTATTTACTATGTGTCAGGCAATGTGCTAAGCACTGGGTATACAAAGAAAGGCAAAAACAAAAGAAAAATGCAAAAATAGTACTTCTCAAGGAGCTCATAGTCTAATGGAGGAGAAAACATGCAAACACAACTATCTACAAACAAGATTTATACAGGGTAAATTGGAGATGATCTCAGAGAGAAGGTACCATGATTAAGAAGGACTAGGAAAGGCATCTTGCAGAAGGTAGGACTTTAGTTGAGATTTGAAGGAAGCCAGGGAAGTCAAGAGGTGAATATGAGGAAGGAGAGAGCTCCAGGAGGACAAGCAATGAAAATGCCCCAAGTCAGAATATGGTATTGTCTTGTTCAAGGAACAGCAAGGAGACCAGGGTCACTGGATCTCAGCGTACAATTCTGGAGAGTAAGGTCTAAGAAGTCTGGAAAAGAAGGAAGAGTTGTGAAGGGCTTTAAAAGCCAAGCATAGGATTTTATATTTGATCTTGGAGGTAATAGAGAGCACTGGAGTTTATTGAATAGGGTGGAAGGAAAGACATGGTCAAATCTGCACTTTAGCACCTAACTCACTGGGTTGTTTTGAGGATTAAATGAGATAATGTACGCAAAGTGCTTTGCAAATCTTAATATACTATGTAAATGCCACCTATTTCACAATCCTGAAGTGTATTTTCATAATGTTCATTTGTTTCTCATAGCCAAGAGGGTCCACAGTGAAATGATGTCACTGTATTAAATTTAACTCTCTTATTTCAAGGGTTCACAAATGGGAACCCACACATACTCAAATTGGGCTGTGGTTTTCTTATTTCCATTTGTGGTTAGCCTGAGGTAGAATGGGCTATCCTAAGATATAGTGGGTTCCTCCTTATTGGTGGTCTTTGTTTATTCAGTTTTATTTTTTTAATTTAATTTTTATTTTCAGTTCCAAATTATCTCACTCCTTCCACCCCCCCTCCACTTTCCTATTGAGAAGGCAAAAATTACAATATCCATTATACAAATGAATTCATGCAAAACATATTTCCATATTAGTCATGCTCTGGAAAAAAAAAGGAAAAAGAGAGATAAAAATATGCTTCAATTTGTACTCTGAGTCCATCAGTTCTTTATCTGGAGGCAGACAGCATGTTTGATCATGAGTCCTTTGTAGTTGCGGTGGATCATTGTATTGATTAGAATCACTAAGTCTTTCACATTATTATTTTTATGATATTGCTGTTACTATGTAAATTGTTCTCCTGGTTCTGTTTATCTCACTCTGCATCAGTTCATATAGGTACTGGTAATGACTGAGTGAGGGCTGGAAGACCATATGTTGAGGACATCGTAATGGGGGTTCCATTCAGGTACAAGTTGGACTAGATGTCCTCTGGGGTCTTTTTCAAGTTAGACATTTTATGGTTCTGTGAAATTCAGAGAAGATTTTTGAACAAAATGCTTTAGTAGTGATCCAAGTAACAGGTGATAGATTCCAACTAAGAATTGATACAGGTCCAGCCTTGGAGTCAACATCCATGTTACTTCTCTGCATCTGTGGAGAAAGTTTCCAGACTGAGAGTTTCCTTCTTTGATAACATCACATGTCTGGATTATTTCCCTTTCTCCTCCTAATCCCCAAGACATGTTTACTTATATTGAACTTGTGGTTTACTGCAAAGATCAGAGTTTTTCAAACATTGCTGTTTTTAGATTACAAAATTCTGTAGTCAATGGAATGAATCCCCCACCCCCTCAATTTGAATATTACTTCTTAATCAGTCAACTCCTTCTGTTGGTGGTGGACTGACAAAACACTGGTATTTGGGGAAACAAAGAAACTTGAGGTTAGAGATCTGTCTCTGAGCTCATCTCTTGCTACTCTTAGTAGAAAGAAAAATGACCCGATTAATCATCTTCAGTGAAACAGAATATTTTGCATTTGCATTTCTTTGGAGAGTAGCTGGGAGTAGTGATACTAGGAAATCATTGAAGGGCTTTGATACCACAGATTCCTTGTACACCCAAAGTAGCAAGTAGTGAGAGCTAGAAAAAAAAAAAAAAAGCCAGTCTTTGTACAATTTTTAGGGAAAGACTCACTGGGACCTGTATTTTAAACAGGAAATTAATTTCAGTCATGCAGGTACGAATCTCAACTCTCATGCCTCCTCTTTTTGATTTCATTAAAATTCCTAAATTTTTCACTATGCTCAGTCACTATTTCTTTGTATAGACTTAGAAATTCCAATGCCATCTTATGCCAATTCTAACCTTTTGGTCCCATTTCAGTGTTGTATTCCATTTGCCAAAATAGCTGTTACTTAAAGAAACTGTTTCCTCTAATAGCATAGCTACATTCTTCTAACGATAAGTGCCTAATCATAGTTAACTCCATTCCTTTGGATTTTTTTTTTGATTTGAGTTTTCTTCTACAAAATGTCTAATATGGAAATGTTTTACATGATTGCACATGTGTAACCTATATCAGATTGTTTACCGTTTCAGGGAGGGAGGAGAGAAGAAGAGGGATGGGGAGAATTTGGAACTCAAAATTTAAAAGAAATGAATATTTAAAATTGTTTTTTTACATGTAATTGGGGAAAAATAAAATATTATTAAGAAGAAAATAAAATCAAGGCAAAAAAAGTTACATGCACTCATTTAGGGAACTCTTGTACATTTCTCCTAATAGAATGTAAGCTCTTGGATGGCAGGAATTAAGTTTATTTTTGTCTTTTTTTAACCCCAGCATTTCTAGCACAATGCCTGGTACATAGTAGGTATTTAATGAATTATTGATTGATTGATTGATTGATTACCTCTCCATTTACCCAAACAATCCTTTTAGGATCATAGAATTTGAGCTAAAAGGTGACCAAGTTCACACCTTTCATTTCACAGATGAGGAATCTGAGGTTCAAGGTTGAATGGCTTATCCAAAGTTATTCATCAAGCCTCCTGACTCCTGGTCCCGTGGTTTTTTCCAGTATATTATACAGTCAGTATGGTTGAAAATATAAATGTAACAGGGTAATTGCTCTAGAAAACATAGGTGGCTTATGATATAAGCTTTAGGATTTTGTGGCAGTTGTTTAGAGAGAGCAAGTTAAGCTGTGGCAAATTAACTGGCTTGTTGTTTTGAACAGAACTTGTCCTGGTCAGGTGTGGGGCAGCAAGCCTATAATCTGCTCCTTGGGGAGGCTGTGGCTGGTGGATTGCTTGAGTTTGGAAGTTCTGAGCTGCAATTATGCTAAAACTTGTAAGGTTTCTGAACTAATCCCAATAGCTATATGGTGAGCCCCCAGTAGTGGGAGCCTGCCAGGTTACCTAAGCAGGGACAATTGTGCCCATTGGAAATGGAGTGGGTCAAAGCTTTTGTGCCAAAAAACCCTGGGATTGGGCCTGTAAGTGGCTGCTACACTTCTAGCCTAGAGAGAGAATCAGTTTCAAAGAACAGAAAAAAATGAAAAACTTTAGAAGTTGCTCAAATTTGGTAAAATTTCTTCTAACTAAAATGGAATTTTAGAATTGTACTTTTGTACTTTATAATAATACTTTCTGAAGTCAGAGGTAAGTGGTAGCAAAAACAAACTTATATCAGCTAAAGATAAAAAATTATCTTTTTTTTTTTTTAAGGCAGCAATTTATAGACTGTGCCTTGGGATCAATACAGGCTCAGTCTAACCTCTTATTACCTCTTAAAGCTTTTATGCACTACAAGGATCACGAATATTTATGACAGTCTTCTGTGTTGTGATAATCAAATTAAAAGCCAATGAAATGACTGTCAAATTGAATTCGTCATTAGTGGATCCTGGGATGTGTAACCATAAATGCTAGTAAAAAAGTAATGTACAGCATTAAGTGAAACATCTCTAAAACTTTTTTTTGTTTTTCATTTTGTACAGAGCCTCACTGTGCAAGTCTCCTATAGAGCCATATATATATATATATTGAGGTAAGGCTCTTTTTATATAGCAGTACATGTGTGAAAATATAAAGAAACTTATTATTAATATAGTAGTTATTGATCAATTAGCTGTCTGTGTACACTAGGGTCACTGTCTTATTAGAGCAATGATCAAAATAAATAAAAAGCTAAATGAATAAAAGAAATATGCCTGGTAAACAATTAAAAAAAACCTTAATTTGATCTATTTAAATAAGTTGTTGATGTTAGAATATGAATGGAGGAAAGAACATTGATGCTGATTATACTAATTTAATACAGAAGTTTAACCAATGCAAATCAATTGTGATAACAAGTAAAATAAAAGAGCCTAAAATGCTTCTGTCAGAAAACACTTGATGTACTTGCTAAGCAGAGAAATAGGGAGCCATGGATAATGCTGATTTAAACTATACACTCAATGGTAAGATATCATGGATGACAAAGGTAGATTCTGAGTAGTATTGTCTGATAAGAGAGAAGTAGAAGATAAAACCAGTTTAAAGAAAAGTTAGTGAAATATCTAATCAAGACAAGTCATCCTGGAGGGTATTTAAGAATGAAACTGGAAGGAGGATTAAAAAAAGAAGAAAGAAAAGATCTGTAAAGTTTTTTTTTAATAAACATCTCTTTTCACCAATAAAGGTATTGGAGACACTGTCTTCTGTATGTTCTTATGAAAGAGGTGAAAAATGGACTGAAGAGAATAAAAATGGGAAAATACCTGGATTAGGACAAGTAGACACAAAGGAAGTGGCACTATTGTGAGAACACTGAGGGGCCAGTTTTGAGGTATCTGAAGGAAGAGAACACACCAAAATTATGGAAAAAAATCTCAGGCTTTATTACCATGAAAAAAGTGACAGAGAATATCAATAACTACCGAACCATATCTACTTTCTAAAGTATAGAAAAGTATAGAATAAAGGAGAAGGGAATAAGCATTTTTATAATGCCTACTATGTGCCAGGTACTGTGCTAAACTGTTTTTCAAATATTATCTCATTTGATAATTTATTTTCTACATTCATCGAATGTTGAAGTTATTAATAGGGAACATAGGATCTTACAGGTGATGTTGCACAGTAGGTCATATCTTTACTGTCACATAATTCTCTGAAAGATGTAAAGAATACAAGATCTGGCTTTGAGGACTTAACAAACTATTAAAAAAATGATTCTGTAGAACAAAACACCATCTAGCAGGTTCCTTTCCAACAAGCTGCTTCTCATGCTTATCTTGAAATTATATAATATTCCTTGAAATACATTACAGAGATGACATTCCCTTGCTATCTGAAGACTAATCTAATCTAGCTAACTCCAAAGAGAGTCATCATTAATTGGCCAATTACTAGGTGATGAGTTTTTTACTTCAGTGATTTATGAAACCAAAAAAAATGTCCAATTTTGTATCCCATGCAGTGGATAGAGCACTGACCCTGGAGTCAGGAGGACCTGAGTTCAAATCCAGCCTCAGACATTTACTAGCTGTGTGATCTCAGGCAAGTTACTTAACCCCGATTGCTTCCAAAATTTTTTTTTTTGTATCCCCTAGCATAATGCCAGGTATATAGTAGAACAGTAGGGCTGGATAGTAGGTTCAGTCCAAAGCAGTAGTTGAACTCAAGTCCTAGAGATGGGGAGACTTGAGTTCAACTACTGCTTTGGACTCTTCCTAGTTATGGGATTGGACAATTGGCCTCAGTTTCCTTATCTATAAAGTGGAGATAATGATAGTACCTACATTGAAGGGTTGTGAGCATCAGATGAGGTATTATATGTAAAGCACTCTTCAAGACTTAATGCACTATATAAATACTAGCTATTATGATATAATGCTTACTGATTGAGTAATTGATTCATTTTTTGTAGACCTATTCCTTTTGTATAATGATGGTTGCAGAGTGTCAGAAAAGGGTCCAAAGGGTACCAAGAATCACATAGCTTTTAGATTGCCCACAAGGCACTCTAAATGTGAGGAATTTGCTCAATGATGAATGAATTGATGTCCTATTTGAGAAACTGAATCATGTCTGTATAAACACTACTGTCATAAACAAAACCAGAAGAGAAGGAAATTGTAGCTAAAGGGAAGGATGACTTCCAGGCTCTCCTCAGAGAGGCAAACAAAAAAGCTGGCAGTGTTGGTTTCATCATGTGCTGAGATATGGCAAGAAACATTTCATGGAAAACTTGGTCATCTTGCTTATGAGGAGCATAAACAAAAAGACCACCATGAAGATAATTGTAGCTTGTATGCCAACATCTGTTGCAGAGGATAAAGAAGTAGACAAATTCTATAATGAATAATGTTATATAATATATAATATAATAATCATAATATAATATATAACATATTATTATAATATATAATCATATATTATGAATCAAACAAAATCCTGCAAAGCATTTCAACATACAGCTTGATGTATGGTGACTTCAACCCCAAAGTGAGCATTGTAGAAGATAGTAAAAATTTGTTGGAAAATGTGGTTTAGGATTGAGAAATGAAAGAAGGTAAAGACTTATAAACTATTCAGAAATCTTAGGACCATTTATCAGGATCACTTTCTTTATGAAGAAAAGCAGAAAGCACAATGCAAATACCAAACAGAATCACAAAAAACAGTATTTTCAGAGGGGATAGCTTCATCCCTTTGACTTTTCGTGTATGCATTGCTGGGCTATTGTCCTTAGAAAGGCATGGACTTCATTGAGAAGGCCCTATAACATTTTGGGGCTTGATGCAGCAAGCACAATGTCATCTAGAAAAAAGAATATTTGGAGAATATTATCATTTATAGGCAATTTTTTTCCATTTGGATTCTGTTTGACATCCTCTACAATAGAGATGAATATCTTTCACAAATATACATCTCCTTTATGTGATACTGATAATCAAGAGATTGCTAAGAAAAGTTAACTTTGTGGTTTTAGCTATCAGAGTATTTTATGATCTTAATGTGGGACACCTTGCTAGAGAAACACCTTTAAGTTTACTTTTTATTCTTTGATCAATAAACAGTGTTCTGTGATCAGTAAACATAGTGGAGTCTTGTGTTCTCTACAAGACTATAATTATGGTTAATTGTGTGATGGTAAATATGTGATCTTTGGTAAAAAATCATCTACAAGAATGTAGCAAGACTGTTCTCCACATGTTGCATGGGGGTGTCATTGTGTACCTCAAAGGGAAGCAAAATCGGCATCTTTAGCCTCTTCTCCCCTCACTCTTCTCCAAAGGGTAAGCTGGGAAGCAAGAGGTAGAGTTCAGAGGCTGACCATTCTGTTCTCCTCAGAGAGAGAGAGAGAGAGAGATAGAGATGTTACTAGCTTAGAATAGTATCAATCTGCTCCCTTATTGTTAGTATAGGGGATGTGTCTTTTGGGTTCAAGATAAACTTGTGATTACTATTTATTAATGGGGAAAAGGGGGACCCCAAGTTCTATAGCCAGGACTTGATTTCCTTCCCATTAAATGCCAGTTCCACAATGAATACACATAGCAAATAGCAAAGAAAACTATTTAACCAAGTTGATAGAAAAACAGAAATCAGAGAAAGTATGGACCAGACAATATATACCAGATGATAGAGAGTAAAGGAATTCTCCCATTGGGAGTGAGGTAACTCAGCTCAACCAAGATAGAGTCCCAGATCTCACCCAAGGGAAAATTCCCCAGAGTCTCTAATATAACAAGCTTTGAATAAGGACATGATAAGAGTCTGTTAACTCCTCTCATGTCAGTTTCTTGAGGTGAGGTTGGCATTGTCCATCTTTTCTTCTGAAGCTCAAAGGCAGAGGAACCAACTCCAAAGCATAAAGAGCCTGAGAAGAGACTGGGTGAGAATGAAGAGAGAATCTCTCTTCTTTCCTCACTTCTCATCAACTTTGGATCACCCCTCACACAAGTGTGGGTCATTGCTCTTCACCAGTAAGGAGGGAGTCCAATGGACTTTGGCTCTTGAGTTAAAAAAAAAAAACATATATTTTTGTAGCACTTTAAAATTTTACAGGAAACTTTCCTTAAAAGAACTGAGCAAAGGAGGTAGTACTAGTATCCCTGTTTCCATTTTGCAAATGAGGAAACAAAGAGTTTGTGGGAGGAGATGAGCAAGAATCACACAGGGCAAAAAAGCAGAGATGAGTAGCAATTTACATTGGTTGAGGTACCCACATTAATGAAATTATGCATTTATTCAAGTATAAATGTGTATATATGTGCATATATCTATACAAAGAGAGAGAGAGAGAGACTCCCTTATGTATACACATGTGTGCAAATATGCCAATGCCAATCAATGATGAATCAGTAGCTCTGTCTATGCTGATTTTTTTTTAACCTATATAACTGATGACTATAGTGTTCTTAATTAGGGATATGTCAACATTCAATAAAAAAGATTCTAAGGTCATAAAAATTATACTTTTGTTTTATCCTTTTGTTCCCCAAATTAATTATTTTTTAAAAATCCTTTAGATCTAGTAAGAACCCCAGGGATAATTAAAGAATCCATTAAATTGAGAACTGAAGTGTCAAAACAGACCCTACTAATTAGGAGAGACAATTCTGGACTCAGAAGACCTGGTAAGGGTGATGAATGTACATTTTCTTAAATGCAATAGAGAGCCACTGAAGATTTCTGAGATTGACATGGTCAGACTTGTGCTCTGAGTTTATTTTAGGGAAGGTTATATTTCTGGGAAGGATGAATTGGAGAGACTGGAGGGTGGGAGACCAATTAGGAGGCAATTATAGCCATGGAGGTGAAAGGTGATAAAGCCTGACAAATCCTGTGGCTATGGGAAAGCAGAAAAGGAGACATACGTAAGAGATGTCACAGAGCTAGAAATGACAGAACTTGGTGGTTGATTGGATGTTGGTGGGGAAGGACAAGGGAATAAGGGAATATGTCTCTTACTATGAGCCAGGCTTTGTACTAAGCACTTTACAAATATTATCTCATTTGATGCTCAAAACAACCCTGTGAGGTACTATTATCCCTACTTTCCAGTTGAGGAAACTGAGGCAAACAAAGTTTTTAAATGATTTGCCTAGAGCCACACAGATAGTGTTTGAGGCTAGATTTGAAATCCCTTGAATTCGAGTCTTCCTGACTCCAGGTCCAATGCTCTATTCACTGCAACACTTAGCTGCTTGTTAGTAATGAGCTGGGTAGAGAATAGTCAAAAATATCTCCAGGGTTTTAAAAATGGATGCCTGAGAGGGTGGATGGTGATGCCTTTGACAGATAGAAAAGTTTGGAGGAAGAAGTAGATGTAGAGGGCAGGTTAGATAATGAGCACTATTTGGTACATGTTGAGTTTGTCAGATGCCTACGGGAATTTTGTTGGAGATACAGCAGGAATTTGAAGACAGAGGATTGTAGTTTAAAGGAGACAATCTCAGGGTCCCAATTTATCCTGTTGGGCCAGACTATCCAGATCCCACCTTATAGGCTACCCTCAAACTTTGAGGTAGCCCCTAAAATCACTTGGTCTCCCTAGGGACCTCTCAAACTAGGGACTGCCCAGGGTTTATTGTGATTTCTGGGACTATGGGAGAGCAACATAGGCCAGACCAGGTACACCAGACCATAATGCTTGGAATGGAACTGGAACCAAGGTGTCATCTGGATGTGGAAGAAGAGAGCACTTGCCACTAATCAGTCCTTCACTTTCTTATCCTAGGAATTTATTCGTGGAACCTGTAGGTCTATTATGTGAAAACAGTCTCTTTTTTGGTAAAAAGGCTAATTATTCAAACAACAAAAAATGTATTATGCACAAAAATCTGTTTTGATTTTTAAAATAAATAGCTTTTGGTCAGACACTGAAATGAACAGATTTCACTGCCAACCAAAGGAATTCAAGAATTTCACTCCTACTTACTACCAAAAATATTATTCTGGGTCCATAGCATATGTGTTTATTAAGCTCCACTATCGTATATTATATCAATCTCCTCCTCAATCATCCTTTCACTGAGGAAAATACAAAAGGTTATCAAATTTCTCCAATTCATTAGAATCCCCAGGCAATGGATGTTGTTAGGTCTTTGGAACAGACATCGAACAGGTCAGATTAACACTGGAATGATGCTATTGATAATCCTGAAACCACAAAGGAAATAAACATTTTCTCCAAAACACTTTTTGTCCTTATAATGTCAGGAAATGGGAGTCTAGGATGTCCCAAGGGGGCAGAGGTTGGGACAGAAGTTGACTCTAGGCCAAGTACTGAAGAAAAAACTAGCAACCATGCTTATAAAGCCAACAAAAAGATCCTACACAGTTCCTAGCTATTTTGAAGTGGCAAGACCATGTATAGGGTGGAGGAATGAAAGCCTTGGCCCAGGAATCATCATCTGGGGCTCCACTTCATCATGGAGAAGTCAATTTTTCATTGACTTGTGCTGTGCAGTGGTAGTACTTCTGCCTCATTGAAATGATTATGTCTTGTGTGGACTGGTCTTTCTTGTAAAAGAGAATGAGAAAAGTCGAGAAGTTCCTCTCCACACTCCAGGTAACATAGGACAATTAAGTATGCCTTAAAAGGGGGAGAGGGGTCAGAAGGACTCATTATTTGACAAAAAGTGCTGGGAAAACTGGAAAGCAGTCTAAAAGAAATTAGGTTTAGAACAACATCTCACACCATATACCACAATAACTTCCGAATGGATGCATGACCCAGATATGAAAGCTCACATCATAAAGACATTAGAGGATTAAGGAATAAAATAACTTTGCAACTCTGAATAAGGGAAGAGTTGATAACCAGACAAAGGATAGAGAGGATCATAGAAGATAAAAGAGGCAATTTTGATAACATAAATTGAAAAGGGGCATCGAGGTGGCTCAATGGATAGAGTGCCAGTCCTGAAGTCAGGAAGACTCATCTTCCTGAGTTCAAATCTGGTCTCAGACACTTAAAGGCTGTGTGACCCTGGGCAAATCACTTAACCCTGTTTGCCTCAGTTTCCTCATCAGTAAAATGAGCTGGAGAAGGAAATGGCAAACCATTCCAGTGTCTTTTCCAAGAAAACCCCAATGAGGTCATGAAGAGTTGGATATGATTGGATACTATTCTCCCCAAGTCAATGAATTGTAAATACCCTTTGTCCCAGTGATACATTATTAGATTTATATTCTCAGAGATAAAATAAAGCAGGAAAAGATCCTTGTGTACAAAAATATTTATAGTGAATCTCTTGTAGCAAAAACTGGAAACAAAGGAGATCATCAGTTGGAGAATGGCTAAATAAATGATTGTATATGAATGCAATGAAATATTATTGTGCTATACAAAATAACAAAAGGGATGGTTTCAGAGAAACCTGGTAAGACTTATATGAACTCAAGCAGAGTGAATTGAAGATCAGAGAAAAAATTATTCAATGACAAAAACAATGTAAAGAAAAACAACTTTTAAAGAGTAAAACTCTGATCAATGCAATGACCACCCATGACTCCAGAGGACTGATGAAAAAACATGTTACTCCCCTCCTGAAAGGGGAAAGATAGACTTAGGATATAGAACAAGATATACATTTTTGGAAATCCTAAATAAATAGGTTCCTTTTGCTTGGCTATGCTTATTTGCTACAAGGAGTTTGTTTTTCCTTATTTGGGAGTGGGGCATTTGGTAAGAGAGGAATTAACAACAGTGTTGCCGAAAGAAAGAAAGAAAGACAAGATAGAAAATAAGGTCTTTTTTTTTTAAAGTATTTTTTTTAAAGCACAAAGAGAACTGAATTTAGATCGTGAGGAAACACAAACATGTAGGACAGCTTTAAAAGTAACCTGCTGACATGATTATGTACTCTTAAATATATAGAGATATAGATATTCCTAATAGATATTCACTATTTCACTGAAAATCCTCTTTTTTTCTTCTGTATTACATATGGAAATATTCTTTAGGCTGTTCATTAAATTCAGAATAAAAAAGCTAAACACAGTGGAAATATTTGGCAATTGAAGGGATATCACCCAGAGGAGGAAGATGAGGAGAAAGGTGTATACATGGAGCTAAAAACCAAATTTGAGGCTCTTTCTGAAGGAGCTGGGTACATTGGGGAAGAAGTGGCAGTTTGTCCTCCAAGAATTGATAATGTAGAGCCACTGAAGCTATAAGATGGGAGATTATCAGAGGGACTGAGGCAGCTGTATGTTGACCTCATAATGACAATAAAGAGGTTGGAGGCATGCATATCTCACATAACAAAGAACTTTTAAGACTTGTCAAAGTTAATGACTGTGTTACCCACTTCTGGTGATTTCATGTGTGCACAAATGATACTGGCAGAAGGAGCTTAGAAAGTGTCACAAAATATTACAAAGCTTTGTGCAAGAAACTGAAGACTATAAAGGCAAAGGGTGTGTTTTTATTTCTCACTGCTGCCTGTTAAAGATGAGAAATGTAGAAGAAAAAATTTGATTTGGAGTGTAATCAGCTGGCAAATCTAGTCAAAATAATTTTACAATAAAAATTATGGGAGAGGAGGAAAAGCTATCTTACATGTATCCACAAAGTCAGGTTATCATAAATAGTAGCTATAATGAAGGAAAAATTGCAGCTGAAAAACAGAAAACAATAATCCATGAAGAAGGCACCGATAAAGCTCGTGGCCCCACATGTTTATACATAAGTCCCCAAAGTTTAGGAAATAAGCAAAAAGAGTTATATGTCCCAATAAAAGAAAATAAATAATAATAATAATAATAATAATGAGAGTATTTATATAAAACTTGAATGTTTGCCATTGTTGTTGAGTCATTTCTGTCACGTCTGACTCTTCGTGACCCCATTTGGGGTTTTCTTGGTAAAGATGCTGGAGTGGTTTTGGTATTTCCTTCTCCAGCTCATTTTGCAATTGAGGAAACTGAGGGAAATAGGGTTAAGTGACTTGCCCAGGGACTCACAGATAGTAAGTATCTGAGGCTGGATTTGAACTCAGGGAGCGGAGTCTTCCTGACTCCAGGTCTGACACTCTATCCACAGTGCCACCTGGCTGCAGAGTACTTTATGAATATTATCTCATTTTCTCAGTAATTAACCTTATATTTAATAATAATAATTTGTCATATGAATTATTTCATTTGATCCTCAAAATAATCCTAGGAAATAGTACTGCTATAATTCCCATTTTTGTGGACGAGGTAACTGAGGACCACACAATTATCTGAGGTAGTATTTGGACTGAGGTCTTCCTGACTCGGGGTCCAGCTCTCCATCCATTATACTATTCTGTTTGCTTTACTGAGACTTGGTGGGATGAAACCTGTGACTGTGTAGGTTTACCTTCTTCAAAAGAAACAGGATAACTAAAAGGAAGCTGAGTTATATTATATGGTAAGAAGGTAATCAGAGACGTTGCAATTGAGTATTGGTGTCTGAAGCCATATTGTAAGGGTTTGAGAAATTAGTGGGAGGTGGGCAAGTAGTAATAAGTAAAGAATGATAGAGTAAGGGGATAGTAAGGCCAAGTAAAGGGTCTTAAAAGTATAGCAATATCAGGAAGAAGCCAGGCTACATTTTGTGATGGGGATTGGGGTTGGGTAGAATGAGACAAGAGTATTTTCAGTTTTCTCAAATCTGCTCAGCCTTTATGATTTGCACAGGACACAGAACCATGAAGGTAAAAACCATTTCTCTAATAATTTTACTTCTTTTTTCCTTTGAAGAGGTAGAGTCCTGGGAATATTTGTCACAGACAGTGGGTATGATATGAGGAAAAGACAAAAACTAAATTGGGTTTCTGATCATGTTAGATGAGAGTTGAAATGAGGAAATCAGAAGAGATGGGAAAGGAGAGGTGACTTTAACAAGTAGAACTGATCTTAGTTTGTGGCCTGGAGTTTTGGTGCATTCTGACTAAAAGGAAGCTCATAGCTGTTGGCTCAGAGAGCTCCACATTTTCCCCATTCAGGAGAGGCTTATTAACCACAGCAGCTTCTGGTGGGTGGCAAACATAGAGGCAGGTGGCCTTGAAGGTAGCACTTGACATGAAGACTATAGCGAGGGCCAATAGGAGAGTAAAAGAGCTGACTGGATAGAAAGCCCACTCTACTAGAGAGAGAGGCTTGCTAACCACAGCATCCTCCAGTGAATTATGGCGGTGGCTGAAAGTTCTGGCTGACATAGCTATGGACAGGTTCTGTAAGAGAGTTATTAATCAAAACATCCTCACATGTTGAAATCTAAAGATAGCTGATAGTTAAGGATTAGTAGAAGTGGAAAAGCAACATCTATCTACTGGGAGCAGCAGAAACATGATGCCTGGTCCGACAGAAAGTGTCATGATTCATGATTACATCATGAAAAGAAATTGGCAGCTCCCTGATGTTAGAGGAATGAGCTGTCCCTGTACACATATACCTTGTATACATGTTCCCCACATTTTTGTGCTCTATCTTTTCATACTTACTCTCTCCATAGAGAAGGTATTTGGAGAAGAGTGAATTCTATGGTTAGGGAAGGTCATCTATGTACTTTCACAACTATGTTCTTTTAAAAAAAAATGCTTTCATTTTGAACTAAATATGACCTCTGTCTGACTAGGAAAAGTAAATACATCGTTGGGGGCTTGTGAGTTAGTTTGGAAAAGATTTTGATCCACAGAGTGCTCCAGTCTATTCTTCATCATGGAGGTCTATAAACAGAGGCTGACTGAGCAGTCATTGGTGGTGTTGAAGAAGGATCCTTATTTAGGTATAGGTTGAGATAGATGAAGATCCTTTCCAAATCTGATTTTTATGAGCCTATGAAAAGTAGTAGACTAAATATTTGATTTTGGTTTGTTCCTGGGCCCAAAGTCAGGAAGACTCATCTTCCTGAGTTCAAATCTGGCCTCAGACACTTAGTTGCTGTGTGATCCTGGGCAAGTCACTTAACACTGTTTACCTTAATTCCCTCATCTGTAAAATGACCTGGAGAAGAAAATGGCAAACCCCTTCAGTATCTTTGCCATGAAAAAAAACAAAATGGGGTCATGAAGAGTTAGATATGGCAGAAAAAGACTGAACAACCACAATCACAAACTAGACCTATGGTGCAATTTTGCTTCTATATTTTTGGTGTAAATCTATGGGTTAATGATTTGTGGCTTCTATGGAATCCACAGTCCAAATATGAGGTATGATTCACAGATGAAAAATAAAATTCTCTTTATGATTCTTGGAATCCTAAGACTGGAGGTGACTTTGGGAAATCCCTTAGCCTTTGGGACAAAGCCAAGCATTTGATAGCTCATATGTGAAGCTATTTCTTTTTCTTAAAGACCTTCAAGAAAGAAGATTCGATTGTACTTCCATTGAATTACCTATCCTTTCTTTGATCTAACCTAAATCTCTCTTACTCAAATTTGTGTTTCAAATCCTACTTTTTGAGAGCACTAATCAGCATTGCCAAGACCAAGGACCTATATAGGCTCTTCTTTCCCAAAACTGAACTCATAATTTTTTACTCTAGACCAGTCCTTTCTTCTAACATTTCTGTTGATAATATTGCCATTCTCCCCTTCACCCATTTTTGAAAGCTTGAAGTTAGTTCTTCCTCTTTCTCTCTCATCCCACTCCCTTACATCCAATTAGTTGTCAAATTTCGTAAATTTTACTTTTTCACAGATGGATCATTAAAACAAATATTGGAAGAGATTTGTTTCCACTGAGGACAGAGTAAAAGCAAACTGGATATAGTGTAAGGGATTTAGATTAGATTGAATCAAATCACTCTAGTATCTTTGTCATGAAAAAACACCAAATGGGATCATGTTATCTTTCCTATTATATTACAGTTTCTTTAGGGCAGGCACCATGTTTTATGCAAATATGTTTTGCCCATTACCTAGCATAGTGGATAGAGCACTGGACCTGGAGTAAAGAAGACTTGAGTTCACATCTGGACTTAGACATTTGGCAGTTGTGTGACTCTGGACAATTCACTTAACTTCTGTTTGTTTCAAATTCCTCATCTGCAAAATGGGAACAATAATAGCATCCTAGGGTTGCTGTGCGGGTCAGATGAGACAATATTGGTAAAGCACTTTGTAAACCTTAAAGCACTATGGAAATGCTCGCTATATTATACCTTGATAAATATTTATTAAGCAAATAAGTGATTAACTAGTAAAGACTTCTTGGAGGAGGTAGGAATTTAGTCGTGCTTTAAAATGGTCATAAGTAACTGTGTGAGGGATTTCAGTTTGACAGAAGGCCTGTTCATGAATGTTGGGGTATCCTGAAGTAGATGTCCGAGGGAAAGGAGAGAGTCCTTTTTGTACAGGAAACTGAGATATGACCCACATACCCACTTGAGAAGTAGATCCTTGTAGCACCATCCATTAGTTATCCTGTTTCATGATTGGTTTAGGATGACAGATTTAGAGCTAGAACCGACTTCATTCATTCACTTATTTAATGATTTATTCAACAAGTTTGGATTGAGTTTTTTCTATGTGCCAGGATCTATGCTAGGCATTGGGTATAAAAAGACAAAAAAAGAAACAATTTCCTTCAAGAAACTTACATCCATTTGACCTTACTGGTAATTTAGTTCTACTATTTCTCATTTCACAGATGAGGAAACTGAGTCTGAGAGAGGTTAAATGACTTGTCCAAGGTCATCCAGGTAACAAGAGGCAAAGCTAGGATTCAAACCCAGGCTTTCTGAGTCAATTGCCAGCCTTCTTTCTGCTGCCCCACGTTGGCACAGCAAATCCTTGATAGAGAGTTGGAATGCTATAAAAAGGAGACCTTGGAACAGTCATTAACACTTCAGGTGTTGTTCTATCTTAAACAGAAAAAGGAAATTCTCTCAATAGAAAATTGCTTCTATCCCTCTCACCCTCCATCTCCCAGGGTGTAATCATAACCTCCTAATCCCTGCAAAACACAGACAAGAGGAGTTTGTTTTACTGGGTAGAAAATGTTCTGCCAATGATGAACTCAGCATGGCCCTTTCGAACGGCGCATTTTTTTTCTTCTTTGAAGAGTACTATCTTCTATGAGAGGCAAAAACAATAGCAGGGATATAAGCCCTCCCTTCTTGCCTCCTCCAGTGAATTTTTCAACCTGTATTTGGCACATCACAATTATGATTATGAATAAATGCGTATAAAAACCAAATATTGAAACTCACAAAAACAACACCCCTCATGCCCTGTTTCACAAAGCTTCCATTTGGAAATGGAAAAAAAAAAGGCAAGAGAACAATGCAAGTGGAGAGTGAGGGACCTTGATGCAAAGTTCCATACAGATTCAGGGCTTAATTTGAAAAAATGGACAAGATCCATTATTATCATAGTATTCCCTCCAAATTGTAGGTCAAGGGCTGAGTTTCATGGTCATTGCTGAAATGAGTGGGGGTAGGGGGAGAGAGAGGGCAATTCATTCCAGAAATGAGTGGAAGAAAAGTCGAGTTTCTTGGGCAGATATAGTCTCTGTTGCAACTTGGAACAGGAAGTGGTACAAGAGAAGATGCTTCTTACCCTCCTTGGATCTGTTTTACAACTGGAGATGTTGGCTTCTCATTGCTCTGGGTGTGCCGGTTGATTATTTTTGCAGGCGTTATTTGTGTCTGTACTTATTTTTCTCCCTATATATCACCAGGACAGTATACTTGAGGCATTTTTAACAGGACTGAACGATATTCTTTAACAGCATCTTAAAGAACTACTGTAACTTTTCTGAGTCTAAGATCATATTAACATTTCCTTGATAACTTTAGTTGCCCATTTTCTGTGCCAGTTATAGTTTATCAATTGTAATGTTTCTGTTTTAAAAATTAATTTTTTTCAATTAATTATCATTTATTTTTTTCTCTCTCCTCCCCACCACCTCTGAAAAAAAAATCCTTGAAACAATAACAGTTGTTGACAATTATATAGTACATCAAGATTTGCAAAGTACTTTACCAATAGTGTTTCATTTTATCCTCACAACAAGATATCCTCTTACCTAGTAGGTAGATGTTTTCATTTCCATTTTACAGTTGAAGAAACTGAGGCAGATAGAAGCTAAGTGACTTGCCCAGGGTCACACAGTAAGTGTCTGAGGCTGGATTTGAACTCAGGTCCTCCTGAGTCCAAGGGTGGTGCTCTATCCACTGCACCACCTAGCTGCCCCTCACGACCTTTCTCTTGCTTTCTTTGGCCTGCCATCGGATCACAGCTTTGTAAACTTGGAGGTAGAAGGAAGTTACCTTAAGATATCTTGTTCAGGCCTTTCCTTTTACAGATGTGGAAATCAAAGCCTAGAGAGGTTAATTGACTTGCCCAAAGTTGCATAAACAGCAAGTTTCAGAGCTCTAAGTTCAGTTCCATTTAATTCAATAAACATTTATTAAGTGCCTGAAGCACTGGGGAAAAAAATAAGAAAAAGATGGTCTTTGTCCTCAAGGAACTTACACTGTAGTGGGGGAAAATGATAAACCAAAGGAATCTGAAAGAGGGAGAGAAACAAGAGGTACCTAACCTGAAGTATGATGTTCCTAGAGTCAAAACATAGCAGAAGCATTATAGAAGGTCATATAGGTAGCAAGTAGCAGAAATGGAATTATGACCCAGTTCTTCTGACTCTATATTCAGTAGCCTTTGAACTCACACCAGGCTGCCTTTTAAAGATGTGTGATTTCTTCAGGGGAATCCCTTTACACTCTGACAGATACAGATGGTCTTTAATTTAGTAGATAGTCTTAGAAGGTCAGAGAAATTAAATAGCTTGTCCATTAGCATCCTGCTACTGTCAGAATTAAAATATGAATCTAGGTTGTCTTGACTCCAAATTAAGTGCCACATCCCTTATTAAATGTGATTTCTCTTTTACTTAGTATCAAAGAAAGACTTTGCAAGAAATGAAGGAAAAGTTGTCAGAAGATAACCTTCCTAGGCCCGTTTTCCCCATCTGCAAAATGAGAGGGTTGGACTTTAAAGGACTTTGATCCTCCTGACTCTAAATATTACCATTCTATGGAACAGAAAGAATTATAGATTTGGGACTAGAAGGGGCCTCTGAGGCCATCTGGTTCAAATCTCACATTTTACAGATGAATAAACCGATGTCAGACAGGATGAATCTAGGGTCACACAGGTAGTAAGCAGAGCTAAGATTCAAATTCAGTTGCCCTGACTCCAAATCAAGGGTTTCTTCTGCTGTTCCATAGTGCCCCCTAATTAAAGACTTAAATGTTTTTCCCAATTAGATTCTTTTTTTACTACTAGAAATTTAAAAAAAAATTAGGTTTAATTTGTCTCAGAGGGACTTGCTTGTCATCCTAAGGTTTTACGTAGCTACTTTTCTGTATTTTTTAAAACCCTCTGCAAGGATAGGGAAGGAGCAGGCAAAAATTGGACATATACAACAATCCCAGGACAATTGTCTGGGATCAGATAGGCAAGTTTAGGGAAATGCTGAGCAAAATTTGGTTAGAATCATGTTCTCACTGTACCTACAAGCCTGCACAAGGGGTTAGCAATAATAATACTGTGTAGAGATCTCATTTTAACTTCTCAATATAGCATTTGTTGACCATCTTTCCATATTGGGTCTTAACAACTTAGATGGAGTTTATCACTTGTGTAGGAGGATAGCCTTCCAAGAAACAAGCAACCTGACTACACTTACCCAGTCACTAAGGAGCTGAACCATTTGATAAGAATGAGTAAGGACTTAACCTAAGAAATACTAAATTCTATCAAGGAGATTGCGTCAGATAATGATCCCAATATTGACTCCAAATGAAGAGCTGACTTTGTTGTTGTTGCTGTTGTTTAAAAGCAGGTTTAACTTTGTTCTAAAATCATTCAATGCTTACTAAAGAGCTATACATAGTATGGTGTAATAGAAAGATTTGTAATCAGAGGACATAGATTCAAGTCCTTTTACTTAGGCTTACTTCCTGTGTGACCTTGGGTGAGTCCCTTGACTTTTTTGGTCTTCAGTTTCTTCATTTGTAAAATGATGGGGTTGGACTAGATAATCTCCAAGGGCCCTTCTAGCTCTAAGTGTAGGGTCACTCAAAACACCAGAAACATGAACGTGAGCCCAACAAAAATTTCTCTTTCTAAATGAAGAGTTTTGGGGCTTTCATCTATGTTGACCAGTCATGATAAAAGTGACGATGATGATGATAATGATGATGACAATGACATTAATAGTGCCATGTTTTATTTTTGTAAGTTTAATTTCTGCTTTTTTTGGAGAATCATTTTTACTTTCTATTGATTTGTTTCACTAACACCCCCTCCCCATCAGTAGAGCTCTCCCTTGTCACAAAGGAGTACAGCTAAGAAAAGCAAATTTACTCAGTTGCTATGTTTGTATGACTCAATCCACACCTACAATTTACCACCTCTCTCCCAAGGAAATGTCTTAGCTTTGGCCCTTCATCACATTTCTTGTGATTATATTGATGTCAACATTTAAAACCATACATAGAATTCAACCCACTGTGCTTTGGAAGTTATGAAAAAGACAACCATTGACCTTCAAAAATGGATTCAGTTCCTTCCTTCATTAGATTTTCTTCAAAAGACTACCTATAATGACTCAGTTAAATATAGAACAAATAAATCAAATCCTTTATCTTAAAGAAACTTTCCAAAATTATCTAATCCATTCATTTCTGCCTCTAGGAATACTTTACTCAAGAAATTTGGGTGTCTATTCTACTTTTAAAGGTAGAGCTAATTCTCTAATTCTAATTCTCTGGATAAAGTGACTACTTTTTGTAATTGAATAAGAGTTTTTGAGTGGAAGATCATCTTCTGTAGATTCATTGACGTCAATATCTTGTTCTCACCTTTTTTTGATGGTGCTCAGATAGAAATAATTCTGAGACATGTCACACTACACTGTTGTTATTTTTATGGTTAATGTTCTGTGGAATATTGCACATGTGGATAAAAAGCCTGATTCTTGTAATTAAATAAAAATATTGTGTTATAAGCTCATTGTCTTTAGATTCACTGAAGGCATTTTTCAGATAACTCCAGTAGCAAAAGAGATAATGGAGATGACACATATTTCATTCTGTTCTCAAATGACTTTGAATTCTGCTGCATCTCTACATTTCAAAAGCTTTTCATTCCACATAGCTTGGAGACTGAGTACTCAGCACAACAATAGACATCTATTAAAAAACATTTCTCTTATGTTTTTATGGATCATTCTTAGTGTCTGGGTGATTATGGGAAGTGTCCCTGTCTTTTACGATCTCATGTTAGAGCAATTTATTTGTTGAAATCTCAATTGTATTTTTAGGCATGAATTTGTAATATAGATATTTGTCATCTGTGGCTTGTAAAGGATATGGGATTCTGGCGTATAATTCTAGTTGTCTAATTATGTTCCTCAAGGTATCTAGTAGATACTAAATTTTTGCAAACCATAGCCATATGTTGTAGTTTCTACCATTTCATTGCACAGTAAGTATCAATGTCAGGACTCCTTAAAGATAACTTTTTTGTAATTTCTAGTGGAAATAACTTTATTGTGAATTACTGTCATAAATCACTCCATTTCTATAAACAAATCCACTTGATTTGGCCATTTTGTTTAGTGTTTTTTTTGTTGTTGTTGACACATTGCTAATTATATTCATGTGGATGTCACCCATAGAGTGCCTTTTGATTCTACTAGTTGATCTTAGCCTTTTCATGGGTTCTGTCCAAGGATGATCATCTTTTGGTCACCATTGTTATTGGGGCAGCTAGGTAGATAAAGTACCAGATCTGAAATCAGGAAGACTCCTCTTCCAGAATTCAAATTTGACCTCAGATGCTTTACTAGCTGTGTGACCCTGAGTAAGTCACTTAATCTTGTTTGCCTCAGTTTCCTCATGTGTAAAATGAGCTGGAGAAGTAAATGACAAACCATTCCAATATCTCTGCCGTGAAAATCCCAAATGAGGTCATGAAGAGTTGAACACAACTGAAATGACTGAACAACAAAAAATTATTGTTATTACTGTAAGACAGAATGGTGTAGTAGATAGAGAGTTGGCCTGGGGTCAGGAAGGTCTCTGTTCAAGTCTTGCCTCTATTGCAAACTGGGTGTATAACCGTAGGCAGTCATTGGGTCTCTCATTGTGTTCCAGGTATATCTCTAATAGTTAAAATTGCAGAGCAGGTACTGTTACATTTGGCAACAGTAATTTCCTCACTAGGAATTCCTTGCCCCAAATAATTCTCGTCTCGTCCAAAAAAATGGTTATTACAGACCTGAAGTTCCACATACCATAAACTGACCTTGTCATCTTCCCTCAAAGCAATCAATCAATGAACATTTATTACGTGCCTGTTATGTGCTAGGCACTCTGCTAAGCCCTAAAGCACTTGCTTTCAACTTTTCCATGCTATATGGTCTCCAGGTTCAGTCAAATCTTTGGAGTTAATTTTCACTTGCTTCTCTCCTTTTGCCCCCACATTCTGTCAACGACCCATTTCTGAAGATTTTTCACTGGTCCAGAGGATAAACACAAATTATTAGAAGGATGGTAAACTGGTGTTACGAGGTGAGATTTTAAAAACACCACCACCACCACCAACAACAACAAATGGGAGTAGGCTTGTGAATCCAGAGCACTCCGATGGGTGACTAAATAACAGTTTCTCAGTATGTGAAGAGTTTTAAAGGAAGCACTTAACATATGACCAACCATTTTCCATCTTCACTGGGAAGATACATAGCAATTCAGTTAAACAAATAATTCATTAAATGCCTCCTGTTTTTGAGAAACTAGATGTTGGGGACATGAAAATAAAATGAGATATGGTCCCTGACTGTAATTTTGTCATGTTGGCATTCCTGATGATTTTCCAGTGACATTATCTCACTGATTCAACCCCTCAGCAGTTTTGACTAGAGTTGGGTTTATTGCCCCACCCACACCCACAGGCTGCCTGTCATTACTCCTTGGTTGCTGCATGTGTGGTCAATCTGTGAGTACTTTTTTTTTCTTTTTTTATGAGGCAGTCAGGGTTAAGTGACTTGCTCAGGGTCGCACAGCTAGTAAGTGTCAAGTGTCTGGGGCCAGATTTGAACTCAGGTCCTCCTAACTCCAAGGCCAGAGCTCTATCCATTGTGCCACCTAGCTGCCCCCATGAGTACTCATAAAATGCTTACTCTGTGACCAGATCTACCCTAGAAGGCACACTAGCAATCTCCCATTGCCTGGCCAAGGAGATAATAATAATTGACATTTATACCGAGCCGTGAGGTTTGCCAGGCACATTGCTTATGCTGCTGATCCTCACAACAGCCCTGGGAAGAGGGGGCTGTCATCAACCCCATTTTACAAATGAGGAAACCAAGGTTTAATTAGATGAAATAGTTTGCCTAAGTTCACACATGTAGTAAATGTTAAAAGTAAAATTCAAAATATTTTCTTCCTGACCCTAACACTTGACCCAACATGCCATGCTGTTTATAATTGAAGCATTTAGACAACGATACAAACTAGTAAATGATCAAGTATAAGACTGTATGATATACTCAGTAAGGGTCAGCAAACTATGATAGCAGTCTATTTTGGTAGAATCTACAAGCTAAGAATGTTTTTTTTATATTTTTAAATAAGCTTTTATTGTATTTACAAAAAACTAAATACAAAAGCAGGCAAGAGGTCAAGCCTAGCCCACTAGTCACTTTGCTATAGAGTGATAGCACAGAGGCTTAGCAATGGGGGCTCTTACGTTCCTGACTATATTATAAACTTCTCAAAGAAAGAGACTGTCTGCCCATCCTAATATAGTCCCTATAGCATCTGATTCAGGTTCAGATATTCAAAGACTACTTGCAGAATTTGTTTCATAGCTTTATAAAAAATGAACTCATGTTCAGAAAACATTTACTAAGTCAAATAAATTTGACAAATTTTCAGTGCCTAATTTTTGTTGGTACTTTTAGAGTTATAAAACAAAAGGACAAAAATAATCGTTGCCTTCTAAAAGTATACACTAGAACAGGGATGGGGAACTTGTGGCCTTGAGGCCACATGTGGCCTTCTAGGTCCTTGAGTGCAGCCTTTTGACTGAGTGCAAGTTTTACAGAATAAATCCTTTTATTAAGGGGATTTGTTCTGTGAAGGTTGGATTCAGTCAAAGGACTGCACTTGAGGACCCAGAGGGCTATATGTGGCCATGAGGCCAAAGGTTCTCTGATTCTCCACCTCTGCACTAGAAGAACTCACTACATCCTATAACAATATCCAACAATTCTACTCTTTGCTGCACTTTAAGCCCATTTTTATATTGTGAGTTCTTTGAGATCAGGGACTATATCTCATTTTATCCTCATGTCACCAACATCTAGTTCCTCAAAACCAGTAGGCATTTATTGAATATTTGTTAAATTGAACTGCTCTGTCTCCTTCCAGTGAAGATGGGAAATGGTTGGTCATGTGTTAAATCCTTCCTCTATGATAACTCTTCACATACTTAGAAACTGTTATTTAGTTACCCATCAGTTTGCTCAGGATTCATAAGCCTACTCTCAGTTGTTGTTGTTTTTAAAATCTTGCCTCATAGATCTAGTTTTCCATCCTTCTAATAATTTGTGTTGCTGTCCTCTGGACCATCTTCAAATTCTCATTAAGGTTGTATTGTCAAAAACCATGGAAAAACCATGGGACTCTTAAAATGGCATGGCCAAAGCCAAGCATACTGGGAGGATGCCCTCATAGGTTCCATATGCGCGGCATTGTTTCTTGTCTGGGATTGTTTTTGTTTTTACCAACAGAACTGTATTGCTATTTAGTCAGTTCTTGGACCGTGATGAACTTTAGTCAGTCTCTTTGGATATCAGCATTTTCATGTGTAAATCAGGAAGATTGGATTTAGTGATCACTCAGGTCCCTTCTAACTGTAATATTCTTCTCTCTGTTTTCTATAGACCTATTGCTCCTGAACTTAAATTAATTCAATCATTTCCCTAAGTACATGGCCTTCTTCTCATTCCCATTGAACTGAACCATGCTTTTGTTTCTTTGAACAGTTTTCCAGTACTTTTATATTTCTTTGTATTCTCAAACTCAACATGTGGATATCATGGGGCATCCCATATCTTAAGCATTAAATATCATCAGGAACTTAATTTTCGCATTTTTCCTTTTTCTTTTTTTTGTGTTTTTTCTTTTATATTTTCTGACTCTTGGTTCATCAGAAGTCCTGTCTTCCTTACTGGTTGCTTAACTACAATGAAATGCAAATAGGTAAAGTTCAGATTTACCGTCTTTGATTTCATGGGGAGCGCCTGTTCTCTAATGTACTAAGTTTCCTGAGCTTTATTTCTCTTCTCTTTTTTTGTGGTCTTGTGGAAAAATCCTTAGACTGAAAATTAGGAGATCTGGATTCCAGACCTAGCTCTGTTATAGCTCGTGAAGGAATCATGGGATGGTCACTTAAAGAGAAAATTAGAACAGATGTCCTAACAAAATCATTGAGCCACATTGCCCCCTATTTAAGGTACATTCTGTTGTTTTGGTTCACTATTTGCTTTTAGGAGTGACTGTCTCTGTATGCCAGGGATTCAGTGGGGTGTAGAATATTCTACAGATGTAGGGTCAGCTATGTGGTGCAGTGCATAGAATACCAGGCCTGAAATGAAAGAAAACTCATCTTCCCGAGTTCAAATCTGTTCTCAGATATTTAGCTATGTGACCCTGGGGAAGTCACCTAATCCTGTTGCCTCAGTTTCTTTGTCTGCCAAATGAGCTAGAGAAAGAAATGGCAAACCGCTCCAGTATCTTTGCCAAGAGAACCCCAAATGGAGTCATGAAGAGTTGGACACAACTGAAAAACTACATGTGAAGTGAGGTGTTTAGCCTATTCTAAGAAGTCATGTAGGGGTGAACAAAGCACCCTTTTCTTCTTTGGGAAGAAGTTTCAAGTCAAAAGACAAATATACAAATAGAATAACCCTCGGGGGTGCTACTTTCAGGTACTTGTTATTCTCCAAAGAAACCTAGAAGCCTTACCTGCCAGACCCTGCCCCTTCCCCCAGCAACGTGTACCTGTCTTATGCAAGAAGCTATTAACATGAACTTAATATTACACTACAGTAATTTTATTTTGTGACTGTCTAACCCAGTGGATTTGCACTGCAAAAGTATTTCTCTAATCCTGGTAGAATGGTTTTGTTTCAAAGCTTCTCTGTTGATGACCTTGTCTTGCTGTTTTATATTCAGTGACACTGTTGATAATGCTCAGAAAGTCAGATGTGGTCTCAGTAATAGCTCTAACAGCCCCCAAGCTGTACAGAAAAGACAGGAAGGCACCAATAGTTGGTAAATCTGGAATTTGATCTGGTGCTGGGCACTGTGCTCTTTTGACCTTTGAAATGACATGGTGGCCTTAATTCATTTTTCTACTTCTTGGAAAATCAGTACATTATCAGACAGTGTTCCACCTGAACAGAATTCTGTGGTGTTTTTTCAGTGCTTTGTTGTCCTCCACCTCTAAATCCCTTGCTTTCTTATTCTTAAAACTTGTTTGCACCCATCACCCCATTTTTTTGAAATGTGAAGCAATTGGGGTTAAGTGACTTGCCCAGAATCACACAGCTAGCGAGTGTTATGTGTCTGAGGCTGGATTTGAACTCAGGTCCTCCTGACTCCAGGGTGAGTGCTCTATCCACTGCGCCACCTAGCTGCCCCACCATCACCCCATTTGTTCACTTCTACTTGCCAGTAGCCAAAGGCCCTTGGAGGAAGTCATACCACCATGCTGACTGGGTTCACTACAAATTCATATTATCTCATTTTATTTGGGTCTTCATTGCTATATGCCAGTCCTTTTATTTTTTTCCTGCTTGGTCTTTATATTATGCTCCCTTCAAAAGGTCTTCCAAAAATTTTCCTCTCTCCTTGAGTCCCTTAATACATCTGCCACCTCCTTTATCATAGTACATCACCTTGACTGATAAAATAGGGAGCATGAGTTTCCTCATCTCTGTTGTATTGTTCGTTGAAACCCCTCTACATCTTTACCTAACCTCTCCTCTTTTGCATCTGTCTCTGGAGAAGAGGTGGTCCTTTTCCTGGCCCAGGTCATCCCCTTTACTTGTGCCCTTGATCTCATGCCCCCTTGTCTCTTCCAGAAGCTTTCTCTATCTATCACTTCCTTTCTCTTTTCTTTTCAACATTTCACCATCTACTTTTTCTCTGCTGGTTACAAACATGTCCAGGCTGATTCCATTCTTTAAAACAAACAAACAAAAATATTCTGCAAACTGCACCATCTCAAAAAAAATAAATAAATACAAAATTTAAAAAATTAAAAAAAAATAAAATTAAAAAAAAAAAACTGCACCATCTCCTAAAGTTGTCACTCCATATATTTTCTCCTTTTCAAAATTTAACTCCTAGATAAAATCTCCTACTTTTTTCCTTTTCCTCACCTCCCAGTTGCTTCATAACTACGCATTAACATCAGATGAGTCATAAAACAGGGAGATAAATGCCCTCCAGAGGTGTGGGTTGCTGGGGGTAAAATAGCTCCAACTAAGAGTCCAAGATGGAGAGAGATTTCCTGTGGCTGGTGACATCCTCTAGCTGCTTCTGTTTGTAGATGACATCAAATCCTGGGCTCCAATTACAGAGGCTTCGGAGGAGTTGGAGATTCACTCAGGAGAATTTGGCCTGACGTCCACATAGGAAAGGCGAAGTAAATGAAGAATATCTATGGCCCAAATTATGACTTGTAGTTAGGTGGATAATGTATAGAACATGTCCATCAGAATATCGACCTGGGACAATGAGTCCAAGATAAGTAGGAGGAGGAGGGTGTGCTATATTACCTTTAAGGAAAGCAAAGCTCCTTTAGTGACCCCCAAACTTCTCACAGAAAGAAAGGTTTCTTTTCCTAATGCCAATGTTTTACTTCTGTTGTTGTACAACTGCAAAACATGTATAATTGAATGAAAAAGCGTTGATTAAATGCTTATTATGTGCTAAACACTAAAACACAACACTAGAATACAACACTTGGTTTTTTTAATAATATTTTATTTTTTTCCCAGTTGCATGTAAAAACAATTTTTAACATTCTTGTAAAATTTTTTTTGAGTTCCAATTTCTCTCCCTCCATTCTTTTTCTCCCTCCTCCCTGAGGTGGTAAGCAATTTGATATAGGTTATACATGTGCAGTCTTGCAAAACATATTTTCATATTAGTCATGCTGTGAAAGAAAACACAGACTAAGAAAACACACAAAAAAAATAAAGTGAAAAAAAGTATACTTCGATCTGTATTCAGACTCCATCAGTTCTTTCTCTGGAGGTGGATAACATTTTTCATCATTCAGCCCTTCAGAGCTGTCTTGGATGATTGTACTGCTGAGAATAGCTAAGTCATTTGCAGATGATCATTGCACAATATTGCTGCTACTGTGTACAATGTTCTGCTGGTACAACACAATGCTTTGACGAATTGAAAATGAATGTCGTGTAGCTGACAAGTAGAGGCATATGGTGTGTGTTAGCAGGCTGTGACACACGAGGAACCTTGAAGAAGAATAGAGTAAAAGATGTTATCAGAGAAATGTGTGATAGAAAAATAAGATGGATTTGGTCACATGGTGGTGGCAAAGGATACTAACTAGTTAGCATTTATGTAGCACATTTACAAAGTGATTTATAAATATTATCTCATTTATTCCTCCTACCCATCCTGGGAAGGAGATGCTATTACTATCGATATTTTACAGATGAAGAAACTGAGGCAGACATAAGTTGAGTGACTTGGCTAGGGTCACACAGCTAATAAATGTCAAAGTCTGAGTTTGAAATCAGGTATTTCTGACTTTAGGTTCTTCCCTCTCACCACTTCTCCACATGACTGTCTAGATGACAGGTAGAAAACCTGAGTGCTTCACTGGGAGCCTTATAATTTAAAGAGAAAGGGAAGAAGGGGAAGGGAAGAGAAATAAGCATTTATATAGCACTCACTATGTGTCAGGCACTGTGGTATATGTTTTACAAATATTATCTCATTTGATCCTCATAACAACTCTGGTAGGTGGTTGCTATTGTTATCCCTTTTTTTGTACTTGAGAAAACTGAGGTAGACAAAGGTTTAAGTGATTTGCCCGGAGTCACACAGCTAGGAAGTTCCTGAGGCAAGATTTGAACTCAGGTTTTCCTTGCTCCAGACCCAGCACTCTATCCACTGCACCGCCTCACTCTAACATAGACCTTCCCTTTGCTGAACTTATGGAAATTTATGGGCAGGAATGACACAAGATGGATAGGCATGAATGATTTATGATTTGCATTGCTAGAGAGCGTCTTCAAATTTGAATCTGAGTATTTTCTCTGGGATTGAGGTTGATCATGATAATTACACAGCATTCAGCTTTTAAAAATTATTCTTTTAGTTTGCATTACTTTAATCGTTCTGTATATTGTTTTCTTGGTCTATTGCTTGCTTCACTCTGCACCAGTTCACAAAATAGATTGACTGCTTCTTATACTGCGATGGTATTTCTTTATACTCATGGATCATAGTTTGTTTAATTATTCCCCAGTTAAGAAACACTCACTTTATTTCCATTTCTTTGATTCCACAAAAAAAGAGCTTCTGTGAATATTTTGGTACGTCTCTCCTTTGTCTTGAACTTCTTTGGGGTATATGCCTGGCAGTGGGATCTCTGAGTCAAATAATTTAATGATTTTTCTCAATTGTTTTCCAGAAAGGCTGGACCAGTTGACAATCCCACCAAAATGATATTAGCGTGCTTCCTGTGATCTCTTAACTGCTGGATCCAAAGGCTTTTTGTCAGTACTCCTCCTGCTTGACTTCTTTGAGGCTCATACCACTGAGAGCCATCTCTGACCCCTCTTTCTGAACACTCTTCCTCCTTTATGACACTGATTCCTACTGATTTTCCTCCTATTTGTCTGGTTTCTTCTCAGACTTTTTTGCTGGGTTTGTTATCCTGCTTCTTAGTATGAGTGTTCACCAGGGCTTTCTCTGGGGTTTTTATCTCACTTCTTCCTCTCCTTCCTCTCTCCTTCCTTCCCTTCTGACCCTCCTCTCACCTTCTCTCCTTTCACCTCCCTTCTATTCTATGATCCTTTCTAATCAAATGACAATTATATATGGATGTATATATGCTATATGTTTACATATACATATATGTACATGTCATATACATATCAAGTCCTGATTTTTCTCCTGAACTCCAGAACTGCATTTCTAACTGCCTGTTTGACATCTTCACCTGGATATTTCATCAGCATCTCAAACTCAACATGTCTATAATCAATAAGCATTTACTAAGTGCTGACTATGTACCAGGCACTGTCCTAAGCCCTGGGGACACAAACAGGAGGAATGCAACAATCCCTCCTCATAAGGAACTTGTGTTCCTGTTGTCTTGACTTTTTACACCTTCACTCATCCACGCTCCCCATTTTCTGTTGAGAGCCCCACCTCTCAGTCATCCAATTTTTTAGACTATAGAGTCATCCTTGCCCTCTCCCTCTTCCTAACCACCCCGACTCACTCACTTCCCATATCTAACCAACAATGGTCTTATGAATTCTACCTCCATAACAGCTTTCTCTACACCCACATAACCACCAACTTGGTCCAGGGTCTCATTATATCTTGCCTGGACTATTATAATAGCCTCATAATTGACCTCTCTGCTTCCCATCACTTATCTCTCCCATTCATCCTCCACACAGCTACTAAAATAATCTTACTAAGTCATAGGGCTGACCATTCCTTACTCAAAAAACTTCTGTGGCTCATTATTGCTTATAGGATAAAATACAAACTCATTAACCTGACATTTAAGGCCCTTTGGAATCTGGTTCCAATGGACCTTTCCAGCTTGTTTTCATATTACTCCTTATTGTATTTTCTATGTTCCAGCCAAACTGATCTACTCAGTGTTCACTGAATACAATATGTCATTTCCTTCCTTCATGACCTTGCATAAGCTGTACCTCATTCATTCTCTTCTCATCTGTGCTACTTAAAGTACTTTTATGTTTGGTCTTTTCAGTTGTGTCCAACTCTTTATGACCCCATTAGGGGTTTTCTTGGCAAAGATACTGGAGTGGTTTGCCATTTCCTTTTCTATCTCATTCTATAGATGTGGAAACTGAGGCAAATAGAATTAAGTGATTTGCCAAGGGTCATATAGCTATTAAGTGTCTGAAGCCAGATTTGAACTCAGGTCTTCCTGACTTCAGACCCAGCACTCTATCCAATGTACCACCTCACTGTCCCACTTAAGGCACTTAGCTTTCTTCAAAGTTTGGCTCAAGTACAACATCCAACGTGAAACCTTTCATGATCCTGATGGTGCTGTCTTCTTTATCAAATTATTTCTTATTTTTTATCTGTGTATTTTATCCCTGCCTCCCCACCATCCACCATAGAGTTTATAAAAAAAAGTTTAATTTTTTTATTTTTCTACTAACAAGGTTTTTTTTTTTTTTTTTTTGGCTAGGCAATGGGGTTAAGTGACTTGCCCAGGGTCACACAACTAGTAAGTGTCAAGTATCTGAGGTCAGATTTGAACTCAGGTCCTCCTGATTCCAGGGGTGGTGCTCTATCCACTGAGCCACCTAGCTGCCCCATAACAAGCTTTTTTAAAAAAGTAATCTGTCCCTCCCATTACTTCCCCTAATTGAGCAAATTAAAAACAAATAAAAGCACCCAAAGACTTCAATAAATAGCTACATAGTATGGCAAAACAAATTCCCAGTTTAGCTATGTCTGAAAATTTATGCTTCTTTCTGCATTTTAAATTCATCACTTCTCAGTCAACTGTGTGGCCTGTTTTATTCTTGTCTTTGATCTCCATTCCTAGCACTTTGGCACATAGTAGTTACTTAATTAAGGCTTGTTGTCCAACTGACAGATTACCGCTCTGTCAATTTCATCCCCTCTTTCATCCTTGTCCTTGTATCCCCATCTTTACTGTTGTGTGTGCCTGACCCCATATTTAATAAATTCTGGTTGAGTTGAGCAGTTTCTTTGAGATTTTTCATGATGTTTTTAGTTGGCTTATCCTCTTATCTAGAAATGTCCTCTCATCCTAGCTTCTTATAGCCTTAATTATGCCTGTGGTGTTTTATTCCGTGGAGACAGGATCATGTGAACTGAACCATCATAAAATTGACTTAGGATGGTGAGAAATATCTCCAAATGCTTAATCCCTAAAAATTGTTTAATACCTTCAAAAACCTGGGTTTGTTTATGAGAGCTTGCTATTATTCTCTTCAATTTCCCTTGTATTGTAAATGGAATGGTAATGTAAATGGACCAGGAAGTTTTGGTGGTACGGCCCCTTCTTCTCCAGTGGTGAGAGAAATTGCTATTATAGGGGCAAACGAAAAGAATTTCTACATTGTCCCCAGGAATAAAGGATGTCTTTCAGCGTGTCATATAGAGCCTTTGTGAAGAAATTATGGAAAGATATAGACAGCAGTCACCCAGGATGAATCAATCTACAAGAGTGGGGCAAGTGGGAAGATAAGAGGACATGTTTAGGATGTAATCAGGATTGCTGGAGAAAGGGACCACAGTGATAGGATCACAGATCTACTGAAGTACTGAACAAAAATAATGTGAAAGATTTGGCATGAATCATAACCAGACGCTTAAAAAAACAACAACATATATTCTTAGGGAGACTTCACTAGCCAATCTAGAACTTAGAATGGACTACTGAATTCCTTTTCACTTAAGTTTATGTGAACAGTGCAAGCCAACAAAGGTTTGGATTTGGGACGAGACGAATTATGGAAGCTTCCTTATTTATCCTTTATTAATTTTCAGTTCTGAAATAATTTAAAAGAACTGTGAGAAACACAGTGGGAAGCCCAGGTGACCTGGAAATAATCATATGCCATTGCTTTTGTTCAAGTCGTTTTTCAGATGCCATACCTGCAAAGCTTTTGTAGTCAGCAGTAGCATCCTGGATTGTATTACCCGCATCCCTCCACCCTTTTTTCTGGTTTCTCTTTTGAAGTGGTTGGGCGGGTTGCCTATACCTGGAAGCTTATAAGTAAGACACACAAGCCGGGTGCTCTCATGGGTTTCCAAGAAAAGCAGCAAAGAATGCAGTATGTGTTGAGATGCAAGAGCTTCTGGCCGGCTGGCAGAGTTTCTGAAGGGCCAACGTGCACTCATTTCTAGCTGCTGATCATCCTCTCTTCCCCACCCCCAAGCTGATTCTCAGCTCAGGAGTTGCAAAAATTGACACATTTTTGAGAAAAGTCCAGGATTTCTTTAAAAACTGACATGACAATTTTGAAACATTCCATTTAGCATAGAAAATGACCCAGTTGGTAGAGTATGTAGGAAGATTAATCACAAGAAAGGGCAAACAAGCTTTAGACATGACAAAGGAAAGACCTCATTCATCTTCTACATTGCATTCTTTTGAAAAAAGCCTATGCCCCTGGCAGGACTTAACCAACAACAATTCTAGTATATAAATGTCAGTTCTCAAAAGACATCATTTTTGCCACTTGGATTAGAAAAGAAAGCAAAGAATCTGAGCAGATTTAACTTTCTGAGCAATTATTTTTAAATTTTATATATTACAAACTTAGTAACCATCAACCAACCAATTAAAAAAATTCAAATAAACTGAAGAAGACTTAAAAAACAAAACAAAAACACTTGTACGTGGAACCAGAGTCATATGCTTACATAGGTCTGTGATTTCATTGACTTAAGAATTCCCTCCATCAATGAGGATGGCAACACATTTATGCCTGCCCATTCTGGGCACCTCTCATCCATGTTCTTTCATAATTTTGCCACAAAGGGTCTTCCCCTCTTCCTGCTCCCCCATGTGCTAGGGAGTTTACTTTCTTTTTCCTGATGTCTCAGGGACACTGGTACAACACTTTGGCTGATTACCTGTCGTCCCTCACTGACACCATATGATCATTCCATTTTCTCTTCCTATCATATATTTTCTTGATGAAATCTTTTATTCCTGTTTTCTTTCAGAGGTCCTCATTAGTTACGTGGTAGGTCACAATGCCATGCATCTCTCCTTTTGTGTGATATTCATTTTAATTCTTCAGAGACTTTTGTAGTCTATGAAACCATAAACTCTTAAATTTAAAGTTTTTTTTAATAAAGTGTAGATTAACTTTTTTTTTTGAGAGAAGGGTAGATTTGTAATTTCATCAATGTAGAGAGCTACTACTGGTGATGAAGCCCCATCTGCCAAAACAGATGGGTAATTGTACAACTTTACTGTCTTAGAAAGTAACTGGGAGGCAGTTTGAGAACAAATGATTTTGCCCAAGGTTACACAGCTGGTATATGTCAGAAGTGACACCTGAATACAGGTTTTCCTGTCTCTAAAGCTGCTCTCTATGCCGGGCTGACCAATTATTACATCATACTTATTAAGTAAATCATTTTGGTTCCATGTCTCCTTAATGGAATTTTTTTTCTTTTTTGCATTTTTTTCTGGATTTTGTTGTTGTTGCAGTGAGGTATAGTGGAGAAAGTGCTGGACTTTAAGTCAGGAAGTTATTGCTCAGTAGTGTCCATCTCTTCGTGACCCCATTTGGAGTTTTCTTGGCAAAGATATTGGAGTGGTTTGCCATTTCCTTTCCTAACTCATTTTACAGATGTGGAAACTGAGGCCAACAGGGTTAAGTGACTTGCCCAGGGTTACACAGCTAGGAAGTGTCTGAGGCCAGATTTGAACTCACAAAGATGAGTTTTCTTGACTCCAGGCCCAGCACTCTATCCCCTGGGCCACCTAGACTTTACTCCACCTTTGACACTTACTAGCTAGGTCACCCTGAGAAAGACTTTTAATCCCTGTGTGCATCAGCCAGCCCCCTAGAACTTAGCTACCAAGTGAAAGACTTACCCATTGGTGGAGAGATTTCTCTATGTTGAAGAAATCACCCAATGTCAAATGAACGAATGAATAAAAAGACTTTGTTAAGATCTTACTATGAGCCTCATGTATGATATCCCCGGTTAATTAAATAGAGTTGGAGGCAGTATATATTGTTGATTTGGTTCTTCATCATTCACCAACACTTTAAGTCAGAAAGCGTCTATTAAGTGCTTTCTTTATGCCAGGCACTGTGCTAAGCTCTGGGGATCTATAAAAAAAGGGCAAAAACAAGCTTCCAATGTCTTCCTGGGGGCAGCTCTATTCCACAGTGGATAGAGCATGGCCCTAGAGTCAGGAGGACCTGAGGTCAAATCCAGCCTCAGACACTTGACGTTTACTAGCTGTGTGACCCTGGGCAAGTCACTTAACCCCATTGCCTAGAAAAAAAAAGTCTTCCCATATTTTCTTTGCTGGGATTGCCAGTTGGGACTGAATCTGTGATTTCATTGATATATTTTGTGAGGAAATTTTTTCTACTGATGCAGGTCAGCATCTTCTTTGTAGTTTAGGGTCTTAGAGAATCGACTAGAGCATCAAGAATTTAAGCAACTAGTTAGGATTTGAATCGAGGTCTTCTTGGTTTTGAGACTCACTCTCTATTTTGCTAAGTTGTCTCCATTTCTCTGTATTCATCATTTTTGTCATTCCTTCTGATATAAAAATATTATATTACATTCATATTCCACAATTTCTTCAACCTTTTTAACCATGGGTTATTTATATATATTTTATGTATATCTATCTATCTATCTATCTATCTATATATATTTTTTTTGCTGTTGTTAATAATGTTGTTGATGATTTTTTTTTTGAGGCAATCAGGGTTAAGTGACTTGCCCAGGGTCACACAGCTAGTAAGTATCTGAGGCTGGATTTGAATTCAGGTCCTCCTGACTTCAGGGCTAATGCTTTATCAACTGTGCCACCCTGCCCCTTAATGATATTTTTAACAGATAGATCGTTTCTTCCAGTTAGTAGCCTTAAGGTGTACCCCTACTCATGCTAAGTCAAAGGGTATGAGCATAATAATATTAATGCATAATATAATGAATTGTTTTTCAGAAAGGTTAGACCATTGAGGAACCATAATTGAGGCCAGGCAGAGCTCAAACCAGAAGCGTCTGATTTAGGGCTGTGGACGTTTTTCCAGTCTCCGTTTCACAAAGAACATGCATGGAAAATCCCGTTGCCCTTATTTGAATGAAGTTTTGCTTTGGTCTCATTTCTCAGAGAGTTCCTTGTTTTGTGGTTTGGGAATGAGGAGCGTGAAGCATATATTAGTAGGAAAATCTTTTCTCCTTATAAGATTTCAAACAGATTTTCAACAACAAAGTATAAGCACTGTGCATTGTTCGCCAGACTCTGGGCCTCACTCAGTAGTATCCTGCTATTTTATGGAGCAGTTATCATGAGTAGACTGAAGCATTTGTCTCTTAAACCATTCTCATCCCCCTACCCCCCATTCAGCTTAAGGACCGAAATTTAGATTGATGAAGGTGTAGAGAAGTGTCCTTATACATACTAACTTTCCAGGAACTTTTTTCTCTCTCCCTCACTCTATAAATGCCTAGTAAATTGTATCTTAATGCTTTCATGCATCAGCAGTCATTAAACATTCCTCGTCTTTCAGTTCCTCGGTGGGCATATCCTCCCTTTGCTGGATGTGATCCTCTCACAATAATTGGCTCTGTCTTCACTTATTTTAAGTGGCAACTTGCCTTTTATTCTATTTCATCTTGGCTTTCTCCTTTCCGTTTGTTTCCATGGTACCTATGGCTCTCGTGTTCCATTTGGGTAGTTTATCTAAATGCCCAAACTCACAAACCCACAGATGGTTAGAGCTGAAAGAGACCTTTCAGTGAGTTGGTCAGTCCAGCTTACTTATTTTTACAGCTGAGGAAACTGAGACTGTGAGAGATGAAATGACTCAGGCGAGGTCATACAGCTGGAGAGTAATTTAACTGGTAATCAAACATCAGTTACTTGACACCAAACCCACACTCTAACCAAGCCTTGCTATACCAAATTGCCTATGAGTCTTTCTTTATTTCTTCCTCATACTTGCTGAAAACACCTTCCTTCGTTTAGTGGAGAGAAATTGCTTTTTAAGAAAACGTAAGCTATTTGCTCTTCTCCAGTGTCCAGGCCCTGCTCAGGTACAGCCACACCCAAAGCCAAGAGGACAGTGAAGCTCATTTATAAGTCCTTGTCCTGAGCGCATAACTTAGCTGCAAATGGTCTCTCTGAAAGCAAAAGCCAACTCCTCGCAAAGATAGAATAGCATTTCTTGGCTTCCTACCCAGTAAAATTATCTATTTTCAAAACAGACCTTAAAAAATGAAAGAAAACAAAAGAGACAGTGTGTATTTATGTAACTTTTTTGTCGAGTAATAGAAAGCCCTTTTTCTCTGGCTACTGCCTGGGTACAGACTGTGTTCCCAAGATAGAAGCTGTTTGGAAAAGCAGTGGATTCTCTTGGGATTTCCCTTTGTGAATTACTCAAGTCCATCTCCCTGGTTGAATACTCAGTTGTGTTAAAGAAGACTTTTTTACGTTATGACCTGAAAGTTCTTAGGAATGACTACTGGGGGACAGTGGAGCTTAAACTCTCTTGTGCCCTGGAACATAGCTGTTCCCAGGGAGAGGATAAGGCATGGAAGATTGGAAAAGTAGTGGGTGATTCAACAGGGCAGCTAAAGAGTTGGTAGGTGGGAAGTTGAGTATGTAAAGTAGTTAGAAATGAGTACCATGGTTTGGGACCTCTGGACTTGGTCTGCTTTGGATCTTTGGATATTATGGTCCACCAAGTCATGGACTTAAGCCATAGCATAAGAAACTGTTGGCAGGCTTGTAGGAGGCTGAAATGAAGTCAGCCATCAATTTATTTATCCTCCATTATGAAGGAGACTAAAATGAGGGAAATTCAGGTGATCTGGTTATCACATGTGGCATGCTGTACTTGAATAGCCACTATGCTCTGCCAGAGTTTTCTGAAGTCTTAGAACACTGAAGATTTCCACCCATGATCTAGTTATTCTTCCTTGCTTATCATGACTATCATTTTTTTTTTTATCCAGTGTCTTTTCTCTCTCTCTCTCTTTTTTTTTTTTTTGGTGAGGCAATTGGGGTTAAGTGACTGGCCCAGGGTCACACAGCTAGTAAGTGTTATGTGTCTGAGGCCAGATTTGAACTCAGGTTCTCCTGACTCCAGGGCCGGTGCTCTATCCACTGTGCCACCTAGCTGGCCCCAGTGTCTTTTCTCTAGACTTGATAATTCTCTGACTAAAGAAATTCTCCTCTGGTCAGCTATTGCCCTCCTTCCTATATTTCTGCCCTATCCACCCTGCATCAAGTCATCACTTAATCTGGTAGCCTATTTATTCCAAGCAACTCCAATTCCTCACTCCCCATTGCTCCTTGATCTGTCAAACCCTAGCCAACTTCCACCAAAGTCACTAATAGCTTATAGGTAAGTCATGAAATGAGCATTCTAAAGCCCACTTTTATGAGTTTCATACTTTTTGGTCCATGAATAACTGATTATTATACAATGAACACTATCCTATGTAGAGGAAGATATTGTCCCGAGGACTTAAGAAACATTATTGACAAAGTTGAAAAAAATTAAAGGAACCCTAGCTGTGAATAGGAGAAAAATTCAAAACTAGTTTCAAAACTAGAGATATAGGATAGAAGAGATTACAAAAAAAAATATCAGTTACAGAAAATTTTAAAACTCTTGCAAAAGGGCAGTGGACAATGCAGCCAAAATAAGAAGAAAAGATGAAGATGGGGAAAAAAAATCTTTGCATCAAACATCTATGACAAAAGTCTGGCATCTAACATATAGAAATTTGGCAGAAATCTCTAAGGCTAAGAACATTCTTCAATAGACAAATAGTCAGAGGATAGGAGCAATTTTCCAAAGAAGATATATAAAATATCAACCATTATATAAAAGAGTGTTCAATTTCACTGAGAATAAGAAAAGAGCAAGTTAAAATAACTCTGTAGTGTCATTTCACAACATCAAATTTGCAAAGAGGGCAATATAAGTGAAGAGGATAGATGTGAGAGATGTTGTGGAGGTTGAATCAACAAGATTTGGCAACTGCTTCTGTCATCGGGGGTGGGTGGGTAGGTGGGCAGGAAAAGTTGAACATGACACAAAAGTTCTAAATGTGAGTGTCTAGGAGGATGATGGTGCCTTAACAGAAATTGAGATGTTGGGAAGAAAGACAGATTTGGGGGAAAAAATAATGAGGTCTCTTTTGGACATGTTGAATTCCTGATGACTATGGGACATGAAAGTGGAGATTTCCAACAGATAGTGATATGGGACAGAAGAGAAGGATGAGAGCTGGATGTTTAGATATGGAAGTCATTGCACAGAGATGATTATTGAACTTATGGAAGCTGATAGGACCACTGTAAGAGACAGTATACACTAAGGAGAGGACCTCGGACAGAGTCCTGGAGGGGGTGGCATACATGCAAAAGAGGTGGGACATGGTCTAGCAAAGGAAACAGAAGGGATGATTAGATAGATAACAGAGAGCAACCAGGAAAGACCAGTATCATGAAAATCCATGGAGAAGAGTATTCAGGAGAAAGGGGTAAACAATATCAAATGCTTCAGAAGGGGTGAAAAAGGATGAGGTCTGAGAAAGAGTCATTGGATCAAGAATTTAATGGGTTCAAAACCCTGGGGAGAGTAGTTTCAGTAAATTGGTGGGGTGGGAAGTCAGCTAGCAAATCTGGGCAGATTGCTTGCAGAAAAGAGGATGTGAGCCCTCTGGTAGCTTCCTGTTTTAACTAATTATTCCTGCTAACTAGGCGCTGAGGTAATTTATTTCTTCACACCATTAGCCTTTCAGGCTCCCAAGTTCATAACCTCAGTATTAACCCTGACTATCTATTCTCCCTCCCCCTACATATCCATTTAGTTGCCAGAGTTTTCTATTTCTACTTGTACATCTCTTATATATAACTCCTTCTCTCTACACTCTCTTCCGTTTAGACCTTTATTGCCTCTAGACCTTCAGGTAACTAGGTAGTACATTGGATTGAGTCCTGGAATTGGAGTCAGGAAGATATGAGTTTGAATCCTGCATAAGACACTCCTGAGTTGGGTGACAATGGGCAATTCACTTTATCTCTCAGCCTCAGTTTCCTCATCTGTATAGGGATAATATAGCTCCTACTTCAGGGAGATGTTTTGATGATCAAATGAGAAAACCTTAAAGTACATATTTAAATATTAGCTCAGGGGAATAGCAAGTGAAAATGCCCAGAACTGGAAAATGCAATGTCTAGTATGAGAAATAGCAAGGAGGCCAGTGTCATGGGATCACAGAGTATTGAGGGAGGAAGGGAGTAAGGTGTAAGAAGATTGGAAAGGTAAGGAGGGCAGATGGACTAACTCATTGAGCTGCCTATTCAACTGCTTGTCATAGTCTAGTTAAAATGCATTTTTCTTATGTATGATATAAGATATATTTGGAAAATCTAAATCCCATTTCTCTATTATAATGTTATTATTTTCATCTCTCTTCTTCTAGATTGTCCTTCACTTCTTTATTTGCATTTCCAATCTATTGTTCTCTGTTTTGTTCCTGTGGTGAGGCTTGCCATTGTAGATTCCAGTTTTTCTATTCTGCCCATTACTTTTGCTGTGCAGACATAAATTCTGCTCTCATAATTCCCATTTCTCTTTTGAACCACTCAGAGATAACATGTTGTGGTTTTGTGTTCTCCTCAAATTCCACAGGGTCCTCTGTCTCATCAAGTGTTGAATCATTTTCCTTTATTTTGCAATATTCATTTACAGATGTCTGAACTGTTTTACTAGATCTGGAGGTCATATTTCCTTCTGTTATTACTGTTTTTCCTTTTGATTTATCTGTTTATCTTCAAGGTCTTTGATTTTTCTTCTTCTTGAAATCTTTTGTAATTTCAGTCCCCCTCTCCTTTTTCCTCTTTTGCTTACTTTCTGACCCTTTCCCCTCTTATTGCGGTTTCCTTGGGAGAAACCCCTTCAGCCTCCTTTCATTTCATTGTTCATCAGTCTAGGTCTTTCCTGCGAGTGACTTTTGAGTGGTCAGATGCTATATTCCTTCCCTCAGACTTAATGGAATACTGTATAGGCCCCCAACATCCCCACACAGTGTCCTGTACTGGTTCCTGACCCTCTCCTTTTGTCCCTTAATTCTTTGGCCTGGCAGTAGTAGTTTGGAGCTTTGCAGCACTGGTGCTATAGGATCATGGCCCTGGCAGGCTTTTACTCATAAGCAGCTGGGGCAGCTTGGCTGGCTCTTGTGACTACAGCCTAGAGCTTGGATCTCCACAGCACTGGAAAGGGGGGGGATTGGGATGAGAGGGTGAATTTGATTGTAAGTTGATGTTATGTCCTTGGGTCTGCCAGTACAGTCTCACTGAAAGTGGTATGAGATCTAGGGGAATGATGCTGAGGGAGCTCAGAGTCAATGATCTCTTGTAACCCAGAAGACCTTCCCATTTCTCTAATGCTGATATACCACAAAAATCTCCAAAGTGACTAAATAAAGTAACATTTTTAAAAATTAAGGAAGCCTAAATTTGGCTTTTTAAGAATAACCCAATTTAAATAATGTGTAGTTAACCAACCTACAAGGTAAGTCTGAAAACATAAAATACATGGAGTTTGTGTATAAAATTGGCCATCCCATTTTCTAAATAATCATGGCCTTTGGTAGAATTATTCTGTGGTCAGTAGTGTCCATCTCTCTGCCATCTGACTGTAAGACTTAATGTGAGTGTATACACACATATATACACACATATACTTTTGTGTATATATGCATATAGTTTTACATATAATTATGTATACTCAAAACTATATTAACTGATATTTTTTCACTTGTATGTGTGTGACCTACTTTGGAATACTTGTAAGTTTTTTGAGCCAGGCTAACTCGTATTGGTCATTAAGTAAATTCCCATTCACCATTTAGTCTTCTGAATGATATTTATTTATTTATTTTTTGTTCAAGCTATCTTTATTTTTATATATGGTATAAAACAAGCATTTCCATAACATAGTATAATAAAAAAAGATGATTATACACGAAACTGCAAATCAATTATATACAACTTGTTATTCCTTTTAAATGTATAATTAAATTATCCTGTAAATTTCTTCCTCTCTTCTCCCGCCCTGTTTTTGATAGGTATGTAAACTCTCACAGGAGAAGAGTCTTTTGGGTTAATTGGTTGATTTTTAAAAGGAGCTGGTGACAAGGTAGATTGTCTCATTTCACTTTTAACCTTTCACTTAGGGAATAAAGTAAAAGCTCATTGTCCATAATCCTTTGGGAAGAAAGGAGCCCATTAGTTTAGATGAGTTTTCCAGATAGCTAAAAATTAAACTTTAAGTGTTTCAACTTAAAGAAAAATTGTAAAAATTATATCTTCCTAGGGCTTCTTAAAACAATCTGCTCAATATTTTAACCCTTTCTTGATGACTAATGGTTATCATTATGAACTCATTTATAATATGTTGAAGTTATAACCATAGCAGCGCATTTATGTAGTGTTTTGAAGTTTACAAACAAAAGCCCATGAAGTAAACATTGTAAGACCTGTTATTATATCCATTTTCCTGATGAAGAGATATAAGAAATTTGACCAAGTTCACATAGTAAGGGGGCAAAGGTGGGTTTTAAGCCTAGACTAATTCCTTTTCAGTTATACCACCCTGCCTTTCATGCAGGTATAGATATAAGACTGAATGTAAGCACTGGTACTTGCTTATTTGAAAAGATCTCTCTGATGCTAAATTATATTTATTAAGTGCTACTCTGTGCTAGGAAAGGTCCTGATGGTATAAATCAATTAATCACTTAGTATTCATTAAGTGCCTATTATGTCCTAGGCATAATGTTTGGCATAGTGATACAAACAGAAAAAGGAAGTAGCCTGTAACTCTAAGAGTTTATAATCCCTTAAAGGAGACACACACGCATGCACACATATACATATAATTACATTAAAAATACATACAAAATAAAAACATAAATATAATCCATCAATAAGTACTTATTAAGGGGGCAGCTAGGTGGCACAGTGGATAAAGCACTGGCCCTGAAGTCAGGAGGACCTGAGTTCAAATCCAGCCTCAGACCAAACACTTGACACTTACTAGCTGTGTGACCCTGGTCAAGTCACTAAACCCAATTGCCTAACCAAAAAAAAAAAAAAAGGTACTTATTAAGCACCTACTGTGTGCTGGGTATGATGTTAGGAATTGAAGATAGAAGTACAAAGAATGAAACAATTTTTACTTGATAGGAGTTTACAAGCTAATTTTGAGGTGGACAATACTAGCAACTCAGGGTATTAGGGAAACCCCCATGTAGAAAGTGATGCTTGAGTAGAGTTTGGAAGGAAACTAGATCTTCTAAGAAATAAAGATAAGAAAGGAGCAAATTCCAGGGAAAGGGGCAGCTGGTGCAGAGATACAGGGAAGGACTCAAAGGGTTATATGGGGAGAGTAGCAAGGAGGCCAGTTTGACTGAACCACAGGGTGTATAAAGGAGAATAAGGTATATGAGACTGGAAAGCAAAAAAATGAAACGCTCTCTACCCTCAAGAGTCTTACAGTCTACTGAGGGGAAACAACACATGCATAGATAAATTTAAAATATATATAAATTATTTTGTATGGAGGAAGGAACACTGACAAGTAGGGTAAATTGGGAAGGGCCTCATGTGGGAGATGGCATTTGAGCTGATTTGTGAAGGGAGCTGGAAATTCCAAGAGGCACAGGTTAGGAGGGAGAGGATTCCAGGCATGGGGAAAAACCCATATAAAAATACAGGGACAGGAGACTGAATTTTATGTTTGGGAGACAATAAGTAGTCTGGTTTGACTGAAATTTCAAGTATACAAGGTAGAATAATACGAAATCAACCTGGAAAAATAAGTCATAGTCCCATCTTTGTGAAGGACTTCAAATGCCAAAGGAGCTTGTATTTTACTCTAGGAAAAATAGGGAGCCATAGAAGCTTCCTGAGGAGGGGAATGACATGATCATACCTGATATGTAGTAATATTAATTTGGCAGTTATATAAAGGCAGAATTTGATATGGAAGAGCCTAAATACAGGGACATCAATTAGAAGGCTAATACAATTGTCCTCATGTGAAATTCTGAGGGCCTGGCCTACAGTGGTAACTGTATGAGTGAAGTAAAGGGGGGTGGAGGGGAGCGATATACAGCAGAGCATCAGTCACTTCTTTCAGATCTGAGGTTAGGAGGAGAAAAAGCGTGACATAGAAATGTTTTAATTTGCTCAAAACGCTATATCTCATGAACCATATTCCTTGTTTCATGGCTCAAATAACTGCCTAAGTCAATTGGGTTTGATTATAGAAACAAAACTTTAGTGACCTCAGTTCCAGGTCAACTGTTTTAATTATTTATGTTTTGTTCTGTAGTCCTGCTGGGAATGATTTGGTCCAGTTTTATTGTTGACCAAAAAATAAAAAAGAATTTTAAAGTCAGTTTCGGTCACATGATGTACTTCTACTCCTGACCTACTGAGTTAGGTGCCCAGCTTCAGGCTTCATTCTGTGCCCTGTCTCATGCCCCATTGGGATCTGATGGTGTTGCATTTCACTGTATTTCTTGGCTTTGAGACTTTGCTCAGCTCTCTTTTTAGCCTTGCTCTTTCACTTTGGGAGATTGTGTGGTCACAGGGAAGAGGAGGGCTATCATAGTGGTCCAGGATCGTAGAGCTGGAGAGAGATCGCTAGAGAATCTTAGCCTTAGAGATTGCTCTGTCCAACCAAATCATCTTACAGGTGAGGAAATCAATGGTCCGAGGTTGCATGATTTTCCTGAGGTCACAGGCTACTAAGTAAGTGGTGGATCTTGAATTGGAATCCAGGTTTCCTGAACTCTATGTCTAGTGCCAGTTATTGGACTGATAATAGAATCACAGAAGCAGAGAATTTTAGATTTGTAAGGGACCTCAGCAGACATCAAGTCCAAACCATGTATGTAAGAATCCCCACTGCGATTTACTGGACAAATGGTCATCCACTTTGCTTGAAGACCTCTAGTGAGGAGGACCCACCACTCCTCAAAAGAGCCCATTTCACATTTACCTAGATCTGATTGTTAGAGAGCTTTTTCCTAACATCAACTCTAAATTTCCTTCTTTGAAAATTGAAATTTAAGGCTTGCCCAGATCCAAAATTTCTGGAAACAGAGAGCAATTTTTTTTTTGGACTTAATAAAATAGTTTTATGCTGGATTTTAAAATAGCATATCTAGTTAATCATTTAAATATCTCTGGCTTGAGTTAATGTCCTGTACATAAAACTACATTTAATTCTTTTAGATTAAATTTTATTTTCTGTTATTCCGAACTTGAACCAGCAAATACAAGCATTTTCATATTCAAAGGAGAATAGAAAAAGAAGACTATATATGAAACTGTGAGTCTCCATTGTGTACAGCTTGCTTTTTAAAGTATATGGTAAATTTAGCAGGTTAATTTCAAAGCTGTCCTGATAATGTGTTTTCCTCTGAACTTCCTGTTCTTCTCTTTGTATTTTTAAAACACTTCTTGGTACTCTTACCCCTCCCCCCCTTTTTAAAATCACTATCACTATCATCTTTCCCCTCCAAAAAATATTCCCTGTTCCCTGTAATCAATAAGCATAGTGTATAGATAGTGGACTGAGGATGAGAACAAGCTGATTGTTTCAGGGTGGTGGGTGGTGATGGTGTGTGTAATGGGGAGGCAAAGACACAGGCATAATCTAAAGTCTTACCGCATCTTGACACCCAGGAGTGGGGCTCTTTGCACTCCCTTCAGCTCTTGGTTGGAGGGCCTGCCATTATGCGTAAGCCTTCCTAAGGCTCCACTCCTTCCTTTCAGCTGTGTCTCAGACTGCTCTGTCTTCCCACTACTGTCATTTCCCAACCATACTGACTGAAACTTCTTCAGGGTGTCCTTAAAGCCTTCCTCCTGCTCTCCCTGGTTAGGATTAATCCCTTTTAGCTGACTCTGCAGAAATCAATTAGGGCATCTCTTGGTGTCTATTCTCCATATGGGTCTAGCTCAGCAACATCACACAGTAATAGCCCATGTTTCTATAGGGCAAAGTGATTTCTTTATGACAGTTCTGTAAGAAAAGTAGCATGAGCATCATTATACCCATTTTACAGTTGAAGAAACTGAACTAAGGCTCAGAGTATGAAGTATATTCCCTGAGTGACTCTGGGTCAATAGCCCCACTCAGAGTACTTATGAGAGTCAGTATTTGGAGCAGGCTCTTCTGACTTAAAATCTAGTTTTCTTCCCACTTGTTTTGTCAACATATATACTAAAATTGGAGCAATACAGAGATGATCATGGTTCCTGCACAATGATAATATACCAATTCATGAAGAGTCCCATTTTTTCCACACAGTTGCCAAAGCAATTTACCTAAGTCATAAATCTGATCATCCCCTCTACTCAACAACAATCAATTAATCAAGCAGTAAACATTTATTAAGTACCTACTCTGTGCCAGTCCCCACTAAGCACTGGGAATACAAAAAGGTAAAAGACAGTTCTTGTCCTTGTGGCACTCACAATTAACTTTAGAAGATCTATATTGCTTCTACGATCAAATATATACTCTGCTATTTGGCATTTAAACTTTTCCACAACCTAACCCCTTCCTGTATTTCCAGTTTTCTTACACATTACCCTCGCCTCTATGTGCTGTAAGGTCCAGCCATACTGACTTGCTGTCATATGTAACACTCTCTCTCATCTCCAAATCTTTGCACGGTCTGTCCCCCTTACCTGGAATGCTCTCTCTTATTGTTTATTACTTCTATCTCATAGAATCTTTGTTTTCTTCCAAGATTCAGCTCATATGCCATCTTTAAAAGGAATTCTTTCCTAGACGCCTCCATCTGCTTCAGCGGTGGGGAATCTGTGGCTGGAGGGCACGTGCAGCCTTCTAGGTCCTTTTGACTGAGTCCAAGTTTTACAGAACAAATCCTTTCATTAAGGGGATTTGTTCTGTGAAGTTTGGATTCAGTGAAACGGCCACACTTGAGGACCTAGAGGGCCACATGTGGCCTGGGGTTCCCCACCCCTTCTATATCCTTCTCTTCTAAGATTATCTTCTATCCTGTATGTATCTTGTATGTATCTATTTATTTACATGTCATATCCCCCATTAGAATGCAAGTGCCTTGGGGAAAGCGACTGTATTCACTTTTTCTTTTTGAAAAATGCTTAGCATATAGTAAGTGTTTAATACTTTTGATTGATTATTGTGATCTCTTCCCTTATAACAGGCAGCTCTCCCCTCATAACAGGTACAGTAGATAGAAAGCTAGGCATGGAATCAAGATAACCAGAGTTCAAATCCAGCCTGACACTTAGAAATTTTGTGATCATGGGCAACTCTCTTAACCTCTGTTTGCCTCAGTTTTCTCATCTGTAAAATGGGAATAATAATAGCACCTACCTCCCTGTAAGGATCAAATGAAATAATAAAGCACTTAGCACAGGGCCTGGGACATAGTATTAAATAAATGTTAGCTATTGTTATATCATCATAACATACTTTTAAGTTTTGGTCATCAGGCATGTTAAGTAAAGAAGGTTCTGTGCTACAAGGGGAATAGTGGAAAGGGCTCAAGGTCCTGAGCTTGGAAGGGAGAAGGCTGTTGGTTGATTTTGAAAGTGGACTAGAAGTTCCTACGCGAGCTTTCCAGCAGTCTATCAATCAACAAATATTTATTAAGCACATATTATATTCTAGGTGCTGGGAACCAAAATGAGAGAGTTTCTATCTTTAAGGAGTTTACATGCTTGGGGTACCCTTATGGCCAACATATCATTACATATGCTAAGTAGCACTACAACAGAAACCCTCATTAGATGTATACTTCTCAGTGTGTGCAATCAAACTTTATTAATCAAAATTGTAAGCAGTACAAATACCAGCCTCTTCTAGAAATAAACCTGTGAGTTTTACAAGTGAGCCTCACAAGTTTGGAAAGCATCTTTCCTGCCAGGACTCATGACAAAGTTCTCCCTCTGCCCAGGCTTAAGAGGTCATCTGGAAAGTTTCTGTCATTGAGCACTGCCTTCAAGTGCACAAGTGTCTCCATTATGGGGGAATACTGGAATCTGTGCCATTTGCAATCTAGGAGCCGGCTGACGGCTGTGGCTTTTGGTGGGTTTCTTATACTTTTTAGTTTATAGGCATTCCTAATTTGTTTGCCACATAATTTGATTGGTAATGTATTACATGAACTACTGATAAAGTTGTTTTTAATATTTTTCCATTGGTGGTGTGTCCTATCAGAGGAACCACATATGTTTGTCAGTTGCTTAAGAATACACACACACACACACACACACACACACACACATGTTGTTTACTATGATGTACTATAGAAGTGCTTATCTTAGGATTGAAAAACAACTTACTCAAAACAACTCAGTCACAAAACAGAGGCTTAAAACAAATTGGAGTTTTTTGTTGTTGTTGAGTTCTTTCATTTGTGTTTGACTCTCCATCACCTCATTTGAAGTTTTCTTGGCAAAGATACTAGAATGGTTTGCCATTTCCTTTTCCAGATCATTTTACAGATGAGGAAACCAAGGCAAACAGGGTTAAGTGACTTGCCCAGGGTCACACAGCTAGTGTCTGAGGCTGGATTTGAACTCAGGTTCTCCTGACTCCAGGGCCAGAACTCTATCCACTCTGCCACCTAGCTGCCCTTTTATTAAGATAATAAGATGCTATCACTGTACTCTCTTCCAGTGCTCCCTTCCTCTTTGAGAAACAACAACAACAAAACTCTTTTAATTAGTCAGACTAATCAATTAGTCAGGCAGGCAAAAAACAAACAAACACCCATATTGGCCATGGCAATATAAATAAATACACACACATGCATACATATACATACATCTCATTTTGAATCTTGAGTCTAATTCTTCTCTGTCAGGTGAATAGCATGACTAACTATCAGTCTTCTGAAGTCAGGTTTGGTCATTGATCAGTGTTCAAAGTAGTTTGTCTTTACAATGTTGTTTATTGTATAAACTGTTCTGGTTCTGCTCACTTCACTCTATATCAGTTCATATAAGTCTTCCCAGATTTCTCTAATACTTTCCCTTTCATCATTTCTTATGGTGCAATCATATACCATTACATTCATATGCCATAATTTGTTCAGCCATTTCCCCAGTTAATGGGCACTCCCTTAATTTCCAGTTCTTTGACACTACAAAAAGAATATTGTAAGCATTTTTGCCCATGTGAGTGCTTTTCCCTTTTCTTTGAACTCTTTGAGGCATATGCTTATATGCTTATATATATATATACATATATATATGTATATATATGTATATGTATGTATGTAACTCTTGGTCAAAAGAGATACACAATTTAGTATATTTTGGGGCATAGTTCTAAGTTGCTTCTATAATGGTTGGTTCAATTCATAGTTTCATTAATACTGCACCAATGTGCTCATTTACCCACAACCTCTCCCATATTTATCATTTTTTTGGTCACCTTTGCCAATCTTATGGATATAAGGTAGAATCTCAGAATTGCTTTAATTTTCATTTTTCTAATTGTTAGTGATTTGGAGCATTTTTAAAGGTGGTTGTATAGCTTCAATTTCTTCCTTTGAGACCTGCTTGTTCATATCTTTTTTTTTTTTAACCATTTATCAATTAGAGAATGGCTCTTATTCTATGCTACAAAATGGGCACTAGATATTTTCCTCCTTAGTATTGGATAGGTCTGTCATGACTTGGTTTGCCCAGCTATATTGTTTCCTCCATCTGCACGCATATTGTGATGTGACCTTTTATCCTTTAACCATATATTCACTTGGAATATATCTGCAATCACCATGGATTAATATTAAGCATTATATTTTATGGTTTACAAAATATAAACATCATCCCATTTGATACATACAAGAATGCTGTGATATAGGCCAGGCAGAGATTATTTAATTCATTTTATGGGTAAGGAAAATGAGGTTCAAAGGGGTCACACAACTAATAAGTAGTGAGGAAAGGCCTACAACCCAGCACTTCTTATGCCGTTAATGAAACTATTATTTAGAGAAACTTTCTGTAAAGATTTTTTTCTAGTTAGCAATTTCTTTTTTAATTTTAGTGGCATTAGATTTATTTAGGCAAAATATTTTTTTTTGGTAATCAAAATTGTCCATTTTAGCTTTTATGATCTTTTTTATCCCTTGTTTAGTACTGAACTCTTCCCCGATCCACAGATTGCACAGGAAATTTCTTCCATGCACCTTTAATTTGTTATGATGTAATCTTTTATGTTTTAGTCATTTATTCATTTGGAATTTATATGGGTATGTGGTGTGAAGTATTGGTTTAAACCTAATTCCGCTAGAGTGCTTTCCAGCTTTTTTCAATAATTTCTTTTTTTTTTTTTAATCATATAGTGAATCTTGACTCCAGTAACTATAGTCTTTGGGTTTATTGAATTGTAGGCTACTAGATTTGTTTACTTTTGTATGTTGTATGCACATTTCTATTTTTTTAACCAGTACCAAATCATTTTTGAGATTATGATTACTGCTTCATAGAATAGTTGGAGATCTGGTATTACTAAGCTTTCTTCATTCGCCTATTTCCCCCCCTATCATTTCCATTGAGATTCTTGACCTTTTATTGCTCTAGGTGAAATTTGCTGCAATTTTTTTTTAGTTGTACAAAGTAATCCTTTGGTATTTTGATTGGTATGATGATGAATAAATCAGTTACATGACATAACTATTTTTATTATATTCACTAAGCCTACTTAGAAGCAATTAACATTCCCCCAATTATTTAGGTCTGTCTTTATTTCTATATAGATTGTGTTGTAATTGTTTTCATAATTCCTACATGTGTGGGTAGGTAGATTTCCAAGCATTTTGAACATTCTGTAGTATGGCTTATATCCTTGTGTAAGAATATTTATTTCTGCATTGTTTAAGAACTGTGCAACATGGAGTTTTCTGAAGGGAAGAAAAGGAACAAGCATTTATTAAGTGCCTTCTATGTCCCAAGTGCTGTGCCAAGTCCCAGGGATCCCTTTATGAGGAACAAACCAGGTCCCCTCAATGAATTATAGGGGGCAGTCTCATTGGACAAGCAAAAATTGGACGTGCCTTTGCAGGGCTGTAAGTATTTAAGCCCTAGAAATAACTCAGAAATTTGAGAGAGTACAGGCTCAGGCGCCCCTTGTGGTGGATACCAATGAAGGAGAGGAGTAGACTTCTCCTTTTTTCATCCCCCATTGGCCAAGGAATCTGACATTTACTTTCCCAGAGGGAAGGTGGAACTTCATCAAGTAGTTTCATCAGTTCAAGAGAATTCAAGATATAGTTGAGGGAGCAAACACACAGGCTTCAGATAGTCATGGATACTGAATCACTCTGTTCTAGAAGCAGCTTTGTGAATGATCTTCCTGATACCAGAGAAGAGAGCTGGTTATAGATTAAAAAGAGAGCTATTCTAAAAATAGAGTATTTAAGATGTAGAGATAATCAGACCATGAGATCCTAGATGAGCAAACTATCCAGAAGAGATGCTCCAATCCATGGTAGCTGTGTGAAAAGAAAAAAGGGCTTCCAGGTCCTGCAGTACCAGGAGTTGTAAGTTGTTTGAGACATGTGTTTCCTCTGTAGGTACCTCACTACTATCGTGCTCTCTGCCCATTCTGCTCATAGAAGCTATGTCTGTGGGCAAGTGCATCCCAGATTGGAGTTTGGGGGAATCTTTTGTAGCTATTTTTTTTCCTATGCTATCTTAGTTAAAAAAAAAAAGCAAACAAACTTTGCTAAGAGCTAATTCTTTCTACTGGCTAATTTTTAATGGAAAACACACTAGTGGGGGCTCATGAGCTCTAACTATTAGTAGTGCTTAACTTCAGGTACTCCCATAGAGCCTGTGAGAGTAGTAGATACCTTCTAGAGACCCAACCCATCTGTGTGAATGTAATTTGGGGGAGAGGCTAGGAAAAGGAGCTTTGGTTTAGGTAGTTATAGAGATTTCAAGTGTAGTCATAGGGCAGTGGTCTTCAAAGTGGTGGCCTCCATACCGCTTGTATCTTCATGTTTGTGGCATGAACCCCATAGATAATAAATAGGAGGGTAGGAACATATGTTTCATCTCATCTTCCCTTAAATATCCAATGGAGGCCCATTTTATCCATTATCACCCAGCACTCCCCCAATCCCACCCTTCTTAAAACTGGTTTCCTATGGCTGGATGAACTGCTAGCCTCTACTTTTCTGCTCCAGGCAGTTATAACCCAACACTGACCCTTGTACCCACAGCAGGTGGCAAATTAGCCACATGCCACCCCAGCACTCCCATCCCTTTCCCCCAAGATCATCTTATGGTTCAGGCAGGTGCCTCTCAGTGGCCACGTTCTTCATTCCGAGGCAGTGGCCAGTGAGTAAGAGCCAAGTCGTTCTGAGGCCATCTAGTCCAACCTGTACATATAAGGAATCTATTATAATATGCTTGCCAAGCACCCATCAAGCCTCTGCTTTGATGACCACTGAAGAAGGGAAAACTACCACTTTTCTAGGCAGCCCACTCCGCTTTTGGACAGCTCTAATTATTAGGAAGTTTTTCCTGACATCAAGCCTTAAATGACTTTTTGTACCTCTCACCTATTGCTTCTGGTTTTACCCTCAGGAGTCAAACAGAATAAGTTCAATTCCTCTTCTATATGACAATTCTTCAAATACTTGAAGACAGCTCTCATGTTTCCTCCAGGTCTTCTCTCCTCCAGATTAAATATGCCCAGGTCATTCAAATTATCCTCACATGCCATAAACTCAATTAAGATTTTTCACCTTTCTGGTTGCCCTGCTGTAGGTACTTGCCAGCTTACCAATATCCTTCTTAAACTGGGGTACTCAGAACTGAACATAATGCTCCAGATGAAGTATGGTAAGGGACTAGTACAATGGGACTATCACCAATCTTAGAAAAGGTCCCTCTCTTATTGCAGCCTAAAATTTTTGGCTGCCATATTGCATTGCTGATTCATATTAATGTTGCAATCCACCAAAGCTGCGGGATTCTTTTTTTGGTACAACTACTGTCTTGCTATACCACTCCCATCTTGTATTCAAGAGGATGATTTTTCTGCTTTACATTTATCCCTATTGAATTTCATAGCATTGTGTTCAACCCAGTGTTCTAGCCCATCAAAATCCTTTAGAAAGTTGCGTATCATCCGTATTAGCTATTCTACCCACCTTTGTGTTATCTTCAAATCTGGATAAGCGTGGCATTTTTGCCTTTATTGAAGACATTGATAAAAATGTAAAACAGCTCAGGGCCAAGACTAGATCCCTGGGATACCCCACTAAAGGCCTGTTGCCTTGGTGGCCCTGAACAATTCTAGAATCCTGCTCTCCAAATAGTTCTGAAGCCATTTAAGTTTATTCCAAATCTCCATCTTCTCTATAAGATAATACGAAATATTTTATAAGAACATTTGCTAAAAATCTAAGTAATCTATAGTTGTGGCATTTCCCTCATCTACTATTTTAGTAATTTCATAATACTTTTAGTAGGTATTTTGGTAATTGAATAAAATTTTGTAATCTTAGTCATTTAGTAATTTTTAGTAGTATTTTCATCAACAAAGAACATGAAGTTAACCTGGCACGATTTGTTTTTGAGGTGACCATACTGGCTCCTTGTAATCACTGCTTTCTTTTTAGATGTTTGTTGACTATTTCTTTATTTATCCATTCTAGAATTTTCCCAAGAAGACAATCAACTTCACAGGGCCTACAGATCGCAGGCTCTGTTCTCTTTCTTTTTTTGAAAATCAAGTCAACTTTTGCCCTTTTTCCAATCTCATTTTCTTTGATCTTGAAAAGATTGTTGACAGTATCTAAGTAATCCCATCTGCCTGCTCATTCAGGACCAAAGGATGTATCTGGGTCAAGTGACTTGAATTCATCAAGGCAAGCTAGGTGCTGTCTTACTATCTCCTTAATTATCTTGGATATCAATGCATTAATCATTTTGTTCAGTCCCCTCTAGTACAAAGGTCATTTTCCTTTGAAGAAAAAACAGAAGCAAAATAAAAAGCTGGGCATCTTGGCCTTCTCTTTGTAGTCACTTTTTCTATCCATCCCAGTCAAAAGTTCTATTCTTTCTTTGATTCTTCTTTTTTCTCCCAATATTGCTTTTTAAAAATCCATTTTATCATCCTTAGCTTCCTTCAGTAACCTCAGCTCATTCTGAGTTTGAGCCTCCTTGACACTATTTTTAGAGAACTATGCCACTTTGTTCTGTTTATTCTGTTACCTGGCCTTGTTTTCATCTTCCGTACATTTCTTTTTAATATCTGGGTTGGTTAATGAGTTCCCTGAATACCCACATCAATCTTTTTAGAAAAATCCTATTTTTCCTCCTTACTGGAATTATTTCCCTTTACATATTCAAAATTTCACTTTTGTGCATCTTCTTATCCTACAGGGCAAATTCCCTCAGAGCATTTTAGGTCAGATACCCTCCCTACTTATCTTTCCTCTGAACCCTTAGAAATCTACTTTCCCCAAATTGAGGGTCTATATCAACATTTGGATTGCCTCTTCTCTATCACACACTGTAGGAGAGAGTGGTCACTTCTGCCTGGAGCAAACCCTATTAAGGGTCAATGAAAATTGAAGCCATAAACTTCCAGTCTCAATAATTTACAACTTTCTGCAGAAACAGGTGACTGCTAACTGGATGGGCTGGGATTGAATTGTGGACCAGACAGTCTCTGAAACCCTGGGATACAGTTTCATTATCTTCAAATGAGGAAGGGGAGGAAAGGATCTGGGAAATCCATTTCTTCTGCCTTCCCAACCCATACCCATTTGCTAAGTCATCAGGATAAAGCAATTCCTGGATGAGAATTTTCAGGGCTTTGAATAATGTCTTTGGTCTGTTCAGTTCTAAGTTTTCCAGTTGTCTGGAGACATTTTCCACGCCTGCTGTATCCTCAAGCATGGCTCTCAATAAAAGATTGCATACAAATGGATATCTTACCTAAGTGGTTCCTTCTACATTTGATGAGGAATGGGTCATTTCTATCTTGTCATGGATTTCTGAGGTTGTACTTTTGGGTTTTTCTGTAAGAGATGTAAGATTAACATTCCCCTGGGTGAAGGTGGAGGGAATGGGGAGAGAGACAGATGGGAATTCTTCCACTGATAATCTTAAACATAATTTCTAATTTCAAGGCCTTGTTATTCCCCAAATGGGAGAAACCACAATATTTGTCTTCTCATTAGTCAAGTAGCTAACCTTATGTGTTAACAACTAGGTAGAAATTGAGAATCCCTTGAGGCAACAGGGAATTTGTTCATTTTCTAGGTACAGTATATCACAAAGAAGAAGGGGTATTAGATTACGGTTTATTAAATTTTTACAGGTATCACATTATAATGTAATATCATATATTCTGAGGGTTTTTTTTTTTGCAGTTCATGTTGTGTGACCCAGTAATAAATTAACGTGAAAGGGCAGTTCAAGTTGTTGTTACATTCTAATCATAAATCAGTGAGAATATTTTCAAAGTCAGTTTAAATGGAGACTAAAACAATGTACAAAAGCAGTTTCTGGTTTAGGAAGGTTTGTGTCCTAAAATTTGCATGCATTATGGTTGTTTGGAACTCTGAATGCATTTTCCTATAGAAGCAAAGTTATTTGTGGCCATTAGTTTTCCTGGACAGTACACACAAAAAACTCATTTAACTCATAATGTAGATGAGCTTTAGTCTTCTTGAGCCTGATTCATTTGATTGATTGGTAGTTTTTAACGATATAAAACACAAATCAATGCCTACTTATTGGTTGCAACTTTTGTCCATGTTCTCCCGTCTTGGCAGATGGGCTAAAACAGGCTGAGGGTAACCAACAGGCTTCCAACTCATGGGTGAGTTGGGGGATATCTACTCCAAACATGTGAAAACTTCTCCTAGCAGAATGGGTGCATGAGAACAACTCATTCCAAAAGCTATGAGGGCAGCTGAGGCAGGCTGTGTGGAGTGCTTAGAACTTGGTCAGACATTGAAGATACCAAGGCCACCTAGTGCATCTTGAACCATCACCAGTCATCCTGACTTTTGTCTTGCCACTGGACTTTGATGATTCTGGAAGAGAAAGTAAGGCTGATGACTTTGTGCCACTCTGCCTCACTGTTCATGCATGAGTCAAGACATCACCCTGCAATGTCATTGGTCCTCTGAAAATGAAGGAGGAACAACAACATTCTAGATCATAGGGAATAAGGAACTGTGCATGTGTGTTGGGGGTGGGATGGGGTCCCTTCTAGGGATTCAGTGTGGTACAATGAGAGAAACTGGAGTTGGTAACAGGAGACACCTAAGTTCAAGTCCTGCCTCTGGAGTTTGCCATTTTTTTTTTTGTGGTGGCAAACAATTGTAAATTGAGGGCATGTCCATTAAGTAACGAATGACTAAACAAGTTGTAGTATATGATTATGATGGGATATTATTGTACCATAAGAAATAACGATCAGGATGCTTTAAAAAAAAAAAAACCTAGAAAGATTTATATGAATAAACTTGTGCAAAATGAAGTGAGCCGAGGGCAGCTAGGGGGCGCAGTGGATAGAGCACCGGTCCTGGATTCAGGAGCACCTGAGTTCAAATCCAGCCTCAGACACATAATACCTCACTAGCTGAGTGACCCTGGGCAAGTCACTTAACCCCATTGCCTAGCCAAAAAAAAACAAAAACAAAAACAAAGACAAAAACAAAACAAAAAACAAACAAAAAAAAAATGAAGTGAGCCGAACTAGAAAAACATTGTATATAGTGACAGCAAAATTTTAAGGATGATCAACTGTGAAAAACTTAGCTACTCTCATCAATACAATGCTCCAAGATAATTCCAAAGGGTTTATGATGAAAAAATACTATCCACCTCCAGAGAGAGAACTGATAGAGTCTGAACACAGACTGAAGCATAATTTTTTTTTCCATTTTCTTTACTTTTCTTGCTTTTTTTGCAACATGGCTAAAATGGAAATATGTTTTGCATGATTTTACATGTATAATTGATATCACATGTCTTGCCTTCTCAATGGATAGGAAGGGGATGGGAGGGAGGGAGATAATTCAGAACTCAAAAAATTTTTAATGTTAAAAACAAATAATAAATTTAATTTTTAAATGAGGTAATCTAGGAGTATTTTTATATATTTCCTCATTAATTAATAAAATTTTAACATTTCTCTGAATCATTTAAGGCCAGAGACCCATTCAAGTTCAAATATTATTTAATACATTTAAAAAAACTTTCTTTTCCAATAACAGTTACTCATATTTCTCTAATATTAAGTCCCTTAATCTCTTATTATTAAATATTAAAAGTTACTAACCACAATTTATTAGCAATTAAACTAAAAGTAAAATGAATAAATAATTATTTATAATATTTTAGTTGTGAGAAAGATGACAGCCAGAGTCATCTCTAATTATCACTGTAACTGCCAAAGACTTCGCTTTATTTCTGGAAATAGTTCCACCATTCTGTTCACTGAAGATACCAGTCTCTTCTCAAGAATTCCCCTTTTCCTCTTCAAAAGATAAAGGTTAAAACAATCCATCAAGACAGAAGGCTTCTCCATTCTCTGTCTTTCTGTCTTCAACTTCTCTCTGATCATAATAGGAAAATAACCTATTTTGCTTCTTTCAAACCATCACTGAACAGTCTCTCTAAAATGACAATTAAAAATGGCCATTTCTAAAGTATTTCATTTAGCTCTTAAAAGCATAGTAACATAGATTTTTTTAGCCAGTACCAGATTGTTTTCAAAGTTTATAATTTTGCAATACAATTTGAAATCTGGTACTGCTAGGCTGTCTTCCTTTATTTTTTATTTTTTTGTTAATTCCTTTGACATTCTTGAATTTTTGTTCTTCTAGATGAATTCTGTTATTTTTTCCCAAATCTATAAAATAACATTTTGGTAATTTGTTTGGTATGGCACTGAATGAGTAAATTGATTTTGGTAGAATTATCATTCTTTTATTGGATTGACCTACCCATGAACAATTAATATTTCTCCATTTGTTTAGAATTGTCTTTGTTTGTGTGAAAAATATATTGTGATTATGTTGATATAGTTCTTGGATTTTTCTTGGCAGGTAGATTACCAAGTATTTTATATTGTCTGCAGTTACTTTAAATGGAATTTCTCTTTCTATCTCTCTCTCTTTTTTTTAATTTAAATGTATGCCCTTTTATTAGATATTCTTTTGAATTTCAGGATTCTGTCTGTAGCAAATGCTTATGTTTACAATATGCCACTATAATGTGACTGTGTAGAGTACAGTTGATGTTATTATCTTTCACTTTGCTTTATGTTACTTTCTGCTGTTTAACATGATAATTTTTTCTTTTTTATTAATAAATTTATTTATTTTTAGTTTTTAACATTTACTTTCACAAGATTTTGAGTTCCAAATTTTTACCCCATCTCGCCCCTCCCCCACCCCAAGATGGCATGCATTCTGAATACCCCTTCCCCTGGTCTGCCTTCCCTTCTATCTCTCCCCCGCTTCTCTTATCCCCTTCCCCTTCTATTTTTTTGTAGGGCAGGATAGATTTATGTACCCCATTTCCTATATTTCTTATTTCCCAATTGGGCTGGAATGTGAAAACATTTTTTTTAAACATGTGTTTTTAAAACTTTGGGTTCAAAATTTTCTCCCTTCCTCCCTCCCCATCCACCCTCATTGAAAGGCAAGCAACTCAATATAGGTTATACATGTGCAGTTATGCAAAACACTTCCATAGTAGACATGCTGTGAAAAACTAACTGTATTTCCCTTAATCCTATCCTGCCCCCCCATTTATTCAATTCTTTCTTTTGACCCTGTCCCTCCTCAGAAGTATTTGCTTCTGATTACCCCCTTTCCCAATCTGCCTTCCCCTCTATCATCCCCCTACTCTCTTGTCCCCTCCCTCCCATTTCCTGTAGGGTAAGACAGATTTCCATACCCAATTGAGTGTGTATGTTATTCTCTCCCTAAGTCAAATCCTATGAGAATAAGATTCACTCATTCCCTCTCACCTTCCCCTGTTTCCCCTCCACTGCAAGAGCCTTTTCTTTTCTGTTTTTTTTTTGTGAGATAATTTACCCTGTTCTACCTCTCCCTTTCTCCTTCTCCTATTATAATCTTCTCTCACCCCTTAATTTTATTCTCCAGATAGGACCCCTTCATCTTCAACTCACCCTGTGTCCTCTCTCTCTCTCTTTATATATATATATATATATATTTATACACATATACTTGTAATTTTTTCCCTCCAACTACCCTAATACTGACAAAGGTCTCATGAGTTACAAATATCATCTTTCTATGCAGGAATATAAACAGTCCAACCTTAATAAGTCTCTTGTGATTTCTCTTTCCTATTTACCTCTTCATGTTCCACTGGAGTCTTGTATTTGAAAGTCAGATTTTCTATTTAGCTCTGGTCTTTTCATCAAGAATGCTTGAAAGTCCTCTATTTCACTGAATGACCATTTCTTCCCCTGAAGGATTATACTCAGTTTTGCTGGGTAGGTGATTCTTGGTTGTAATCCTATTTCCTTTGCCCTCCGGAATATTATATTCCATGCCCTGCAGTCCCTTAATGTAGAAGCTGCTGAATCTTGTGTTATCTTGATTGTGTTTCCACAATATTTGAATTATTTCTTTCTGGCTGCTTGCAATATTTTCTCCTTGACCTGGGAACTCTGGAATTTGGCTACAATATTCCTAGGAGTTTTCCTTTGGGGATCTCTTTCAGGAGGAGATCGGTGGATTCTTTCAATCTCTATTTTGCCCTCTGGTTCTAAAATATCAGGGTGGTTTTCCTTGATAATTTCTTGAAAGATGATGTCTAGGCTCTTTTTTCAATCATGACTTTCAGATAGTCCAATAATTTTAAAATTTTTAAATTCTCTCTCCTGGATCTATTTTCCAGGTCAGTTGTTTTTCCAGTGAGATATTTCACATTGTTTTCTAATTTTTCATTCTTTTGGATTTGTTTTACAGTATCTTGATTTCTCATAAAATCACTAGCTTCCAGTTGCTCTATTCTAATTTTTATGGAAGTATTTTCTTCACTTACCTTTTGGATTTCCTTTTCCGTTTGGCCAATTTTGCTTTTTAGGGCATTCTTCTCTTCATTGGCTTTTTGGACCTCTTTTGCCATTTGGGTTAGGCTATTTTTTAAGGTGTTATTTTCTTCACTCTTTTTTGGGGTCTCCTTTAGCAAGCTGTTGACTTGTTTTTCATGATTTTCTTGCATCACTCTCATTTCTCTTCCCAGTTTTTCCTCTACTTCTCTTACTTGCTTCTCAAAATCCCTTTTGAGCTCTTCCAAGGCCTGGGACTGATTCATGTTTTTCTTGGAGGCTTTGGATGTAGGAGCTTTGACTTTGTTGTCTTCTTCTAGTTGCATGTTTTGATCTTCGTTATCACCAAAGTAAGATAATATAGTCTGACTCTTTTTGAGCTGCTTACTCATGATCCCGGCCAATTACTTGAGTTTTAAACTCTTTGTTAAGGTAAGAGTCTGCTTCCAATGTGGAGAAGGTACTGTCCCAAGCTTTGGGGGTTTGTACAGCTGTTTTCAGAGATACTTCTAGGGACCTGTAAATTTTCAGTTCTTCCAAGGTGGTATGATAAGGGGAGAGATGTTTCCTCTCTACCTCCACAACAAGCTCCACCATGCCAGCACTCCTCTTCACCCCAGGACAGTCCCTCAGAACTGTGACCCAGATCCACGCACAGGCAAAGCAAGGGATTCCTGCCTCAGCACTGGCAAAGATATCCCTGCAATCCCCCTCTGATCAGTCACTGGATTCCCCTTCAGTCTGTGGGCTGGAAGCTCAGGAGGCAGCCGCAGCCCTGGGCCGTGCTTGAGACTTGGGCTGAGACCTAGTTTTTCTCTCTCACTGCAGTCACAGACTTTTCCCACTGACCTTCTAAGTTGTCTTTGGCGTTCATGGCTTGAGAAGTCTGGAAACCACCACAACTGCTTGCAATTCAGTCCTCTGAGGTCTGCTCCAGGTTCACTGTGTCCTGCATACCCATGCCGAACTGCACTCCTCTCCCTGTCCCCCAACACTGGGGCAACATACCTTTCCCATCAACCATCTAGGTTGTCTTGGGCCGGAAATTGTTTCACTCTGTTTTTTTTTTTTTTGTGGGTTCTGCTGCTTTAGAATTTGTTTAGAGGTACTTTTTTACAGGTATTTGGAGGGGTTTGGGGGAGAGCTCAAGCAAGTCACTGCTTTCACTCCACCATCTTGGCTCTACCCCAAGTGTGTCTCTTTCTATCTCTTGCTGCTGGATTTTGTTGCTAATATATAGAAATGCTGATGATTTGTATGCGCTTATTTTATATCCTGCAACTTTGCTAAAATTATTTCCACTAATTTTTTAGTTGAGTCTTTAGGATTTTCCAAGTATATTATCATATTGTCTACAATATTATCTCATTTCCCAATCTGATTCCTTCAATTTCTTTTTCTTGTCTTATCCCTATAGCTAGCATTTCTAGTATAATATTAAACAATAGTGGTAATAATGGACATCTTTGCTTTACCCCTGATCTTATTGGAAAATCTTTTAGCTCATCCCCATTACAGATAATGCTTGCTTTTAGATAGATAATATTTATCATTTTAAGGAAAACTCCACTTATTCCTTTGCTTCCTGGTGTTTTAGTCGGAACGAACGCTGCATTTTTTGAAAAGTTTTTCCTGTATCTGTTGAAATAATAATATAATTTCTGTTGTTTTTGTTATTGGTATGGTCAATTATGCTAATAGTTTTCCTAATATTGAGCCACCCCTGGTATAAATCCCACCTGTTCATAGTGTATAATTTTTGTGATATATTGCTGCAATCTCCTTGTTAGTATTTCATTTAATATTTTTACATCAACATTAATTGGGGAAATTGGTCTATAGTTTTCTTTCTCTGTTTTTACTCTTCCTGATTTAAGTATCAGAATCATGTTTACGTCATAAAAGGCATTTGATAGGACTCCTTCATTGCCTATTTTTCGAGATAGTTTATATATTATTGGAATTAATTGTTCTTTAAATATTTTGTAGAATTCACTTGTGAATCCATCTGGTCCTGGGGATTTTTTCTTAGGGAGCTCACTGATCACTTATTTAATTTCTTTTTCTAAAATAGATTATTTAAATATTCTATTTCCTTTTCTGTTCACATGAGCAATTTATGTTTTTGTAAATATTCATACATTTCACTTAGATGATCAGATTTGTTGACATTTAATTGGGCAAAATAGCTTCTAATAATTGCTCCAGTTTCATCTTCATTGGTGGTGCATTCACCTTTTCATTTTTGATACTGCTAATTTGGTTTTCTTTTTTAAAATCAAATTAAACAACAATTTATTTTTTTTCATAATACCAGCTCCTTGGTTTATTTATTAGTTCAATTTTTTCCTTACTTTCAATTTTATTAATCTCTCCTTTGTTTTTCAGGATTTCCATTGTCTTGTTTAATTGGGGATTTTTAAATTTGCTCTTTTTCTATTTTTTTAATTGCATGCCCAATTTATTCATCTGCTCTTTCTTTATTTTATTGATGTATGCATTTAAAGATGTAAATTTTCCCCTAAGTGCTGCTTTCATTATATCCCACAAATTTTGTAATGTCTCATTGTTGCCATTCTTTTTAATGAAAATATTATTTATTTACATGATTTGTTCTTTTGCCTACTCATTCTTTAGGATTAGACTATTTAGTTTCCAATTAATTAATTTGTCTATGTTTTCATGACCCTTTATTAAATGCGATTTTTATTGTATTATGGTCTGAAAAGGATGCTTTCAATATTTCTGCTTTTCTGAATTAGTTTGTTAGGTTTTATGCCCTAATATATGGACAGTTTTTATGACTGAGAAAAAGGTATACATCTTTTATACAGCTGAGAAAAAGGTATACATCTTTCTCTTTCCATTCAGTTTTCTCCAGAGGTCTATCATATCTAAGTTTTCTAAAATTCTACTCATCTCCTTCATTTATTTCTTATTTATCTTATGTTTAGATTTATCTAGCTCTGAGCAGAATAAGTTCAGGTCCACCACTAGTCTAGTTTTACTGTCTATTTCCTTCTAGAACTTATTTAACCTTTCCTTTAAGAAATTGGATGCTCTGCCATTTGTTGTATATGTGTTTAGTGTTGATGCTACTTCGTTTTCTTAGGTACATCTTAGCAAAATGCAGTTTCCTTCCTTATCTCTTTTAATTGCATCTATTTTTTTGCTTTTGCTTTGTCTGAAATCATAATTGCTACCTCTGCCTTTTTTTTTTTACCTCAGCTAAAGCATCATAGATTATGCTCCAACCCCTTATTTTTACTCTGTGTGCATCTTTCTATTTCAAGTGTGTTTCTTGTAAACAACATATTGCTGGATTCTGGTTTCAAATTCATTCTGCTATCTGCTTCCATTTTATAGGTGAGTTTATCCCATCCACATTCACAGTTATGACTACTGTATGTTTCCCTCTATCCTATTTTCCCCTGTTTATCCTCTCTCTATTTTTACCCAGTCCCTTCTCAAATGTCTTTTGCTTTTGACCACTGCCTCCCTTAATGAGCCCTTCCTTCTATCATCTCCTCCTTCTTTTTTTCCCTTCCCTCCTATTTTCCTGTTGGGTAAGATGGATATACTCAACTGACCATATGTATTATTCCCCCTTTGAACAAATTCTGATGAGAGTAAGGTTCAAACATTGCCTGCCACCTTCTCTATCTTCCCCTCCACAGTGAAAGCTCTTCCATGCACTCTTTTTTTATGTGATATAATTTTCCTCATTCTTCTTCTTCCTTCTCCCAGTGTATCCCTTTTACTCACCCCTTAATTTTTTTTGAGATTATCCCATCATAGTCGATTCACACCTATGCCCTCTGTCCATGTATATTCCTTCTAATGGCCCTATTAATGATAATGTTCTTAGGAGTTACCAGTATCATCTTCCCACATAGGTATGTAAACAGTTTAACCATATTATATTATTATTAACCATATTAACCATATTATATTAACCATATTATATTAACTCCCTTATATTTTCTATTTCATTCTGTAGTATCTTAAAACACAGGATGATAAGGTTAAATCATGCAATTAGTTAAGTAGCAACCCCTAGAGGAGTGACTTCTTTTTTTGGGGGGGGATTCCTCATCTTTTTATTTTATTTTATTTTATTTGCAATTATGTAAAACATTTCCATCTTAGTTATTTTGTAAAAGAAGATTTGAATAAAAGAAAAAAATTAAAGAGAGAAAGTGAAAAATAGCATGCTTCAGTCTGTATTGAATCAATATCAGTTCTTTCTCTGGAGGTGGATAGTATACTTCATCATTAGTCCTTTGAAATTGTCTTGGATCATTGTACTGCTGAGAAGAGCTAAGTCTACCAAAATTAGTCATCACACAATGTTGCTGTTATTGTGTACAATGTTCTTCTGGTTCTGTTTACCTCACTATGTATCAGTTCATGTAAGTCTTTCTGGGCTTTTCTGAAGTCATTCTGCTTGTCATTTCTTATTGCACAATAATATTTCATTACCATCATATACAACAGTTTGTTTAGCCATTCCCCAATTGATGGGCATCCCTTTGATTTCTAATTCTTAACCATCACAAAAAAGAGTTGCTATGAATATTTTTGTACAAAGAGGTACTTTTCTCTTTTTTGGAATGTCTTTAGAATATAGACCTAGCAGTGATATTGCTGGATCAAAGGGAATACACAGTTTTATAGCCCTTTGGGCATAGTTCCAAATTGCTCTCCAGAATGATTGGATCAGTTCACAACTCTACCAATAGTGCATTAGTGTCCCAGTTTTCCTACATCCAGAGTGTGACTACTAAGCGAAGTTAGCAGACCACATAACCTTGCTATACTACTTTATGAATACAATGAGAAATGTAACTGCTGAGTCATTCCAGAATATTTGTGCCTTAATGCATTCTCTTTCCAGTAGGAAAGTTTACCTAGGAAACCCAAACCTGTGTCAAAATGTTGTCAAGGGCATAAAGATGCAGAGTAAAGGATGTTGGATAGTCTTAAGGAATAAGGTCATTGAGCTCTGATAAAAGCCTGGTATATTGATTTCCTGTGTAAAAATGTACCTGATAAGAGAAATTGTGTTGTCTAATGAGGGCAGCCTCTTCTCTGAGGAATGGAGAGTATCCAAGGGAAAAATTCTTATTCCTTTGTCTATTCTTGCTGTATAAAGTACTATTACAGATTTCCAGAAACCAAGAGGCCACCTAGTTCAACCCATACCTGAATAGGAATCCCTGTCATACCATCCTTGACATTCAGTCATCTGGTTTTCACTTCAACACTTCCAGGTAAGGGAATCCCATTTCATCCTGAAGCAACCTATTGAACTTTAGCACAACCCTAGTTGTTAGGAAGCTTTCCCTTATATTAAGCCAGAATTTTCTGTTTTAATCTCTACCCATTACTCCAAGTTGCATCATTTCTAGGCAGAGAGAACAAGTATAATACCTCTTTCCCATAAGAGCCTTCTAAATTCTTGAAGGTGGCTATTATATTTACCTCAAGTCTTCTGTTCTCCAGACTAAATATCCCTAGTTCCTTCATTTGTTTCATGTATGACATACTCTCTAGTCCTGTCACCATCTGGGATCCTTTTTCTGGTCTTGTGCCAGCTTGTTGATGCTCTTCCTAAAATATGGCACCAAGAACTAAATAAAGTATTGCAGATATAGTCTGACCAGTGCAGATTATAGTGACTATTCTGCCATGACACTCTTTTACAATGATGTCATTTGAGATGCTTAATAATGGGGAGAAAAGGGGCAATATTCTAATAAATTGAGGATAATTAAAATAAATTCAATCCAATAAGCAATTCAACATTAAATAATCACCCACTGTGTGTAACACACCATATCAGCTGCTAGGAAAAATATAAATATTAGATAAGACATGATATGGTTCTTGTCATCATGGAGCTTACAGTGCCATAGAGAAAATGTGTTAGGTCACATTTATCTAATGATTTAAAGATCGCAACTTCCACACAGTAACCCTATAATATAGATGCATAAATGAATCATCCCCATTTTATTGAGGAAATGGAGTCTCTGAGAGATTAAAAGTGACTCAACCACTAGGGTCACATGACTAGTGACCATTTGAGCTAGAGCTTGAATCCATTTCCTTTGACTCTAAGGATGGTACTTTTTTTGGCTTCACTACTATCTCTCTTATACTAGCGTCATCTTATTTTCTTAATAGATTTGGGAAAGACTATCATCTAGTTACCAAAACATTAGTAAGAATTACTTTTGAAGATAGGGCCCTCTATAACAACAACAATATATAAAACCATAATGAGCCTCCATAAGGGCAAGATTGACCATATTATTCAGAAACTGATATTAAAGGACCATGGCCAAGATGGAGAGCAGAAAAATGGCAGGATTGCTGGTACAGTAAGATTTTTTTTTTCCCACGATGATCTTTAAAGATGGTGACCATAGTGATATGGGAACCGTTTCTTATTTGAAGGAATCTCTTCAGTGCTCCAAACTTTAATTAACCTTAAACTGAAGAGAATTTTAACTCAAGGAAATTATTTGCTATTTCACTAGATTTTCCATGATCTAAACCAGTTAGAGTCATCATGTGCAGTGGTATGACCACTGGGCTTGGATATATAAGATGTGGGTATGACTTCTGAGAAAGATAAACAATATGAATAAAAAACAAATACCTCAATCCCATCTCTAGGAGTTGGGGTGCAAAGGAAAGAGCAAGAGGAGAAAATCCTTCTCCCCTCACTATTTCAGTTCATGGCACCTATGTTGTGGAAGAATTGTGACCCTTTTGAGCCAGAAAGAGAGCAGCAGAAAGAATTGAAAAGGATGAACTATCTCAGTCTTACCAGTTTTAAAGATGCAGGCAGCCAATCAAAAGAGGCTACCCCACCCATGTAGTAGTGGATGAGGACACCTCCCATGTTAAGCAATCTGGACATGCTTTACTGGCTCCTCAGGGTGACGCCATGTTAGGTTAACTGGGTAAGCCCAGACAAGTCCAGGTTGGCCATTTCCTCAGGCCTCAGATCTCTACAGGGGAGCTGGGAAAGCTCAGTGTTTCTGTTTGGGACAGAAACCAATTTTCTTTCATTTGTTTGTGGGGTTGAGAAAAGCCCTTTAAAACTAAGGTTAAGCAAGGAGAAATATTTGGTGAACTTTGTGAAATGTTTCTTATTTTGTGAAGCTATAAAATATTGTATCTGGAGAAAATTGTGATTTTCATCTGTACATGTGGGATTGTATTTGAAATTTTCCTGCATGGCACCAGGAAAGCAAATGGAAGGACATTGCTTATGCCTCCCCAGAGGTGACGGAGAACTGAAATGAATTTGAGATGAGCATTTAAAAAAATGTATCTCTGAATTGAATTTGGGATGAAGCCTGTATTTTTTTTTGATGCACCTTTGTCTATCTGCCAGGGGTGGCAAGTATCAAAATACTTAAAGAAAAAAGAGTTCATGGATCCCATGTTCAGAACTCTTGGCCTAAATAATTGCTAGGGTTCTTTTCAAACTTTGTTAATCTGATTTTAGATAAGTTTTTATCTATTTATCAATCAGTAAGCATTCATTAAATTCTTGTGTCAGACACTGTATTAGATGTTAGAGATATAAAAACATAAATCAGAGAATCCTTGCCTTCAAGGAACTTACATTCTATCAAGGGAATATAACATGTGCACATGTAAGTAATTTCTGCGGGGGAGATTACTAGTGCTTGTGGAGATCAGGATCATAGATTTAGAGCAGGAAGAAACCTTAAAGTCTGTCCAAATCCCACCCCCTTTAATTTTACAGATGAGGAAACTGAGGAACAGAAAGATGGTGACTTACTTGGGGGCTTATGGATGAAAGTATTTGAGGTAGGGTTTTGAACCCAGGTCTGCCTAAGTTCAATTTCAGTGCTTGTTCACTACATCAAACACTAGGATACAAAGGCAAAAATGAAACTGACCTTACCCTCAGGAACTTATATTATATTGGGGCAAACATCAGTACAACTTCATAGAATGTTCCTAATCAGAAATGCAACCAGTCATAGGAGGCATTAGTGATCCGGGGTAGATTAAGGCATCATTATTCACCACTTAAAGGACATCCTAACAGAAATTCAACCCTGGGACCCTGGATTGCTATGATAATATTCTTGGTCAAAGCGAACTCCTGTTTGGAAATGTGGTGTTTGAGCTGAACTTGAGAGAATTATTCAAGTCTATGGGAAAGTGTGGTGTGTTCAGTACCCGAGCCCAATGGAAAACATAGATCATACTGTTGTTCATTCTTAAAGTGTGTTGGGTTGGTGGGGAAATAGCTTATCTCCACCTTCTCCAGCCCCTTAGGAGTTTTAGCCAAACAATTAAGCATTTTGTATTTAGTTTAAAAATAATTCCTGTGTTTATTATAGCCAGAGTGCCTCTGTTCTAGTACAACTCTCAGTAGGAGGCCTTAAACAGAACACCCAGTAAGGCCACACTGCCCACCATGACATCTCTCAACATGGACTGGAAAACAGAAGAAGAGTCCCATTGTTGCATTCCCCAGCTGGCTCAGGTGCAGGCCTGCTTGGAAACAGCAAAATACACTAAGTGGAATGGGGGAAAGGGGCGTCTTGTTCTGGTGTTTGGCTACTCTGATTTCATATAATTTTTCAACTATATCCAGTAGGATGCAAGTTCCTTGGGGCCATTTTTCACCCCATTTGTATTCCCAATGCCAAACCTAGTATTTCAAATATAGTAAGCACTCATTAAATTATTGTTGAATTGAATTAGAAGCTAGGAGTCCTGGACAGAGCACTGGGCCTAGAGTCAGGAAGACCTGAGTTCAAAGATGTAACTCAGACACTTATTAGCTTTGTGACAATGGGCAAGTCTCTTAGCCTCAGTTTCTTCATTTGTAAAATGGGGATAATAATAGTACCTGCTTTCCAGGGTTACTGTATCAAATGACAGAATACTTGTAAAGCTCCTGACACATAGTAGGTGCTATATAAATGCTATCATCATCATTGTTGTTATCATCGTCATTACTGCTGCTACTACTACTACTACTACTACTACTACTACCTACCACATTTGTCTTACAAGTAGACTGCAGGGGCAGCTAGGTGGCATAGTGGATAGATCACCAGCCCTGGAGTCAGGAAGACCTGGGTTCAAATTCAGCCTCAGACACGTACTAGCTGTGTGACCATGGGCAAGTCACTTAACCTAAATTGCCTCAAAATAAAAACAAACCCAAATCCCAACAAGTAGACTGCAGCATTAGGGAAGTGCTAAGGGCAGCCTTTGTAAACAAGTTTCAGTAGCTGTTACTACTTCCGTCCTGGAAGTTGAGATGACTACATTGTAATGGTGGGCAGAAATGGATATGTCTTATATGCAAGATCTTGTTATACAAGTATTTGTGCTATAACTACAACAATAGATACAGCTGGTATTTGAGACAGTGTTGTTCAGTAAAAATGGACTTGGGGTCAAAAGAGCCAGATTGGAATCCTAATCCTGCTCCTAACGACCTGTGTCATTTTTGCCAAGTCATGTCAGCTCCCTAGACCCCAGTTTCCCCTTTCTGTATGGAGTTGAGCTCTAAGCTGCCTTCCAGCTCCCAATCCTATATGAGATCAGTAAACACCGAGTCCCAAGAATGATGTAAGAGCACGTGATAGTTATTGCTTCCAAAAGAAAGTGTTTGATATCAAGATTTCATATAATTTGAAAAATCCTATGCTAATTAACACCCCAACTGCAGAGACCATGCCTAAGGAAGGGAGAAGGGTGGGCAATCAGTCAGAGTCATTCAAAGTCTGTCTATCCAAGAGACAGAGGTAGAACACCTAGGCAGTGGAAAGCTAGAGTTGAGGTTTGTTGATACTCAGGGTGTAGTGAAAAGTACCATTAAAAATCCTTGACTTGCATAGTGCATCCCACAGCGTCAAGAAGGGAGGCCAGGCCACTATGGCCTTTGGTGTTTTGGTTGTACGATGGCCCAGGGAAATAGACACCTGCCAGCAAAGAAATAGAAACGTTATCAAGAAAGGAAAAGCTGAATTAAAAAGTTCTTGCTAGTGTGATAGGTTATGATACTGCCTATTACAGCAAAGGACCTATGGGTAGCACGGTCTCATTTTCACAAAGAAATAAGCTCAGTAAGATCCTGAGGGTGAAAATAAATTTTAAAGCTCCTGAGGCCAAGGAAAGATGCTAATAGGAACCAGGAAGAGAGTTAGGAATAAATGCATGGAACAGATAACCAGGAGTTACTCAGCACAAAACATATCTGCTACATTTGTTTGCATCCTTCTTTTTTTTAATTAATTAATTTATTTTTAATTTTCAACATTAACTTCCATAAGATTTTGAGTTTTAAATTTTCTCCCTCTTCCTTTCCTCCCCCATCCCTAAGACGGCATGCAACCTGATATAGGCTCTACTTTTGCCTTCATATTAAACGTATTTTCACATTATTCATGATGTAAAGAAGAATTAGAATTAATGGGATGAACCATGAGAAAAAAGAAACAAAACAACAAAAGAAAAGGAGAGTAAATAGCTGCATCCTTATTTTTCTATTATGATTTATAACTTGATTTTTTTTAAAGGTCTAGGTGCTGTGTAATTGAAGTTGAAACTGATAATCCCTAAATTGCCCTTGCACTGAAACAGAGCCCAAAAGAATGTTAGGATGAAGACTTCTTCAGTTAATCATTCAATCAGTAAGTATTTGTTTTATTTTGTTTTGCTTTTTTTTTTTTTTGGATGAGACAATTGGGTTTAAGTGACTTGACCAGGGTCACACAGCTAGTAAGTGTCATATGTCTGAGGCAGGATTTAACTCAGGTCTTCCTGACTCCAAGGCTCCATCCACTGTGCCACCTAGCTGCCCCACAATCAGTAAGTATTTATTAAGCACCTACACATGCTAGGCATTGTGCTAAGCACTGGACATACAAAAAGAGGCAAAAGACAGCCCCTTCAAGGAACTTACAACCTAATAGAGGGGAGGTGGAGACAACATGTATATATAACAGAACCAAGGTTCTGTTCTTTACCCTAAAGGACACAAAAGATCATTATATTGTCCTTAGGCTTGAAATGAAGTAATTATCTGAACAGGGTGTTAATGTGGAATGCAACTCCACCAAATGGCTGGAGAGAGAAGTGACATTAACTAGAGTTAAAGGGGACTTTCTAATTTTAAGTCAGATAGAGACTGGGAACAGAGACCTTCATCTACTAGCAGGAGGAATTCAGTTCAAAAAAACAGATGGAATGCTTTAGGACAATCTATGTACAGGATGAATAGGAAATAATTAAGAGAGGAAAGGAGCTGGAATTAAGAGGGGTTGGGGAAGACTTCCTATAGAAGGTGAGATTTTAGTTGGAACTTAAAGGAAGGCAGGGAAAACAGTAGTTGGAGTAGAAGAGGGAGAACATTCCAATTATGGAGGACAGCCAGAAAGAATGCCTGGAGCTGAAAGATGGAGTGTGTTGTTTGTGCAACTGCCAGGAGGCCAGCGCCATTGGATGATAGGACACATGTTGGGGAGTTAGGTGTAAGAAGACTACTTCTGTTCACTAATATTTTTGCCTGGCAGTAGATCTTCATGGTGCTGGACTTACACAGCTTGATATGACTAGAAGACAGTTGGGTTTAATCTGGTAGAGGTACGTATTAGCATGAAGTGAGGTAATCTGGAGTTATGGAAAGTACTAGGCTTTAATTGACCAAAGTTCTGTTCTTTACCCTAAAGGACACAAAAGATCATTATATTGCCCTTAGGCTTGAAACGAAGTAATTATCTGAACAGGGTGTTAATGTGGAATGCAACTCCACCAAACAGCTGGAGAGAGAAGTGACATTAACTAGAGTTAAAGGGAACTTTCTAATTTTAAGTCAGATAGAGACTGGGAACAGAGACCTTCATCTACTAGCAGGAGGAAGTCAGTTCAAAAAACAGATGGAATGCTTTAGGACTCTAATTAGCTAGACGTCTGTTCTGTGTTTCAAAAGAACTTAGACTCTGAGTTCAGGACTCTTATTGGTGATAGACCTCTCACTTTATGGAAAGAAAGTAGCTTTTCCCTAGTCTGAGGACTGGATATTTGAAGGCCTCCCTTTCTCACTAAAAGAGCTAATGTTTAGCAAATGGGAAAAAAGTACTACTTCCTCTGAGGACCTCAGATGTATACCAATAGATGGTGCCATTGCAAATAGTACAGCTGTGGCCCCATGCCTGCTGCCTCATGGGAAGATTCTTCATCAGGACTCTCAACCCACTTGTGGGGAGTCAGCTAGGTGGCTTTAGTCAGGATGAGCTGAATTCAAATATGGCCTTGGACACTTGCTAGCCATTTGACCCTGGGCAAGTCACTTAACTTCCGTCTTCCTCAATTTCTTCAACGGTAAAATGGGGATAATGATAGCACCTAACTCATAGACTTGTTGTGCTGATACTTGAGTGAGGCAATATTTGTAAAACGCTTAACACAGTGCTTGGCATGTAGTGGCTTAATGGCTTCATAAATGTTTGTTCCTTTTTCCCTCTTCCTCCTACAGCTCTTCCTCTTGCCAGGAGGCTATAGGGATCATCATCCCTGCTTTGTTTATCTAGGAACTTGATAGGGCTACACCCATTTTCTGTATGCCCTATGTCCCCATTTATGCCCCCAACCAGCCTGCAATGCCTTTACACAAAAGATGGTGGTGCCCCTGTAAGGGGTCAGAGGATTTAAACTATGGTACTTCAGTTTATTTCTTCTAACTTTATCTCCTGATTATTTAGATTCTGCTTAAATCTTTATCCCTTTATGTCTTTTTTTCAAATCTCTTGGTTCAATTTTGTTCTTTTACCCCAAAGACCAACCTCTTTTCCCCCATCTAAAGAATTCTAATTTAGAAGAACAGCTAAAATGAACACTTCCATATATACGGTAGGACAGAAAGGGAGGGCCATTCACAAAACCCGTGAATCTCTTCTGTATAACTTGCTTTTTTTTTTAAAAAGTCTGTAATAAATTCAACATGTTACTTTCAAAGCTACCCTGCTTGTTTATGATTACTTCTGGCCTATCTTCTGTTCACTTGTATGCATTTCAGAAACATTTCAAAGACATTTTTCTTTTTGTTTCTTTTTTGTTAGAACCTTGTCTCATATTCCCTTTTCCTACCCCACTCTATACTGCCCTCCATTTAGATCAAAAAGCTTAGTAACAAATATGTATAGTGGAGCAAAGCAAATTCCCAAATTGGCATGTCCAAACAATGCCTACCTCTGAACCCTTGAATCCATCACCTCTTTATCAGGTGGTGGGTAGCATGTTTACTTCATCCTTGGTCCTTTGGAATCATGGTTGGTGATTTCATTGATCAGAGTTCTTAAGTCTTTCAAATCTATCTTTATGTTGTTGTTTTTGTCTCCAATAATTTTTTCTGTTTGGTAGGAAAAAAAAAAGTCCTTTCCATAAGTGAGAGAGAGAGAGATTATGTCTTTTACTACTAGTGACCATGATTTAGTTAAAGGTTTTTATGGAGTCTGATACATGACTCATTTTTGGAAGATCTCATAAAAGCAGTGTGTGAATATACTATGAATGCCTCAAAATTGCCAACTATGTTAGCTAACTATGTTAGCAGAATGACTTCAGAAGGTAGGGGCTTTCCAGATATTTTCATTTACATTAAATATTGCATCATGGCCCTTAAAATTTGAAAAGAAAGAATTGAAAGGATTCTTAATACCTAGAAATAGACAGCCACTATTCATGCAGCACCTGAGAAAACATAAGGCAGGCAAAAAGATTGGTTATAACTGGAAGTCTTTGAGAATCAGAAAAGCTCAGAGTTGGAGAGGACCTCAGAAGTCATGGAATCCAAAGTTCAAGAGTCCTTGAACAGTAATCCTCTTGTAATAAAAACTGACATTGTAGAGTTTTCAAGTTTGCAAAGCACTTTGTATATGTTATATCAATTGATTCCCATTTTATAGATGGATAAATGAATAGAAAGACATTTATTAACACTTTACTGTGTACAAAGCATGATGCTAAGCAGTGGAAATCCAAATTGAAAAGCAAGATAGTCCTCAAGGAACTCATAATTTAGGAGGAATAGAAAGTTTCAGCTACAAGTCAGAGGGAAAGGTCCCTTAGTCCTTAGAGTTCAGAAACAAAACAGATAGCAATGTGTCTTCTTTAATGGGGAAGGAGTGTCTGAAGCTATGTATCAAAGGCCTGACTTCCTTCCTACCAAATGCCAGTTACACAAACACTATATGTTGCAAATAGCAAAGAAATCCATTTATGCAAGCCTTAAAGTAAATAGAAATCAGAGAAGGTCTGCAGGTGAGAATACACCAGATAGAACACAAAGTGAATGAGTTTCACACAGGGAGATGTTGATATCTCAGTTCAAACGAGAAATAGAGTCTCAGATCTCACCTAAAAGGAAATTGTTCAAAGTCTTTGGTCCAGTAAGTTGAAGACAGGGATATGATCAAGATGCTGGCTTCTCTTGAGGTTGGCTTTTCCCCAGAACCTTCTCTTTTTCAAGGAACCTCTCTGAATCTGGAATCGTGTATCTTCTCTCTTGAAGCCAGAATTCCAAGATTTTTCTTCTCAAGCTCTTACCAACTCCATCCTTCATGCAGGTACAGAGCATTGAGTAATCAGTCCATTAATGAGGAGAGGCTAATGCAAATGGACATTGAGACCCTGGTTATATCTGAAAAAAGAATCTGATTGTTTTATTATACAAGCACAATGAGGCAGTGCTGCCAATAAGGCAGTCAAAAAAGCTAATGTAACCTTAGTCCTCATCAAAAGATTGCATCTTGGGCCATTGCCAGTCATCTTGACCTTTGTCATGCCACTGGACTTCGATGACTCTGGAGGACAGAGCGAGGCTGATGACTTTTTGCAGCTCTGCCTCACTCATAGACAATTCAGGTGCAAGCAAAGAAATAATGCATGTGATATCATTGGTCCTCTTCTAGACAAAGGACTAACAACAATGATAGTATCCAGGAATTAATATGAGAGTCCCCTGTACTTTTCTCTGGTCACGACATGTCCAGAAACTAGAGGTCCATTCTTGAAAGCACATTTTAGGAAGAACATTGATAAGCGAGGAGGCATCTGGATAAAGGCTAAGGGACAAGGTTATGAAGACTGGTTGGACATTAGGGATGCTTACCCTGGAAAAGAGAAGATTTAGAGGGCACCTGAAAACTGTTTTCTAGCATTTGGATTGCTATCATGTGGGAAAAGCATTAGAATTGTTCTGCTTGACCCACGAGGGTGGAGGAAGGATTAACAGGTGAAAGCTGCAAAGATATACATTTAGGCTTGATACAAGGGAGACTTCAAAAGTGGAAAGGACTGCTGATATAGGGAGTGGATTCCCCTTTGTTGCTGTTGTTTGTTCTTCATTCTTGAAGAGGACCAATGACATGAGGAAGGTGATGCTATGACTTGCAAGTGAATTAGATTTAAGTGAGGCAGCCATCAAAGTCCAGTGGCAAGATGTAGATCAGGACAACTGGAGATGGCCCTGATGCAGTGGGAGAATGGGAGACCCTTTTAAGCTAAGGTTTTCCCAAGTCTCAGTTTGTTTGAAGCAATGGCCATTCAATGATTAAGGCTAGGTAAGAAGAAATGAAGCAAAGAATGACCTTTTTTACCTAGTCAAAAAAGAAAAAAATGTGGGAAGGGAAGACCGTCAGAGTTTCTGGCCAAAACAGAAACAATTGCTATTTGCACTCACTCTGAGCCATCAGAGCCCAAACAATGACCAAATGAGTCTTGCGCTGGGATCTACTGTTGGCCAATCAATGAGACCAAGAGTCAGGGTGATTTGAGTTTAAGGTATGGTCCTTCAAAAAAACCTAGGCTGAAAACCCCAACATATCTGGTGAGAATGTACATCAAAATGTACATTCCTTTGGGCAGAGCACCTGCAGGTAAGGATATGATACCTTATGTGGACAGAGGGAGAGGAGAGAGGAAATAGAGGGAGGGAGAGTAGAGAAGAAAAGGGAAGAGGGAAGGGAAGGGGAAGGAAAGGGATTCCCTTTTAAGCAAAGACTGGATGACCACTTGTAAAGTACATTCTAGATAGGGCCTTTATCAGGTAGAGTTTAGACTTAATGGCCACTAAGATAATAATATTTATCACTTATACAGTATTTTAAAGATTGCAAAGTACTCTACATCGGTTATATCATTTGATCTTCACATCTTGATCTTGATCTTGGGAGGCGGGGGCAATTATCATTGCCATCTTACAAATGAGGAAGCTGAGGCAAACAGAAATTAAGTGGCTTGCTAGTAAGTGTCTGAGGCTGAATTTGAGCTAGTTCTTCCTGACCCCCAGGTCCATGCTCTATACTCTGTGCCGCCTAGCTCTATCAATCCTGAAATGCTGTCATCGTTCTTTACCAATTTTGCCCGTTTGCTGGGACTCTTATTTACAAGACTGAATTTATTTTGGATCAACATGTAAACATTATGAGCAGTTTCCAGTATATTTGAGGAGGTGGGAGGTGCATGAAGGACTGAGTAGGAGAGTAGAGAGTAGGATTGTAAGAGGAGAAGGGGAGTGGGATGCTGCCTGGGCTGGACAGCAGACAAAGGTCCCTTTGCTGTAGAAGGTTATTTTTACTCTTTGAAAAACATCACCCTTATTTTTCTTGCTTTAGATCAAAGGTGATCTGCTTCACTCTTTCCTTTGAGTTATTTTCCCTCTAAACACAGGGAATTTATTAGAAACAGAACGATTGTCTCTGGAGCTGGATCTGTTCTGAAGTTTGGCATTTTGGTTTTAGGAATTCTGGGCATCAGATATTTCTCTGAGCTCGGGAAGCCTGTGAATGCTGGGGCTTGTAAGGATGAATCTTGATCTTTGTGGAGACTGAGGAACAGGTTCTTGTTGTCATGACGGGAGTTCAAGTCCATGCCAATGTAGATAAATGGGCTGTAGAAACTGGCAGCTTTGGCAAAAGGACTGGCCAGGGTAGAAGCAACAGTTGGCACCTGCTGCCTACATACACACCACAAGAGGATGATCGAATCAAGAGACTCTGCCAGGAGGGAAGCAGAACAAATCACAGATGACACCTGAGAAACAGAGAAAATTTGTTTATACTTACTTCCATTTCTTCCTGTTGCTATGGTTTGGCAACAGTGCTTGGCATTTGGCTGCACTCGGATCCCTTTGGAGGGCGAGATGTACCACGAGGAAGAGAATACTCAGTGAACCTTAAAGCACTACATAAACGTGAATGAAGATTCAATGAGACTGAAGGAGAGTGGAAACAATATTGGACTGGGAGCCAGGAGACCACTATTGGATTACAGGCTTACAAACTTTTTAGTTGTGTGACCTTGGAAGAATATACCTTATATTTTCTTTTGCTTTTCTTTTTTTGATTTTGCTTTAAAAAATAATTATTGATGTTTTTTGTTTTTTTTAACATCACAAAAGTTTCCCCCCACTATCCCTCCTCTTCCTCTTTCACAGAGCAATCCATTATAGCAAATAATATTTCAAAACAAAAAAAAGAGATAAAATCAGCAAAACTGACCCATGTGTCACAAAAGTCTATAAATATATGCCATGTACCACTCTCATGGACCTCCTGCCTCTGTAAAGGGTTGTGTGTGGGGTGGTCTTCTCATATGTCTTCTTTGGAGGCATGTTTGTTCTTTTCAACTTTGCAACATTCACTTTTGTGTGTGTGTGTGTGTGTGTGTAGTCACCCATTGCACTTATATTGTTGTAGTTATTGTGCATGTTGTTTGGCTCTGCTTACTTCACTCTGTATCAAGTCTTGGTTTCTCTGTATTCATCATGTCATACAGTACAGTAATATTCATTATAGTCACATACCACAATTTTTTTTTAACCATTCCTCAATTGATGGACATCTACTTTGTTTCCAATTCTTGGCTATTAGGAAAAGTGCTGCTATAAATGTTTCTGTGAATATCATGGTTTTCTCCTTATTAATGGCCCCTTTGGAATAAAAGCCCAGTAATGGAATCTCTGGGTGCAAAGGTTGGACATTTTAGTCACTTTATTTGTATAATTCCAAAACACTTTCCAAAGTGGCTATATTGATTATCACTCCACCAACAATCCACTAGTGTGTATATCTTCCCAGAACCCCTCCAACAATAACTATTCCCAACTTTAATAATCTTTGCCAAATTGGAGGTTAGAAAGTAAGATGTGAGGGTTGTTTTTATTTGCATTTCTGTTATTATTAGTGACTCGGAAATCCTTTCATATGGTTGTTAATAATTTGCAATTTTTTTTGACAACCGTTCATATCCTTTGAGCATTTTGCTATCAGGGAAGGCTTTTAGTTTGTGTGCATTTGTTTATATGCACACATACACATGTTATAATTTATAATATATTCTAATAATAGAATTTATTTCTATAAATCATATAAATATTACATAAAAATAAATATATAATATGAATTGCTATAATTAAATAATTAATTATTAAATGAATTAATATAGGATAAGAAGAGATGGTAAAATGGAGGGAATCTTTGTATCAGGTTCTCTGAAAAAAAATTTGTTGTTCAATTGTGTCACCCCATTTGGGGTTTTCTTGGCAAAAATACTGGAGCAGCTTGCCATTTCCTTACTCAGATCATTTTATAGATGAGAAAACTGAGGCCAACAGGGTTAAGTGACTTGCCCAGGGTCACACAGCTAGTAAGTATCTGAGGCCAGATTTGAACTCAGGAAGATCAGTCTTCCTGACTCCAGGCCTGGTACTTTATCCACTGTATTGCATAACTGCCTGAAAAGATTTTAGACTATATATAAACAACATATAGATGCATGGTATGTGTATGTATGGGCTTGTTATCCAATACATAAATAACATATAGGTCTGTTTCTTACATATCTTACATACATATTTGTATTTATGTTCATATGCATACACATATGTATCTGACACACATATGTATATCTTACATGTGCATGTATGTCTATACACTAACATATTAATTGTTTGTATATCTTGTACACTAAATTTTTTTCAGAGAATTTGATACAAAGATTTTTAGAAGCTTTTCACTTTCATGTAACCAAAGTTATCTGTTTTATGTTTTATAATAACCTCTCTCCCTTTTTTGGTTAGGAATGTATCTCCTACCCATAGCTATGAAAGGAATATGATTTGGTCCTCTTCTAATATTTTATGGAATCATATTTAATATACAAGTCACATATTCATTTAGAATATATAGTGTATTATGGTTTAAGGTGTTTAAGCCTAATTTCTTCAGGACCAGTTTTCCCAAGAGTTTTTTTTGTTGTTGTTGTTGTTGAGTATGAAGTTTTTTCCTAAGTAATGTATGTTTTCTGATTTTTTAATATTAGGTTATTGAGTTCCATTGTTTCTGATTCTCTGTTGATTACATCTCAATTTTTTAAACTAATTACCAGATGGTTCTGATGACTGTCATTTTATAATTTAATTCCGCGTCTGGAAGTGCCATTCTCTCTTCAGTCCTTTATCTTTTCAATATTTCCCTTGATATGCTAGACCTTTTATTATTCAAATGAATTCTTTATTACGGTATTGAATTCTATAAAGTTTCCCTTTGATTGTTTGGTTGGTATAACATTAAAACTGTAAGTTAACTTTGGTAGTATTGTCATTTTTATTATATTGGCATGGCCCAGCCAGGAACACCGAATATTCCTTCATCTATTTAATTTGTTCTTTATTTCCTTAAGGAGTATTTTGTAGTTGAAACGATGAGTATTTTATGTGTTTTAATAGACCAATCTCTAAATATTTTATGTATTTTGTTATTATTTTGAATGGGACTTCCCTTTCTATTATTGACTCTTGGATTTTGTTATTATATGGAAAGGCACTATATAAAATATATAATGCATTGTATAAATTGTATCATACAGAAATGTAATTGATTTTTTTCATCTTTAATATTTTTTCCAATTGCATGTAAAAACATCTTTAACATTTATTTTTAAAATGTTGAATTCCAAATTCTCATCATCCCTCTTGCCCCCCTTATGTTGTGAAAGAAAACAAAGACTAACAAAAAAAATAAGAAAAATAAAGAAACTTTAAAAAATATGCTTCAATCTGCATTCAGACTCTATCAGTTATTTCTACAATTGATTTTTTAGGGTTTGTTTTGTAGCTTGTGACTTTGCTGAATGTATTGATTGTCTAAATGAGTATTTTTGCTGAGTCTCTGGGATTTTTTAAGTAAACCATTATTTCATCAACAAATAGAGATAGTTTTATCTCCTCTTTACACCATTAATTTCTTTCTCTTATCTTATTGCTATTAGCATTTCCAGAACTATTTCAAATAATCATGGAGAGGGTGGGCTTCTTTGCATGGCATTGTTTTTGTTTTTATTGGGAAAGCTTCTAGTATATTCCCGTTGCATATGCTATTTGCTTCTGGTTTTAGATAGACACATTTTATGATATTTAAACATCTATGCCTATACTTTGTAAGTTTTCTTTTTCAGCACAAAAGGATGTTGTACTTTATCAGAGGCTTTTTTCTGCATTTAATAAGATAATCAGTTGGTTTTGTACGTTTTTCTTTTCAATACGATTAATTATGTTGATTGTTTTCCTAATATTGTACTATCCAGGCATCCCTAGCATAAATAAAAATTGGTCGTAATGAATAATTTCTTGGATGAATTGCTATAGCCTTTTTGACAGGATTTTATTTAAAAATTTTAATCAGTATTCATTAATGTTATTGGTCTATAGTATCTCTTCTGTGCTTTATCTTCCTCTGCTGTAGGTATTAGGACTCTGTCTCAATTTTTGATATAGTGTTGGTATTAATTATTCTGTAAAGATCTGATAGAATTCTTCTATGAATTTATTAGGAAGAGGCAAGTTTTTTTTTATTAATTCTAGCTAGTTTAATTTATTTTTCTGAATTTAATCTCTTTTTGGTCTTCTATTACTTTGAGCATTTTTACATTTTTGAAAGTATTACTCTATTTCTTTTGTGTTCTGTTTTGGTAACATGTAACTGTGCCTAGTAAGTTCTGATCTATGTGAGAGTGTGTGTGTGTGTGTGTGTATGATTTTGCCTTGTTTATTTGCTATTTTGTTGATTTAATTTTCTCCCTCTTTATAATCAGATTGTTAAAGGTTTCTCAATTTTATTAGTCTTTTAAAAGAATCAGTTTTTAGTTTTATTGATAATTTCATTAGTTTTTTGTTTTCAGTTTATTTCTCTCATTTTTAATATTTCCTCTTTTGTGCTTATTTTAGGTTTGTGTATTTGTTGAATTTCTAATTTTTAAGATGCACAATCAGTTCTTTAATCTTCTCCTCTTCTATTTTCTTTTTTAAAAATCTTTTTTCCTCTTCTATTTTCACTAATTTAAATTTGTTGGGATATAATTTCCCCCTGAAAACTGCTTTAGATGAATCTTGGAACTTATGGTAGGTTGTTCCACTGTTATTATTTTCTTTTATGTAATTACTGTTTGTGTGATTTGTTCTTTGAACTTATTCACTATTTAGAATTTTCATGTTAGATTTTCACTTGGGTCTGTGTCTTTTGCTTGTGTTCCCTGTACCAACGAGTGTTTTTATTGTCTTATGGTCTATAAATCATGAGTTGACTTTCTACATTGCTATTTTTGCATTTATTTGCACTATCTCTGTACCCTGACCCATGGTCACTTCTGCAAAAGTTGCATATGGTGCTGAAAACTTTGTATATTCTTTAGTCTTTTTGCTCTAGTTTCTTCAGCAATTTATTCAATACACTATTTTCTTTTTTATTAATTTTTCTGCTAGAATTGTCCATAACTAAGGGACATTAAAATCTCCTTATACTTTTGTATTAATGTCTTTGTCCTCTTGCAATTCAGGTAATTTTTCATTTTTGGATTTAGATGCTGAAGCATTTGGTTTAATATTGATATGATTTCTATTGATATTGGTCTGTTATCTGTGGTTCCTTTCAGTATAATGTAGCTTGTTTATCTCTATGTTATGGATGTTATTTTTTGCTTTATCTGATAGCATGATTGAAAAGACTCCTTTTTTGGAATCTCTTGTAACATAATAAATTTTTCCAGTCTCTAATTTTTATTCTATGTGTGTTTTTGTTTTTTAGATATGCTTCTTATCCAATCTGATACTCTATTTTATGGGATTGTTTAATCCATTCATGCGTAAAGTATTGAGAGTTGCATTTTTTATTTTCCTTTATTTTTCTCTAATATTTTTATTTCAAAATCAGAATTTCCTGCCTCTTTTTCTCTAAAGAGAGTACTTTGCCTCTTCAGTTCTTTTATCTTATTCTTCTATAACGTCATGCTATTTCCAATGGCTCTCTTCCTTTCTTCCTCACACCTATCTCCTGTTTTTCAACCCTTTCCTTAGTCTTGGAGTTTTGCTTTACTTACTGCTTTTTCTTTGTTCTTTTATCTAGTTTTGTAACTCTTCTTTTTTTTTCTCTCAGTTAAGTAGTCAAGTAAAATTCCCCTTCTCTCTTCTCCAGTAGTTTTTAAAAATTAATTTTTAATGTGTTTCTTTTCCTTATTCTTTCCATTGCTTCACTTCCCTTTTCACCTGTTCTAGATTTTTATTCTCTGATTCATGGCTTTTAAACTTATGTGTTTCTTTTTTAATCTCTATATTTCTCATAGAATTCAAACTTCTAAAGTACCTATTTGAAGTTTCCTCTAGTAAAACAGTTTCTATGTCATTACCTTATAGTTTTTGCCCTCATGCCACCTTTTTTTATTTCCAGTTGTGCTTCATTCTTAGAAATTCCAGTTTCTGCAGGTGGTAAGAGAAGAAGAAATATTCCCCAGTGGTAGGCATTTCCCCATGTTCTTAATTGTGCAGTTCTTTACTACCTTTTGCTTCCTCATGATCATCTTTTCCCCACTTGCCATGAAATTTCCTCTCTGGATTGATACCTTCACACCTTTTTTTGGATATAGTTGGCCCTGAGAGCTCTGATTCCCCTTCCACGAAGGCAGGAATAGTGGTTCCCCTGAACACCAAATCCCTGTAGATTATAACCAATATAAGGTCCTTTCTCATTCCAGAATATTTCTCTTCTCCTGTAGGAACATTCTTCAGTGGGATCCCTTCCTATCAATGAAATGAGATTTCTCCTTTTCTTTCTCCTCATTTAAATTTCTCCTTTGCCTTCTCATCCATTCACCAATAGGCCCTGTTCTTCCTTAGAGGCTACAGGAGTTATTATCCCTTTACTGTGAACTATTGACTTCTGTAGGACTATATCATACATTTTCCTTCTCTCTTCTTCCTCTCCTCTCCCTTTCTATGTGCCCTCTCATTTCGCAGTTTAGTCCCACAAAAAAACATTGATTCACCTATAGGCAGGGTTCACCTTCACTTCTATTTGATTCTGCTTTCACTCATGTCTCCTGGTATACTTTTAGAAAGAAATCTTTAATGATCTCTCTGGAACAATTGTGTTGTTCTTTGTTGTTAACCCCATGGGTATCTTTCTCTTTTTAGTTTTTTTCCCCTTTTTTGGTGGTAATTTATTTTGTTACCTGTGCCTTCCTTGTTTGCTGTATTTGTTTACCTTTTTTGTATTTCTGTTGTCTAGGGTGTTTGCAAAGCAATTGATTTGTTCAGGTCTGGTTTGCTTTGTAGGAACGCACCAAGTGTCTCTCTATTAAACATTCGTCTTTTTTTGTTAATGCTTAGGATCAGGTTTGTCACTCTGGCTTGCATTTTGAGCTCATTTGTACATATTATTCCATTCCCTCCTGAGGTTTGTGGTGGTTGCTGAATAGTCTTGTTATTCAAATTTCCTTTCCTTTACATCTGAAGGTCTTTCTCCAGCTTGTTTAAAGAATTTGTTGTTTGTCATTGGAATTATAAATTTAATCAGTATAATTTGCTATCACATTATTTTCTGTGTTCACAAGTCCTGGGTAATTTTCTTGTATTATTTCTTGAATTATGGTGTTCAGGTTTTTTTGACTTGTAGTTTTCTAATCTAGGATCTATAATCTGGGAGATCTTGAGTTGTTTCTATATAACCTGTTTTTGCGGTTGATATTTTGAAAAAAATACATAAACATGATCAAATATATACATAATATTTAAGTTTTATCACTTTTTGCTTCTCTTTGTCCAGATTGTGTTTCACTTTGCATTCCCAATCTGTTGCTCTCTCTTTTGCTCCTTTATTGAGGTTTGCCAGTGTGACTTCAAGTTTTTCTATTCTGCCAATTATTTCTGCTGTGTAGGCCATAAATTCTGTTTTCACAATTTTTCTTCTCACACCACTCAGGAAAATTCTGCTGTGGTTCAAAACTCTCTTGAGAATCCATGGGATCCTTTGTCTCATCAGGTGTTGATTCATTTTCCTTTGTCTTACAATATTTATTCATAGATGTTTGGAGTCCTTTATGATCTGGGGGTCATCTTCTCTTCAGTTAACAAAATCTTCCCTGTTGCTTTATATCTGTATGCTCTAAGGTTTTGATTGAGTTTTCTTCCTTCTGAGACCTTTAGTAATTTTATTCTTTTTTCCTTATTTTCCTCTATTGTTCACATTCTGGGTATGAAATCTTTATCAGATAAAATTATTGTAAAACTTTTCTTCTCATTTCCCATCTCCCTACTAATTCTAACTGCATTAAAAATTTCAATTTGATGTAATCAGAATTGTCCATATTATTTCCTTTGATCCCCTCTTTCACTTTAGTCATGAAATCTTCCTATATCCATAGATCTGAAAGCTCTTCAGATCTGAAAGATCTTCCAAAATTTCTGCCAAACTGCTTTCTAGTTTTCCCAGCATTTTTTTTTTAAAAATCAAGCAATGAATCATTATCTCACTAATAGGAGTTTGGGAGTTTATTGAACACTAATATAAATTCATATTAATTAATACATTAATATAAGCTATATACATCTATACATATTATATACATATACAAATAAACATTCACATATTAACTTACTTCATTATGTTGCCTACCTAATCTGTTCCCCTGATAAATTTCAGTACTTTTAGACAGATTGTTTAAAGGATAATTTCTTTGTAGTATGGTTTGAGATCTAGTACTGATAGACTATTTTCCTTCCCAGTTCTTTGTCACCATACTTTGTCACCACACTATAAATATTTTTGTATATATGGGTCCTTTTCCTCTTTCTTGGATTTCTTTGGAAGTATGTCAAGTCAGCATGCATTTATTAAGCATCTACTATGTGTCAGGTACCATGCTGAGCACTAAAGATACAAAGAAAGGCAAAAGACAGTCCCTGCTTTCAGGGAGCTTACAGTCTAAGCAGTGGTGTCAAACTCACATAGAAATGGATCCCCATGGGCAGCATGTTGACATAGAAAACCAGAGATTGACATTATCTATGTTGTATTGTATTTTAATTTAATTTGTTCAGCATTTCCAAGTTATATTTAATCTGGTTTGGGCAGCACTCTGGAGTTTGTCTTTTTTTTTTTTTTTGGTTAGGCAATGGCGTTAAGTGACTTGCCCAGGGTCACACAGCTAGTTGTACTATGTGTCTGAGGCCAGACTCAGGTCCTCTTGAATCCAGGGCCAGTGCTCTATCTACTGCGCCACTTAGCTGTCCCAGCACACTGGAGTTTTGCTGGCTGCTTATAGCCCTTGAGCCACAAATCTGATGCCTCTGGATGGATAGCTTTTAGTCTAATGTATAGGCCTAGAAGCAGTAGTATCACTGGGTCACAGGATTTGCACAATTTAGTAACTTTTTGGGACATATTTTTTTCTTTATCACCTTTAATAAGCTTGCTCTCCGTATCATCAAAATATCTCTTTGGCAGAAATAACAGATATACTCTAATGAGTCTGGCATCCTCTGTTTTGGGGAATAATATAATAGCTTTTATTTAGGATAGATGTGTGAATCGTTCCAGAAGAACCTAGCCTTCACACGCATTTTCCAGCAAAGATCTAAAAAAGAGCACCATACTGAATAATGATCAGGCAATCCAAAGAGAAACTGTAGTAAGCACCCTTATCCATCCTAGGGATCTATCCGGGGAAGAAACCTGTGGGCACTGAGAACTGAGTCTCACCAGAGAAGTTAGCATGAGTGCAGTTGAACAAACTAGAAGACTGCCAGCAAGATGCTCCAAAGATACCTTAAGCCTGAAGAATTCTGTTCCCAGGGGCTGGATGACCTTTAGCTCTTTAGACTAGGAAACTTTCAAGTGAAACCCAGAGTTCTGACCATTGACCCTGGACCAGGAACTGGCTTCAAGCAGGGTAAGACATTCCAGGGGCTACAGAATTTTTCAGCACTCAGATCTGAGATTCTTCTGAGGATCCTACAGAATCCTGTGCTTTGAACCCAGATGATCTGGATGGGTTGAAACCTAACAATTCTCTGAGTGCAGATACAGCAAGAAAGTTAGTTAGCAACAAGAATCTAGAAAATCAAGGTCTGCCTATTCCATCTAAGGATACAGGAAGGGTGTGGTACAGAGTTGAACATCAGGATCTAAATCTGTAAATATGAGTAAACAAAAAAAGTTACTGACCACTTTAAAGAAATATTATAGATCCAGAGATAACCAAGAGACCAACCCAGGAGATAAAAGTAACTTTACAGTAACCACAAGTGGAACCCCACAGCAAAAAAGATGCCTGGCCACAGGACTATAAGAGAACTTAGAAGAAATTAAGCAAGAGATAAAAAATGATATTAGAAGTACAGTAAGTGCTTTGGAGGAAAAAAAAATGGAAGGACAAATATCTTAGAACAGAAGATGGTCAACCTTACTCCTGTAATGGATTCTCTGAAAATTAGAATGGAACAAACAGAAATCAATGACTGTATGAGACCAAAAAAAAAAAAATGAGAACGAAATTCAAAGACTGGGGGAAGAAAGAAAATTCAAAATTTTGTGGGGGAAAAAGGTCAAAAACAATTGACCTGGAAAAAAGTTCAAAGATAGATAATTTAAGTATAATCTGGCTTTGATCATACTCAATTTACCTAACATGGAGCCTGCTGTGTTCCCTAACAAGTGGGTGGAGGTAGCCTCCTTTAATTTCCTGCCTGTCCTCCATCTCATCTGTACCTGGATGCTCATGATCAGTTCTCTGGTTGGTCATTATGCTGATCAGAATTCTTAAGTCTTTCACTATTGTTTGTCTTGATAATGTTGTTTTCATGCAAATTGTTCTCCTGCTTCTGCTCACTTCATTTTGTATTAATTCATATGAGTCTTCTCAGGTTTCTCTGAAACCACCCTTTTTCATGATTTCTTACAACATCCCATTGCATCCATATACCAATTCAACTTAATTAAATAAATATTTGTTAAGCACCTATGATGTGTGGCACTGCTATACACTGGAAATATAAATAAGAAAAAGAATGTCAATCCCTGCCCTCAAGGAGCTTACAATCTAATGGGGAAGACAACACACAAAGAGAAGCTGAAAAATGTGGAGCGAGGAAGGCAGAGAGGCCACCAGGGGTATGTTCCCTGGAGTCTAAACCAAGTAGAATTACTAACGGAAAGTGGAGAGTTATCTGATGGTACCATGTACCATAATTTGTGGTCATCCTCTACTTGATGGGCATCCCCTTAGTTTCCATATCTTTGCTGCAAAAGAGTTGCCATAATTATTTTTGTACAGATAATTGTTTCCCCTTTTTCTTGGATATCTTTGTTCTAGTAATGGTTTCATGTGATATGTGACATTTAGCGACTTTTGAGGTATCGTTCCCAATTGCTTTCCATAATGGCATAACTCTACCAACAATGCATTAATGTACCTGTCATCTCACTGCCTCTCCAATAACTGTCAACTTTCCTTTTTTTATAATATTTGCAATTTGATAGGTATAAGGTAGAACTTCAGAGTTATTTCAATTTGTATTTCTTTTATTATTAGTGAGTTAGAAAATTCTCCCCCCCTTCATATATATGTGTGTATATACATTTATATATATATGTGTATATGTATATATATATATGTTAGATTTCTTGCTTTAAGAAGTTCCTGTTATTTTCCTTGACTATTTGTTGAGTGACTAGCATCTGTTCTTAAAAATTTGATTATCTATTTTGTATATTAGGCTTTTATCAGAGAAACTTACTGCAAAGATTCACCAGTTAAATGTTTCACTTCGATTTTTTTTAACTTCATTGATATTGTTAATGCAAAACCTTTTAAATTTTATGTAAATTGTCCCTTTTATATTCTATGACCCTCTCTATCCCTTGTTTGGTCCTGAATTCTTTCTCAATCCATATACGCAAAAGGTATTTTCTTTCCTGCTTCTATAATTTGCTTATGATGTGATTTTTCAATATATGTTATCCATTTGAAACTTATTGTGGTATATAGTATGAGATGTTGGTCTCAACCTAGTATCTGTCAGACTGCTTTCCAGTTTTCTCAGCAGTTTTTGTTAAAAAAGTAAATCCTTACCTCAGTAGTTTGGATCTTTGAGCTTATCAAACACTATGTTCTTCTTTGTGTTGTATACCTATTCCACTGATTGACTTTTCCATTTTTAATTAAATTTTTAAAATTATCAAAAATCCTTTTTCTTTCCCTCTAATGCTTCAATTCCCAAATGAGAAAGAAAGAAACAAAGCCCTGTTACAAATATGTGTAGATAAACAAAACAAATTCCCACATTGACCAGCTTAAAAAAGTCATCTTCTGCCCTCTTGAGCCCACCTTTCTATCAGAAGATAGAAGGTATATTTTATCATTAGTCCTCTAGAATTTTAGGTAGTTATTGTGCTGATCAGAATACCCAAGTACTTCATAGTTTTCAAATATTGTGGTAATTGTATGAATTGTTCTCCTGGTTTTGCTCACTTTACTCTTTATCAGTTCACACAAATCTTCCCAGGTTTCTCTGATACAGTTTTCTTTGTTAGTTTTTACAGCACAATAGTCTTTCATAACATTTATTTATTGTAACTTATCCAACCCTGTCTCAGAAGAGAGGGCACTCCCTCAGTTTCCAGTTCTTTGCCATAAGAAAAATGGCTTCTATAAATATTTTTGTAAAATCTTTGTAGTTAGAATTTGCTCTGCTTAGGACTTATCCCTTCATCAATCTACCCTTATCTCTTATTACTCCCTCTTCATCTCTCCTTTCCCTACTGTTTCTCTATTTAATGAAATGTTTTTCTGTACCCACCTGTACATGTGGGTACATGTACTATTCTTCCCTACTTTGACCTGTTCAGATTAGAGTGAGGTTCAAGTGCCAGCCATTCCTTCAATGCCTTCCTCCTTGTTTGTATAGACTTCTCCTTGTGTACCATAATTATGCAAGATCATTTTTTCATAAACTTTTTCCTTCTCCCCCACAGTGTATTCCTCTTCTCTTCCTTTTCCATTTTTCTTTTAAGAACATCAAGACATAACAGAACCACTCACATGCTGTGTCTTCTAATTAAACTCCTTCCATGAACCCTAATGATTTTATGGTTTGGAGGAGACATATGTATCATTCCCTCTTATTAGAGTGTAAACCGTTTAGCCTCTTACCATTGTTTGCTCATGTTTACATTTTTATCTTTCTCATGGCTCCTGTGTTTGCACTGCAAAAATGCTTGGAAGTCCCCTATTTCATTAAAGGTCCTTTCTCCCCCTTTGTAGGATTAGATTCCGTTTTTCTGGGGTCTGTGATATTTCAGTGCTCCCACATTGGTCTAATCCAGAACAAAGTTTGATCACTGCCAACCTCCACTCACTCCCCTTCCAGCGTCTGAACTTTGCAAGTTCCTGATCTAGATTTGGGTATGAGAAACACACCTGTGGGCTTGCTATATTTAGAATTTCAGTAGACTATTTTGGATTCAGCCAAGTCAGAATCGATTGGAAAAGGAGTACGACAAGGTTGTATATTGTCACTTTATTTGACTTATATGCAGAGTACTTCATGCAATATGCCAGGCTGGATGAACCAAAAGCTAGAATCAAGGTTGTTGGGAGAAATCTCAACAGTCTCAGATACACAGATGATACCACTCTGATGGCAGAAAGTGAAGAGAACTTAAGAAGCCTCTTGATGAGGGTGAAAGAGGACAATGTAAAAACTGGCTTGAAGCTTAACATCAAAAAAGCCTAAGATCTTGGCAACTGGTCCCATCACTTCTTGGCAAATAGAAGGAGAAGAAATAGAAACTGTCAGATTTTATGTTCTTGGGCTCAAAGATCACTGCAGACTGAGACTGCAGCCATGAAATTAAAAGATGATTGTTCCTTGGAAGGAAAGCTGTGACAAATCTGGACAGCATACTAAAAAGCAGAGACCATATAGTCAAAGCTACGGTTTTTCCAGTAGCTGTGAGAGTTGGACTATAAGCAAAGTTGAGCGCTGCAGAATCGACACTTTTGAATTGTGGTGCTGGTCCTTGGACAGCAAGAATATCAAATCAGTCAATACATGAAGAGATTAATTCAGACTATTCACTGGAAGATGAAATATTGAAGCTGAAGCTTGAATACTTTGGCCACATAATGAGAAGACAGGACTCATTGGAAAAGACCCTGATGTTGGGGAAAATAGAAGGCAAAAGGAGACAGGAGAGGATGAGATGAATAGATAGTAGCATGGAAACAATGAATGGGAACTTGGACAGACTTCAGGAGACTATGGACGCTGGAAGGTGCTGGTGTGCAATGGTCCATGGGGTCACAAAGAGTTGGCCTTGACTGAATGACTCAACAACACCAGCAATGATCAGCCAGCTGGAAAGCTTTGCTGGTTCAGAGTGACAGAACTGCAGGTTTGTCCTTGTCCAGGATTTTTGACATGGCTCTTTTGCAGCAGGCTTCAGACTGAACTGGAGGCTGAAATTAGGCCCCTGCTATGCTCCTGGGGGTGGAGCCACACCACTACTGCTTGATTTTAAACTTGCTCCTTGTTCAGTGTATATCCTAGGGCCCATTACCGTTACTCACCCTGGAATGTCACCCCTCAGCACAGGTCCCTTCCTCAGTCCACCCTGGATCTGTGACTCAGAACTGGGTAGTGAGCAACGGAGTTGTTAGTTGGCACCTGTTGCTGTATGCCACAGAAATGTATGCCTCTCTTGGACCTGGGACCTCTTCTTACCCTGGTGCATAGCCTCTGCATGGCTCTTCTTGGCCAGAGCCCATCTCCAGTGTCCAGAGACTTCTCTGTCTATCTCTAAGCAGACCTGGGCTGGAATAATGGCTCATGGTGATTTTTCTTGGATTTTTGGATCAGGACTCAGTTTAGTGAGCTTTCTAGATGTTCAAGGTAGGGAGGTGCATTTTGTACTTCTTTCTGCTACGCCACCATCTTGACTCTACCCTTTTCTTTTTTAAAAACCCTTGCCAAATGGTTTCAATGATAGCTGCTTTATAGTAGTTTTCCACTAAAGGAACTACTAAACCTCTTTCCTTACTACCTTTTTTGATTATTTTCCATAAGATTCTTGATCATTTCTTCCCTCAAATGAATTTTAGTATTATTTTTATCTAGCTTTATGAAGAAATCCTTGGGCAGTTTGATTGGTATAACACTGAATGAGCAAATTAAATTGGGCAGTATTGTCGTTTTTATTACATTGGCTTGGTGTGAGCTATCACTTCATGTGTGGACTTTTTAAATTGCCTTTTGATTGGTCTCTCTCTGTCTCAAGTTTCTCCCAACAATACATCCTCTACTAAATTTCAGTGGGTGCCTGTCATCTCCAGGATCAAATATAAGACCTTCTGTTTGGCATTCAAAGCCCTTCACAACCTGGCCCTCTCACTTCAACAGTCTTCTGATGCTTTACTCCTCCCCTCCCCCAAGTACTCTGTGATCCAGTGACACTGGTCTCCTCCCTCTTCCTGGAACAAGACCCTCTCCAAACTTTGGGTGTTTTCACTGGCTGTTCCCCATGCCTGCAATATTTCCCACCCTCATCTCTGCCTCCCAACTTCTTTAGTTTTCTTCGAATCTCAGCTAAAATCCCATCTTCTACCAAGAGGTCTTTTGTGGTCCTCCTTAATGCTAATACCTTCTATTGATTTTCTCCTATTTATACTCTATATATCTTTGTACATGGTTGTTTTCTAACCAGGGACTATCTTTTGTCTGTCTTTTTATTACCAGGACTTAGCACAGTGTGTGGCATACAGTAGGAGCTTTATTTTATTTTTTTTGCTAGGCAATGGGGTTAAGTGATGTGCCTACGGTCACACAGCTAGTGTCTAGTGTCTGAGTCTGGATTTGAACTCAGGTCCTCCTGACTCCAGGGCTGGTGCTCTATCTACTGCGCCACCTAGCTGCCCCCTAATTGATATGTGAGATATATATATATTTTTTTTTTTTGTGAGGCCATTGGGGTTAAGTGACTTGCCTTGAGTCACACAGCTAGGGTCAGATTTGAACTTGAGGCCTACTGACTCCAGGGCGGGTGCTCTATATGCTGCACTACCTAACTGCCCCCAGTAGGAGCTTTATAAAAGCTTATTGACTAACTGGTTGTAAGCCTTCATCTCTTACCTTTTGAAATATCATATTCCAAGATCTGTTCTGAATAATGGTGGGTGCCAAATCTCATGTGAACTTGTCTTATTGCTATAACTAGCATTTCTAGTACAATATTGAGTAATAATGGGCATCCTTGCTTTACCACTTCTAGTTCATCCCCATTATTCATAATGCTTATTCTTGGTTTTAGGTAGATATTAATTATTTTAAGAAAAGCTCCATTTATTTCTGTACTTTCTAGTGTTTTTTTTAAACAGAAATGAGCTTTATTTTGTCAAAAGTTTTTTCTGTATCTCTTGAAATAATATTTTTGTTGTTTTCATTATTTATATGGACAATTGCTTATAATGTTTACATGGTCAGTGCTTATAGTTTTCCTGATATTGAACCAGTTCTGCATTCCTGGTATGAATCCAGCCTGATCATAGTGTAATCTCTTTGCTAGTATTTTATTTTAAATTTTTCTATTAATATCCCTTCAGGGAAATCAGTCAATAGTTTTTTCTTTGTTTTGGCTCTTTGGTTTAAGTATCAAGGCCACATTTGTGTTATAGAAGGTATTTGGCAGGACTCTTTCTTTACCTATTTTTTCAAATAGCTTATGTAGTATTAGAATTGCTCTTTAAACATTTGGTAGAATTTGCTTGTAAATCCATTTGGTCCTGGGTTTTTTTCCTTAGGAAACTCACTTATGGCTAGTTCTGGCATTCACACACTCTCTCTCTAATTTAAATATTCTACTTCCTGTTCTGTTAATCTGGGCAATTTACATTTTTGTAAATATTCATCCATTTAATTTAGATTGTCAGTTTTACATGTCATATTTTCTAAAATGGCACATCATTGGGCAAAATAGCTCCCAACAATGGCTTTTATTTCATCTTCATTGGTTGCAAATGAACACTTTTTATTTTTGAAAATGGCAATTTTCTTTTTTTCAGCAAGGCAATTGGGGCCATGACCTGCCCAGGGTCACAAGCAAGTAAGTATCAAGTGTCTGCGGCCAGATTTGAACTCAGGTCCTCCTGACTCCAGGGCTGGTGTTCTATCTACTGCACCACATAGCTGCCCCTTATTTTCTTTTAAGAAAATAAAATTAGCAAATGGTCTATTTTATTGTTTTTCTCCCCCTACCCAAAACCAGTTCTTAGTTTTATTAGTTCAGTTTTAATTTTCAATGTTACTAATCTTTTGATTTTCAGAATTTCTATTCTTGTATGATGTTGATTGAGGTTCCTTATTCTATTTATTCCTGAATTCTATTTATGGCTGCTTACAATAGTTTTTTCTTTAATCTGTACAGTCTGTCTTTTGACTATGACATTCCCTGGAGTTTTCACTATGGTTTCTTTCAGAAGGTGACAAAATTTTGTTTTCACTTTGAGTTCTGATTCTTTCAGGTCAGAGCAGTTGTCATTTGATTTCTTGAAATATAGTGTCATTTTTGGTCATGGTTTTCAGGTAATCCAATGATTTTTTTCTAGGGGAGGGGGAGTAAAGGATGGAATCGCCCAATCTTGCACAGCTTGGAAGTACAGTGGCTACTCATAGGCCCAATTACTTTACTGATTGGCACAAGAGCTTTCAGCCTATTCCATTTCTAAACTGGGCTGGTTTTTCTGCTCCTGGAGGCATACCATAATCAGACATAGTAGGACAACTAGCTTACTTCAACTCAGAACTTCCAAGCTCAAGCAATCTGCTGCCTTCAACTTCTCCACTAGCAGGGATTATAGAAATGAACCACCATGCCAATTACTGTTAAATTAACCTCTCCTTGACCTGTTTTCCAAGTAATTTGGTCCAACCTAACTTTTAGGGAGTCCATTACTTACTTGGGTTTGATTTGCAACTCCTGTTTATTCTCCTTCTATTTCTTACCTTACAGCTCTCATTTAACTTATAATATCCTTTAAAACATCTTGTTTCTTATCTTCTAGGAACTATAATATATAAGACCTTGTGGCTAAACCCTACCTTGGGCAGATGCTCTACTTATTGTAGTTGTGGAGTTATTCTCCTCCCCTTGGCTTGAATCTTAGGCATTCCTGGATCCATAACATTTATCAATGCTATGTTGTATATTTACTCTTAATTTGCATCAGATAGTGGGTCTTTGTTCACGAACTGTATCATCTGGGGTCCTGCTACTCATCCTTCCTTTCACTTATGTATATCATGTCCTTGTCTTCAGGTTCCCCTGATTTAGGGGTATGCTTGATCACCCCAGGACTTAATACCTAGAGCCCTTCTGGGCCATCATAGTGGCAAGGCCTTTGAAAGCTGTGCTGCCTTCACCCTGGCTCCTATGGCTGGGCCCGCTTTATGCTTGCAGGTTTTAGAATATCCCCTTTTGCCAAGCTAGAATGGATAAAGGTGTTTATGGTAGTTTTGTCTTTATTTCTTAATTATTTAGTATAGAGCTCTTTTATAAGGAATTTGGGAATTTAACTTTTCTGCTCCTATTCACTTTATTGTCTTGATAGGTAGTCTGCTTTTGACACTGAAGCATTTAAAAGAAAATTACAGGATGACAGAAGAAAGTTCAGAAGGAACCACAGACCAGCAGTACAACTTTGTAAGTAACAATTTAAAGTTATTGTATAACTTTTAAAAAAGTAAGCTGTAATAGGGATTCCCATTTCATAAACATTTTTACCATATACATGAATATAGTATTTTTTTTATTCTTTTGCTGCTTGTTAGGTGCTGAATTTAAAACAAATTTAAAACATAAAGAAATGTACAATCGCTCCCCATATTTTGGTTAAGAAGTCATGTAGATGAGTTATGTAGCTCAGATCTCTTCCTTATGGGAAACTCAAAGACGGGAGTAATGGAGGAGCCAAGATGGCAGAGTCCAGGCAGAAACCCAGATGAACTCTCTCAACATGCCCCTCCAAACAACTTTCAAATAATGCCTCAAATCAAAGTTTGGAGCGGCAGAGCCAACAAAAGGTCAAGCTGAGACATTTTTCCAACCTCCAACAACTTAGGAGGTCACCAGGAGAGGTCTGTGACACCAGGATGGGGGCCGACCTGTATGTAATTCATGGGGCAATGGCATCAGCAGTGGATAGTGGCAGCAATAGTTTCAGGAGCTTTCATTGCAGAGATGGTAAGCGAGTTAGACAGTTGGTCAGAAAGAAATTACAGGAGACCCTTGGCCAGCACTGGTTGCAGCTGGCACTAATTGGCAACTCTGTTGCCTATACACAGTTCTGGGTTGCAGTTTCAGGGTGGAGACAAGTACTAGTACTTGTGGCTGCAGGGGAACAAGAGCCTTTCCTGGATGAAGACTAGAGTGTACACCTCCTTGGAAGATCAAAAGCTTGCAGACAGACCTTTAAAACTAATGCTCAAAACAGCAGCACAAAAAAGCCTGAAGCTTGGGATGTTGCCTCTCCACTCTCAGGTGAGCAGAGCCCAACTTTAACAGAAAGCTTAAAGTCAAGCTGGAAAACAGAGGAAAGAACGAAAAAAGAACTCGACTATAAAAAGCCACTGTGGTGGCAGGGAAGATCAAGACCCAAACTCAGAAGGCAATAACATGAAAACAGTTACAAGCAAAGCCACAAAGAAAAATGCTAATTGGACCCAAGCTCCACAAGAATTCCTGGAAGAATTAAAAAGATGAGTGGTAGAGGAAAAACTGGAAAACAAAGTGAAAGTGATGCAAGAAAACTATGAAAAGAGAATTTACATCTTGATAAAAGAGGTGCCAAAAATACTGAAGAAAATAACACCTTAAAACAGAATTGGCCTAATGGTAAAAGAGGCACAACAATTTACTGAAGAAAAGAATTCCTTAAAAATTAGAACTGAGCAATTGGAAGCTGACTCTATGAGATTCCAAGAACAATAAAACAAAGTCAAAAGAATAATAAAATAGAAGGAAATGTGAAATCTCTTATCAGAAAAACTAGAAAATAGATCAAGGAAGCTATGACAAAAAAAGAACCTATTCATATTTCAAGAAATTGTAAAGGATAATGGTCCTGATATCTTAGATCCAGAGGGCAAGATAGAAATTGAAAGAATCCACTAATCGTGTCCTGAAAGAGATCCCAAAATGAAAACTCCCAGCAACATTTTAGCTAAATTCCAGAGCTCTTGGGTCAAGAGGGAAAAAACTGCAAGCAGCCAAAAGAAAACATTAAATATCAAAGGTGTATTTGAATAAGATGTAGAGCCACAGTCAGAATCAGACAAGATTTAGCAAGTTCCATATTAAAGGAGTAGAGGGTTTGGAATACAATATTCCAGAAGGCAAAGGAGCTAGGATTACAACATATGAAATAATTCTCAGTATAATCCTTCAGGAGGAAAAAAAAACCCTGACATTTAATGAAACAGAAGATTTTCAAGCATTCCTGATGAAAAGACTAGAGCTGAATAGAAAATCTGACATTCAAACAAGACTCAAGAGAAGCATAAAAAGGTAAACATGAAAGAGTAATCATAAGGGACTCAATAACATTAAGCTGTTTACATTCCTATACAGGAAGATGATAAATGTAACTCCTAAGAACTTTATCATTAGGGCAGTTAGAAGTAGTCTACACAGATGGGGGAATGAATGTGAGTCAATTATGTTGGGAAGATCTCCAAAGCGGGAAAGATGAAGAGGTGAGGAAAGAGGAATGCCCTGGGAGAAGGGGGAAGAGAGAAATTGAATAGGGAAAATTTTCTCACATAAAAGGCAAACAAAGGAAAGCTTTAATAGTGAAGGGGAAAATAAGGGGGTGGTAGCAGGCAAAGCTTGAATCTCTGGATTTCGTTTAAATCTCACTGGAATTGGTTTAAAGAGGGAAGAATATAAATACACACTCAGTTGCATATAGAACTCTATCTTACCCAATAGGGAGACAGGAGGGGAAAGGGATAAGAGTTACGAGGGGAGGTGAGGAAGAAATGATATTTTATCCTGATAAAAGAGGTTAAACAGAAGAAAATAGTATAGAAGGAAATACACAGTTAGTGATCATAACTGTGAATGTGAATGTGATGAAATCACAGAATCCAACAATATGTTGTTTATAAGAGACACACTTGAAAAAGACACACACAGAATCTATTATGCTTCGGCTGAAGTAAAAAAGGCAGGGGTAGCAATCATGACCTCAGACAAAGCAAAAGCAAAAATAGACCTAATTAAGAGAGATAATTAATTATATTTTGCTAAAATGTAGTAAGGAAGTAATATCAATTTGACAATGAAGTAATATCATAAATTTTTATAGCAAGTTTCTCTGATAAACACATCATTTCACAGACACATAGGGAATGCATTCAAATTTATAAAAATAAGAGCCATTCTCCAACTGATAAAGTCAAATGATATGAACAGGCAGTTTTCAGAAGAAGCGATCTATAGTCATATGAAAAATGTTCTAAATCAGTATTAATTAGAGAAATGCAAATTAAAATAACTTTGACAAATGGTGGAGATGGGGGAAAGTAGGTACACTGATGGACTATTGGTGGAGTTGTAAACTGATCTGACCATTCTGGAGAACAACTTGGAACTATGCCAAAATAGCTATAAAACTGTGCAAACCTTTTAACCCACCAATACTATTATGAGAAATCAAAGAAAAAGGAAAAAGGCTGTATATATATACAAAAATACTTACAGCAGGTTTTTTTTTTTTTTTTTTTTGGTGAGGCAATTGAGGTTAAGTGACTTGCCCAGGGTCACACAGCTAGTGTCAAGTGTCTGGTCTGAGACCAGATTTGAACTCAGGTCCTCCTGACTCCAGGGCCAGTACTCTATCCACTGCGCCACCTAGCTGCCTGACTTTTTTTTTTGTGGTGGCAAAAAATGAACAAATTGTGTCGTATGATAGTGACTGTTATTCAATTGTTTCAGTTATGTCCAACTCTTCGTGACCCCATTTGGAATTTTCTGGGCAAAGATAATAGAGTGGTTTGCCATTTCCCTCTACAGCTCATTTTACAGGTGAGGAAACTGAGGCAAACAGGGCAAGTTAAGTGATTTGCCCAGGGTCACATTGCCAGTATCTGATGCTAGATTTTTAACTCAGGAAGAGGAGTCCTTCTGACTCCAGGCCCAGCACTCTATCCACTGAGCCATCGACCTGCCCCTGTGATTGAATACTATTGTGATATAAGAAACGATGAGGGCAGTTTTCAGAAACACATGCCAAAACCTATATGAACTGATGTAAAGTGAAGTGAAAAGAAACAGGAGATCATTGTGCACAATAACAGCAATATTGAAATGATAATCAACTGTGAAAGACTTAGCTACTCTGATCAACACAATGGTCCAAGACAATTATTCCAAAGGATTCATGATGAAAAAATGCTATCAGCCTCCAGAGAGAACGGATGAACTCTGAGTGAAAATTGAAGTCTAATTCACTTTTTTTTTTTTTTGGTGATATGGCTAATATGGAAACGTTTTGCATGATTTCACATCTAATTGACATATTGCTTGCCTTTTCAGTGGGTGGCAGGGAGGAAGAGAATTTGGAACTCAAAACTTGAAAAAAACTCTTAAAAATAAAAAAAAAGAAATGCTTATTGTGATTATAAAACTCAGGCTTCTATCATTCCCTCTGACTACCACTGAACTTTCTCTTTTAGTTGGCCATTGGGAGATGACATAAAAATTGAGTTTTGGGGACCAATTACTGTAACCAGGGCTGTGGAGCTGTCCATCAGCACTGCCTCTAACTACTCACTTGCTTTTCAGTAGATACCCATTTAAAGGACAGAAAAAATGAAAATTATTTTCAGGACCTCTGAGTTATCAGCCGGTCACCCAGGTTCACATCAGTATCATCTTTGATTTTTCATTCTCACCCTACATTGATCTCTTTGGACAACTTCCATTTTTTCTTTTCATTGGAATGGTGTCCTTTTTAGGCTAATTTTCCCTATAGAATTTTAGTACATGGCATATTATCCTTTCTCTGAATGCTTTGCAATCTGCTTTCCAGATGTTTAGAGTGTTTTTTGTTTTTTTGCTTTTTGGTGAGGCAGTTAGGGTTAAGTGACTTGCCCAGGGTCAAAAAGCTAGTGAGTGTCAAATGCCTGAGTCCAGATTTGAACTCAGTATCCACCTAGCTGTCCCTCTAAAGTGCACTTATGCCCAGTTTTCCTTAACCTCCACTGCCTTGAGATTCTACCTCCATAAAATCTCTTCTATCCATCTCTTTTTCTTCTGTTTTTAAAAATTTATTTTATTAATTTATATTTAGTTTTCAACAATCACTTCCACACGCTTCTGAGTTTTAAATCTATCTCCCCCTCCCTCCCCAAGACCATGTGCAATCTGATGTAGGGTCTACATATACATTCCTATTAAACATATTTTCACATTAGTCATGGTGTAAGGAGGAATTAGAACGAATAGGAGGAACCACAAGAAAGAGGAAACAAAACAGAAGGAAATAATAAGTAAATAGTATGCTTCGATCTGCACTCAAACTCCATACTTCTTTCTCTGGATGTTGATAGCATTTTCCATCATGAGACCTTTGGAGATGTCTTAGAACTCGCACTGCCGAGAAGAGATAAGTTTATCAGTGTTAGTCATTGCACAGTGTGGCTGTTACTGTGTACAATGTTCTCCTGGTTCTGTACACTTCACTCAGCATCAGTCCACACAAGTCTTTCCAGGTTCTTCTGAAGTCTGCCTGCTCATTATTTCTTACAGCACAATAGTATACCATTACATTCATATACCACAACTTGTTCAGCCATCCCCCCAATTTCCATTCTTTGCCACCATAGAAACAGTTGCTGTAAATTTTTTTTTTATTTTAGGCAATTGGAGTTAAGTGACTTGCCTAGAGTCACACAGCTAGTAAGTGTCAAGTGTTCGACCTGAGGCCAGATTTGAACTCAGGTGTTCCTGACTTCAGGGCTGGTGCTCTATCCACTGCGCCACCTAGCTGCCCCTAAAATGTACATGTGGGTCCTTTTCCCATTTGTATGATCTCTTTGGGATATAGCCTTAGGAGTGCTATATTAAAGGGTATGCACATTTTGATAGCCCTTTGGGCAGTTCCAAATTGCTCTCCAAAATGGTTGGATCATGTCACGACTCCACCAACAACGCATTAGTGTTCCAATTTTCCCACATCTTCTCCAGTATTTATTATTTTCCTGTTTTGTCATGTTGGCCAATCAATCTCATAGGTGTGATGTGGTACCTCAGAGTTGTTTTGATTTGCATTTCTCTAATCAATAGCGACTTAGAACATTTTTTCATATGACTATAGATGGCTTTAATTTCTTCATCAGAGAACTGCCTGTTCACATCCTTTGACCATTTATCAATTGGGGCATGACTTGTATTCTTATACATTTGACTTAGTTCTCTATATATTTTAGAAATGAGGCCCTTGTCAGAGAGACTGGTTGTAAAAATCCTTTCCCAGTTTTCTGCTTCCCTCCTAATCTTGGCTGCATTGGCTTTGTTTGTGCAAAAACTTTTCAATTTGATATGATCAAAGTTACCCATTTTGCATTTCATAATGTTCTCTATTTCCTGTTTGGTCATAAGTTCTTCTGTTCTCCATAAATCTGACAGATATACTATTCCTTGCTCTCCCAGTTTGCTTATGGCATCAGCCTTTATATCTAAATCATGAACCCATTTTGACTTTATTTTGGTATATGGTGTAAGATTTTGGTCTATGCCTAGTTTATGTCATACTCTTTTCCAGTTTTCCCAGCAGTTTTTGTCAAATAGTGAGTTAACCCAGAAGCTGGGGTTATCCATCTCTTCAATAACATGGCTGCTGCCTTTAGAATTCAGGACCTCATTATCTTTCCTGGACTATACTACAACAGCCTCCCTTCTTCTAAATAGTGCCCTTTCCAGCTTCCTTCTCAGAGCTGCTTAAATAATTTTCCTAAGATACAAGTCTGATTATATCACTCAAAAAACAATATTTCAAAGATAAAATAAGTTCTTCAGCATGATCAACCTGGAGTTCTCTCCATATTCACCTTTATCACAAATTATTGCCTTTCATGCACTTTACATTTAAGCCAAATTAAACTAGATTTTCTAGAATTTGATACTCCTCCTACCTGTCACTTTGCATAGGTTTTCCCCTCCTACCTCGAAATGAATTCCTTCAAGGCTAAGTTCAAGTGTCATCTTCTATGATACATACCCTTAGTTATTACTGTTTTGCTTTTCAAATTATGCTCTATTTATCTATACATACGTTATATTTTACCAATAAACCTTGGGCTCCTTGCCCACAGGACAGCTAGAATCTGCCTTGGAGACCAACTAAACACCTATGAGGAAGTCTTAAAGCAGCCACAGTGGGTGATGAGGTGAGCAAATTAAGTAAAGTATATAACCATATTGTATTTAAACAGAATCTTTTTTTAAAGGCATTTTTTCATTTATCATATACAAGGGAGATAACATGGCTTTAAAGGTTTATTTCTGAAATATTTTTAAATCAGTATACATTATATTAAGTACAATATTCTGTTAAAAATTATCAAATTAATGGAACGGTATAAGTTTCAATGCTATGACAGACAAGTTATTGACAGGGAGGCATCTGGCTCTTCTGACTTTATTTTTACATTTTGTCCAAGTTCCAAGTGGATTCAGATATTGAGGTTCTTCTGAGCTACTTTTGTCCAAGTAAGGATAGCTTAGGAGAAAACAAACCAGCAATCTATTAGTCATTTTAAATTCTTAGTTTCATCACTAAAACAATGAGTAGAAAAAATGTTCAAGGGAACATGAAATTTATCTTCTCTTCTACCCCCAATCTCACTATAAATTATATACCAGTGTTTTTTATTACTGTTCATTTAGAGGACATATAACATGGTACTTAATAAATGCTCATTTCTTTTTATGACTTTTAAGTATATATTAGGTATGAAGCTCCTACGTTAAACATTTTTACAAATACCTCCTTTGATTCTCACAACTTTGAGAAGAAGGTCAGATCTCTATTATCATCCCCTTTCTACAGCTGAGAAAACCAAGGCAGAGAGTGGTTACTTAGGTGACTTTCCCGGAGTCACACTGCTAGCAAACGTCTGAGGCCTGATTTGATACTCAAGTCTTCTTGATTCCAGGCCTAGTACTCTAACCACTGTGCATTTAGCTAAAAATGTTAACAAAAATTCAAGGTGAAAATGTATAAATTTGTACTGTGTGAAAACATACTTTTCTTTAGTTTTTAATATTATTAAAAGACAATGAAGATTATTTACACAGGAAAAAGTATGACTCAATGTTTGAGTATGAATAATCAGTCTTTAAGTCACTGCTCATCACTGGTCAGGCTTGTTAGTGCCTCAGTCATATTTTAGAAAGGCCAAGTCTAGGCAAAATTCTTAGCAATTAAGCACTGAAGACATGGTGAAACCCTGCAGCAGGTAGCAGTCATTCAGAAATTTAAGCTTCAGTGGTACCATTATCTTGCAATGTGGCCTTGAGGAAGAAACAACTTTCTCAGGGATGAATTTGCTTAGAAGTAAAATAAAGAAAGCAGAATGGCAAGCTTGGTAAAGTCAGAAACATAAGTACTTCACAAATAGAATCAATGAAATAGAATTCTGCCTAATAGAGGAAATAAAGAGTAAATAAAATAGTTTATCTCAGTGTACAAATGACTTCAAATTACAGATTTTGTTACTATCAATATAACTATGTACTTTAGTTTCTTTCCGTCAACTTAGTTGAACAAATCCTTAAAAAAGTGTGACAGGGTGATAAATAAGTTATAAAATTACCTGCAGCATAAAACTTTACCTGTTTTATAAACTGCGAAGCATTGAAAAGCTCACTGCAGCCATATAAGACGTGTTTACCTTGTTTGCCCTATGAAAAAGAGAATAAGGAATCAAGGAGAGCTCAGACAATGTGAGTAGTAGTGTATCTTTAAGGATGCTTCCAGTTCTAACACTTTATGTTCCAATTCATCTAGAAGTAGGTAATAAAATGATGGCTTACAATATAACACAAAGGATAGTAGTACTTTTACTTCCATGGAAGATCATGAAAAATGTACAATACACAGACTGCATATCAGAACTGCACTAACTCTGTCTAAAAAGTAAAGATGTAGTACACACAATTATAGATTATTTTCTGAATTATGTGGTATGTACTTAAAAGAATATGATCCAGTCTTGAGAGAAGCTTTGCACAAATCAGATTTGCTTAAAGTCAATTCAGGTAAATAATCACATCCATAAAGCAGAGGAAAAATTCTCATCACTCATATATTCCAGAAGTATTAATTTTTCCAGGCTACTGAAGTTCCTTTATGGCTTCAGCACACTAAACTAAAATTTGGCAGTGTTACCTACCACAAACTTTTTTTTATTGTCCATTTCAATTAATGATATCTATTTGAATAAGCTCAATGTTATTACACAGATTTTGCTACTTGGAGGTTGGTAATTCTTACCTAAGGCTGATTCACCAAGAGATTCAAAGTTTTTGAGGAGTTAAGAAGTAGGTAGAGGAGGGTGTCTCAGAGACCTAAGCTACAGCATTCTCTAAGGAGCTGTTCAATAGAGATGGAAAGACAAGCCATTTGTGAATTACTTTCCCCCTGTTACCACTGTCTTTTCTAATGTCACCTGTGTCCATTTTCCTACTAGCTCTCTCTTCCTGACTATTCTTGAATGGGTAAAACCTGCTAGTATTTTTTTTGGGGGGGGGACATCTTATAGGAGTGATATTTGGTGATAAAGGGATCTTTGGGGATTGTGAGATTTTTAAAAGCCTGAGAACTTATTCAACGCTATGAAATGACTAAATTAAAAAAAAATGACTAAAATGTACCTTTATGTAGTCAATAAGATTTTGATATTCAATGTAGTTGCCTCCTCCTACTACAAAAACAATTGCCTGAAGTGTAAACATAAAACAAAAAGTAAGTTAAATAAGAATGCATGTATTGAAAGCACGTTATGAAACAAAACCTTAACCATGAAGATATGGTTTTTAACACTCAGACTATACTAAGACTGAGGTCAGTTAACATGATGCCAAATAGGAATGCCAATACAAGGGATACCTATTAATATAAGAATGTACCTAGCGCCATTTAATGATCAAATGGACTTTAACTATAATTTCTTGTAAGAAATAAAATGAAGTTTGAATTTTTAGAAACTAAAGAAAAAAGTGATTATAGGCTACAATTAGCTAACAGCAAATAATGAGTTCTCTGCACTAAAGCCCTATTGTGAAGCCTTATCATTGTGTGGAGGTGACTAGAAGCTAGAAAGGATTTAAGTGTAGGCCTGGTGATGGACCATAAGTGTGCTATCTTAGGACCAAATCAGCCATGCTGTCTAACACATCACTATCAAGGTGCTATCAATTCACAAAGATCACTCACTAAAGGTATGGAAGGAAGTGCTAGAAAATAAATATCTATAATCAACAAAACCTGTTTTACTGAAGTAAATAAGAAGCTTACATTCACATTTCTAATTTTTTTTTTTTATAATGCACTTTAAAATGTAAACCTATTTCTCAGGTAGAGAAAAAAAAGAAACTGTAGTTTACTACAACGTATTTGTTTTACAAAAAAAAGTAATTAAAATCTCTTTACAAATGTTTAGAAACCAATTTTATAAAGAGGCTTCTCTTCACCCTTCCCCCTTTATAAAACTCCTACAAAAATAATCTTAACAACTTTGTTTTCTAGCGTTTTCATTAATGCCATTAGCAATATTCAAATTTATAACACTGAGAATGATTGTAAATAAAATACACAACAAAATGTAATTATATTAGTAAGTCTTATGACAGATCTGAGCACTGATCAAATCCGTTTACTTCTACTCTTCTTTTTTTTTTTTTTCTAAGTGAGAGACTTACCTCCTGGAATGGATTTTTGTTTCTTGGAACTGAGCTGGAAAAAAGACAGCAATGTAAATCCTACTTGTGGTTTTTAGAACTGACAAAACAAACACTTAAGAAATGTTTATTTACAGAATCCATGTTTTGCTTTCCTTTTACTGTAGTCTGGAAATATGTAGTTCAGACAGAACCTGGGTTTGTTCCTCAGGGATATCTTAACATATCATAAAAGTTTTTAAAAATACTACGTTCTTTTTGTTATAGCAAAGAACTGGAAACAAAGTATATTCTATCAACTGGGAAATAGCTAACATATTGTGGTATATGAATGAATGAAAAAACATGTATTAAATGCTTACTACACACCAAGCACTGTGCTAAATACTGGGAATACAAATACGAGAAAGAGTCTCTATACATTCCAATGGGTGAAGTCAAAATATGTGGGTGGAGGAGTAGTGGTCTTTGATGATTTATCTTATGTCACTGCTAGCACAAAAATCATTATTAAGTAATATACTGCAGTTTAATTATGTCCACCATGTTTTTCCACTCTCTGTTGGGTAACCTACAGTCCTAAGTCTTCTGATTCATAGCCCGTGAACCAGGCTATAAAATGAACTTTCATCTTTATCTTTTGGTTTTGATATGCCACCTGCTTTTAGCCCTTAATTAACATCTCCTTTAATCTTCACAACAACACTGGGAGGCAGGTGCTATTACTATCATTTTACAGTTGAGGAAACTAAAGTTAAGTGCCTTGCTGCCAAGGTCACACAGCTACTAAGTGTCTGAGGTCTATTCTGAACTCATAGCTTCCAGACTCCAAGTCCAGCACTCCACCTACTGCATCATCAGCTGTTTGTATGAACAAGTGTCCCATAAAAGGATGCTCAGTGCATGTGAGTACTTGATGAACTGATCCCATCTACTCCTTTATTCACATCTCTGGAAATACAGGCATTGTGTTCCCATTCAGCAACCAATTTGTCTTCTGGTTTCCTTTATTATAGACTGAATATGGATGTGGTTTTTCTGGTGATATTCCAAGGCTGTATGGATCTAAGAATCCATATGATCTACGAACCAAAATTATAGGTGGAATGTAAATGTTAAGTAGAAATGCTAAAAGGAGGTGGCTCAGTGTGAAGGATACCAGAATGACAGCCTGAAGGTTTCATTAGTATCCTAGAAAAATTAAAAGATACAAAGGCAAGCTTTTATGGAAAGGAATGGATGGTCTTTGAGCTAAATTGAGAGAGGGAATATCTATAATGATGAAAATATAATTCCACTACAGTATTAAAAATAAAGTAAAACAATTTTTAAAAGAATCTTGAAAAATTCAGATTTTTACGTCAAACGTAGCTTACCTGTCACTGCCCCGTAGCATTTTGGGATCAAAATATCTGTAGTCATCAGTTTCCTATTAATAAGATAGAACTTTATTAAAGCAATACATCAAATGGATAAAGTATCCATATTCTAATAAACACAAGTCTACAGTTTCCATCTGTAATTGCTAAACAAAAGATCTCTAATTAAAAAAGAAAAGCCTTCTTCAAAGAGTACTTCAAATTGACACTACAACAGTAAGAAGTAATGTTTTGTGGTGGCCAGAGCACTGAAGCAGAAGTGATATAGGATACTATTCCCAGAATGACCTTGAGAATGTCACTATCTTGTCTGACTTCAACTTCCTCATCTGAAAAGGAAGGGAGGGAACAATCATCTCATAGATTCATGACCACAGATTTAGAGGCTATCTAGTCTGGTCCCCTTATCTTACAGATGAGGAAACAGAGACATAGTGAGTTACCCAAGTCACACAGCGATTAAGTAGCAGCTAGATTTGAACTCAGGCTTTGTGATGACAAGTTCAGTACTTTCTCCAAGGCACCACCCTTCTCTAAGGTCCTAATCAATTCTAAAATTTTACTATGATTTTAATAAAAATTTGTGATTTGCTACTATCATAGAAACAAAATTCAATTTGAATTTTCCAGTATCAAATGATTAAATTCTTACATCTACATAAAATATTTATTCCATGAAAAGTGTATCAAATGTTTTCACCAATATTCCAATATACCAACAAAATGTTTATTTTTTGAACTATGAATTCTATAAGAGAAAACTTTATTTCAATACTCGTTCCATTTGGATAAGGATGTTACTCAATATTAAATTTCTTTTCCCTCTTAAAAGAGGATTGGATATATGTCAAATTAGTTCATATTTACAGAACGCTTCACTTGTAAATCGTAGTATTTTCCCTTGATTCCTCTCAGTTCCAGATTTAGTTACAAGAGTTCATTGGCACTCCCCACCTCCAAACACTTCCTATATTGTCCCTGTTTTCCCTGATTTCCCCAAGTTCAGTGATGTCAACAAAGCTCAAGTTGACTTCATAATGAACTCCCTTGTCACTGAGATTATAAGGGGCTTACCTAAGCTATGGGCTTGACAATAGTGACGGCAGTCTGCCCCAGTAACTCCATGGGGCACAAGGTCAAAGGATAGCATGAGAATCAAAGAAAGTCAGAGTAGAATGACACTTAAAGATAAAATAATTCTCAGCCCTCTTAAAAATAAAAATACCTGTAAAAACAGGTAAGGGAACTGAGACCCAGTCTGAGCTAGGATTATAACACAAGTCTCTTGATTTCTAGTCCAAAACTCTTTCCACTGCATGATAGAGTCCTTCTCTCCACTTTCTTTGTAGAATTTTTCTCAGGGGTATCAAGAAAATGCTGTGTAGTCTTCTCCCAGTAGACTGTGAACACATTAAGGGTGAGGGTACTGCTTTTGTCTGGGTCTCGGCATACAAGGTACACTTACCAACTACCTGGTGAACTAAACAAGGCTGAATTTATTGGCAGGAAAACTGTAGCTATGAGAGAGTACACTTATAAATGAGGGGAAGAACTGTACAAGATGATCTTTCATGTTCTGTTCATTTCTAATATTCTATATTAGTATGATATCTAAGCTCCAGCTAGTGAGCTGTGTTTAATGTGGAATACTGTGGTACAACCAAAGGGTCTGGATTGCCCCTTAGAGTTTATCATAACAAGATGGGACCCATAATCTAATTGAAAAGAGAAAAGTGATGAAAATCAGTAAAAAATTCCTCCCCCCCCATTAGGCAATCAGGGTTAAGTGACTTGCCCAAGGTTACACAGTTAGTAAGTGTCAAGTGTCTGAGCTTGGATTTGAACTCAGGTCCTCCTGACTCCAAGGCCGGAGCTCTATCCACTGAGCCACCTACCTGCCCCTAAAAAATTCTTGAAGTACAGAGGTGGCAAGCAGTATCATTATCTCACAAAAAGATAGCAAAAAAACTCACACAATTCTGTCTTTTAAAACAGCCAACCAAACAAAATAGTGAATTTTTATCAGCTATTCTTTTCTTATCACAATAGTACACTGTGTGGTAATTAGGACCTTTAATAAAAACGAAAAATAAGACCATACTTCCTTAAAGATTCTAATAATTGCTGCCTGCCTTCTTTCAATACTATCCTGATTTCTAATTTGCATGGCATTAAGACATAACTGAATTTTACGCTTTATCATCAAACAGAAATCATAGTTAACTCTTTCTATAAGGCAAACACAAATTAATACTACTACCTACATTTATGTAGAATTTTATACGATCTTCCTCTACATTAATTACAGCATTTGATGCTTAAAACAACCCTGTGAGGTAGGAAAATCATGTAGAATCCTTATTTTACAAACAGGAAAACAGCCTCTTCATGTTTTCAGCTCTACTAGCAAAAATAGGATGTGTGTAGCAACTAAGGTGTGATTGTAGCAAGTATCTGTCAATTTTGCTAGTTCTTTACTAATGTCTAGTGGTTACAAAGTGGCTACAAGGATGTGATGATTTTCTGTGCATTTAAAGTAATGAGCCTGACTTTGGAATAATCATTACTAGGATTTATATACCCAAGTGATTGAATACTTTGGTGGGAAGTGAAGGTTATACACTTATTACAAAGATCCTGCCATTACTCAAAATATTTTTGTTATAGACTTTCTGGTGGTAAAAAATGTTCTCAGAAAAAAAGTACCATCAAAATAAATGTACATTTTATTCTGGGGATGATTTTATAGGGGGACTATTTTGAAAAGAACATCTGGCTCTGCCAGAACCAGATGTGTGACCCTGTGTAGGTCATGTCATGTCTCTGGTCTTTAGTTTCTTCAATTATAAAATGAGATGACTGGCCTCGATGGTCCTGCAGGTCACCTTCCAGCCCTGATATTCTAGGGTCTGTGAGGTCATTCATGTTGTGGTTTAAAAAAAAAAAAAAAGCCACAGTTACCATGTTATAATCAAAGTGTATACACTTCAAGGACAGCATCACGAAGGGGGCATGTCCTCAATTTGGAGTAAGAGGACCTTGGCTCAAATCCCAGGTTTTTCACAGGCTGACCAACAGGCGGTCACATAATCCCTTGTCTTGAGCATCCTCATCTAAAAACGAGGAGGATGGTGTAAGGACCCTTCCAGCTCTAATTCTACGCTCTCATGAAAAGCAGGTGAATATGCAGTACTAGATAAATAAACTTTGCTTACTTTTCCAAGACCTATTCTGATTCAGAATAAACATTAAGCTGTTAAGTGTCTACCTACTATAGGTACGACACGAGGGATATGAAGTCAAAATTGTAAACAGTCTCTGCTGTCAAGGAGATTACATTCTGTCAGGGGAAATAACATCCACACATAAGTAAATACAAAATAATTGGAGGGAGGCATAAATAAAGACAATACAGATGGTGGAGGTGAGAAGTGAGTTCATTCCAGGAATGTGGCAAAGCCTGTGAAAAGGCAGTATATGCAGAACACCAGAACAGCAAGTGTACCAGTCTGGGTGGCAGGTAGAGTCTATGAAGGAAATAATGTGTAAAAAGCCTAGCAAAGCAGGCTGGAGCTAGTCAAAGGGAGATCTTCAAGTCCAAAGAATCTGTTTTATCCTAGAAGCAATATAGAGCTTCCAGAGCAGAGGAGCCAATTGCAGAATGTCTTCCCCTGATTGTGTCAGGAGTCAGATATCACTATATCCATGTTAAGTTATTTTAAAAGACTTTCTATTGTGTACCTAGTTTTTCAAAGTTCTCTCTGCTAAATGTTTTGCTTTAAGGTCAATTATCTAATGTTATCACTTCTTTTAGATAATGCGTGCTGGAAAAGAAGGTAAGTGATGCAGTTAATAGGGAGGAACAATATATAAACAATCCAAGTGATTCAACGAAAGATGACCAAGAAAGATGATCTAGGAAGACCTCCGGCATGTTGGACGAATCATCTAGGGAGGATTTATGAAGACAAGACAAGAATTACACAGGACATGAAGACACAGATGGATTGCAACCTGTACCCTTAGGAATAAGATCACTGATCTAGCAAAGTATAATATTAGATATAGTTTTATTTTTTCACAAATGCGTAATTATGCCATTATACAGTACTCACAGGATTTGACTTCATTTCCATAAGACTGTCTAAAATACGAGTAACTGGTAGATTCTGTGGAAGATAAAAAGGATTTTGTTAAATCACTGAGATAGTAAGATAGTTTTTTTAAAAAATCACAAAACATGATTTTGTTATCCTAGGTTCATTCCATAAGACTTTTGGGTGGAGACATGGTAAGTGATCACAATAGGTTAATATGCATCTAAATCATTGAAAAATTAATATTTGCTTTTCACCTAAATATATTCCAAGTTATACTATTCAGTTTTACATTAAAAAAAAAATAACCCAACAAAAACAAAACACCACTAGCAAAATTTCAAATAAAAAGCTCTCTTTAGTGCTCAACTATTCAGGATTAAGCCAGTCCATGTATTTCTAAACTACAAGCTTGAAAGTATCTCTCTTTTGGTTAAATGTAAGGACCATACCATATAATTTTAATGCTATGATGCTTTTAAAATTGTTCTGATTATACCATAATACAGAATTTTTGTTAAGTAACTATTGTGGACATTTAAAATTCATTCCCTACTGAGGTGGTATTTTTCTCTGCTTTGAACTGGCATTTCCTTTCGGTGAACTGTACAGGATGTTCTGGAAGTAAGTTTACCATCTTTGAGATTTTCTACAACAAAATCTGAACACTCAGAAGAACTGAGTAGATAACAAACATAACAATCTGAGTCAGAGGCCTTTTAGTTTTCTTATGTCATAAAACATTTTGCTTTTACTGAAATGGAATTCCAAAGAAGAAATGATGCTTTGTCCAGATAAAGAATGTGTGTTTTCTTTCTCAAGATCAGTAAATAAAAAAGCTTCTGAGATCATCCCAGGCAAATACAGCTATCTGGTTACTTGCTGATATTTTTATTGGCTAGAAACTTGGTAAATAAACATACGCACCAAATCTTCAAGCTGATCGAATGTATTTCCAAAGCTGCAGTTTCTAAAGCACACCATTCTACACCATATATTTTAATGATTTAGCATCTGTTTCTACATTGTAAAATTCACAAGACCATTTTAGGTGAACTTGCATTTCCTAGTTAAGATATATTCCATTAATAGCTACCATATTAAGAGGAGGTATAACTTAAATAGAATATGCTATACATAGAGGAAGGACAAGATAATTTGATGTTAATACTTCACACGTCATTAACACCTATGCAATACTGAATTAGAATTGTCAAATTAATAGTGACTAAGCAGAAGTGCATACTTGTGTATGTCTGTGCCCACAATCTTTCCTTTCATGAAAAGAGATATATCTTTCGTGGTACATCAGAATCACTATTTAATCTTGTTACAATGAGGAAGGTCATTGATCTTAATAATCAAGCTGAGTCTGTTATCTATGCCTTCCTTCTGATTATATGAACAATGAAAACCTGACTATAGCACATAAATAGTATGCTTTGCTACTTTCTAGTTGTCCGAAACGTATCTTATTGCCTGGCATATTATATAACTGTTGGCAGACAAAGAATATGATTTAATAATCCCTAGATATAACTGTGCCAGTGCTACTGTAATCCTTAAAATACAAAAAATTTGCAGGTATATGTTTCTTTTAAGGAGTTATGCATAATGTGATCATTATAAAATACGTTTAAAACTACACTGTATAAACCACAATTTTCTCATAACCTTTTTTTTTTTTTGGTGAGGCAATTGGGATTAAGTGACTTGCCCAAGGTCACCCAGCTAGTAAGTGTCAACTGTCTGAGGCCAGATTTGAATTCAAGTCCTCCTGACTCCAAGGCTGGATTTCTATTCACTACGCCACCTCGCTGCCCCTCTCATAACCTTTTTATGAGGTATATGGTAGTTATGCCCACTTAAAAATAAAATGAACTGGCTCAACTGAATACCAAAAAGCAACAGAATTCTAGGATTCCAATTTGATATCTAATGATACAGGGTAAAACGTGTCTTACAGAATTCTTTTTTTTTTTTTTTTAAACCAAGAATTGTAGTAGGGGCAGTGAGACAGTATAAATAAGAATGATCCTTGCTCTAGTGGAACCTAACAGTCTAGCTGAGTGTAAGACACTGATAATTATTATATACATGGGATATGTCCTTTTCACTAATTTTCACTCCACTAACATATATTTTTAAAGAAAGAAAAGAAATTCTGTTTCTTTGTAGGATTTCAAGGGTAGCTGTGAATAGGATGAGGCAACATTACAATGCTGACCACATGTTAAGAGCAACTTCCTTAAAGGCTTGTAACATAAAATTCAATAGCTACATGTGATGATATTAGCCTAATGTCTTCATATCCCTTTTTGGGAAATTTTATATTTAATTATATTAATTATCTTTCATGCAAAAACAATGTCTTCAAGATAAAAGGAGATCCCAGATTGTGAAAAGCAGATCTTAAGATCCCTGCAATGTTCACATAATCTATTTTGAATACATTTCAACACTCTATTGCAGTTAAGTAACAAAATATACAAAATCAAAACATCATTTCAGTACTTAAATGGAAAAAGGGAAAGCACATTTTATTATTGGTGTTCCGAGAACAAAAAGGTTCTAAATAAAAACTAGCTTAATGACCTAACATTAGTCTTAACGGAAACTCCTTTGATGAGCAACTGGTTGAACAGAAGTGTCACTACACTGTATTAGAAAACATGAATAAAAGGGGATGGAACTAGAAGTACTTACTGTACTATAATATGGATAAAATAGGGACTGAAAGAATTCTGGGGACACTGATTACTGGGGCAGGGAGAAATCTTCAGTATAACTGTCTATTTTCAGGTAGTTTCAAGGGTCTATTGAAACTTCAAAATCCTGACTTGCCAATTTCCCATGCAAATTCTGACATCAATATTAATTTCAAATAAACAACAAAAATAAGGGTTTACCAGACATTTTCAGAAGTAATAATTCTGGTATACTTTTCTTCCCCTAAAGGACGCTAAAATATGGAAGTATTTAACTATTTCACGTATTTTAAGAAATACATGAAATTTCCCTTTACCAACCATTGACTAGTTATGACTAAAGGCTGCTTACTAGTCTAGCAATAAGTGTCACTTTGGTATTTAGTATGAAAAAATACATATTCATTATAAGAGTGAAGTAAAAATAATTTAATAGCCCCAAAGAATTTATATGCCCTTAAAAGAGCCCATTTAAAGCAAATTCTTTTTTTGGCTTAATATCACCTATAATTTCTAATGTATCTCTTCCCTTAAGATACTTTATATCAAAAAAAGGTCAACATTATATACCCTATTGAATCAAACAATAAATCAATTCATTACTTATTGAGCACCTACTACATGCCTGACATTGTGCTTGCCACTGTAAAAAACTACAAATGGAACACCATAAATCAAACAGTCCCTACTTGCAAGCAGCTTACATTTCATTGGATAAGATAACATATAAAAGCATATACAAAATAAATACAAAGAGAACAAACAGTATTAAACACAAGGTAGCTTGAGAGGAATAGCACTAGCAGTTGAGGTGATCAGGAAAGGCTTAATGTCCAAGGTTATCCTTAAACTGCATCTTCAAAGAAGTGAGGGATTCTATAAAGTGAAAGTAAGCATGAGTACAATCCAGGCATGGGGGATGGTGACTTCAAAGGCAAGGGACGCGAATGTCATTTGTAAGAAAGAGGAAAAAAAGCCAGTTTGGTTACATCAGAGTGGAAGGGGAAGAGGAATAAAGGTTGGGGCAAAGTTGTAAAGGGCTTTGTGAACAGAGGCCTATATCGAGAGGCAGTAGGGAGCCACTGAAGTTGACTGAATAGGAGAATGATTTCGTCAGATGTCTCTATATTGAAGGAATATCACTTTGCCAGCACACTGCCATGCAGATGATGGTCTAAAGTGGGGAAAGACTTGAAGAAGGAGAGAGCAATTGGAAGGCCAATGTAACAATCCATGTAAGAGGTCATGAGGGCCTGAACTAGAGTGGTGGCTGTGAGTGGAGAATATTGGGCCTACGGGAGAGATGTTGAGGAGTTAGAAATGACAAGATTTGGCAACTGATGAGAGATGAGGATTAAGTGAAAGTGAAGAGTCAAGGATAATATCTCGTATGCTCTTGGGTGACTGGAAGAATGGGGGTGAAAATAAAGGCTTGTCAACAAAAAAAGTAATTTTTAAATTAACTTTTTAAAAAGTTAATACAAATATAAGAAACAAAAAAGAAAACTACAGGTTGAACTTATATTTTAGAATAAAAGCATATTGTACATAAGAGACCTACAATTTCCTTTATTCTTTTTCTATTCTACTATGTATATGGAAATGCCCATTTTATTTGGTGGTGAAGTTTAGAATAATTTTTTTCTTGTTTCAAAAACAATAAATAAATCAGGCCTTCAACATTAACAGGGAAATTTAGAAGAGGGGAAGGTTTGAGGAGAAAGATGTTGGGCTCTGTTTTGGACATTCTAACTTGAGATGCCTGTGGGACATCCAGTTTAGAATGTCCAATAGGAAACTGTTGAAAAGAATAGTGTCACAAAAGACTGCAGAGGAGAAAGTATCCAAAAGAATGTTGCCAACAGTGTCAAATGTAGCAGAAAGAGAACTGAAAGAAGGAACATTAAATATGGCAATTTGGAGAACACTGAGAACTTTGGAGAAAATGGTTTCAGTGGAGTGATGAAGCAAGAAATCAGTATGCAAAGATTTAAGGAGTGATTGAGAAGAAAGAAAGTAAAGGAAGTGATTGTAGCCAGCTTTTTATGGGAATCTGGGAGAGAAAGAGGAAAGATACAGAATGATGGTTTAAGGGGACGGCAAGGGCTAGTAAAGTATTTTTCCTTTTTTTAAAGAACAGGGGAGACTTTGGGCATGTTTGAAAACAGGAAAATAAAGGGCAGATAGGGAAAGACTGGAGGTGGGAGGGAAGGGAGAATGGTTGATGCTGTAACTTGCTAGAGGATAAGAGAAGGAATGGGATTAAGGGCATGTGTAAAGGAACTAGCCTTGCTATGAAGAAGGGCCATCAGATGTTTTCTCATGTCTCTTCTCTGGAGCCAAACTTAAGTCAGCCTAATGTTTTGGTATTCAGTTTTTACTATTTTATTATTATTCTTTCCATTTCAGTGGTTGTAGAAATTGTGTATATTGCTGTCTGGTTCTGATTACTTTGCTTTGTATCAGTTCACAGAAGTTTCTTTATGCTTCTCTGTAGTTAGTAGAATATTTTATTAATCCATATATTATAATTTCTTTATTCATCTCCTGATTTATGGGCATCTAATTTATTTCTACTTCCGTGCTACTACAAAAAGTGTTACTATAAATATTTTGGGGTATATGAGACCTTTCCTTTTGTCCTTGACTTTCTTGGGGATATAGTATTTCAAGTATACCTTGAAAATATTTTGGGCACAGTTCGAGACCCGCAATAAAACGAATATCACAATAAAGCGAGTCTCACATTTTGGTTTCCCCATACATTTAAAAGTTATGTTTACCCTATACTGCAGTCTATTAAGTGTGCAATAGTATTATGTCTAAAAAAAATGTACATACCTTAATTAAAAAGTATTTGATTGCTAAAAATGCTAACCATCACCTGAGCCTTCAGAGGGTCTTACTTTTTTGCTGGTAGAGGGTCTTACTTCAATCAATGGTGGTTACTGAAGGTTGGGGTGACTGTAGCACAATGAAGTTTGCCACATCAACTGACTCTTCCTTTCACTTGAATACTTAGAGGCCCTCGTAGGGTTATTAATTGGCTAAATTTCAATATTGTTTTAACTTGGTGAAAAGGAAGGCCCAAGGAGGGGGAAAGACAGGAGAATGTCCAGCGGATGGAGTAATCAGAACTTATACAACATTTATCAATTAAGTTTGCTGTCTTATATGAATGGGGTCGTGGCATCCCAAAACAATTACAACAGTAACATCAAAGATCACTAATGACAGATCATCATGACAAATATAACAATAATGAAAAAGTTTGAAATACTGTGAGAAATAGCAAAATGTGACACAGAGACACAAGGTGAGCATATGCTGCTGGAAAAATGGAACCAAAAACTTTGCTTGACACAGGGTTGCCACAAACTTTCAATTTTTAAAAAATGCAATGTCCACGAAGTACAATAAAGTGAAGCACAACAAAACAAGGTAAGCATATATGCCTATCAGTGTGGGACCTCTTGCTCAAAGGGTGAGGACATTTTTCATGTTCTTTGCATAATTTCAAACTAAAAATTTTTTGGTTACATTTTAAGTTCCAAATCATCTCCTTCTCCAACCTGCAGTAGAGAAGGCAGTCATTTCACTCATGTACACACTTATGTATGTATATATGTAAAACCATACTATGCATGCTTCTCTTTATCAGTTCTTTCTCTGGAGGTGGAAAGCACCTTCCTTCATTAGTCCTTTGTAGATCATTTGAGTATTTATGCATAATTCCAAACTGAAGAGCATACTTTTTTAAAGTGACACTGTCACACTACATAGTTCTCATATACTTCTGTGTAAAGCTGAAGCTTCTGCTGAATCAGAATACTTAATTTCCTCTTCATTTGAGGAAGTACAATATTTCTTTTAAAAGATGAGAATGAGCATTTCAGAAAATTCTCTTTAAAAAACCCATGTGTTCTGGAAAAATAAAAGCTGTATGCCTTTAATAATTAGCTAAAATATCTTGCAGAAGCAAACAGAAAAGCAGAGAAAAGACACAGGAAGGGCAATTTTCTTGGGTAAACAAAAAGTGCATTGTCCCAGGAATCTTTATAATCACAAAAGCAATTTGTTAGGGAGAAATAATAATAGTCATCAATGAACTTTAACCAGATGAGAAAATATGCCATATGTATTTCTGTAGGTCTGTGTGTGTGTGTGTGTGTGTATGCCTCCTTTCAAATAAAATCAAAAGAAAATAAAGATCTTTGTCCTCAGATATCTTTACAGATATCTTTCCACTTTCATTATCTTTTAAAAAATTATACTAACTTTGTTTTATAATACAGTGGTGGGTACCTGTCTAAAACTAGTATCTAGGAGAGAAAGTAGGAGTAAGAGAATTTGGATTTAAAAATAAAATTTAAAGAAAAAAAACCTCTAGCATTTGAGTGAAACTAACAGATGCAATTTCAGAATACAATTTGGAAAGCCAGGTTCATTGTTATATCTTTATCTATATATGCTCTATAAAGTGTCACCTTCTTAAATAAGGAAAACACAGATTTAATTTTAAATACAAGAAATAGATTATTTCATCTCAATAAAAATAATACTAGAAGAAATTTGCCAAAAATTCTTAACAAGTGTTATGACCTTAGTTACTGCAAAAGTTGAGACAATAATATTAGCCTTGTGTGTGACAGGTTATTCTCCAAAAAATTAAATCTCAAGTAGTATGTTTTTTTGTTGCTGTTGCTGTTCAGTCATTTTCAGTAGTGTCTGACTCTTTGTGACCCCATTTGGGGTTTTCTTGGCAAAGATACCAGAATGACTTGCCATTTGCTTCTCCAGTTCATTTTACAGATGAGGAAACTGAGGTAAACAGAGCTAAGCAGCTTGCCCTGGGTCACACAGCTAGTAAATTCAGATGAGTCCTCCTAACTCCTGGCCTGACAGTGTGGTACTGTTCTGTTCTCAACAGTTAGACTAACACTGTGCCCATTCTTTCCCTCATCAAATGACTTCTGAAAAGAACATGAAACTTAGTCTATGGTTACTTCCTTCTACATCATTCTTTACTTTCTAAGTTTGAACTTGCAATGATATCCTGCTATTAAGGATGTTGCTGTGCTAGCAATAGTGTAGAGATAAGCAAGAGTTTCTACTGTCCTGGCTGTCAGAACTCCTGTATATCTAAAAACACAGGTCTCATAGAAGGGGGTGCTTAGTTTGGAACCAATGTTAGTACTCCCATAGTCCTAGCAAATAAATTAAGACTAAGATGAGAAGTGTAAGGCAACTGTGACATAAAAGCAGAGGGGTGCCAAAGGAGCCTTCAGTGGCATAAAAACAGGAAGTAGAGCTTTTGGACATTTTAAAACTGAATTCCATGATAGTGAATAAAGTAAAGTAAGACAACATTACGCTCTTAATGACAATCAACAAGAGAGACTGCTGAGGAAAAACAGAGGATTTGCAGATATCTGTTATTACATGAAAGGCAGTGACTACCACAAATATTTTGCACATTGAATTACAGAATAAAAAAGAAAGATAATGAATAGAAGAACATTTCTATTTCTGGATATGTAATACTCATTCCCTAAAGAAAAAATGAAAATATGTAGCATATATCATAATGAACACCAAGGTTGAATACTTGATACCAACTGACGGAATTTGCACAAATCTGTATGGTCACAGCAGGTCTAACATTTAAGCGTTAACACCTTTTAACAGAAGGAATTATTTTGGCAAACAAATCTGAGTGAAACAGAAGGCTTTCAAATTATGCAACTCATTGTACTACATTATTCATCACCACATTCTTGCAAAATTATCTTCATATAAATATCTTCTAAAGCTGTTAATATCATTCAAGATTTTATGTGACAGTTGATATCTATAATGCACACAACTCATGTTGCCCATAAAAAGACGGCATTAAAATCCCTTCTAAGTTTACTAGAAAAAGAAAAGTCAAACAAACATGGTTAATCCTCCCTATTTTCATGCCCCATTGCCTTATTCAGCTTAGAGTTTAAAAAGTTCACGTGGATAGAAAAAGAACTTTAAAAACCCAGAACGTTTTAGAAACCAAAAAATGATCCCAGTATAACTTAATATATCAGTAGTTTTCATTTCTGAAACAACAGTAAGTGTATACTACAATTTGTGGGGGAGGGCAGGAAAGCTATCGTGGAAGTGTATACCTTATTCAACAAAAAAGACCCCCAAAAGATGAAAAAAGTAGTAGAGTAGCATTATAAATTAAGAACATGTACACGGGTGAGAAAAGCCAGGAACCAGAGTGGGAAACATTTGATTAGGTTTATGAAGAAAGAAACAGAAGTAATATGACGTATGCTACAGACCATTTGGATGGGAGGAGAAAAGAGATGAAGAAGGTAGCGAAATAGCACAATAAATAGCATGCAGGACCTGGAATCATAAAGACTAGAGTTCAAATTTAGCCTCAGATACTTCTTAGCAGTGTGACCCTAGGCAAGTCATTAAATCTGCCTGTCTCAGTTTCCTCAACTATAAAATGAGGATAATAATAGCACCTACCTCGCAGGGTTATTGTGAGGAGCAAATTTGATATTTGTAAAGTGTTGAGCACAGTGCCTAGCACGTAACAGGTGCTTAATGTTTGTTTTCTTCCCTTTCCTCACATGAGAAACAGATCACATCAATACAGTGATCCACCACAATTCCGAAGTACTCATGATGTAAAGTGCTATCCACCTCCAGATAGAGAACTGATCATCTCAGAGTGCAAAAAGAATCATATTTTTATTTCCTTTCATATTTCTTGCCTTCTCTCAATGGGTGGAGGAAAGGGTGGAGGGAGGAAGAGAACTTGGAACAGAAAATTAAAAGTAAATTAAAAAAAGAGAAAAAGATCACAAACCAAGCAAAGAAGTTCGATAGTTTTATGATAGTAACTACAGGGGCGAAAGCAAGTATCCCGACATTTGCAAGGGCTTTCTAAGTTTCTCTCTGCCAAAATCAAATTCTTAATGACTTAGTGATAATTTTATTTCTCAAACGGTGAAGGAAACACACGAATACATTGCTGGTGGAGCTACTAATGGTACAATCATTTTGGAAAGCAATCCGGAATTAAGCAAAAAAAAAAGTGACTACAATGTCCAAACCCTTTGTGAACAAGACATGCCACTCCTGGGTTTATTATCCCAAGGAATCCATCAACAGGAAAAGTCTCCATATACTCCAAAATATTTATAGCAGCACTTTTTGGGATAACTAAGAATTGGAAAAAAAGCAGATGTCCATCAACTGGGGAATGGCTAAACAAATTGTGGTACATGTTATCTAGTGGAATATTACTGTGCTATAAGAAAAAATGTGTGATGAATACAGAGAAGAACGAACTTATGTAGAGTGAAGTAAGCAAAGAATATACACAGTAACTACAATAACATAGATAGAAAAAACAACTACACAACAAAAAATCCAAAGTAAATGTATCAAGATTATAAAGATTAAGCAAGACTCAAATGAAGAGATATGAGAAGATGCCCCCAACCTATGCCTTCATGGAGGTGGGAGGTCCACAGGTGCTACACATTGCACAAGTTATTGGACTTTTTCAATGTACTGATCAATGGTGCTGACTTTTTTTCCTCTCTAAAAAATACCATTTGTCATATAAGATGGCTCTCTAGGAGGGCTAAGGAAAGGGATATTTAGATAACTATGGTAATGTAAGAAACAGAAAATATCAATAAAACTTATTTTTAAGAAAAGCAAAAGGAAATAAGAGCCCTTCCCAGAATGACTGGATTCTAACCAACAAAGAAGAAATGATGGTAGGGAGTGAGCATGTGATCTCTGAATTCATGATAAAGGAACCAAAACATTTATAGCATTCCTTCTATGATGAAAAATCATGTTAAGTTACAATTGACTTACAAATGGACCTTTAAGTAATTACAGTACAAAGCAGCAAACTCACAGAAATGTTTTAATAACGCAAACTGAGAAAAGGTAGATGGCTTATACTACAAACAGTAGTAAGTGTATACTACAATTTGTGGGGGAGGGCAGGAAAGCTGATTTTACTTCAGTTTGATTTGAAAACAAATCAACTTATTAAAACTGAGTTCAATTTGTCCAACTATTTGTGTTTATTACACAATAGCATACCTTTCATAAAAGTCAGTGTGGTACAGGAAATAGAAGAGTTGACCTTGAAGCCATGAAGACATGGGTTCAAATCCTGACTCTAACACATACTAGCTATGTGACTTGAGTTAAGAAACAATCTTTCAGCGCTTCATGCAACTCTCTATGCAAGTATAAATTGCATAGAAGGTAGAGGAAATTCACTGATGGAGTCCTACTTCACTGGTAGAGGGAATTCCCTATACTAATGAAATCACAGATGGAAGGCCTTCTCCTATCACCCCTCCTAATAATCTTACTTACTTGTTGTTTCAATACTAAGTTCTTCACTCCTTCCATCACAAACTGTGACCCTGTGTTCATGACCCGGGATAAGAGACTAGGGGCAAAAATACAAAGATAGATTACTAAATACAAATGACTTGTACAGATTCTCAACAGATTACCTTCATTTTCACAGAATATGAATAGTAATAATTTGTTTTCATAGATTTCTGTAATTTTGTTGACCATTATAATATTCACAACTATTTTTCTGTCAATAATCACTAACAAAATAATTAGCATGATGAACAGTCATTAGAATATTTTGTCTTGGGGCAGCTAGGTGGCACAGTGGATAGAGCACCAGGCGTAGAGTCAGGAGGACCTGAGTTCAAATCTGACCTCAGACCAGACACTTGACACTTACGAGCTGCGTGACCCTGGGCAAGTCACTTAACCCCAACTGCCTCACCCAAAAGAAAATTGTCTTTTAGGTATTTTCCAATTTTAAGGAACTTCCTTTGCTCTTTTCCTATATTCTTGATGCTGAGATATAACTCTGAAGAAAGCAATTTAAATACCTTGCTTTTGCTAAGTAAAACAAAATGAAAGAAGATGTTGAAAACAAACATATCTTTTTATGCCTGTTAACTATTAAAGAGCTACAACTCATTTCATATTTGAAAAATATTTTGGATTTGTCATCTGAACTTAAAGTGTTCAGTCTATTCTCATAATGGCACATGACTGATGCATCTTAGCCTGAATAACTGCTATATATATATATTAAATTTTCAAAAGCAGTCATATTGTTGAAACATTCATCATTCTTAGAAAATTTCATTCAATTATGCCATAAAGCAGTCTTCCTAATAATGTGTACTATCTGAATTATTTGACAAAATAAAAAAAAGCATCATAATGGATTAAATAGCAATTTTTGAAGGAAATAACCATTAGCAGGTATACAAAATGTTCTAACATTATCTTATAAAACCTGTTCACTTACATTTTTTTAAAATTAGAATTTAAACTACTACAAATACATCACAACTTGTGATTCCCAAATGAAACTTAGCATACTTTGCTATAGTTAATAACCGTTTATAAAAACATAAAGGTTTATCAATCTTTGGTGAGAAGAGTTTTACCACACGCTGATGCTACCCAGACTCTGGTGGTCAGGCTGTCCCCTACTAGCATGACTGTACCTTTGGCAGGATTCTCCTCTGGATTGCTGTGTTGTCTTTCCCAACAAGTGAATGTGCCTCGGGTGTAGTTTAAATTAATTATATTTCTGCTTGGTTAACTGAAGCAAGAAGAGTTAGATAATCATTAAAAAAAAGTTACTTACCCCATTGGTTTAGTGGCAGTATTTCCATAGCTGGTTGGAGCTGAAGCCATCTTGGCAAAAGCCCTACGAAATGACAACACGAAGATAAAGGCTGACTTTTAAAACTGGCTTTGAGAATCATGTTATTATAATTGTACTTAAGAATATTACTTTTGACTGTGGCAAACTCTGAGAATAGAGATGATTCCGCCACTAATTTCAACCTACATATTAAAAATAATTTAAGGGAAAATTCAAACTCTTGACAACATTCTAAAATTTGCTGGCTTAAAAGAGAACATAAATGGTCAAGTTTGCCTGAAAGGGATCTTTCAATGATCAAGATGCTGTGAATAAAGCATTTAGTAAACTGAAAAGCATCATGTAAATTTTAGTCATCATTATTATTACAATCATTCTAAAGGGAGGTAGAACAATGAACTTAGGAGTCAGGAAGACTTGAGTTCAAGGCCTTCCTCTGACACTTACTGTGTCACTCTGGGCAAGTCACTTAACCTCGAAGTGAAATGGGCAACTTTCTAAGCCTTAATCTGCTATGCACACCCATTGTGATCTGTGTTGGTAGAGAAAGCTCCTACCACAGTAAGTCTCATTCTATTTCTTTTTTTTTTAGACCAAGTACCAAAAAAGGATACAAGGATGGAGTGGAAAGAGTACTCACTTGGAAGTCAGGAGACCCTTACTTGGTTGGTTGTCATATGAGTAGAGAAAAGGAGACAGATAAGAGGGATGTTGTGGGCAGATTTGAAAAGATGTGGTAACTGATTGGATGTGTGTTTTTAAGTTTAAACTAAGAGATGTTATGAAGTAGTTATTCAAGGGGGACAAATAATAGTACACAAAAAGGGAGAGAGAGATGAAGACGAAATGGCGTTGTCTAGATGTTTACTATTTTAAATAATGTTATGAGGCATTGGGAGTAGAAAGACTAAGGAAGAGAGTTCTGACTCCACATCTAAACAGTGTTCTGCCCCATCATATTAAATGACACCTCTCAAGTGATAAATTTAAAGGACAGGTAAAAAAGACTTACTTCCACTGTTTGATATACTGCAAAGGAGTGAGGTTGCATCCTGCCTCAGTCAGAGCCTTTTTGTACTGTTCCAAGTCAGCCTGGAATCATAAAAAGGGATATATCAAGGAAATAATTATAAACTATTCCTTATGTCAATGAACAGAAAGAACATCTCTTCACTATAAATTTACTAAATCAGAAAGTTTGACCAGTGGCTGTAACTTTAAATTCCCAGAGATCCCATCAACTCTTGGCCCATCTCCAGAAATATTTTGGGCTTTGCACCCTAGAAGGCTCCTTCCCTTTGTAGGTTCCAAAACATATCAAGGTCTGATGGTGATGTCTTATGGATTTATCATTAATAGTCATATTTTACTAATAATTTGTTTATAATATATTTGACAAATGGAAAGACTTATAAACTATGCCTTATGCAGGCAGCTAAAATAAAAAAGTTAAATTCTCTTTGAATCAAGTTAAAAAAATTAAGGACCTTTTGAATTAAAAATATTAAAGCTTTTGTTCTTGGTAAATTATTTTACATAGCCTATTTTATAAAATATAGGTATAACTAAATTAGCAAGAAGTACTTATTAAGGCAAAATGCATTTATTTACACTAAAATTTAAGAGGTATGTTTATAGAGAAAAACATTTTGGTCACAAGCTTATCTGGTCTGTTGCCATTATACCTCAGGTTTCTAAAATGCAGAAAGTTATAAAGAAAAAAACACGAGCATGCTTCAAGCCTTAAACTAGCTATCTTAGGGAAGATAACACACCTTTGGGACCCTACTGAGGTATGTAGGATCAAATGTTCTCCCCCACCATCCCAGTTAAAATGGCAGCTTACTTAAATTGCAAGCAAAGTGAACAACTATAAACTAGATGTGGACAGGAATCATTCTCAACTGCTTCTTGCTCTTTTATAAAGTAATGCTGCTCATAATTATCCATCATCCTCTTTTTAAAGTTTGTACAAATGAGTTTAGATTTTAAAGTTGCATATTGTTCTTGGCCGTAATATTTCTTCGTATGGCAAGGAAATGAAGTGTTTGCTGACTGAGATGGCTTTCTATTCTATTTTCACCTCGTAGTTGTGGCAGTTAATTTATACTGGTTAAACTTCTTTAGGAAATGGTGAAAATCTGAAAGAACAAGCTATTTGTCTTTTACACTTATTTTTCATTTCTGCGCGTGTGTCAACAGCTTACTTAAAATAAGTTCAGTGATTGTTGCCTCACTATATCATCTTTCTTCTAATTTGTTGTTAGTTTTGTTCTCTGATCTAACTAGTCAGAGGTTTGACTATATATACAGAGAACTGATTTGGAAATGAGTACTCTAATAGTAACTAGCTGTTACTGCCTGTTAAAATATGTAATTAAATTCATTTTTGTCATGTTAATTAGTGCTTAAAACATCCCCAGCTTATCAATTATCTTCCTCAAGAATGTATTCATGAGAAACAGGGACAAGCCTTATCTTTATAAGCTTTACAAAGCCTTTGGCCTTTCTTGTTTCTTACAACCGAAACAACATTTCCAACACATTTTTCACCTTCCTTCTATACCCACTTTTCACAATGGCGTCACTGAGTTTTAAACATTAAATTACATGTCTCTTAACCTCTTCCTTCTCTGCACCAAATGTTGCCCTTATACCTCAAATACTTTCACCGTGAGCTTTTTGAAGATATATATCATAAGCTTGTGACAAGAGAGGATAAAGTGTTTCCTGAAATAACATATACCCATTCTACATTTTAAGGATAAATAGAGGTAAAATTAAGAAAGGTTCACAAATGTTTTTTCTCAAATGCAAAATAAAATAATTTAAACTCCATGTAAAATTTTTTCTTATAATTTTATTCTTGATATTTTTTTTTAACAGTTTGGCTTTAGATATTTTTTTATCCCTCAAAACAAGGACATAAGATTCAAGGCCAATACAAACAATAATACACATCTTTAAAAATGCCAGAGGGCAGCTAGGTGGCGCAGTAGATAGATCGCTAGCCTTGGAGTCAAGAAGACCTGAGTTCAAATCTGACCTCGGACACTTGACACTTACTAGCTGTGTGGCCCTGGGCAAGTCACTTGACTTCGACTGCCTCAACCCCCCAAAAAATAAAAATAAAAATGAAAATAAAAATACCAGGATAATCTGTCTTTAAGGGAGATATTTAAATAGAAGTATGGAAATAAAAAACTACTTATAATACTAAACTAGTCCTATAGAATAATATGAATTACCCGAAGTAAAACTGATTATTTTTAAAATAAGACAAACAAGATAATATGGTAGACAGTTTAATAATAGTTGTGACTGATTTATTATTTTAACATAAGTATTAATTCACCTATAATCACTAAGGGAGCTTACTTAGATAGGGCTAAAAAGAAGTACAAATCTGAGACTTTAATGATATTATATTGCAAGTTTTGATGTTTACCAATTTTCATTAAGTTTTTTTAAGGGAAATAATCACTCTCAAATTTAAAAAAAAAATTCATTTTGAACTTAACTACAAAAAGACCAAAAAAAGGGAACATTTTTATGTACACAGGACAACATAAAAAGAGGGTTCAATATAAAACCATGAATTTCCATTTCACACTATTAAAAAAAACCAACTGTAATGCATACTACACATTGTTTTCAAAACTACCCTGCTTTTCTGTGCTTCCAAGTTTTATTTTGTTCTCCGCTATTCACTTTTTTTCTCCCTCCCTCCCTCCCCTGCCCCAGGCAAAGCTACCATTAGACACAAATATGTCTGTATCTATTTATCAGTACTATCTCTGCATGTGGATAGTGTCTTCCTTCATAGCTCTTCTGTAGTTGATTTGAGTATTTATAATACTCAAAATGACTTAGTCATTGAAAGTTGTTCTTAGAATAATACTGTTACTGTGTACAACATTCTCTGGGTTCTGCTCATTTCACTCTTCATTATTTCATGCAAGTATTTACATGTTTTTCTAAAATCAACCAGCTCATTATTTCTTATAGCACAGCAGTATTCCATCACAATCATATACCACAACTTGTTTAGCCATTTTCCAGTTGACAGGCATCTCCCTCAATTTTCAGTTCTTTGCCACCACAAAGAGAGCTGTTATAAATATTTTTGAACATATAAGTTATTTTCCTTTTCCCCTAATCACCTTGGGAAACAGACCCAATAGTGATCATTGCTGGGTCAAAGGATATCCAAAGTTTTATAACTCTTTGGGCATAATTCCAGATTGCTCTCCAAAATGATTGGATCAGTTCACAGTTCCAACAACAGTGAATCAGTGTCCCAATTTTTCCACATTGCCTCCAACATTTGTAGTTTTCCCCTTCTATCATTTTAGCCAATCTGATAGGTGAAAGATACCTCAAAGTTGTTTTAACATCTCTAATCAATAGTGGTTTAGAGCATTTTTTCATATGACTACACATGCACACACACATGCACGCACATACATTTTGATTTCTGCATTGAAAAACTGCCTGCTCCTATCCTTTAACCATTTATCAATTGAAGAATGACTTGTATTCTTTATAAATTGGAGATATAAGACCTTTATCTAAGACACTGTCTATAAAAGTTTTCTCCCAACTTCGTTTTCCTTCTAATCTTGGCTATATTGGTTTTGTTTGCACAAAACCTTTTTAATTTCATGTAATCAAAATTATCTATTTTATACTTTACAATGCTCTCTCTTCATTTATTAGAGTTTATTTACAAATTGTTTTCCTATCCTTAAGTCCAATAGGTAGTATGTTTCATGTCCTTCTGGTTTTCTCAGGATATCTCCCTTTATACCTCTGTCATATATACATTGTGATCTTATCTTGGTAAACAGTGTAAGATTGGTTTATGCCCAGTTTCTATCAGAGGCTTTCCAGCTTCCCCAACAATTTTTTTTTAAACAAATAATGAATTCTTATAAAAAATTCTTATTCCAAATACAAGGTTACTATAATCATTTGCTACTGTGTATTCTATGTCATATCTGTTCCAATGATCTATTTTTCTATTTCTTAGCTAGTGCGAGATAGTTTTGTAAATACTGCCTTATATAGTACAGTTTAAGATCTAGTACTGCTAAACCTCCTTCCTTTACATATTTTTTTTTCTTTAATTCCTTTGATAGTTTTGACCTTTTGTTCTTTCAAATGAGTTCTATATAATTTTTTCTAGCTCAGTAAAACATATTTTTGGTAATTTAATTGGGATGGAAATGAATAAATAGATTAGGTAGAACTGCCATTTTATCATACTGACTCTGCCCACCCATGAACAATTAATATTTCTCCAATTATTTAAATCTGACTTTATTTGCATAAACAGTGTTTTATAATTATGGTCATGTAGTTCTCAGGTTTGTTTTGCTAGGCATACTCCCAAGTATCTTACACTATCTATAGTTATTTTAAATCTGGTATCTCTTACTATCTCTTCTTGTAGGGTTTTGTTGCTGATATATAGAAATGCTGATGATTTATGTGGGTTTTATTTTATATTTTCTAAAATGACTGTTTCCACTAACTTTTTAGTTGAGTATGTAGGATTTTCCTAGTATATTATCACATTGTCTGCAAAAAGACAGTTTTATTGCTCATTGCCCATTGTCATTCCTTAAATTTCTTTTTCTTCTCTTATCGCTAATGCTAGCATTTCTAATACAATACTGAACAATACTGGTGACAATGGACATCCTTGTTTCATTCCTGATCTTATCGGGAAGACTTCTAGCTTATCCCTATTACAAATAATGCTTTAATTACAAATAATAGTTTAAGGTGGATGCTTCTTATCATTTTAAGGAAAAATCCATTTACACCTATGCTTTCAAGTGTTTTTAAAAGGAATGAATGTTGTATTTTATCAAAAGCTTTTTCTGTATCTACTGATATAATCATATGATTTTTGTTAATTTTGTTATTGATATACTCAATTATGTTAATTGTTTTCCTAATGTTAAACCATTGTTGTATTCTTGGTATAAATCCCATTTGGTCACAACATATAATCTTTGTAATATATTATTATAGTCTCCTAATTAGTATTTTATTTAGGATTTTTGCATCCATATTCATTAATAAATTGATCTATAATTTTCTTTCTCTACTTTGCTCTTCCTGGTTTAGGTATCAATACCATATTTGTTTCATAAAAGTAGTTTGGTAGGACTCCTTCTTTGCCTTTTATTCCAAATAATTTATTTAATATTGGAAATAGTTATCTTTAAATGTTTGGGAGAATTCACTTGTAAATCCATCTAGTCCTGATGCTTTTTTTCTAGGAAGCTGATATATGGTCTGTTCAATTTCTTTTTCTAAAATAGGTTTATTTAGATATTTAATTTCTTCTTCTGTTAATCTAGGCATTTTATATTCTTCTATTTCACTTAAACTGTTAAATTTACTAGCAAATAATTGGGCTAAATAACTCCTTATAACTGCTTTGATTTTATCTTCATTAATGGCATGTTCACCCTTTTCATTTTTAGTACTAGTAATTGTTTTCTTCTCTCTTTTTTCTAATAATATTAACCAAAGGTTTATCTATGTCATTGGTCTTTTTTTCCCCCCATAAAACCAATTCTTAATTTTATTTATTAATTCAATGATTTTCTTATACTCAGTTTTATAAATCTCACCTTTAATTTTTAAGATTTTCAATTTGATGTTTAATATGGGAATTTTAATTTGTTCATTTAGAGACATAATTTTTCCTCTGATTACTGCTTTTGCTGCATCCCACAGACTTTGATATGTTGTCTCATTACTGTTATTCTTTAATGAAATTATCTATGTGTTTCTATGGTTTATTCTTTAACTCACTCTTTTTTTAAAATTAGGTTGTTTAGTTTTCAATTATATTTTAATCTTTGTTTCCATGTTACCTTATTGAATGTAATTTTTATTGCACTGTGATCTGAAAAGGATACATTTAGTATTTCTACTTTTTTACATTTAACTTCTAAGTTTTTATGCCCTAATATATGGTCAATTTTTGTAAAAGTATCATGTACTGTTGAGAAAAAGGTGTATTCCTTTCTATTCCCATTCAATTCTCTCCAGATAGCTATCATATCTAGTTTATCTAAGATTCTATTCACCTCTTTAACTTCTTTGTTGTTTAATGTTTGGTTAGACTGATCTAATTCTGAGCAGAAAGGTTAAAGTACTTCACTATTTTAGTACTCTATATTTCCACTTGAAATTCATTTAACTTTTGCTTTAAAAATTTAGATGCTATACCATTGATGTTGCTTCATTTTCTATGATACTTTTTATCATAATGTAGTTTCCCTGTTTATGTCTTTTAATTAAGTCTATTTTAGCTTTAACTTTGTCTAAGATCATGATTGCTATCCCTGTTTTATTTGCCTCAGCTGAAGCATAATAAATTCTACTGGAGCCCTTTACTTTAACTCTGTGTGTATCTCTCATTTTTAAATGTGTTTCAACAACATATTGTTGCATTCTGATTTTTAATTCATTCTGTTATGTTTCCATTTTATGGGTGAGTTCATCCCATAAACATTCAAAGTTTTACAATAATTAAAATACACAACTAATAACGTATATTTCCCTCTATCCTATTTTTCCCTTTTTACCCTATAGTTCTCCTTACACATTTGATTTGCTTTTAACCATTACCTCCCTAATCAATAACTTTTAAAAGAATCTCTCCCATATCTTTTCCCCTTACTGTCCTAGGTCCTTAATCTACCCACCCCTGTGAGAACCCCTCCCTTATTCCACTCCCTTCACTTCTTTTTTGAGGCAATCAGAGTTAAGTGACTTGCCCTGGATCACACAGCTAGTAAATGTGTGAGGCCAGATTTGAACTCAGGTACTCCTGACTCCAAGGTCAAACCCTCTTACTTCTTGATTTATATACTCTTCTAAAAATTCCTCTCTTAGCCTATCTCTTTGCCTTATTTCTTTATAAATTTAGAAGACTTTTACAACCTTCTACATTTATGCACCTGCACCCCCACCTCCTTCCACTGTAACAATTCTTTCATTCACACCTCATTTGCATGAGATAATTTCTCCATTTTACCTCTACCCACCCAATTTTATTTTTTAGAATCATCCCATCAAACTCAACCCCAAGCCTTTCATCTATATATACTTTCAAACTACATAAGTAATGATAACATTCTTAAAGAGTACAAATAACATTTTCCCATATCAGAAGTAAACAGTTTGACCTTAATGAGTTCCTTATAATTGGTCCTTAATATTTATCTTACTTTTCTCCTGGATCTTTATGTCAAATTTTCCATTGAGTTCTGGTCTTTTTATCATAAAAACCTGAAAGTCTACCAATTCATTAAATATTATTATTTGTTTTTTAATTCAGAACTATACTCATCTTTGCTGAGTAAGTTATTTCTGGTTGCAAACCTCGCTCCTTTGGTCTTTGAAACATGTTCCAAGCCCTCTGATTCTTTAATATAGAGGCTGCTAGATCTTGTGTTATCCTGACTGTAGCTCCACAGTATTCAGATTGCTTTTTTTCCCCTTATTGCTTGTAGTATTTTCTCCTTAACCTGGGAACTTTGAAACTTTGCTATGACGTTCCTGTGAGTTTTCATCTTGTGATCTCTTTCAGGTGGCAATCGGTGGATTTTTTTCTATTTCTATTTTACTCTTTCTTTCTTCAACTTCAGGGCAATTTTCTTGAATAATTCTTGTAATATTGTATCAAGCATAATTTTTAATCATAACTTTCAGGCAGTCCAATGATTCTTATATTGTCTCTTTTTGATCTGTTCTCTACACCTAATTTTTCTAATGAGATATTTCACATTCTCTTTTTTTTTCATTCTTTTGATTTTATCTTATAATGCCATTAGCTTCTCCTTACCCAAGTTAAGTTTTTAAGAAGTTATTTTCTTCCTTAAATCTCTGGATTTCTTTTTCTAATTGGTTGACTTTCTTTTCATAATTTCCTTGCAATGCGCTTATTTTTTCCCCTAATTTTTCCTCAATCTCTCTTGAGTTTTAAAGTTCTTTTTAAGCTTTTCCAAGAACTCTTTTTGGGCTTATGATTATTTGGCATTTTTCTTTGAAGTAGGAATGGCCTTTTTAACTTCACTATCTTCTTCTGAGCATGAACCTGTATTTTTTCTATCTTCATAATAGCTATCTATGGTTGAGTTCTTTCTTCTTTGTTTACTCATCATCATTATTATTATTATTATTATTATTATTTTCAGCAACTTATCATTATACTCATATTCTAGTCCCAAGGTGCAGGGATACTGCCTCAGACTTCAGGTTTTTCTTACTGTTGTTTTCTGAGCCCCAAGGGGCAGTGCCTGACCTTGGACACTCCTCTCCATCCCATGGCTAGGGCCCTGAGCCATGCGGCCACTGCAAATGTTCTTATTCCCAGCTGTTTCTCCTGTAGCTGCAGACTTCAGCTCATCCCTCTACCCTGGAAGCACAACTAGGAACTTTGTTTTCCTGCAAGTGCCCACAGCCAGTAGGGCTCCTCCTCACCAAAAGCCCAAGCTCAGGACTGAGTCTGGTCAGCACAACTGGGCCTGGCATCCCCTGACAGTGGAGGGTCCTTAAATATTCCCCTAGTCAGCTGCCCCCTGGGCTTCTTTTTTGTTAATTAAGCAGAGTCTGCCTGGAGGTGTCTGTACTTATCTTGGGCCAAACCTCTGCCCCTGGAGATTGAGTCTTTCCTGAGGTCCTCTCAAGCTGTCTTAGGAGGACAACTGTTTTATCCCAAGTTTTAATTATTTATGCTGTTTAAAGTTTACTGTGAGGTGATACTTTGTCTTGTTTGAGGGAGAAATCTGGAGAGTTCAGTATTTCCTGTCTTATTCTGCTATCTTCCCAGAACCCTCTGAGACATTATTTCTAAAATTACATCTACCTGGAAAAATTTCTAATGGTCACTTCAATTAAAAGATTTCTTTGGGGAAAGGGAAAAGTGCAACTGCCTATGACTTAAACGAAATGGGTTTAAAACCAGAATTTCAAGAACCATAAAAGCTACTTGTAGGTAAGGAATTTTTTCATATTTGCTCGGCATTCTCAATGCCTGGAATATAACTGATGCTTAATAAATGTTTGATGACTGAATGGATAGAGTGTGTTTTAAGTATATAGTTGTTTTTTGATGAGATACTAGAGTTACACACATTTCTTAGAAAATTAACTCAATTTGTCAAAAAGAGTAACAAAAAATTTGGTTTCAATAACTTGGAAAATAATATCTTCTGGTAAGATTTTTTCCTTTACTAGAATTATGTTCACATTTCATCAAATTAGAAATAGAAAGACAGTGGGCAGCTAGGTGGTGCAATGGATAGAGCACCAGCCCCGGAGTCAGGAGGACCTGAGTTCAAATCTCGCCTCAGACACTTGACACTTTCTAGCTGTGAGACCTTGGGCAAGTCACTTAACCCCATTGTCTAGTAATAAATAAATAAATACAAGTAAAAATAGAAAGACATGTTATGAATGGACTTTCCTACCCTCGTGACAAAAAAATGCTTACATAAAAATTGGCAGTATCTATGCACCAAATCTTACCAAACTTTCTTTTAATGAAAGGAATGAAACAGATAGTTGGTTAAAGTGACTTTTATTCTTTTTATGAAACTCCAGCTGGCAGCAGTTATTCTTCAAACAAGATTTTTTCAAAATAAATACAAAAAACATACCTCAGAGGGAGCTTGTTGTGCGCTTATGTAATAGATAAGGAACAGTCTCATTTTATCTTCTGGAGTCCCTGCTGTGTAGGGAAAGTATGGATTTTGTTAAAAAACAAAAATCTCATATATACGTACCACCATGTTGTAATAGATAGCTGCATACATTAACCTGAACGTCAAATTTACAGATAGAAAGAAAAATTCTAAGTATTTGTAAATAGAACAGAAGAAATAATGGCTCCAGGTATAACTGATCTAGAAAAAACTTACTGAGTTAAAATTAAAATCATCAGTTAGGCAATTTCTGACTAAATTCTATCTAAATTAAAATGGGATTAACTTAGACAACTTCTACCAAACGAATAACAACTTCATTCCTTACCACTTCAGTATTATTGCCATAAAGTACATCCTTCTGATTAGTAAGAATGAAGTTTCTATTTTACTGTAGGATAAGGAAAAAAAGAGACTTCCTTTCATAGGTGACGGATGATGAACCATCAACAACTAAGAAAAAAAAAATCTTTTTGCCTCTTGAATATAACAAAAAAATGACAAAATAAGAACAAATGACAGGGCCAATTCCAGACTATCTTAAACAAAACAAGCAATTGTACTGATTCCAGACAACCTCTTAAAAATGACAAAACAGCATTGAGAATTATCAATAATACCTCACATTGATGCAATACTTTAAGATGTGCACAATCTTACCACTCACCCCTTGTAATGTATAGAGCATGAGTATTATTATTCCAGTTTTAGAAATGAGAAAAATGAAGCTCAGAAAGGTTAAACAAAGTTCCCACAGTCCCATGGCTGGTAGCAGGGCCATGCCTCAAACCTGCATCTTCAGATGAGTTCTGTGCTCCTCCCCTGCCTCTTCACTCTTCCTTGGGATGTAGGCACATGTTCCTCATGTCCCCAGACAACCATCATTATTGCAATAATAAAATACTAGGGAGAAGGTGTAGAGCCATCACAATGTGACTTCTCATATACTTATGTCTTTCTTTATCCTTTCTTTGACATCAAATATACACATCAGAAAGAATTTCCTTAATATTTGTTTGTCACATTCTTCTTCTGGAATAAGCATGAAGCTTTTTATTTTATTTCTTAAGCCTTATGAAATTTGGATGGGGCAATAAATTTGGTGCTAAAATTTCAAAATGGGTAAGACAAGAAGACACCTGATTAGCAAAAGGCAAAAACCCCAAAACTTTTAATTGACTATTTTGATGTAAATACTTTATTTTTTATTTTACCAGAATGCAAAAGAAATAGATATTTAGATATGCCTATGTGTATATATCTACATAGAGGTGATATCCCTAATTTTTTGAGGTAAACTACCAATTTTTTTCAACCAAAAGTTTCTTTTGTGCCCCTATGAGACAAGACATTTGGGCTAGAAGCAAAACTTATGTCGTTGAGTTAAATTTTATTCAGTTCTTTATGCCACTAGAAGTTGAGAGTATTTTTTAGTTTAACTAGCCAAAGTTGATGTATTTATATAGTTTAACAGCTTTCAAGTGTTCTATATTCCACCTGTGTAGTTCCTTCTGTACCATAAGAATGAAAGCACTCAATGATACTTACTATTCAATTTATATTAAATGTTAAATCTCAAATGTCTATCCAAATCCAGCAGAGCTTAAAGTATCCAATAAAGAGGAAGTCTCTGGAGTCTGGATAGTTATCTCCTAAACTTTACAAATTGACTTTTATTATTATTATTTTAACCAAACCCAGGTGCCATTTATTACTCTATGCAGGGCTGGCACAAACATGCAACTGGTCACTTGGAGCCTTTAGGCTGGCTGGGCCTCAGTATTGATAGTAGCATGCCCAAATACTGAGACTGTTTTTTCATCATCTTAAAGATCCACCACTCATTCTTCAGTGCACCTTAGCAATACACGAAAGTTTTCGTGTTCAACACAACTGCATTTTCATTCAGCCACTTCACATATATTTCCACATGAAAGTGTTTGTCCAAAACAGTTATCTATATAGCCTGTGTTGATGACAAAGATGTTTCTGTTTTTGCAGGCCTCCACAGAGGCCTGAAGTATGATATTATGCAATATATTGATGTTAACTGATGTCTGTAATAATGAGCAGGATTCCAAAGTGGCAAAGGCTTGAGCATAACCTTTGCACACATCACCACAGCATGGAACCACAGCCACTTTGTCCATGATCACATTTGTGAAGCATCTGAGGCTATCAATGAGGAACTCGTGGTAGTGGTATAGGTTGTCAAAGCTTGCTCTTGGTGAAAGAACCATTCACATTGATGGCTAAATTGGAGATGTCCTCACCATCATCCTATTTAGAGAAATATTGCAGCAAGACCACTATTTCTTGGCAACCAGGGCCACTAGTGTCTCAGTAAAAACAGCTATCTCCATGGCCATGTGAAGGTAGCCACCTATGTGAAAATCTTTCAGAAGGGCTGCAGTCTGAGAACTATCTTTTGAAGTTTCATCAAACCAGGCATCTTATCTTGATGATGTTCAAGATGATGTCCTAGCCCCTAGGGAGCTAGGCTGATGTCAGCTGCAAATCTGTAAGACATGCTGGGACCTCGCCACAGTGACCCATTTTGCTATTCAATCATTTCATTAATGTCCAACTCTTCATAACTCCATTTAGGGTTATCCAGTTGGCTTTGTGACCTCCTAATGGGGTCACAAAGATTTGGACACAACCAAACAACACTCTGGGCAAGTCATTTAATCTCTGATTGCCTTAATCCAATGGAAAAGGAAAATGTTTTGAGGAAAAGCAGTTTTAACAGTAGGTAAACTGAAGTTTCAAGAAAACCCCAGAGACAATATGGTACTTGGGGCCATGAAGAGTCAGACATGACTAAATGACAGAACAACAATAAAATGTGAATTTGTAAGTAAATGTACCCATGTATATGCAAGGAATGATAAAGTCTAACTAGACACTAGTCTCTTAGTTAATAAATATTTGAGAATTAGAATTCATTATCTGCTGATAATTAGCTATAATTATTTAGTCCTTTCTCCAATCTCTTGGAATTGCCAAATAATACATGTCGTTGATTTGATATATTTGATACCTGTAACTCTTTTACGTATCTTCAAAACTGTGAAAACCTCTTCCTATCACTAAATTCATTATGTGGTTTTTGTCAGGAGGTGGAAAGATCACAATTCTAACTTCCTCCCAATTCTATGATAAGTCATTTCTCTATCTAGGATAAAGATGTACTCCAAATTCAAAATGTATCTAATCTTAACATTCAAATTTTTATAAACAGGATCTAAAATTTCATTTGCAGTCCAAAGGGGGAAAAAAAAGAACGAAAAACTGACATTAAAATACCAAGACATGTAGTAAAACAGTAAGATCACTAGAGAAAGGAAGTCTTACTTGTCTTTACAGGGGGAAAAAAATCATCTTAGAAAAAAAACCTTAAATAAAATAAAGCAGATATAAAGAAGGGAAACCTAAAATTAGAAATCTATTTATACTTCTCTCTGTGAAGGCTTTAACATGATATTGATAAAACAATTACTTCTCTTTAAATTAATTTTTATTTTGAATCTAATGATTTGTTATGAATAGAATGGGGCAGTGAGATAGAGGGGAATTTTAAATGATGGAATCAATATAAATTGTATGATAGGAAATGTATGTTGTGGGAATGGGAAATGAAATCAGGAAAAGTAGGAACAAAGAAAGGATTGACTGACTAGTATGAATGAAGTCTGTGAAAGAAAAAAGGAAAATGAAAAGTTCCACAGTTGAAAGAACTATACTATTCTTTTAGAACTTAGATGAGGTATTTTCTTCTAACTTCTTGAAGGAAAAATGATTTAATGTGCTTACTTTCTCAACTTCAGAGTAAAAGAAAAAGACAAGAGTTCTCGTTTTTTAGCCTAAATCTATGGAGTGTTATTAAAAGCATATAGCATAAAATAAAAGAAAAATGTTAATGCCAGTTAATCAACAAAAATTTACTGAGTGCCTACTATGTGTCAGGCACTGTGTTAAACACTGGGGACACAAAGAAAAGCAAAAGACAGCGTCTGCTGTCAAGGAGTTCACAGTCTAATGAGGAAAGCAATAAGCAAACAACTATGTACAAGCAAGCTAAATATGTGATAAATGGGAACTCATCAACAGAAGGAAGGCACTAAAATTAGGAGGAAAAGGCTTAACATTAAGGGAAAGGCTTAAAAAAAGCGAAAGGAAAGGCCAAAATTTTAGCTGGGATTTGAAGGAAGCCAGGGCATGTGGGTTAGCCAGAGGAAATGCTCAGAGTTGGGAGACAGAGTATCTTGTTATAGGAACAGCAAGGAGGCCAGCGCCACTGGACTGAGGAAGGGGAAAGGGAGAGAAGGGGAGGGAGGGAGAGAGAGAATGAATGAGAATGGTATGTGTGTAAGAAGGATGGGGGGGGTGGGAGTGGGGTAAGAGGGGCTAGGTTATGAAGGTTTTTGAACACCAAACAGGGTTTTATATTTGGTCCTTGAGGTTAAGAGGGAACCACTGGAATTTACTGAGTGGGGGCAGTGTCATGGCAAGGCTGGTGCTTTAAGAAAACTGCCTTTATAGCTAAATTGAAGATGGACTAGAGTGAGGAAAGACTTGAGGTAGGCAGACCAATCAGTAGCTATTGCAATAATCCAGGCATGAGTAGATGAGGGCCTGCATCTAAGTGGTAGCAGTATGAGAGGAGAGAAGGGGCTGCACATAAGAAATGTTACTAAGACAAAACTGAGAGGCCTTGGCATCTGAATAGATATGCTGGGTGAGAAAGTACAGTAGAGGATGACCCTAGGGTTGTGGTCCTGGGATGGTGGTCCCTCAAATAGTATTATTAAAGTTAGGAAAGGAAGAAGGACTTTTTTGGGGGGAAGATAATGAGTTCAGCTTTGGACACATTGAGCTTAAGATGTCTATTGGATATCCAGTTCAAGATGTCTACTATGCAGTTACAGATGTGAGTCTGGAGATTGGCAAGAGAGACTGGGGCTGGAAAAGTAGATCTGAGAATCATCAGCACAGGGATGTTAATGGAATCCATGCGGAACTGAGATTAGCAAATGAAATACTACTGAGTGAGAAGAGGGATCAAGACAAAACCCTGTAGGATACTGAAGGTTAGTGTGTGTGACCTTGATTAAGATTAAGCAAAGGAGTCTGAGAAGTGGTCACAGAGGTAGGAGAAGAACCAGGTAAGAATAGCATTCTGAAAAACTAGAGAGAGAAGAGGTTTAAAGACTATGTTACAGTGTTAAAGCCTGCAGAAAAGTCCAGATGGATAAGGATGGAGAAAAGGTCATTAGATTTGGCAATTAAGAGATCATTAGTAATTTTAGAGACAGAAAAGAGTGAGAAGATAAGAAGTGGAGGCACATATTGTAGATGGGCCTCTCAAGTAGTCTGGCAACAAAAAGTAGGAGATATATGAATAGAGGGGATAGAGGGATCAAATAAGGGTTTTCTGAGGATGGGGGAGACATGGGCATGTTTGTGGGCAGGTGAGAAACAGCAAGTAGACAGGGAGAGAATGACGATAAGTGAGAGTGGGTAAGATAGAGTGAGCAATCTGCTACAGAAGTTAAAATGGAGTGGAACTGTAGAGGGCTGGTTTGGTAAGGAGAATGGCCACTTAACTATACAAGACAGAGGTGAAGAGGGATATTGTGGCAGAAGGCATCTAGGCCATGTGAGATGAGGAGCAGAGAAAAGGGAACTCACAGCAAATATGCTTTGTGATGAGATTTACCATGAAGTTAGCTTTATTTTCCCCAATTATGTGATCCAAAAATAAACTGTGGAAAAGGAAGGAAAAGACTATAGAGTTCAGTGTTCTGCACAGTCTGCAGTTGAAGACGTTTGCCATAGACATCAGGTTCAAAACTAAACAAGTAAGATGAAACTTGGGATAATTCTTACTCTAAAAAATTTAAGAACACACTCCAAAGTGGATATAATATGGATGAGGTACTGTGATTTCATCACACATTTAAAGACTCATTTTGCCTAGGCATCTTAGGAAACAAAGCACTTTTTGAAGTCACTGTAAAGAAGTATTTATACTACAATGAAGAAGCCTATAAGAATCTCCATCACCCTATACTGTTCCCCCTAAACAACTCTCCACCATAAAAAAATCCCCTTCTATAAAAAGAATTTAAGACCAACATAAAGAGGTATTTAATTTTCTACTCATCAAAAACTAAATAAAATATACTTTTCTGTGGAAAATACCCCACACCAGGATAATTTCTGATTGAGTCAACATGTATAGTGTTAGTAAATAATTTCTAATACATATAACTAAACCATTAAGCCAAATTATTGACTTTAAATGCCTCTCCTGACATGTTCATTGCTAAGATCAAACCTTGAAACTTTTCCAGCTTGGGAGGATTTGCCAGAGCTTCCGCTATGCTACCATTACTGTCAAGAAGCCCATGGTCAATTTCATGGCATAATAAGACATCACAGTAGGATACCTTTATTGGAGGAAGCTACAAAATGTTTAAATGAAAAGTGTATTACATCTATACAGCAACTTTCAGTGGATCTTAAAGGTTAAGCTTCACAACACATATATATAAGGAATTATCCAAAGCTCAAATGCATTTTTTTTAGTTGAAAGAGAACTTTATTCTCTAAGTTAACAAAATGATAGTAGAAGCACAGGTTATTTCTCAGGGGATACTTTCTAAAATGTCTTTGGGGTAACAATTTCTGTAAGATTTAAGGACAAAAATCTACATTCTTGACTTTAGTCCAATGAACAAGCTTCTATCACAACTTTATAATAGCTTCCAAAGTCAAGCTGAGATGAAATAAATAATAAGGATTTTCTCAAAATGAACCTTCTCCTTTTTTAGTTCAAAATTCTGTCAGAAAAGATGCTGTGCCCTATATCCTATGGTTACATTGGCAGTACTATTTAGGCTACTGGTTAGGATATCCTAGGACTACAGTTCCTAATTTCATCATAATTATAAAAATAAACATGTCTAATAACAAGATCAAAAGCCATTTGGAAACCAAAGAAATATTTGGTCTGACAAGCTCAGCAGGCAACTGGAAAACAAATCAGTCTGAATAAGATACTTAATGTTCTATATTCACATTATGCATATTTTTGTGGTCTTTGTAGTGATGAGAATAATAATTAAAAAGTCAAAATTTGGGCAGTATGTACTTTGTTATTTCTAATTTTATCCTATGAAAATATAGCTGAATGATGACAGCACCTCTGATTGCTGTTATTCTGCATTTATATGGGACTGGTTATTATTTATGAATTAAAGCACAACTTAAACTTCTTTTCTACGTTGTGAACCACATTTTTGGATAACAGTACCAGCAGAATTGTTAGGAAGAGGTTCTTACCAATTTGCTTCCTGAAAGTTTATTGACTGGGCTGTGCCTCTGCTCTAGTGGCAAAGAAATAAATGAAGGCCTCAAACTAAGAAGGTACTACACAAAATCAACAGAGTCAAGCAAAATCTTGTTCACTTATCTCTAACATGGGAATTGTTGATTCTATGGTAATACTTCACATTTTACTTTTTTTAAACCATCACAACTCAAAAGCTGTTTCATACAGTAGTCCCTGAGTTATTTTCCAAATATCAGATATTTCTAAAGCATTTGGCTGAAAAGAGGTCTAAAGTACTAAATATTAAGAGGTCTTTTGTAAAAGGAGAATCCAGTGATTTACAGTACCTGAGAACTTCTGGGATTATACAGTTTTCATGTGTGCTGGCTTCTTGCTCATACTCTCTTGCTCTCTCTGTATATGTATGCATATGCATATACATATACAAACATACTACACATATACAGATACAATATTAATAAAATATATTAAAATTTTTTTTCCAGCATAACAGCATTTCTGTGTGTAAGGACTAAATTCTCTTTGATTCCCAATACAAGAAAAGTCTACTGATCTTATATATATGCTATTAAATAAAAAAGAGTTTAATTAGATAAATGTAATTCCAGTGCACTATTTATTTTGGAGTTAATTTTGGTGGGTAAAATTTTCTTCTACCAATTTAAAATTTAAAGAGCCTTTTGGTATGCTTTTTAAAACTAAAAGGGCCTGCAATGGATGCTTCCTTTCATTTCTTTTAGTGGGGAACAGAAAGTTCAATACCTTAGCACAAACTACTCATACTTGGATCATTTTTCAGGTACCATCTAATGCTCAAGAGATTCCATTCCATCCTATCCTCTTCAAAATACTGCCCTTTCCATAATCCCCATTCTATCACTTATTTTCAATTTCTCTCTTGTTTACTGGCTCCTTTCCTACTGTCTACAAATATGCTCATACCCTATCATCGAAAATCCCTCACTTGATCCTTCCTTCCCTTCTACCTATTCTCCTATTATTTCTTTTGCCCTTTGTGGCTAAACTCCTTGAAAAGGCCATCTACAAAAGGTACCTCCACTTTCCTTCCTCTCACTACCCTCTTCTTAACCCTTACAATCTAGTTTCTGATGTCATTATTCCACTGAAACTTCTCTCTCCAAACTTAGGAAATCTTTCAGTTGTCAAATCCAACAGCCTTTTCTCAATCCTCACCCTCCTTAACCTCTCTGAGCTTATGAAACTGTTGATCACCTTCTCCTTAATACTCTCTCCTCCTACCTATTTTTACTCCTTAGTCTCATTTTTTTTGCTAGATCCTCTTTCACACTGTGTCATCTAATTGTAGATTTCCTATAGGCTTCTGTCCTCTGCCCTCTTTTCTTCTCCCTCTACACTCATCAACTCCCAAGACATTAATTACCATCTCTATGCTGAAGATTTCTCAAATCAACCTATCCTGATGTGACCTCTCTGCTGACTTCCCATATTGCATCTTTCCAACTGCCTTTCAGACATCTTGAACTAGGTGTCCAGTAGACATCTTAAACTCACAATGTCCAAAACAGAATTCTTTATCTCTTCCCTTAGACCCTTTTCATTCTCCCACCTTCTCCATTCATGTAGAGAGCAAAACTATCCTCCCAGTCTCTCAGGCTTGCAGCTTAGGATGTATCCTTCACTTTTCACTATCTCTCATTCTCCCAATCAAGTCTGTTGCCAAGGCCTGTCAATTTCATCTTTGCAACATCTTTTGAATATGTCCCCTTCCCTATGACACTGCCATTATTCTGTGGCAGGCCCTCATCATCTCACAGCTGGATTACCGAAATAGCCTATGGGAGGTTCTGCCTGCCTCAAATCCTTCCCCACTCTAATCCATCCTCCATTCAGCCACCAAAACGATCTTCCTAAAGTACATGTCTGATCATATCACATCCTCCCTACTCAATAAACTCCAATAAACTCAATAAACTATCATCTCCAGGACAAAATCCTCTGTTTGGCATTCAAAGCCCATCATAATATACCCCTCCTACTTTTCCAATCTTCTAATCTATAAACAAGACACACCAATAATACCATTATTAGATCTAAACCCCAAAGAGATCCAAAAAATAAGGAAAGGACCCATATCTACAAAAATATCTATAGCAGTTCTCTGTGTGGTAGCAAAGAATTAAAAATTGAGAGGAAACTCGTAAATTGGGAAATGGTTAAATAAGTTATGGTATATGAATGTGATGGAATACTATTGTGTTTTAGGAAATGATGAAGGGGATAGATTCAGAAAAACCTAGGATGATTTGTATGAACTGATTCAAAGTGAAATAAGCAGAACCAGGAGAATAATTTATACACTAACAGCAATATTGTAAAGATAATCAACTGTGAAAGACTCAGTAATTCTCAACACAACGACCAATCACAATTCCAAAGGACTTATGTTGAAACATGCAATATGGACAGCTGCTGGGACTCGCACTATAGCTATATAGAGTATAATTTGAAGCATATTCTCTCTCCTCCCATGGCTACTGAAGTATTCTATTTTGCACTACTATATATATTTGTAAAGGGTTTTGTTTTTCGTGCATTCCTCAAGGAAGAAAGGAATTTGGAACTGAAAATTTAATTTAATTTAAAAAATTAAATACACACCAAGAAAGTCATCTAATCCAACCCACAACCCTGATAGAAAAGGTCAATGGAAGAAAACCTCCCAGGACACCTATTAGTCCTGTGCATTCTTTTCTTTGAGTACATATTACATATAGAAAAACAGATGCTCTCTCCAAATGTATTTACTGTCAGTGATTAATGAAACTTTCAAGTTAACTGCTAACATTAACTATCATGCTTTTGCCAAAATTTATTTAAAAATCTTTTCCTATCAAATATTCAAACATTTGAAAACTACTAAACACAAGAACATATATGATGATGTGGACAAAATGTACGTGTATGTATGTGTGTATATCAACATATATCCAAATGTTGACTATTTGTTAAAACCAGCTATTCAATTCAATAATTATAGTTCACATTTACAAAGGGCTTTAAGCATTACAAAGAAGCACTTTCTTCACAATAAGCCCCAATTTTGGAGATGCAGAAACTAAAGCTCAGCATGTTAAAAGTCAGGTAAATTATTTACCTATGTTCAAATAGCTAAAAAGTATCAGTGTCAAAAATTGAACTCAAGCCTCTTGTACTCAAGTCCAAAGCTGTTATCTTTAAGCACTTATTCTGTCCAATGTACTGTGCTAGCACTGAGGATACCAAAGTGAAAAAAACCCCCATGCCTGTTCTCAAGCAGATAAGCTCTATGGTTATAATATGATATTAGAGACATATCTCCCAAACCAGATACAATAAAAATACAGAAGCTGGAGGTGAGAGCAGCCACTACAGTGGTGGGGGTAGGTAGGGCTGAAGGGTCATAGGGCTCACATGTACAAGAGCTGGGACTTAGCACAAGCAATTCATTCACTGAAGTACTTTACTGTCTATATATCCCCTCGTTGTCTCCTGAGGTGATTTTTGAATTATATAATTATCTAAGCCACTTTAAAATACTTTTTTGACTGCCACAGTTCTGACTATAAGGGCTAATTACTACTGGGGTGATAGATTCTTTTGCTGGAGAATACTGAGAGCCTCTAAAATAACTCGTAGGGTGTAATATTAAGGGTTAGGGGTTAACTTTAAGAAGAAACCTCAAAATTAAAGGGGAACTAAATGGCAAACTCACAAATATAAGTACTCTGGTTTTGGGGACCACAGTGATTGCTAGTTATTAGGGTACTCCTCTGTCACTTAAAGGAGCATGGTATGGAGGAAAGGCTTGGGATTCAGATTTCAAGGACCTGGGCTGGAATTCTGGCTCTGCTCTTTACTATCAATGTGACCTTGGGTAGGTCACTTCATGTCCATATGACTCAAATTTCTGTTGTAAAGTAAGAGGGTTTGATAGATGTCTTTATCACTTCTAAATCGATCATTATAGTATCTTCTTACATAAAGTGAAAGATTATTCTGAGGAGAGAATAATCGATTACAATTTCCTATTTTGCCAGAAAAAATGCTCAACCTCAAAATATTTAGGATTATAATTTTTTTAAAAATTCTAGCTTTCTGAAGTCTGAGCAGCAAATGTAGTCTGAGATTTCTAAAGTTTAAATACTTCTTTCAAAAAACTGTAATAATCTGCTCTTTACCTCACTTTTTTCTATTTTTGGAAAAAAAACAAAACAGTATCCAAACATTACTTCACATAGTAACTCTTAAGTAAAAAATTCCAAATTACTGCCAGGACTTAAGATTGTCATTTATTTTATTCCAAAACCTTTCACAGGTTCCATAAGATGTAATTCACTAAGTGAAAGCAATAATTAGAAAGATAAATTGTCAAATATATATAAGTCTTGCTGTAAGAAAACCTAATTTATAATGACAATTTACATTACAGAAAAACTAGAGGGGTTATTTACATTATAAAAAGATACTTTACTTTGAGTCTTTTAAATAGCAAGTTTCCCAAGAAACTTAGAATATAATTCAATTTATAAGAATTGAGTTTACATGTAAGCATTTCATTGCCCTAATTTTGAATATAAAGGATTTTGTAAAGGCATATTTAGAATTGTCACAAAGCTAGGTGGCACAGTGGATACAGCATAAGTTCTGGAGTCAGTAAGACCTGAGTTCAAATCTAGCCTCAGACACTCACAGAACAGTCAGCCTGGGCAAGTCACTTAGCCCTGTTTGCCTCAGTTTCCTCATCTGTAAAATGAGATGGAGAAGGAAATGACAAACTACTCCAGTTTCTTTGCCAAGAAAACCCCAAATGGAAACACGAAGAGTCTGAAACGACTGAACAACAATCACTTCTACTAGTTTAAATCCTCTAATTGTATTAAGCCCCATGCAAGTTACTTTTGGATGCAATTATCTGATGGCCATAGCTTAAAAATCTTATCCTGATACTATATGCTCTTATCCCCAAAAAGCAAACAAATTCTTCATCAACTCCTCACTTAACTCCTGTTTGCTATCAAGTCACAGTGAAATCAGGCAGTTAAATTACAAAGTAATAATGCAAAAAACAACAAAGATAAAATGAGGGACAAAAAATATTCCCCAAACTCACAAAATTACATATAACTGGACAACCCTCAAACTTCAATTACTAGCTATTCTTGGGGACTCATTCACGTGTTCCGAACTGATAATTCAAGGTCTTAGCAATGCGTATGAGAAGTTCAATTTTTCTCTCTTTTTCATGGTGGTCCTATTCCTTAAAAATAGCATCTCATAATTTCAGGATGTTACAGGCCATCTCAGTTCCATCTAGTCTCTGGGCACCAAGGGTTCAGCCTGTGGATTTTATCTGAAAATATTTTAGCCAATCAGGAATGGCCATTACACCTTCATGCTCTTTCTCTCACACACTGAAGAGACAACTAATATGATACCAAAGAGATAATAAATCTAGTCAAATGATTTCACCCCCAAAATTCACAAAAATATTTCACTTCTTCACAGACTCCTCACAAAATTTCCTAAAATTAACTGAAAAAGAGCAAGACTCCCAGGTATGAAAAAAAAAAATTATTTTAAACTAGTACACTATGTTCAAGTACTACAGAAACAGAAAATTTCAATTAAACAAAAATGAAAGTCATGCTCTTGTCCAAAGCTCCCAAAACATTGGTATAGTTTTGCAACAGCAAATGTCTTATCTAATTAACTTAACAACGTGCTTGGCCCTGAAGAAATAGAACTTCTATTGAGAATAGGCTCAAACTTTAAATGGTGGGCTCATCCAATCTGAGCTAACAGCAGCCTCAGATTTGTGGTACTTACCATAAGGGTCAGAAATCATGTCCAGGAGAGATTTGTCCAAAGTGGTCTTGCTCATTATTTTTTCTTCATACTCAAAATACACATCTAGTTTTCGAGTCTGTTCCAAAACAAGCATGAAAAAGGAAATTACATTAGAAAAGCATACTAGATATAGTCTACCTGGTCTATAAAATTCTAAATGTTCCATGATCATTTTTTAAATTACTCATTCTTCATTGATAATTTTGACCACACAATTAACACCATCAAACTTAATGCTTTTATTTGAATAGATTTTAAGATACACACAGCACAGACAGAAAAACTGGCTGCAATTAAGCAAATAGTAGCTTACACCTTTACTTATTGGCATACAAATAATAAGTACTTTTGTGTCACAGACATACTAAAATGTAGCCACACTATCTAAAGGACTTGGTAATTTTATACACACATATATATATGTATGTGTGGGTAGTGTGTATATATGTATATGTATGTATTTATATATGTGTGATAATTGATTTCCAGGATGTTTTCATTTTTAGCAAAAGGAAAAAAAAAAAAGGGATTCTGGATATAGCTCTGGCCTTAGAGTCAGGAGGACCTGAGTTCAAATCTGGCCTCAGACATTTGACACTTTCTAGCTGTGTCACCCTGGGTAAGTGAATTAACCCCGATTGCCTCTGGGGAAAAAAAAGGGAGGGAGGATTTTAATATATTGCATTCCATTAATTTCAAATAAAGGCTAATAACCTACAAGCATAATTTGCTGTTTATCCACAAATGAATGACCATTTTGGGATCTCTGTGTTCTACAGCTAAAGGTCACTGAACTTAGTTCACTTCTCCCATATTTTTCCAACTTTCTGAAATGCAGAGCTAAGATTTTAAGCATTAAAGTATTACAAAAAGGAAATTAGATTGAAGAGTTTTATAGCTTTTTTTTTAAAATTAAAATTATTAGGGAAGGGAAAGGCAGTAAGAGGCTGATCAAGGAAAGCATAGAGTTTCTGCTTGATATACAAAGGAAGATAATGGAAGATGGAAAGGAGAAACTACTCCACTTCCATTTTACTTCCATTTTCTATCTGAAGGAGAATGATGTTTAGCATGGGAAGGACAGAAGAAAAATAGTATCACAGAATTTTAGGAGCCATCTAGTCCAACCAATATCTGAAAAAGAATCCCCATTACAAAGCACTTGATAAATGGTTATCTAGTCTCTGCTTAAAGACCTCCAATGAGAAGGAACAAACGAATGTGTTTTGTTTAACTGAAAATATCTGTTATTATGGTTTTGTTTTTCTTCCATTGGTTGGAGTAGTTTGGAGGGAGCCGAGATCAGGCTTGCTTAAAAAAAAAAAAGATCAAGCTTGTTTAAATATTCTGGAAGGAAGCTATAATGCCAATGATGAAATGAAGCTCACTGAATTTAAACTTCCTGTCCAAAGAAAAATGAATAGTAAGGTACTTAATATTTGATGTATGACAAACTGAAATGAGGTAACCATGGACATAGGGAAAAATTATTAAGAATTTGCTAACTTAAGAATCAATCTCAACAACAAGTGCAACATAAACAAACATCACAAGATGTGAAGTTAATGTGAAGTTAACCGATTCCTCTGCAACTGAAGAACTCAAAGTTAAGAAATAATATGGCATGTACTAATATTATGAAATGACTATCTTAGATACTACTTTAGAAAAGGGGGTCTTAAAATTATATTGCTAGTAGTTAAGAGTGCTTCAGTTTATCATCATTGGAATAATGTGGATGGATGTAATGCACATTTGTAGAACAAGAAAGGTTTACTGAATTATACCTTTATATGTTCTAAAACAGCAGTGGCAACATTAGTGTGAAGATCAATGAGCCTCTTCTTTTCAAGAAGTTCTGGAAGAGAGCTAAAGGAGTAAAAGAACCTGAAAATTATTCCTCATGTTTCCGAGAAAATAACGTATTACAAACATTACACCTGGGCTTTTCTTCCAATGGAATTGAGAACAGCAAAATGGCACAAAATAGTAGTTTGAATATTTCCTTACAGCTACTTCCAATCTCTGAATATGAACACTGTCAGTCTATATAGGTTTCTCTTTAACTAAAAAATAATCCACCTTAAATATAAGCATTTCCAGAATCTTAGCTTCTGCCTCTCAAACTAGGAGATTTTAACCAAAACAAGGTACTAGACATATACTTTTTTCTTCTTTTCAGAAATATTTTAACCTGAAAATTAAATAACAAGAGCATTTCTTAGTATAGAAAAAGAGGATTGTATATGAAACTAGGAACTTTTATTGTGTATACCTCTTAAAAATGCATATTAAACACAAAAGAATCAAAACCCACTTGTTGATATCCCCTTCTGAAACTGCTTTTGCCTTTTGTGTATTTTGCAAAAATTTTATTGACATTTTTTTCTTTCTTTTCCTTTTGCAAGTGAATTCTTGCCATATTAAATAGTGTCCTTGAGTTTACTGAATAATATGTGAGTACATGCTCTTTACTGTGGATCCTATTTACTTAATCCGATCCGATAATCAACTTTTCTACATTTTAAACAGTACCAAACAGTTATAATGATAACAGTATGGTAAGAGAGTTATGATCTAGCACTGGCAGGCCCCTTTCCTTCTACTTCATCAGTTTTTCTGAAACATGACTGAAGAAAAGTTTTTAATAATTTACTCTTCTGTTGTGATTTCTCCTATTTTCTTTTTAAATATAGTAATTTCATTTTCATCTTTTATTTCTGTCAAATTAGTTAATGGTACTTCTATCTTATTGTTTTTTTAAGTTCCTTGTTATATTTATCAAATTAAATTTTTACAAATTTTCAATTCTGATGATCTCTTCCTTGATTTTTACTATTCTCATTCTGCATTTAGTTGATTTAATTTTTTAAAACGTTGCTTTTCTAGTGCTTTTAGTTGCATGCCCAACTGAGTGATCTGTTAACTCACTCTGGCTAAAGAAAATATTTAGAGATATAAATTTTCCTTTAATGCTTTTGCTGCATCCCACAAGTTGTGGCACATTCTCTTACTGTTTGAAATCATAAGTTTTACAATTTGTTATTTAGGATTTTATTATTTAGTCTTCATTTAAGTTTGAATTCTTTCTTGAAATGCCCTTTATTGACCATAATTTTTATTGTATTGTGGTCAGCAAAGAGTACTTAACATTTTTTTTTCTGCATTTATGAATTTTTTTAATCCCCGAGCATAATGCCACCCAAAGCTGAAAATTTATATAGTCTCTTTTTTATCATCAAAAAATTTAATTTTTCCCAAAATTTTATCCATGGGCTTCTTTTCATAATTATCTTTTTGTTTAATTGGAAATATGCTTCTAGCAATATTTGTTTCTGAAAGCCTTTCTTCTCATCTTTATGCTACATATTTGTACTTGTATTAGATTTTTTATTGTCCAGGTTATCTTTGCTGCCCTGTACTCCCCCCAAGGTTATTCTTCAACATAACAGTGCCAGAGATAAAAAATAACAAAGACAGAACAAGCTATAAATAAAATATTAAACTGGGATTGGTTTAACTTTGGTGCTTTTTTTCCTATCCCTCTTCCCTTTCTAGGTTGTATGACATATGAAGAATACTAGTTAAGCATGACCTCTCAATGTTTAGGTCACAGTTTGACCTTCATTTTTCCCTTCCTAATTAAAATTATTGTGCCCTGGGCTTTAGTCCTTTGTCTCAACAGCAAAACTAAAAGTGTACTTCTTAGGGGTATTTTTTTCATATCATGAAACACAGTAGCAGTAGTAGTAATAATAATATTAATAATAATAATAATCTAGTTATTCAGAATATATAGATAGCTTGGATTTACTCAACTAAGAGAAAATGTCTTGCCTTGGATGCCTCGTTGTAGCATGGAAGTGATTCTGATTTCTTGACTGTCATGCCAGGGGAGTACAAGAACTAGTAGGTTCTACACCAAGATGGAAGGGGACCAAGATGAATGTAGGACTGCAGAACACTGCAGTAGAAAGTGTCAGATGGCATTTGAAGTCCATCATAGCATTGAATGTATGCAATTCTATGACATGATGTTTTCTAAACGCCAGGCTATGTTCTGAGAAGCCTATTACCAGACTAGCAGCCAGATGATTAATCTTCTGGACGATAGCAACATTTCAAGGCCTGCAGTCTGAAGTCGTGAAGGTTATACCCACATCGACAAAAACAAAGTGCTTACACATAATAACATAAAAACAAATGGCATTTATACAATGATATTTAATTTGTATAAATGGCTTTATATAAATTATATTACAATCTTCAAAAAAGCACTATGAAACTGTCAACAAGGGAAACAAAATCAACTTGAAAATGTACAAAAACAGCTCTTTAAAGTTAGATATAATGTTTTTTTATCATCAAAGATTTACTATTATTGGGAGTACCATCTATTCATCATAACTTTGTTCAAACTGAACTGAATAAAAACTGGGTGACTTTGTCACCCACTTACCTAACAGCTGAGGTTAGCTTGGCTGTATTGTCAGAAAGCATACTTATAGCTCCTTCATCTTCTCCTTCTAATCCCTAAGAAATGCAAAATCATACTATTAACCAAAAAATCCCAATATCTGTACACTCAATTTCTAAGATAGTTTATTTAACAGATCCCTCAAAATGGTACATTTGGCCCCAATTCCCCAACCCTCCAATAAATCCTAGTTCATGGAGTGGATAGAGTGCTCTACCTGGAATCAGGAAGACCTGAGTTCAAATCCAGCCTCAGACACTTATTAGCTGTGTGACCCTGGGCAAGTCACTTAATGTCTGCCTCAGTTTCCTCATCTGTAAAATGATGATAATAATAGCACCTACCTCTTAGGGTTGCTGTGAGGATTAAATGAGATATTTGCATAAAGTATTCTGTAAACCTTAAAGCATTATATTATTATAGCTAGTCTTAAAGCTATTATTATTATTGTCATTATTAATTTTAATAGCTGCTGTCAAACTATTTCCCCAACAGTAAAAATCATCATACAATATAATTTATAATTTATAATACTGATTGTCTAAGTGAAGTAAGGTCTTAGTTTCCCTGAACAATGTGATATCTTGCATTTGGAAGAACTTGACTAACCAAACCAATCTGCATAATACTAAAGGGCAAGATATCCGTTCTATTTTTGTGAAACAAAATGGTAGATAATAAAAGTTATCCAAATAGGCACATAATAATAAAAGATCACTTTTGTGTATAGTCCTTAAAATTTACAATGTGTTTTCTTACCTACAATTATAGTGCGAGGTAAGCAACATCAGAATTATTAGCTCTTTTTTGTTGAAATCAAAAGTGATGCCAAGCAAGGTGAAATGACTTGCCTGAATGAAATCTTAAGAGATGAATATTTACTGTGGCTACACAGAAAGAGCTTATGTAAATATATAAAACCCTTCTCCTTCTGGAAGCCTTTTTCCTAAGTATTCTCATGTAACAAACAGAATCTTACCATAATGCTTTTAAGCCGCTTTACTTCATCTTCCTGGGCTCTGTAGGATTCTAATTCTTGTTGAACAGATTCTGCAACTTCTGGGAAAGGACTAAAACAATATTACACATGATGAACTAATGAAATAAATCATTACTAACATCTTTATATATATTTAATTTAGTAAGAAGACAAAGTAATGTACTATTTTTGTATCATATGAGTAATAAGGTCATACTATTTTTCAAATTTATTTGTATATAATGCATATTATTTAAATATTCAGATATATCAAATGCCAGAGGTTATTTGCAAATATATACAAAAATTATTTTTAAGAGCAAATGTACATCAAACTAATTAGAGTATTTCAATATATATTAAAATTTCAATTTATATTTTTACTTTCTGTTGATCATTAAATTTTCTTTTGGCTTAATACTGTAAAAAAGCAGGAAATTAAAAAAAAATAAAGTGAGAGGAAAACAGTAGATGGTGGGGCAGACATATCTATAAAAAAACTACTCTAGGAGTACAAAAAACATTATATGTAATAAACAACATATAAACAATAAATAAAAAGATATTGAAATTATACACCTGGCATTCTCACCAAAAGTTCCAGGCAATTAAATTATGGGTTTAAAAGCAATATTACAATTATTCAGGAAAAAAATCCATTCAATTGTACATTCTTAATACCCTTAGATGCTACTGATATGTATCTAATTTTCTCTACAGACGAGATTTGTCTACTCTCTGGTATCTTCCTCTATATATGCAACTATAATTTAATGGTATACTATAAACATTGAAAATCACAAGAGATCCTATTCTCAAGAAAATCTAGGTTACATATGGGAACTGTAGCACAACAGTATAATAACTTCTCTACACTATGCAATGTAAAATTATACAAACTACTTCACTAGCAAAATTTGATTCTCTTGAATTATAAGCTATGACTTTCTAGTTTATAGGGAAGAAAATGGATTAAAATGTTTTGAAAGAATTTGATTTTTAAAATTAAACTGATAAAGAACTTGACCATGTTACAGATTTTAAGCATATTAGAGGTTTAACATCCAAAGTTTATGTGTAATAAAACATTTAGGAAGTACAATATGTATTTATTCTATAAACCCATATTATATTAGGACACAGAAAACATTCAAGGGGGAAAAGTAGTAAATTTTCCATCAAAGCAGACAAAGAGGGAACTCTACAGAAAATTGTGCTACTCCTCTAATATAAATGTGAGTCAAAGCAGAGCCACAAGAGAACAGAAAAATCAAATGTGTATATACATGATACATAACTTCAGAATTGCTAAGAGATCCCACATCCCAAAACAAAATATGTTTCTGATATTACTATTAAAGAGTGAAGTTTACAGAGTGAAAAAAAACCAAAAGTATTTTTTTCACTAAAAAAATATATTTTTTTTGGTCCTTAAAATAATTACAGAACAATTTCACCAGAAATCATTATTTAATATTTATATTACGGTTACTTACTACAGGCAGCACATTGGAATGGAAACAGAACTGAATTTGAACAAGATCTAGGTTCAAATTCCAGTTGGATTTAGTCTCCTTAACTGTAAAGTGAGGTCATTAAGACCAACTGGATGATGCTTAAAATTATTTTCAGCGCTAAATATCTGATCTTATAATACGAAGTGCCTGAATCTCAAGGTGCCCTCATAACCTAATATGCATATATATTACATCATACACACACACATACATGCTTACACACATGTACACTTAACGGGAATTACTGTCAAGTTTCAAGCCCTCTCTTACTTATTCTTGTCACCACTTTTATAAGTGGTTTGGTTCCAAGCTTTGCAGTTTGAAGAACTGCTGCCATGAAAGAAAAGTGACAAGTTTTGGAAATACCTGTGTTACAATTCCAACTCTAATACTTAATACCTGTGTGACCTTGGGTTAGTCAGTTAATTTCTCTGGACCACAGGTTCCTCACTTATAAAATGAGAAGGGTAGATGTGTAAGGTTCAGTCCAGCTATAAATCTATATTTCTATATGAGGAAAAGGTGCCACTGGGAAAGAGCATCATTTTCCAGTATATATTCTTGAAGGCGTTAGTTACCAAATTTAAAAGATTTATGAACAAGATGGTAACATATCTATTATTTAATGTAATAATGATCTTACAAAAAAGAGACCAAAGGACCAGAGACTGGGAACAAAGAAAAAATGGTGCTATAAAGAAAAAAGTATCTTATTACTACCTGTTGTAACTAAAGATAAACCACTAGAATCTTTTCATAATTTTTAGAGAATGATTCATCAAAGCATCTATCACCTTTGCTATCTGATAATTTGTCTTACCTGCCTTTATGTTTTTGCCAAAACTTATCAACTGCAGTTAAATCATATGACTTCTTGTTTTTTCTCTTTGGTCTAGCACCAGCTGGAGAATTTTCTACTCCTGAAGATTCTTCCAAATTAACTCGATTTAAGTGAAAATCCTGGAAAATAGTAATCTTGATTTTAAAAACTGTTATCTGAACATGCAAACCACAAAATATGTCATTTCATTATTTTATCTTCCATATAACACAGCAATGTTCTCAGATATCTAGCATGGTTGAAGATGTTGGTGTTCTACACTAGTGACATTTTAACCTGCAGAGTGTTCAATTTTTTTTCAAATCCTTTTTGATCTGTGTTCTTAAAATGTATTTCCTATTTCTTTGCCTTAATAATAATGAATCTGACAGTTTTTTCTTTATTATTCGGGATAATTAATTATGAGCTATTATACTGCATTGTCAACATAGATGCAGTGCATAGTAACGGATACAAAGGTGTTAGCAAAAAGTAGATATAGGCCAACGGGAAAGCACACCCAGATTGTGCTGATTTACCCAGACCACATTCCACACACGCCTATGGTGATGTCACACATCAGTACTAATTACATAATAACATATATGGAAACCATTTTCTTGAAGAGATCCCAAGTGTCAGATTTTCTTATTTTGTGCCTCTTTTTCATAGAGTCTGGTGAAGAATGCTCATAATCTCTTAAATAACATGTCTACCTCTATGAACAATCAATCCTAAAATCAAAGGCATGCAGAAGTAAGTTTCTTCCTGTTTTCATCAAGTCTAGTGAAGAGAGAAATTTAACTCTTGTTAGTAGGGAAAAGAGTAGCCATTATAAGTGATATTTTCCATTCATATTTCTGAGATTCCTTCTTGTAATTGGTTCTGAATTATATTATAATTATTTTCTTTAGCTGGGTTGAGAAAATATACCAAAAATGGAAAGAGTAGCTTGAGGCAACAATGAGGGTAGGACTTAATGGCTGGAACTACAAAGAATGGAATATATATTTCATTATTGTTCAATTCAATGAATATTAAGTGCCTGTAATGCGCAAGGTATGTATTACAAGAGAGATACAAATACAAAAACAGTCCCTGCTCTTTCTTTCTTTTTTTTAGGCAATTGGGGTTAAGTGACTTGCTCAGGGTCACAGAGCTAGTAAGTGTCAAGTGTTTGGTCTGAGGCCGGATTTGAACTCAGGTCCTCCTGACTTGAAGGCCGGTGCTCTATCCACTGCACCACCTAGCTGCCCCCCAACAGTCCCTGCTCTTAAGGAGTAATATATTATCTTTCACCAAAGGGTGTCTATGTTTTGTGTGTATTTCAAAGAATTTTTGATGATCTAATTTTTAAAAATTTTAGATCTAATCTAATTGATACTGAAAAAATATACACACAATAAATAGTGAAACAGCCTCTGCTTGAAGACATCTAATGAAGAAAAACACCCTAACGCCATTCCACTTTAGAATACAGCTCTGATTAGGAAATTTTTTCCCTTACCACAAGCCAAAATTAGCTTCATTGCAACTTCCACCCACTGCCATTAGTTCAACACACTGGGCCCCCAAAAAGCAAGTCCAATTTTTCATCTTTCAAATACCCAAAGAGAACTATAACATCCTTCCCTTGAGTCTTTTATTCTCCATGCTAAACATTCCCAGGCCAAGGTGCTTCACCATCCTGGTTGCCCTTCTTTCTAGATGTGCTCCAGCTTACAAAAAGCCTTCCTGTGGTCCTCAGATCTGAACGTAGTACTCAAAAAGGGTTTTGACCAAGGCAAAACACAGTAGGGCACAATTTTCAAGTATGTCTGAAAAGGAATAGTCAGAGACCCTCCATTAACACCCTCCCCCCCAACTCCCACTAAATTGTTGGCAGAATGATAAAACCTTTCTCGGAATAATTTCTTTTATCTATATTTCTTATAGAAAGAAATGCTACATTTCAATTTGAGGTTAGTAAAAAAAAAAGATGTAACTTTTTCTCCCATCTAATGTCCCAGACTCACTGATAATCTGTCTGTGGACCTCGGGTTACAAACACCTGCTCTAGAGGTTGCATCCTTTTATAAGGTAAGATTTTGGATAAAATAAGCTAAAACTTCTAAAAGCTTAATTAAGTAGAATTTGTAATAAGATACCAAGTGCATGATGAAAATACTGCTTTGAATCTAAAAATTAAACAAGTAGTGACAAGGTTCATTCCAAATAAATCCTTTTGGTTAACAAAATAAAAAAAATTCAACAGCATATTGTTTTCTGATGTAGAGTACAATCAACTGAAAACTAAAAAGCTATATAGTAAATATAAACCTTCTAAGAAACATTATTTAAAAAAAAAACAAAACATTGAATACCTAAGATAGAAAACGTACAGCAAATATTTACCTGTCATTTGCATATTAAGGCAGAAAAGGTAATGTTTTAATATTGAAATTGGGAACATTTTGTCCATCACCCAAAATACTGGAAAAACAGAAACTTCGCACACATTATACACCAACAGAAATGTTTTCAACAGGATGAAATACCTAAAATCTTTTCATATTATGAATCAGATTTTCCTGGCTTGTAGCAGACTATGGGCATTGGTGCACCAAGACACTGGCGCCACAAAATAAAGGTTGGCAGTTCACTAGGTACAAACAAATTACATTATGCAGTGCTAAGAAGTCTGGATAGTTTCAGCATGAGATTAAAAGGAGTTTTTGTTTCAGAGAAGTCTTTAACAAGTTGTGTTTTCTCTCTGTCTTTTCTGAATTGGGTAATCTTGGGAGAATGACAAATGCAACCTCTAGAGCAGGTGTTTGTAACCCGAGGTCCACAGACAGATTATCAGTGAGTCTGGGACATTAGATGGGAGAAAAAGTTACATCTTTTTTTTTTTAACTAACCTCAAATTGAAATGTAGCATTTCTTTCTTTGCCATTCTCCCAAGATTACCCAATTCAGAAAAGACAGAGAGAAAACACAACTCATTAAAGACTTCTCTGAAAAGCTATACTATAAATTAAAAAATTTTTTGAGATTTATTATCCACTTCCTAAGAGTGGTTGTAAGGGCAAAATGAAAGATCTGCAAAGTGCTTTGCAAACCTTACTGTTATGTAAATGCTTCTTAATATTATTACTGTCATTAGAAGAAAATGTTTAGCAATGTACAGCAGAGGAAAAGACAATTGGAGTGGCCTCTGGAAAGCTTTCAGTGACTTCAGTACAGGAACTTACCGAAAATAAATAGAAAATATGCTGTTTAATGAACACACTTTCAGGCAATTAATAAAATTCCAATCATAAAAGGGAATAATCAGATAGGCAGTTGGAAGAAAAACAGAGAATCATTAAATTGTAGGGCTTGGGTTCAAAGACTATTCCATTTTTGTATTATGAACACATAACTTAGCCCCTAATGCACAGTTGCTCTTGACAGATACTTGTTAAACTGAATTGGAAGATGATATCAGAGATCATCTATGACCAGAAGTATCAAACACACACACACACACACACACACACACACACACACCACTACTCAGTGCCTTAAAATATAATTGGGAAATATTTAACAAAATAAATACAAATACAAGATGATATTAATATGTGGTTTTCTAAGTCAATATGTGGTTTGTAGGCATCCTGTGTTTCTATTTGAGTTTGACAGTGAGTTTGAGTTATGCCAGGAGGATTTCATCTAAAGTGAGATTCGTATAAATATCATTTATAAGTATTTTAAGGTTTATGAAGTGTGTTCCTCACAATAACACTTTGAGTTGGTAATGAAAGTATTATTATTCCCACCTTATAGATCAGAAAACTTAGACTCAAGAGATTAAGTGAATTATACAAGGTCACAAAGATAACCAGTAGCAAAGCTATGACTCAAACCCAGGTTGTCTGACAGAACTCTTCCTATGTTAGACTATCTTTCCCATGCAGAAATGCTGCCAAGTCTATTCTTAACAGTTTTCAGTGAAAGGGATTCTAAATCTCCAATGCTTTAGACTCCTCCAAAAAACATGGCATTTTCAGATGAGTGTTCTTTTCATGTCTAACCTAATTCATATAATTTATATTTTACTATATATATATATTATACAATAGACTAAGTATAATTTAAGTAAACTTCCATTTATATATCGAAAGAACTTTTTGCCTTCCAGAATATCATGTTCCATGACCTCCAATCCTTTAATGTTGCAGCTGCCAAGTCCTGTGTAATTCTGATTGTGACTCCCCGATATTTGAACTCTTTCTTTCTGGCCACTTGCAGTACGTTTTCGTTGAACTTATAGCTCTGAAATTTGGATATCATGTTCCTTGGAGTTTTGATTTTGGGATCTCTTTCCTGAGGTGATTGGTGGATTCTTCTAATGCTTATTTTGCCCTCTGGTTCCAGGACACCAGCACAATTTTCCTTGATATCATTTCTTGAAAGATGCTGTCAGCGTCCTCCTTTGGATTAAGGCTTTCAGGTAGTCCAATGATTCTGATATTGTCTCTCTGGGATCTATTTTCTAGGTCAGTTGTTTTTCCTATGAGGTATTTTACATTTTCTTCCATTTTTTCATTCTTTTGAATTTGTTTGATTGATTCTTGATGTCTCCCAGAGTCATTAGCTTCCACTTGCCCAATTCTAACTTTTAAGATTTTCCTCAATTAGCTTTTGTACTTTCTTTTCCATTTGGCCAATTGTAGCCCCCCCTCTTTTTTTGTAAAATTTTTTATTTTAAATTTAAATACAAATAAGAAAAGAAAAAAGAAACAAACTTAAATACAACTAAAATAATACAAAATAAGAAAAAAAAGCATTGCCATGTGCACAGCAGAATGTAAGAAGATTCAAAATATATAGCAATAAATTTCCATTTCAAGAAAGCCTATATAATGAATACTATGCATTGTGTTGAGAGCTGTCCATCTTTTCTTTGCTTCCTTCTAAGTTTCCTTTCGTTCTCTGCTGTGCACTTCTTCCTTTGTTCTTTTCCCCTCTTCCTCCCCCAACCCCGAAGGCTACAATTAAGTGTGGAGATACACACACACACACACACGTACACACACCTACATATAGACATATACACACAAAGATATACTTATATACACACATATGCCCACACATACATAAACTTACACACATATATACTTAGATATCTATAATCATACTCATATATAGACATATATATTCACATACATCTATGTAAGAATGTACTATACAAGAATATACTATCATCTTTTTCTCTGAGGGTGGATAAGTCCAAGTCTTTCATATTTTTCCAAGTCCACCAACTTGTCATTTCCTACACCACAGCAATATTTCAAAATTATACTGTACAGCTGTTTTAAACAGTCAGAAACAATGCTGATGAATATGGTCGACACACTGTACAGTTTCCCTTTTTTTCTCTTTTGATTAAATCTATTTTAGCCTTAACTTTGTCCCAGATCATAATTACCACCCCTGCTCCTTTTTCTCCTAACAAATTCTACTTTAGATCTTTATTTTGTGTGTGTGCATATCTCTTATTTATCACTCTTATACTTTACTTCTACCTACTACCTTGCCCCCACATTACTTAATCTACCTCGCCTCCCCAACCACGATCCCTCCCTTATTCTCCCATTTCTATTAATCTAAACACCTTTCTATACCCCCCCCTTTAACCTATTCCTTCAAATTCCCCTCTAAAGATGCCTCCCTTATCCTCTTCCCCTCCCTATCCCCTTAGCCTTTTATTTTTTTCGGAATTTAAAAGACTTTTATCTTTTAGATAGACTTTTGTCTTCTAGATATATGTATTGTTCCCTCTTGAATCCATTCCCAATGAAAGTAGATTTCCAGAACTACCAGCCTCCCTCCCCCATCTAATTCCTCTGTGTTGGTTCTTCCTCTTGCATCTCATTTGTATAAGATAATTACTTTTTTTTAGCTGTTCCTAAACAGTTTTGCTTTTTAAAATTGTATCATACTCAGGTCTACCCCAATCTTTCTTACAGACTACCCAATTACTAATAACAATCTTAGATATATATATTTTACATTTCCTCATAAAAAAGGTAAATAGTCTGTCCTTATTGAGTCCTTGTAATTAGTCTTTGGTTTATACCTTATATTTCTCTTGGCTCTTGTATGTCAAATCTTCTATTAAATTCAGGTTTCTTTCTTTCTTTTTTTTTGTTAAACAAAATCCTGAAAGTCTGACAATTCATTAAATGTCCATTACCCGCCCCCCCCCCCCAATTCAGAATTATGCTTAGCTTTGCCGGGTATGAGATTTTCAGAGTATGTATAGGGGAAGGGATGGGGGGAAAAGTAGTAAAAGGACAAAAGTTATTATACTGTTTCAAAAACCTGAAGATTTTATATTTGGTCTTACAAGCAAGAGGGAACCATTAGAGTTGACTGAACAGGGAAGTGAAAGATTAAGACCTGAAAAAAAAGTAAAATGAATTTACTTTCAGCTACCTCACATCTCTCTGAAAATTTATTTTTTAAAAAAATCTTCTTGATAAAAAAGTGAAAGACTGTTTTAGCCGAAAAGATTCATAATATTTCAGTGGCAGTAATCCCAAACACAGATGTCAAAGCTGATAAATTCCATGAACACTTCATTAACCCTGTACCATCTAAAAAATCATTTAAACAAAAATTTTTCCTTGAGATAGGGATGACACGATAAATGACAATCACATGAAATAGAAAGGTGTTTACTTTATAAACCTCTTTTAACCACTAGAAAAGATTTTGAACAAAAATGAAACTCTTCTTTTAGACCAGTTAATTATTTATACTAACCATATTATTAGCTATATAGATATGACAAAAAGATTGGTAGTTAATTTGAAATTTTATTCGTCTAACCCACATATTCCCACGGTTTTAGAATTCTGAAGACGAGATGTAAAAGTACAATTTATGTAATTGTCACAAATTCTTTTTATGCTAAAAGCTAAGGTTTTCAAAATATGTATGTACTCAAGCTCCAATACAGTCCTTATAGGAAAGTGGTGGCTCCCTCTTACCTCTAGGATCAAATACAACCTATTTGGTATTTAAAGTCCTTCACAGTCTAGTTCCCAAACTGCCTTTACAGGAGAATTTATTCCCTCATTTCACATACTCTCTGGACTACAGTAATTTGCCTTCTTATTTTTCTTTACACAACATTCCACCATCCCATCACTTCCCCACCTGCCCTGTCAACCCGTCTCTTTGATTTTGCAAAGGCTGCTCCCATGTCTGGAAGGGATTCCTATCTCATGGCACCTCGCAGTATACTTAGACTCTTTCAAAACTCAGCTCATAAAAGCTTCGGTTCCATTCTGCCTTTGCAGTGACACAAAGGTCCTTTTAGCTATCTGGGGTAGTGACTTTGAAGAAAGAATGGCTGCCACCTTGTTGAATATAAGTTAATTTATGCAGAATTCAAAGTCATAAGAGAATCTATCAGAATATAACAAGTCAGCCAGAAAACACATCCGTCACTGACCTTCACATGAGCAAATTGTATAAGCAGAAGAGTTGGTGAGGACTGATCAAGACCCTTTTAGAACGTAGGGTGAAATCAGGAAATAAAGATTTCCTTTTCAAAGGCCAAATGTACTTTGGGGATATCAGATTAAGCTATGCTCCTTGTTTCAAAGACTTCAAAAAGATATAGATAGATGAGCACACACATACATGTGTGTGAGTGTGGATGTAATACTGAGGACAAGGACATGAATCCATGTGAAAAAGGCACAGATGGAAAAACTAATGATTTGACTAGAGAGTCATTCTTACTGAATCTGTACTTTTGTCTGACAAATTCATTATTATGCCACTAATAAGGGAAAGGCCATTAATTCAATTGAAAGCAAATTCCAAAGGGGTGTTGGCATCTGGAAGCCCCATCCACTGTAGTCTCCCCTTATCACTGTGTACTATTACACAAGTCAAGTCAGATGTGATATACCCCAGTTTTTTTCCTTAACCAACTGGAAATTTTACAAAATTCAAACTTAGTTATTATATACATATATGTATATATTTCTAAAAGCAATTGTCATAGCAAACTCCCATGTCTTAAAATACTTTTGTATTTTTATGCCTTTTAACAAAATATTAGGACAAAGCATATGGTCTGCTATAAATGCCATAAATATTACTAAAATACTAAACTATAGGAAGATTATAATTATTATATATATAATAAATATTATAAATATTGTAATTATTTTTAAAAAGCTTACATTTTTATTACATTATTACATTAAATTTGAACTTGTTTCTTGTGACAGAAATTTATGGAACCAATCACTGATTTTTACCCTAATTATTTAAAAAATTTGAATATATACAGATATAGATACATAGATAATTGCTATAAAGCTAGGAAGGAGACAGACTATACATGACTTTAAATGTCAAGCTGAGAGAGTTTGTGTTGCATCCCTAAAGGCAAAAGGAAACCACTGAAAGTTTCTAAGCAAGGGAACAACATGGTCAGATTTGGGTCACAGAAATTATTCTGGCAACTGTGTGGAAGATGAAACTTTCTTGTCACCTGGCTCTCCATTTTCTCCGCTTGACAGGAAAGGGTCTAGTCACTTACACTCCTGCCCAACACACCAAAAGAGTAAGTATTAGAACTTTGGTATTACTGAAGAGACATACTTGCCCGAACAGCTTGAGTAACTACTAGTTTAATTCCTTAGAACTTGTCTGATCAAGTGAGAGAAGGCATGATTTAATTATTTTTTAAAAGGATACTCTATAGAACAAGAGAACTCATAACCAACTGATAAAACCTGGATTCCAAATTTATCACTGTCTCTATTAGATTGTGCTGCTTTTCTATGTCTTAGCATTTTAAAATTTAAAACACCCTACCCTGTTCTAAATCAATCATAATATGCATAGCCTAGACATATTAAGCAGATTTTAAAAACAAAATCTGCTTAGAAATGTAGTATCAAACTACTGGTTTCTATGTAGAACATCGATCCCATCTAGTGGAAGTAAAAGGTATAAAATATGCAAAACCTATAATAGATTAAAAAAAAAGTGGAAAGAAAAAATTTTTAAAATAATACTTTAGGAAACCACCATAGTTACATTCTGTGAAATTTTTATATCAGTTATTATCTGGCACATCTCCAAAACCAAATAAAAAAACAGCTCATGATTAAGTCAATATAAATTATATTATCCTATTATTTGAGATTACTCCCATGACAATAACTTCACATTTACATACACTCTTAATATTTATAGCATGCTTTACGATTCTATTGCAAAGATGGCCTAAAAAGTGATAGAAAGGAGAAGAATGGCATGTATAATAAGAGTTCAAGATTAACTGTTTATTTTATAGGTATGTGTAAATTACTTGGGACAGAGCAAAATAAATTAATTTACTGATTTACACAATAAATGCCACAAGTTTTTAGATCTTTAAAAAACCTTTAGCATGCAATATGTCCTTTTTTTTTCTCTAATCACTCATTTTGCACAATTTGGCATTGAACTGACAAGATTTTGACATGTATTCTTTAATTCTCAACATGACACCACAATTTTATCATATTAAATATTAGGAATACCCCTGATGTACAGTCTTTTTTTTTTTTTAACTCTAGCTTTGATTATAGCCCATAGGTTTTTAATGAGGTTTAAATCAGGTGAGGTCTCCAAGCAACTGAAACATGTTTATCTCTGTATCTTATAAAAGGGAAATGCAAATTAAACAACTGGAGGTTTCACCAATGCTAGGAGATGTGTAAAAACAGATACACTAATGCACAGTTAGTGGAGTTATAAACTTAGTCCCACCATTAGGGAAAAAAAGATGTGGAATTATGTGAGAAGAGTAACTAGACTATGCATCCTTTTTCACCCAGACACAGCCTTACTGGGCATATACCCCACAATGGTCAAAATGAAGAAAAAAATAACCCCATATACACAAAAATATTTATAGCAAGCCTTTTTTTGGGCAAACAAAACGCTGGAAACAAGTGGATGAATACTGATAGGAGACAGTTGAACAAATTATGGTATATAAATGTAATAGAAGTACCATAAAAATCTACTATAAAAATGTGAGAGATTCAACTAAATGGGAAGACTTGTATGAACTGATAAAGACTAAAGCAGAACTAGATATACAATATGGTACTACCATATTCCATATCCTAAGTTCCTGGAGAAGTTGATCTACTCCTCCTTGGAGCAGACTGTGAGACATACACACAGACACACAGACACACACACACGTATGTACATTTTGGGGATTTTTTCCCCCAGCAGGCCTGAGATACTTTAGTGCTTCAGACACTTCTTAGCTGTGTGACCCAGCAGAAGTCAAGTAATTTCTCTAAGCTAGTAAGAGTCTCTAACATACCTTTTAAGTATTATCCTCAATGAAGGAATGATGAATTTAGATGTATATAGGTTGATATATTGATATACTGAGAAGCAGTCCAGTTGACTGGCTGATTGAGTGCAAACTAGCCCACTATATCTAAAAGGCACTTGGCCATGCTCCACCTTCACATTCCAACAAGTTGTCCACTCAGAGAATCTTTCCATCTGCCTGATTTTGGGCACTTACTCCTCCCTTTTCTGCTGTCTCCTGCTGTGGGAACAGTAATCAAACCAATAGTACCAATAGTATACACTAAACATGAACTCTCTGATGCTCTAGACCAAAATTAACTTCCCTGGCCACAATTCCCCTATATGTGCTCCTTGAAGGGAGGAGCTGTCTCTGTTTATATATTTGCAGAGATCATCAAAAGCAATAGATTGGTTGGTTTCATTCAACTATTTTATTTTCTAACAAGAAAGAGCTCACTGGAATGCAAAAGTATATTTGGAAATGACATGTAAAAAAGAAGGTAGCAATAAAATGTTAAAAAAAAAGTGAAATGCTAGTAAGCCCAGATAATATATTATCTTTCCTTTCTTCTCACAGTACAACTCCTCTAACTATATCTACATTTCAATGTCCTAATTTCTATTCTTACCAATCCACAGCTCTTGTTAAGGTAATCAATGATTCCTCATGGACAATCCATGATTTCTTTTCTTCTTTTTTAGTTTCCTGATGTTTAGAACTGTTGACCACCTTACCTTCTCTTCAATACTCACTCTAGCTATACTGAGAGACAGTATGGTATATCAAAAGACTGTAGATTTTTAAAAAAAAAAAATTCTTAAATTTCAATTCAATTTAAGCAAATGCCATAAACAAAGTTATAAACTGGGCCCTACAGAAATAACAGTTAATCATAAAATCAGATACAGCAGATGTAATCTATCTATCTGTATCATTAGAGGAAACTCCTGAATCAATCATTTCCTGAATCCATTTAAGAATGCCCCAAGATACCTAGTATACTTTCTTGCACACAATAGACACTTAATAAATACAAATCAAATGATAGATGGTTAATGCCTCAACAATTTACTTTAGAGAGTTGTCATGAAGTGCAACTGAAACAATGTATGTGAAAGCATTTTCAATTCAACAAATACTTGAAAAATAAGGTGCTATATTAACAAACTCACTGAAATTATTAGGGCAAGAAGACTACACAAAGACATAATTGCTGTGCAGTCTGAAGACTGGCAACCAGCTCTAGGGGGGATCACAACGCCCATTCCATTTTCCCTTTCAATCCACTTAACCTCTTTTCCCATCACTATCAGTATCTTATATTGTCCTTTCAGGTCATATACTTAATCATCTTTTCAATGCTTCACTTTCCTTTGGCACCTATATTCAACGTATTACCACATCCCAAATTTTTCTATGTATGCTTTTCAGATATAAACTTTTGTCTCTATTCCTACAGTTACAACTCTATTAAAAAGGATATTTATCTTATGCCTTGAAGCAACAAACATTTTTACTGGGATCACTTATTCCAGAATCTAACCCATCAACTTTATACACAGGTATTTTATGGACCAGTCTGTTTCCGGAGTGATTCCCAATTCCCCCCATTCACGTTAGAATACCTAATTGGAGGCTTTCAGTCCTACCAACTACACTACCCTTTCCTAAATGTCTTCATATTTTATTGTGCCTAGTACATCATCAGCAACTACTTTCTTTTTCTCTTGCCTGATTTATCTTTCATGTCTTAATAACATTCTTTTTTATGCATCTTCATAAAGCTATCCTTACAATTCTAGTTAGGAATTCTCTTACACAAAACTTTATCACAATTATTCTATTTTGAGCAAGTTTAGTAATTCCACTTACCCCAAATGCCCATTTGTCACATCCATCCCTCAAATACCTAAACAGTCACAGTTATCTGTGTAGTCCTATAAATGATTTCCATATTTGTCCTTTTGATTAGTTTTGCTAACTGAAGCAAAGAGGTGTAAATCATCCAATAAGGTGAATATTCTAAAAACCATTTGTATTTTGAATAAATTTTTGTTACTATATGTGGACATAAGCATGCTGCTTAAAAAGTTCATAATACTATGTTTCAATAATTGAGGCAGAAATAAATGAAAAGTAGTAAGATATGTCACCATCACATAATGCAAAAATCTTCAGAGATCTTTTAGTCCAACTCCACTTCCAGTCTAAGCACAATTCCTAGGTAAGTTATTGATGTAAAAATAGTTCCAACAAGGAGGCCAACTGCAACTCATACTGCCTCAGCCAGCAACAACTTACATCTTTGTCAAGTGGAAAGACACAGTAACCAAAGGCAACACTAATTTAGAACATTAACTTATTTGCAAAAAGTTAAAAAGAGGGGGCAGCTAGGCGGCACTGTAGATAAAGCACTGGCCCTAGAGTCAGGAGGAACTGAGTTCAAATTCAGTCTCAGACCAGACATCTGACACTAACTGTGTAACCCTGAGCAAGTCACTTAACCCCAATTGCCTCACCCCCCCCCAAAAAAAAGTTAAAAAGAGGAAGAAAATGTCAATCATTGGAAGGATCATGGAATAACAGGTACATTATAAACTATTAGTGGAACTGTGAAATGGTACAACCACTCTGGAAAGCCATTTGGAATGATATCCAAAATATCACTAAGTTGTACATGATCTCTCACCACTAATACCATTACTAGATATATAATCCAAAGAAACCATCAAAGAAAAAAGGAAAGGATTCATATATACAAAAATATTTATAGCAGCACTTTTGGATTTAAATAAAAATAAGTCTGAATGCTGCACTGAGTACCCTCAAAATATTAAAAGATGTAGACAGTTTACAATATATTGGGTAGTATTTCTATAGTGAGTCCATATGAGAATAAAAACAAGAGTTTCACAGGATGAGCTTGGATGTAAATTGTACTGTAGAAGGGGACAGCCAGGGATTCATGTAAGTGTTGACGAACTCACAGAAAACCCAAAAGAAAAAGGCAGATTAAAATGTACAGAACAGAAAAATTAATTATTATAATTTACATTATAATCTCTTCTTTTTAAACAGCAATAACAATTATTTGATGTATCAAACATTATACTCAACTTAGCATTTCACTTAATTGTTCTAAGAGCTTCACGTGCTTAAGTTTCTTCTCTTCCAAAAAGACTGTGATTAGGAACAACCTTATACATTTCCTTTTTAAACCCCACTGTGTTTAGTAGGGCCCAAAGACAAAATAATGCACAATATGAAAAATTTCTCCAAATTATTAGTAAGAAAAATGCAAATCAAAACAACTCTGAAGTTTCACCTCTCTCCCAAAAAACTTGCAAATACGAAAAAAATGGAAATAGTAACATTGAAATGAAAAAACAGATAGACACAAATGGCATAGCTCTGAATTGTTTCAACCATTTTATTAAGTAATTTGGAATTATGCTAAGAAAATGACTAAAATATTTATTCTCTTTGACCCAGAGAACCCTGCTAGACATTTACCCCCAAAGAGGTCAACAATAGGGGAAAAAAATCCCGTATGTATCAAAATAGTAATAGGAGCACTTTTTATGGCAGCCAAAAATTCTAATGATTGTGGAAAGGCTAAACAAACTGTACTATATAAATATAATTATTACTACATCATAAAAAACAATGAATATGAAGAATACAGAGAAACATGGAAAGACTTAGGTGAAATGATGCAAAGTGAAGTAAATAGAAACAGGAAATCAATATACATAGTTACAATAATGTAAATGGAGAACAACAAAAAAGAAACTGAACTTAATACTATTTTCTTTATAATAATATGAAGAAGGAACCAAGCACCTCCCACTCTTTTTTGCAGAGGTAGAGAACTATGGGAGTAGAATATTATGTATACTGTCAGATTTAGTTGATGTACAAGTTCATTTTGCTGAATTACAACCCCCTATACACACATACCTCTTTAGATTTTCTATTACAAGAGATGACATTGGGGAGGAGAGCTGGAAGGATATATTTGGAAAGGAAAGAGACATAAAAGCAAAATATAATCAATAAAAACTAAAAACAGAAAACAAAAGTGGTATTGCTCACCAACCAATTCAGAGATGTTTATGGCTCTGTGAAGCTTGGCTATAATTTATATTTTCATTTTCAAAGATTTTTCTGCCAGAAGAAATGACTGTTACAAAACAAAAACAAAAACAAAAAAACAAAAACGACACACACACACACACACACACACACACACACATACACACACACACACACAAGACAAATAAGTATATCCAAGGGAAAATCACTTTCTAAGTCGAACCAGGAATACAAACTATATTTTAGGTTTTAGGATGTCAGATGCTTCAGAAGTCTCTTGTCTGTATATGACAAATAGTCTCTTCCAGAAGAGAATTCAAAGGCACTAAAAATGGTGAATACCACAATCTTAATATATGTGACGGAAGACAACTTGTTTATGTAGTTGGATGGGTAATTCATTGAGACAGTAGGTATAAGTTGGACAATCACTACTGATGGACAATACACTGAAGCCAGAATTGAACAGGAAGACAGGAAACTAGATTACATATGGAAAACTACCTCGAGATTTCAATGTTTCCAAGCTGCAAGTCCATCTTTTTTTTTTTTAAAACACCAATATTTTCCTGGTCAGTGATCTGACTATACACATAGATGGTTAATTCTGAAAAGAATACTACATTTGCAACCAACTATTTCCTGATACTATAACACACTGCCAAAGATTTATATAGGAGGAACATAATGGTATCATCAAAGATAGAAAAGAAAGTATGCTAGTATTAAAGGAGCAGAGGGAGATAACCAATAGGGATTGTGGGGAAATGGCTACATGTCATCCTAGATGCCCCAAAAACAATCCATCAGGGCTGAGAGATGCTAGGCCATAGAAAAAAATAATTTCTCAATCTCACCACCCAAGCACAAGACTTCACAGAGGAATCCCTGGATTTCTGCAGCAATCCTGGGAAAAACAAGCTAATCTCTATCAGTAGAGCAAGTCAAAAGTGCAACAGGAAGAGTGCTGGTAAACACCTCTGGAGCCTTTAAGGCAGTCTCAACACTACATGCTTGAGCTCAGCAGCACCCAAGACCAGTCAAGCCTAGCTAGACTTCAGAGTTGTCTCCAAGGCCTTTGCCAGCAGAAGAGTAACTTTAGGGCATAATGAATGGATCCAACATGGCAATCTCAGACTACTCCCTTCCTCAAAGCCATGGCTGGCTGCATAAGTTCAGCTCAGAAGGAAGCAGTCTCTGGGTGATCCAGAAGCACACAGTACAGAGAATTCTATGAAATAGAGTCTAAGGCTAGCCCAATCCCAACAGGGTCTATGCAGCCAAAGAGTAACAGAGAGAATATCCTCAGAGTGTTCCAGGCAGGGTCCAATAAGGCCTAGTTGTCTCAGATACATTACAGAAGAAAGTTCCTAGGCAAAATCCAGTCCAAGTAGGCCCAGAAGCCTGTGGTGAGAATCCAACATAGGAATAACTTCTGAAGCCAACACTAGAGGGGAAAGTCCTCAGGTGGAACATACAGCAGGGAGAGGTCTTAGAACCCTGTGACAAGAAGCCCATGAGACCCTGAGTCCCTTGAAGGAGTGACTTGGTCTGGCCTACTCCACTCAGGACCAGGCAGGACCTCTGCCCACACCATTTATTTACAGAGCCTGACACAACTAAGATGACCATGAGGAAATATTTTATTTTGAGAGAAAAAAAGAAATGGAAAGACTGCACATTCCACTGGTATTTACACAATATCAACAGATCGAAAGGAAGGGGAACAGAACACTGGGTGGACCCTGTGTGGAAGATTTATGAGGACATGGATGGTTATAATATGTACAGTTTTAGGGAGCACCCACATCAGTTAGATTGAAAAAAAAAAATTCCACTGAAGTATTTGGTACTCTCCATGGTTAGTGCCTCCCAACTCCCTTATGGAAGAAAATATTCACTAAATACAGAAATAGGCTAAACTACATTTCAGAAATTACAAACAATTTTCAAAGACTCGAAGCTGCTTCCTATTACAGAAACTCACCTTTTTAACAACGATACTCTTCTGTGATGCTATATGGCTATGAATCATGGAACTTTAAGATCTTAGAAGAATCAAAATTGTAAGTGGTCCAAAGAGCAATGGAAGTCAGAGGAATAGGTCTCATTTACACTAAATATAGCAGCATTTTTTTTAAATAGCCAAAAACTAGTAAGAAAGTAAGTGCCCTTTATTTGGGTAATGGCTAAATAAACTGTGGTATATGAATGAAACAGAATATTATTGTGCCATATGGAATGACTAATATCACGAATTCAAGGAAACAATACAGAGTGAAATAAGCAAAACCAAGAACAATTTACATGATGACCATGGGAACACAAAGGAACCAATACTGAAAGATTTCTAAACTCTGTTAATGTCAGAGGACTCAACAGTGAAGCATCCCACTTACTAGAAAAGGGGTGAAGAATGAGGCAAACATTTTCAGATATGAACAATGCAATGGTTTGTTTTGCCTGAATATGTTTATTTGATATGAGAGAGGGCTCTATTGTGGGGCTGAGAAATGTCACCGGGAAATGACAATAATGTTTAAAAAAAAGAATAGAATACCAACAACTATTTTTAAAAGGGAGGTAGATGAGACAATGGCTTGGGTATTTGACATCCATAAAACATTACAAGAAGCAGAAAAAGGTTTCCAGCTTACTGGGCAGATTCATCTATGAAGGATTCATGGAAAGACATACACAAGAATTAAACAACATGAGACTTAGATGGGTTGTGATCAGCACTTGTACAGCAAATATTCATAAGGAGGAAATCATGGATACATTGAAGGAGAGTGCCTTAATACTCTCCTTTTGCCTTACTGCTTTTCAGAACTGCTATTAACTTCTTACATTTATAATAAAACTTTGTTTTTGAAGCATCTAACATTTATCCAGGATTTCTAAAGCACATTGGCTCTGTGAAGTTTTAAGGAAAGTTATTTTTCCTATGAGTTTATTCCGCCAAGCTAAAATAGTCAGAAATAAATTTCACTTTGAATTTTTGTGAGTTTCCTTTTAGTGTGTTGATGTTACAATTGATAGTATGATTATTAAAATGAAGACCTGAAACACATTTCTAAAAATGAATAATTTGGAGATACACCAATATAACTGTAGATACATAAAAGAGAATCTCAGAATTATAAATTACTATATCCCAAGCAGAGTTGCCCATAGAGCTTTGTTCATATAAATGAATTTCCCAACAGCTAGGAAATTATTTTAACCAGAATACTCCTTTGAATGCCCATGACATAGGTGAGATTTTACTATAATTATATAAAGATGATTTTAGGGAACAAAAGCATTGTAAAGAGGTCTGGTGGACCCCTACTTAAAAATCCTTAATAATTAGTTTCAGTCACTGTTTATACTTTAATGGAATTTCACCTATTTGAAAATATTCTGCAATGAAAATGGATTTAATTTATTCAAAATAACAAGGTTTTATTTGACTTACTAGTAATAACTTTGAATACTGGAACAAATCTTTCGTTACAACTTCAGCACAGGGATATTTGTCTATGTGTTTATTAATGATTAACACATACATTCTATGTATTAGTAATGGTGTAATGATGTTACATTAAACGACCATGAATATACTACACTGCAGTACTAAGTGATATATTTAGTCTCTTACCAGAACGTCATGCACCAAGGCTTGGTATGTCCACGTATGATGTAGAGGGGTAGCCAAATCTATGTTCCTGTCAACAAGGACTAATAAAGGCCTTTGGAAACTGTAAATAAAAAATATTTATAATTCTTGATATGTATGTAAATGTGTAGAAAATTCTAATTTTTTTTTAGTATTTAGTTATTTTTATGCAAAGAACAATTATGTCATTACCAAAGGATCATAAGACTTTGAAATTATTGAATCAGGTTAAGAAATGCTTTAGATTATTATTACTATTACAAATTCTATGCATGGTGAAGGATATTTACCTAATTTGGTTTTCTCTCTTACAGAAAGGCAAACAAAAAAGCATTATAAAATACCTATGACTATGAGGATAAGGATAATACATTCTCATTAAGATACTACCTCCATTAAAAATAATTTAAAAACAACAGCCAAAAAAGACATGTAATTGGTAATTTTGTGCAAGAAAATTTAAAATTCAGACATGCATAATCATACTATCAATATCTATACTGAAAAAAAATTAAACTAAAAAAAGTATTGCTCTCACCTTGGTCTCAAATTTAAAAGATGTGCAAAACTGGCGAGAACATTTTTTAAAAGACTAAGTAAGACGGTTATTTCATAGATGTTTTGGCTTTTTAAAAATATACCTCCACCCCTAATTCACTACCCTAACAACAATTCATTTTATGAAGAGGACACTAAAGTTCCTGAAGGTTATGACAAAAAAGCACAAGTTCTGGGATTTCTTAGGGACTAGAAATGCTTCGATCATGAAGCTGATAATTAAATGTATTTATTTCCTAAGGACCAGGGCTAAGTTGGGAGAGAATTATTGCCAGAGGGTTGGTCATCAGATGATGAACTGTTGTAGCCAAAGTAATTCATTAAAAACATTTTATTAAAGCATAAAGAAGTGATCTGTACTGATGTAGAGACTAAGTTCAGATAAGAAATTAGAGAGCCTTGAAATATTTAGTTAAAATAAACCTTAAATGAGAATTTGCTTTTTGAAATTGTTTCCAGTAGCTGCTTTTAAAAACATATTTACAACTACTGATGAAACTTTGGAACAATTTAAAGGAACTAATGAGCCAGGAAAAAGCTCAAATGATTGTAAAGTTTGCCTACAGTAAAAAAAAAAAAAAAAAAAAAAAAAGAAAAGTTATATTCTACTTTAAACAAACATGTAACATGATTATCTGGATTTAAGCTCCTCCAAAAAAAAAAAAAGAATAAAACTAGGGGGCAATTATTTTTATTACGAAATGATTTCCCACTGATTCCCTAAAATGGCATGTCATTTAAAATAAGATAAAGTACAAAAATAAAATTTAGGAAGATACGTATTGTACATATTACATAATATATTGCAAATATTAAGATACAATGATCTTCTAATCTCCACATTATTAGAGTAGCAACATAATCCTTTACTATATAAAGACCAAATTTGGGTCAAGGGGTATGGACAACGCAAGAAGTAGTTTGAGCTGATGAAATGGATGCTGGAAGACAGTTTTTCTCAATTACTCAAGACAGCTAGCAAGGTTTAGGCTTGAGGGGTAAAAATCTGCCCAAAAGCTATCTTCCCCTGTGTATACAATTGTGAGTCAACTCAAGCATATTACCTGCTGTTTTATTATTTTAAACCTTCATCCCAATGCTCCCTCCATTATTGAGACTTATAATCAAGTTGATTATATCATAATTTGTAACTTAATATAACTCTCTCCATCATGTGATTAGTCAATATCTTCATGCTTGAAATACAACTAATCCATAACTCAAAAGCATCTTAATAGGGACAACTTCTTGTTTAAATAATTGATGCTTTTGATTTCATGAACTCCTGTTGTACCAGGCCTTTGCTACTACAAATGAAAATCTACAAAAGAATCATCAGATAATGGCATTACACACTTTCCATTGTTTTTTTTTTCAACACTAAGTGAGTTTAAATGACTACTACAGAAAAATACTTCTCACCTTCAAAGACATACTACCAGAACTAGGCTTTCTTCCTAAAGATAATAGCTGCAAATGAATTTTCTACGAAAGAAAGGCAACTATTCAACAAGACTCCATTCCTACATCTTAAGGATTAATTTAAAGTCTACAAATTCGAGCTTTCCATCTAGAAATATTGGAAAATTTATAAAGTAAGTAGTATTTGCACAAGCATGAAAAATGTGGTGATTTTAAAACTGTGCATTCTGCTTCATGAGTACTAACATACATTATACCCTGGCCATCTAATCTTTATAAATTTCATAAATGAAATTCATATTGACAGAATCAATATTATATTCTTTAAAGTACTTCATCAACACTTTGGATTTCATATCTTAAAAAACCCGATAGCAATTATACATTTAAAAGGACCATATTTTGGCTTTACATCAGAAAATGGGAAAGTAATCTTGAATGAGGGTAAAAGTAGTAACATCTTATTTTTCAGCCACCATAAGCAAAATATAAACAAATACAATACCTGAACTGGCCAGCCCCAAGTGTGTCACCTGTAAAAAGGCTGTTTCTTGCATCTCTTAGATTTTCTCGAAGTTTCTTATCTAGTTTCTGGGGAAAAAAAATCAAATTTGGGATTAATTCTTGAAGTACATTTTCACAAAATGGATATAAAGATTACATAAATGGTATTAAACATGTAAAATTCCCTATGAAAGAAAATGCTACTGCTAATGTAAAATATGCTATATTTTTCTGTTATTTATTTACAATTATTAACTACTTATTAAGGAGCCTTTAAGGTAGGCACTTATTTAATAAGGCCAAAGCTCCTTTTTCATGACAGACACCCCATTTAGATGGTCCCTTAGAGAACACTGAGATGCCATCAATTCATTCAGTCACATAGCTCTAAAGGACAAGCACAAATTTCAGAAACTTCTAGTTTTACTTGAACTCTGACAATTATTCACGTTCTATCATGAGGAACTGACTTTGTTTCACTAAAGTTTAAAAAGATGTAAGCTTATTTGCAGAGACAAGGGTTGAGGCTGGGGACAGAACAGTTTGCAAGTGTAGCTGTCTAGAATGGAGGAGAGAGGCTTAGCAGGTAAGGTGTTGCAGTAGATGGAAGTAGCAAAGAGCACCTCAGGACCACACTCCAAAAATAAAAAAAAAATCTCCCACACATTCTACAAATCACAGATCCACTGATTTTATCATTGGGTTTAAGAAATTCCTTAATTCAGAAGGCAAATGACCCAGAGGACCAAGGCACATTTATGCCTCGAGGTGAATTATTTTGATCAGCAAGCTAAATACCTAACTCATCTCAGAAGGGCCAGCAAGAAGTGCCCTGGCCATCAGAAACTGGGATGCCCAGATGTGCAATTGAAAACTGTTAATAATAGTACCTGACTACATACAATCAACCAATTAGTTGGATTACTGCTTAATTTTTTTGAAGCACAAAAGGAAAAAATGCAAAAGGAGACCTTCTGCCTTTTAAAAATCTAATTCTTTTTTTATTGCGAACTTTAAACATATTTCTTAAAGAAAAAAAAAGCACTAGTTTGTTGTTGGTTTTTTTAAAAATACCGTCCTTTCCCCTGTTTTTCATATTTTGGGATATTTGTGTTTGTTGCTTAAGTTCATAATAAAAAGGGAAAATATTTTTAAAAGGCACAAACTGACTCCAACATATCTTTCTATGATGATTTCTCTGTCACAAATTGTATGTTCCAGTCAACTGGCCTACTTGCTCTTCCCCAATCCCACCTCTGTGCTTTTGTGCCCAGGTTGTCCCCAAGGCCCAGAATGCTCTCCCTCCTTACCCTTACCTCTTAAAATTCCTAGATCCCTTCAAAGCTTAGCTCAAGCTTTTCCTCAATGAAGCCCTTCCTTATCTCTGCAACTGTTAGATTGCAGATTGTTCCCAAATTTCTCCCACTACTCTTTTTATCCTGTATTTACTAATCTATGTACATGTCACTTCTCTCCACTGAAAACTCCTAGAGAAAGAATTGGCTCTTTTTTTGTCTTTCTATCTGCAGTGCCAAGAACATATAGTAGATGGTTAAGAATACTTGTTGAATGGCTAATGTGAAAATATGTTAGGAAAGGATATATAGAGCCTATATGAGATTGCACACTGTCTTGGGGAGGGAGGTGGAAAGGGAAATTGTAGCCTGCAAGTCACATGTGGCCTTCTAGGTCCTTGGGTACAGCCTTTTGATTGAATCCAAGTTTTACAAAACAAATCCTTTAAGTGGATTTGTTCTGTGAAGTTTGGATTCAGTCAAAGGGCTGCACCTGAGGACCTATAAGGTCACGTGGCTTTGAGGTCACAGGTTCCCCACTCCTGGATGGTCCAAGAGGTCACAGTTTCTCCAACCTTGGTAGGATATATCAAGAAATGGCTATCATGTAAAAACAAAATGCTTCAAAACCCTTTTTTTGGGGGGGGGGGGGCAGCAGCAACCAGGGTGTTATTGCCCAGGTTCACATAACCAGTAAGTATCTGAGGCCAAAAACTTTTTTAAATAAACAAAAAACAATGAAAAAGGTGCAATTCTTTGTTGTAGTAGAGGAATGAGCAAAGCATGCTGGGCTGACATTAATGCAGGTCAAATAGAAGGGCTGAAAAAACTATGCAAGAGGAACAAGGATAAAAGTAGAAATGTAGGTTGCGATGAAAAATGTAAAGTGGAAAAAATGAAATATATCAAAATGCTTAATGTATCAATTAGCACTATCTATATAAATCAAAAGTAATAGAAGTATTTACTCCATAAGCAATATAGAGCCATGCCTTTACATATCCACAAAAAAACTGAGCCATGGAAAGAAGACACACCACTAGATAATAATTTATTCTCTTTATGAAAAGTATCATTAAAAAAAAAACTTACCACTGCCACCATTTCTGCTGCTGTTCCCCTTGAACATCTAATTATAGGTACAGCACCTAGTTTAAAGTAATATTAACAATGGTATTATTATTTCTATTTAAATGTTTCCATTTAAGTAAACTGAACATTAAAAATTACAAACAAAATTCTTAATGGAGGCTCTGAGTGGTTTAAAATGAGGCTATAGATCTTAAAGAAAGTCTCACAGTAACCACAGTGTTTCCAATAAAATTCTCTTAATAGGCAGGTCAATTTATGGGATTAACAGATGATTTAAAAGAAACTAGGTAATTCATTCTCCATTTAATTTTGTGTGTTTGGTTTAAACTCAGTAGCAAAGTTACTGAAAAAATTTTCCAGTCAGCTTGGAGTGGGAATCAGATGACCTGAGTAACATATCACACACTAACTTGTTACAAAATCTCCATCTTTTTAAGGTTTTTTTTTTTTTAAAGACCATACCCAAACATCCTCCCCTTTCTTAATTTCCCTACTTCTCTCAAGTACGCTACAATCCTTCCAATAAACCAGGTTCCCAATTTGGGAAAGTCATTCTCCAGTCCTCATTCTCTCATTCTCTCTCACCTTTGATTCCATTCAATCAGTTGCCAAGTCTTACTGATTCTATCACAACATCTCTTGCACCCATCTAATTTTTTTCTACTCACAAGGCCATACTGGTTTAAGTCCTTGCAGTCTCTCACCCAGACTACTGTAATAATTTCCCAATTTATCTCCCTGCCTCAATCCCTCCCCTCTTCAATCCATATTCTACATGGCCACCAGATGAATTTTCCTAAAGTACGGGTCTGAACAAATTATTGTTTAATAAACGTCGCTGGTTCCCTACTTCCACTAGAATCAAGAACAAACTCTTCTGTCTGATATTTAAAGTTTTTTAGATCTAGTTATAACCTGCTTTTCCAGGTTTATTATATATTACCCCACCCCAGACTAACTATAGCCTAACCAAAGCATCCTTCCTCTTCACATATTACACCTTTCATATCTATGCTTTGCACTATATCTGATATGTACTCCCTCCTCAAAAATCCTGTTTCCATTAAAGCTCAACTTAAACAGACCTCTACATAAAGTATTTTCTGTTCCTTCGAGTTGTTAGCGCCTTCCGTTCTCATATATATCTTCTACATACACATGTACATGTCTCCTTTAATAGAATGTAAACATTTCACAGCAGGGACTTTCACTTTTATCCACGTATTCCCAGAACTTGACATAGTGCCCAACACACAGTAGGTGCTTATTAAAAGTTGATGATATCACAATTATCATATTGGCTAAATGACAAAACAGGAAAACGATAAATGTTGGAGAAGATGTGGGAAAACTGGAACACTAATGCATTGTTGGTGGCGTTGTGAACTGATCCAACCATTCTGAACAGCAACTTGGAACTATTACCAAAGGGTTATAAAACTGTGCATGTCCTTCGATCCAGCAATAACACTTCCAGGCCTGTATCTCAAAAAGATCATAAAAATGCGAAAAGGACTCACATGTACAAAAATATTTATAGCAGTTCTTTTTGTGATGGCCAAGAATTGGAAATTGAGGGGATGCCCATCAATTGGGAAATGGCTGAACAAGCTGTGGTTTATGAATGTTATGGAATACTATTGTTCCATAAGAAATGATAAGCAGGAGGACTTCAGAAAAACCTGGATAGATTTATATGAACTAATGCTGAGTGAAGTGAGCAGAAACAGAAGAACACTGTACACAGTAACAGCCACATTGTGCAATGACTGACTTTGATAGACTTAGCTCTTCTCAGCAATGCAAGGATCTAAGACAACTCCAAAAGACTCATGACGGAATGCTATCCACATCCAGAAAAAGAACTATGGAGTCTGAATGCCAGTCAAAGCAAACTATTTGCTCTCTTTTTCTGTTCTTCTTTCTCAGGGTTCCTCCCATTGGTTCTAGTTCTTCTTTACAACATAACTAATATGAAAATATGTTTGCTATCAATGTATATGTAGAGCCTATCTCAGATTGCAAGCTGTCTTGGGGAAGAGGAAAGGGAGATAGGAGGAGAAAATTTAGAACTCTAAATCTTATGGAAGTGAATGTTGAAAACTAAAAATAAATTAACTGATTTAAAAATCGAATAGACTGATTATATGAAGTTGGAAAGTCATAAATTATATGGGGTACAGTGTGTTCATCTTTAAAATGAAGAATACCTAAGATTCCCTCTAACCTTGTGATTTTATGATCTTCATATTTCTCTCCAAACTTCACAACTAACCAATTGCTTCAAGAAAATATCAGAAGTCACATTTACCACAATAAGTGAACTTCGGTAAAACAACATGGATTCTGCTCATTCAATGAGTGATAATTATTAAAAATTATCAGAGTCTGTTAAGACTTTTTTTTTTAATATTACATATAAGGCACTCTATTAAGGAGAGGAGTTTGCACAACTAAAAATTACTGTGCACAACTCTCTAGATAAACCAGAGTTCCAAACAGCCAGGCAGAAAAAAGGAAGCTGTCTTTTAGTGTACAATCTGTTGTAGATTAAATTATAAATAATAATAGTTAACATTTATGTAGCACATTAATGTTAACTCATTCAAATATGATTTAATTGATGGTATTCCCTGTACAGATAACCCATTCATACCTGCCCATTCTGTAGGCATCTTCCTCATGCCCTCCCATAAAGTTCACCAAGGATATTCACATTCCCCACTTTGTCTTGAAATGGGGAGGATGTCATTGGAACAAAAAGACTTTCTTAGTGGACCAGAGCATCTTTTTTGGTCACAGATTTGTTTGATGGCATCCTTTACTCTACTCCTCATTCATAACTGCTTGGGTATAGGGCAGGCCATTTATACACACCTTTCATTGCCCTTTGGGTAATACTAATTTTCAATTATTCAGAACCTGTAGTGATCCATTTTGCAAAGCCACGTAATACCAACAAAAGAATATTGGTATTAAGATAAGTCTCTGTTTCAGGAAGAATTTTGGGGTTATTAAAAGAATTTTCCAAGGGCAAACCAGCCCACTTTCTTCATTTCCCAATTCTGAGCCCAACTCATTACTGTCCACTTGCCATTGTCCATCTACATGTCAATGGACAAACTCTATAAACTATCCACTCAACTGCATATCATAATCTGGACCACAGGCATTCTTGATACACACTGTCTCCCTCAATTGAATTAAGTTCTTTGAAGGCAAGTACTATTTCATTTTTTCTTTGTATCCCCAGGGCCTGGTATGCACTAGGCATTTAATAAATGCCTATTAATTTATTGATCCTTTATCTACTTGGTTGTTCCAAGGTTAGTTAGGCCCAACTTTTTTGAGTGGTTATGGAAGGCATTTAGGAATTCTGAAAGTCTGAAAGGACTTGCTGCAATCAATGTCACCAACAACATTTGGAAAACCTAATCACTGAGAGGAAATGCCTGTTCAAATAGGACTCTAAGCAGCTTTTCTTTATGACAGTGGCACGGATGTATCAACCTGTTTCATGCCTCACCTAATAGTAATGATTAGAGGATAATCAAACAACGTTCTCTTAATTGTTCTATCTCATATAATTCTAATTTTTGGATGGTGGACATCTTAATGCAGGAAAGCTTTTCAGCCAGTTCTTTTGATCTACCATATCAAATTTTTTTTTTATAGTCAGCAATAAGCACAGCAGTATCTTCTATTCTCTTCATCTTACAGCCAATTGCATGATGAATAACATAAATTTAAAATTAAACTTTCCTTATATAAAAGAATAAAGCTAAAACTTACCAAGTGTAACAAAAAAGCAAAAGAGGCTGTCAACAATAGTGTCCATAATGGTCTCCATTTCCGTGTCTGTAATATCTGGTCTGTTAATGGCTAAAATGAAATTGGTGAAAGGAAAAAGGTAACAAAAATATATGTCTACATCAAATCCTTTAATTTATTAACAACTGTTCAAATAGTTCCATAGAGTTCCTAACACTAAATATTTCTAGTACTAAAGGCTGTATGAGACGCTTTATTACATTCTTAAAATAAAAAACATGATGTCCAAATTTCATTATTAAATTTTACGTTTAAAAAATGAGGAGTAGGAAATCAGTGATAAAAGCAACTAAAACTCACTTTACTATGGAGTCACTCCATAATTTACAAATAGAGTTTAACTATATGTAACTCATTTAAAAAACTCAGAATTTAAAAGACATTAACTTTACCTAAAACTTCAACTTCAACAAACATAAATACCTATATGGAGAGCAATGTACTAGGACTAGGAGAGAAACAAATATTAAATAAAAGATCTTTTCACAGTCTCTGCCCTTGTGGAGCTCAAACTCTGTTATGTGGATGGGATATTAGCAGAAATCACTATATTATCTGTAATATGCATCTCAGAAAAAGAGATCCCTAATTTGAGTTTGAGCTGAGCAGAAAACAAACAATTTTCCAACTTTCTACCAAGGTGACTCACTAAAGCCCCTCCAATAACACAACACAGTGAGGAGGCTACATTAATTGAATGTAAATGCTGGGAGGTTCTATCAGACTAGAACAGTTTCTCATACAGTTTCTGAAACAGACTGTATTATTCTGAGGGCCCATCTTACTAAGTTAAAAGAAGACTTTCACCAGAAGGTTAGCTACAAGTGATGAACTGTTTTCAACCACAGAAAATCAGGAAACTGTCTCCTAAGACAGAAAGATTCTTAAGGGATTCTTAACTTGAGGTCTGTGACCTTTTTTTGGTTAATAATTGTCTATTTTATTGATAACTGCATTTCAATATAATTGGTTAACTTGGTAATCCTAAGTGTTTTTTGTATTTAAAAATATTATTCTGACAAGGGACCCTTAGGCTTCACCAGGCTGCCAAAGGAATCTATGACACAAAAAATGGTTAAGAACTATTTTTAGGGGGCAGCTAGGTGGCGCAGTAGATAGAGTACCAGCCCTGGATTCAGGAGGACCTGAGTTCAAATTCGGCCTCAGAGACATAACACTTACTAGCTATGTGACCCTGGGCAAGTCACTTAACCCCATTGCCTAGCAAATAAAAAAAAAAAGAACTCATGTTTAGAATATAGCAAGGCCAGAAGTATTAGTGGAATATGTGAGTTGAGACTAGAGTGCTAAAGAATTTATAGTAGTGCTAAAGAACAGATGAGCTTTCTCTTTAGTACACAGGAAGCAAAATTTTGAGATGACAAAAGCTTGAGAGCTCCTCTCACACGATTTTTAAAATACTCTATTAGTGATTAAGAAAAAAAATTAAAGGCTTATTGTAAGAAATGTACTTGACTACTCAAAAATAACTACTAGATTTTAAACAAAAAAATGGTTGAGTTATTGAGTCCTTTGGCTATTTAGGAACTAGATCATTTATGTTTTAACAACAGGATTAACAGATAACTAATTACGTGCATATGCCAAAATTGAAATCCTCTCTCTCCATTTATCCACCATCTACTCTAAGCAAACAAGCTGATATTCCAAATGGTAAAAGAGAGGCACTATGCAGTAGTGAAGTAATACCTGGCCCTGGGGATCAGGAAGATCTGGTTTCAAATTTTGCCTCTGACAAATACCATCTGTACAGGTCACTTCATCCCTGAATGCTCCAGGCAACTCTAAGACTACTATTGCAGAGAAGAATCAATCTGGATAGATAAAGTAAATTCCTCCCTGGGAGCTCCCTACATGTAAAATCACTGCTTTGAGATGGGAGTGAGAGAAGAGACTAAAATTGCTAAACTATCTTTTCAGTTATTTCATTTCACAACACATCTGACAGTGAAAACAATGAAAGTCCAAATAAACTAAAATAACATAGTTCTAAGTTAAGTAATAACTTAGTGTAATAAGTTAATAAGTGTAATAAGTCTTGCTATCCCACAGGTGTAACTTAAAACTGGAAAGACTTTACACCACAATTTATAGTTGTATTTTCAAAGAGTGGGAGTTATTCTATCTCAGTGCTGGAAATCATTCACTATCTATTATATGAGCCCTGTTTTAAAGAAACTTATGTCTTAAAACCTACACAAAACCTAATATAACAGTGTAGAGGCACTAGATAAATGCTTTTTGATCTTAATATTCATAAGGTTGTGGATATCCAAGTATACATTGGGATCTACTAATGATTTTACATCCATAGATCTATGAACAATTCTGGTGTTAAAGTACCAAACATTCTCTAATTAAAAAAAAATTATTATCACAGTAAATCATTTACTATTTAAAAGAAAATCTTTAAAGTTATGTACTTCTACACACATGACAATCTTTACTTTTACCTACCACGATAAGAGACAAGTTCCTTATTTTGATTGCATAGCACAAACATATCATCTTCCAAAGTAATAAAATTGAGATATTGATCAAAAACCTAAGGGAAAAAAGGGAACATCTATGAAAGAATTATTATAACTTGGTTCTAGTCAAGGTAAATACAATTTGATAAAATCTATTAGAGCTAAAAAATAGAAACTACTAGGACTAATAATCATGCTAGCTAAACTATTACCTAATTTAGTAGAAGTGAAGTAAAAATGTGGATAATAAAAAATATACAATTTGCCAAAAAAAGCAAAGGGGATATCCATTCTAAGATATTTAAACTTAAATATAAAACTTAAAATAGTGTTTTGACAACCATATTTTCCCCGAGAACTTTAGAAATAAAAAATACTCTATAATATAAATTGGGGATAAATCCATACTCCTAAAAAATACCAACTACAAATTGCAAGATGAATGTCTGAAATGCATTAAGGGAATTCAAATGAGACTATCATTTATCTTTTTGTTTTCTGTCAAATAAAAAGATATTAAGAAGAGACTTGGTGGGAATTTGAAAGCTATTTTTAAAGAAAGTTATAGAGTGGCATACCTTTTAACCAAGTAGAAAAATGCAAGTATAAGCCTATAACAACTAGAAATACAGTGGACTCTTCTGGATATAAGGAAGAGAAAGTATTAACAGTAAAGGAACAAAATGGGAAGTAAGAATGATGATTCAAGTGCTTTGTACAAATGAGTCACTCAATTATTGAATGAAAAGCTGCTTTCCAACCCAACCCTTCCCCACTAGCCTCGAGGATTATCTTTTATTTATATTATCGTATAGATCTTGTATGTACATAGTTATTTTTCTCACTGCAGTTTCTCCATTAGAGGCTGAACGACTTGAGGGCTGGGACTATGTTTTTACCTTTCTTCATATTTTGTTTTTTAGTTGTTTTCAGTACTGCCCAACTCTTCATGACCTCATTTGGGGTTTTCTTGGCAAAGATACTGGATTGGTTTGCCATTTCCTTCTCAAGCTTATTTTACAGATGAGGAAACTGAAGCAAACAGGGTTAAGTGATTAGGCAAGGGTCATACAACTAGTAAATGTCTGAGGACAGATTTGGGGTTTGCTCTTTATTTTTTTTGGTGAGGCAACTGGGGTTAAGTGACTTGCCCAGAGTTACACAGCTAGTAAGTGTTATGTGTCTGAGGCCGGATTTGAACTTAGGAAGATGAGTCTTCCTGACTCCAGGCCTGATACTCTATTCATTGCACCACTAACTGCCCTTTCTTCATATGCCCAGGGTTTAGTTAAGTACAGTACTAAATAATAAGAGTTTGCTGACTGACCTACTTTTTAATCTGCTTATTCCATTACACCTACAGTCTGATCCATACACAAAGAATTGAGATAGCATTAAGGAATTTGAAAAAAATTGAATGATATTATTTAAATTAGGACAAGAAAGGGTATTAACACAAGCAGCATGGGGACAACACCTATAGTACCCCATAGGGTTTGATTTCTTTTAACCTTTCTGAAAATGTTTATCAAAACATAACTCCATAGCACAGTAAAAGTACTTTTCCTTTGTAATAAAATGTCTCCTCCAAGTTCTCTTAAGCAATATGTAGACAAAAATAATCTAATCTTCAAAACTGTGTTCATAAAAATATAATAATCACTCAAGCCTGTTTGTGGCCAAGAAATTAACAACTGGCTATCCAGAAGCACATATAAATAATATAAATACTTGGAAATAAAGTTTTACATGTTGCACAAATTGACAAACAGACATCTGCTTTCCTAAAGGAAATTTAACTTTTAAAAAAAAAACACTGCAATACTATTAAACTTTTGACTGTTAATAACATTTCCTCCCTGGGAAGGCTAGGTGGCACAGTGGATAGAGCACCCACCCTGGAGTCAGGAGGACCTGAGTTCAAATCCAGCTTCAGACACATAATACTCACTAGCTATGTGACTCTGGGCAAGTCACTTAACCCCAACTGCCTTTAAAAAAAAAAATTCCTCCCCTGACAGCTGCAATCTTTTTTTTTAAGGCAATTGGGGTTAAGTGACTTGCCCAGGGTCACACAGCTAGTAAGTGTCAAGTGTTTGATCTGAGGCCACATTTGAACTCAGGTCTTCCTGACTTCAGGGCTGGTGCTCTGTCCACTGCCCTGTTTTGTTTTTTTTTAATTTAATAGTACATTTTCTTTTCTTTTTTTCTTTTAAAAGCAATTGGGGTTAAGTGACTTGCCCAGGGTCACACAGCTAGTAAGTTGTCTGAGGCCACATTTGAACTCAGGTCCTCCTGACTCCAGGGCTGCTCTATACACTGCGCCACCTAGCTGCCCTGACAGCTGCAATCTTAATAAAAATTTTAAAATTTTATACACAGGATTAATAGGTAGGATGCACAAGATAAAGTTAATTACAATTTAAGTTAAAATGAGACAGAATGACTTATATAAATGAGGTAAAGACCTAGCAAGAACAAATTAAAATAAGACTATACAACAATGTTTCCAGATTCTATCAAATGGCCCACTTATTTCAAGCAACATTAAATAAAATTTAATTCCCATAAGAAAATAATTTGTTACAAGATAACAGCCAGCATCTATAAAGTGCTTTTCATATATTATCTCATTTGAACCTCATGACAACCCTAGAAGGTATATACTCTCCTTATTTTATAAATAAGGAAAGTGAGGTTAGTGAGAAGTTAAATAACTTGACCAGCATCATACAGCTATTAAGTATCTGCAGCAGGATATGAATTCAAGTCTTCCTGACTCCAGGTCTCTATCCACTATACTAACTAGCTGCCTAAGATTTTGCCTGTATTCTAGGCAATATGTGGAGAGGCTGAAAGTACAGAAATAAAAAACATTTAAAATGCCTCCACCAAATATTAATAACTGAAATGTTCCAAGATAGTTCTTTTTATGAATGACTGAGTACAGCAAGAATATAAAGTGTCCTGAGAAAAGTAATAAAGTCATTGATGATGAATATATGTTAACAAATTGGATTTTTGGCATATTAGGTCACTCTACTAGGTGGCAGAGACATTGTGTACAATAAAAATAGTACTGGTATACACTGCACTTAGAGCAAAACAGGAGCTCTCTCAGCCAGGAACAGGTTCAATTACTGAAATCAGCCAACTTTTCTGAACCCTAGTTGGTGAGAATCATCAGGAAGGATCAGACCACTTCCAGCACAAGCCTTAAGATAATTTTTAAAAATTATTTTAGTACAGCTAATCTAATACAACTGGTCACATTAAAAATGGAGAAATTATCTCCAACTGTAAAAATTAGACTGAAATAATATTTTAAAAAACACTTCATCAACATCCTACAATGAAAAAGCAGAAAAATGGAGTAATAGCATACTTGATCAAAATGTGCTTTACTTTTGGATTTCCTAAAAATTCATTTAAAAACATCCTTACTTACAAAGAATGATTAAAAAAAACCCTAAAAAAATAGCATTTTACTAGTATTTATGTAACTGATTTTTAAAATGTTTTATAACCCTTTTAAATATTTCTGCGGTAACTTTTTAAAGAAGTAGAAACTGATCATGGAGATACTTCCTTCTTCTGTCACTTTAGGGGCAGAAGAGATGCTCTAAAATCTCCAAGGGTCCAGGGAAAGGAGTTAAAAAGAAATACTATTTTCAATTCTGCCTACCTCTACCACTGGTAAATTCAATGAATCTCTAGAATAAAAGAAGGTTGTGCTGGATCCTATTGGATGGAATACAACAGAGGCCTTTCCATTTTTTCAAAGAAATTGCACTCGATAGAATCTAACCTAGAGAGATCATTTGATGCTCCAGGGGAATATAATTCAGATTTTATAATTTTAAGTTTCAGTATTCCATTTTCAATCTTCTCTATTAGGAATTTTTCTGTTTTCTCTTAACAAAAAGATTTGAGTAAAGTATCTATTCCCTTAGGGTTTTACTGTAAGTAGTCCAATAATTACCCAGCTATAAAATTAAAAAAAAAAAAAAGATATTTGGCAAGAAATTTTCAGTGTCCTTGCTAGTATTTTCTTTGTATGTAAGTGGTCAAAATGTCTTCTGGCTCAAATATTACTACAGATTTTCTTTTTCTGTAAATTAAGTAATAAAAAACATAGAGTCCATCTCTCTCACAGCTCTATCCCTCTACAACCACTTCCTCCCATAACCACACCCCCACAATGGAACAACAAAAATTTTCAACGTAAATATACATGCATAGCCCAGCAAAACAAACTGTCACATTAGCCATTTAGGAAAATATATGCTTCTGTATGCATTTTAAGTTCATAATCTCTGTAGCAGGAGGCAAGTGGCTTGTTCCATGTGCAATCTTCTGGACTAGTGTTTATCACTGTATTGATCAGAGTTCTAAAGTCTTTCAAAGTTGTTTTTCTCTATGTCAATGTATAAATTGTCTTACTTCTGTTTGCTTTTCTCTACATTACTTCAGAGAGGCCTTCCCAGTTTCCTCTGAAATTCATTCTAACATTTCTTATGGCACAGTAATATTCTATTAAATTCACATACCATAATTTGTTTAGCAATTTCCCAATAGATATGCACCAATCAAGTTTCCAATTTTTGGCTACCAGGAAAAGAGCTGCTACAAGCATTTTTTTGTATTGGTTCTGTTTCTTTGATCTCTTTAAGATATAGTACTTACAGTAGTATAATTAAGTCAAAGGGTATAACTTTATGGACGTAGTTATAAAATGCTTTCCAGAATGGCTGGACCAATTCACTGTTCCACCAAGAATGCACTAATGTGCCTGTTTCTCTTTAGCCCCTCCAAATTTGTGATTTTCCTCTTTTTTGACAGTAAAATAGGTTTAAGGTAGAATCCCAAAACTGCTTTAATTTGCATTTCTGTAAATATTAGTGATTTAAAGCATTTTTATATGGTTATTGATAGCTTGAATTTCTTCCTTTGAAAACTGCCCATTCATATCCTTTGACTATTTATCTATTGGGGAACTGGTTATGGCCTTATGCATTTGAATCAGTTCCTTATATATCTTGGATTTGAGACATTTTTCCAAAAAGCGTGCTACTAAGAATTTTTCCCATTTACCTGTTTCCTCACTAATTTTAACTACATTAGATGTGTTTGTGCAAAAACTTAATTTTACATAATCAAAACTGTGCATTTTATCTTGAGTTGACATTCTTTCTTTATCACGTATTCAGTCATGAACTCTTCCCTTATCCATAGATTATCAGTTATCAGTTTTGTCTGATTTTTTTTTTTTTAAGCTGCCTTCATCATTCTGGTCTTGTACTCCTTTGTCTATCACTCAAGCTGCAGGTTCCATGATAGAGGATCCATCTGGCCGCAGATGCTGAAAATACCTGAGTGAGGATCTGAGGGGCAAGGCCAGAGGGGAAAGCAAACCACCTCATGTCCCTAAAGAGAAGTGAGGAGTACCTCTACAGGGTTGTAAGGTTGTTCTCAATTGAGAAGGATGTATGGAAAGCACTTTGCAACTCTCCAAATTCTATCTGCCAGTTATTATTACAAATATTTAATACTGACTTCTGACTATAATGTACTGCATATGTCATAGTTAAGATTGTTCTCCCCATCAATTTTTTTCCTTTCAAAAGACAATATGACACCACTTTTATATAATGCTTACTTTTTATAATTGGTTTTCTTCACAAAAGCCCTGTAAAGCAGGTATGGCAATTATTATCTCCATTTTACAGATGAGGAAACAGAAGCTTAGAGAGTTTTAAGTGATCTGTCCTTACCCTCAGGGAAAGAAAGAAAGAGGACTGTGCTACAAGTCATCTTAAGACATGACTTCCCTGGGGCAGCTAGGTGGCGCAGTGGATAGAGCACCTGCCCTGGAGTTAGGAGAGCCTGAGTTCAAATCCAGCCCCAGACCAAACACTTGACACTTACTAGCTGTGTAACCCTGGGCAAGTCACTTAACTCCAACTACCTAAAAATAAAAAAAAATAAATAAATAAAAAGATATGACTTCCCTATGACTTTCCTGTGATTAAAGAGCTCTAAGGCTGTAGTAATTGATATAAAACGAACATCAGCACAGTGTGAACAAGAACTCTTGGTAATTTAAAACAGCAAGTTGCTTCTGATTCATGCTATGCAGAAAAAATAAAGCAACACCTCAAGATAAGGACTTGCTCTACTTTATTTTTTAAAGTTTTTGAGTAAAGCCTACTTATCACCCTAGTATTACTTTACAGGTCCTCTTTTTTACTTAACTTTTTATACTCAAGCAGAGGTAATGTGGTTTTTGCATTATTATCATATTTGGTACAAAATGCATTGACAGTGTGGTTATTTATGAATGTCCCTTGATTGCTGAAGCTTAGACAGACCCTACTTAGTCATATCAATATAAGTGTTCATAAGTGGGACCAGAATACTGGTCATTATAAGTATAAAATAATATAACATTTAAATTTTATCTAGAATGTCAAGAGCTAAACAAAATGTTCTTACCTTTGCTACTTGTGTGACTGCACTAGCCGCTAAAGCAGCATTTGCAATATCTTCCAGTTTACTTCTTGAAATAGCAGAAATAAAATTTAAATAATAAGATTCATAAAGTTGATTTCGAAGATCCTGTCAACACAACAAATATACTTTACCTAAGATTTTACAATGCTATCCATTTTAAACTTGAATAACATAATTGCTCACAAATGCTTGAAAAATTAAAAAAAGGATAAATGTGATACTGGAGAAAGTAAAAAAAAGACTATCATAGTTATTTGGTACTATAAATTAAGATTTAAAAAAAATAACTGAGGAATCAGAGATAAAATATAACATAATGGATCAAGAACCAGCATCAGAGGCCTCAGACAAGGGAAGAACCCAGTTTAAGGGCTTCCCTGGATACAGACTGCTCGTGTATCCCTGGACAATTATTTAACCTCAGAGACCCAGGCATCTCTGGCTCTTTAAGTGACACAACAGCTAACAATCAGTGTTGCTAGAAGGAGTTGCCTCACCAAGAGTTCCTTAAATCAATGAAATCACAGGTCCAGATGAAAAACAGCTGATGTATATTTATCAATGAAATGTTCCTGAACCCAAAATGGCAAAGAAACAATGCAATTAAAAAAAGAAATTACAACTGACCCTAACAAAAATAAGAGGAAAAAAAAAAAGGAAAGCAATTCAACAAAATTAACCACCACTCAATTGAGTTTGACAGCACACACAATATTCCCCGGCCATAGTTCCTGACTTCTCCAATGAAGGAGAGATGCCCACTTTTTCATCTCTTTGATACAGAAAAGTTTGATCACTGTAATTACAGAAATTAGTTTCAGGTTTTTGTTGTTATTTCCATTTACACCACTGCAGAGTAAACCAACAGATTAACTGCCAAATCTAATAGCATTTTCTCAGGGACGTGCCCTTCTTACTTCTCTGCAGCATTTGACACTACAGACCACCTCTCCCTCAACACTTTATCCACTTTGGGTTTTCGTGACATTACTTTCTCTTGCTTCTCTTAGCCATCTAGCCAATCCTTCTCAGTTTCTTTTGTAAAATCATCATTGCCCTGCTTACTTCCCATCCCCTATGTGTGGGGTGCCCCCAAACATTGTTCTAGGCTCTCTTCTCAAGGGCTCTATCAAATAGCCAATTAAAAGTAAAAATTCTTCTTCAACAACATTTTTTCATGGCAAATCTGAAGATAAAAAAAAAATCTGTCCTGGTGAAGAAGGGAACTATGATGTAGCATATTACAAATCCTGCTAGTGACAGTCACAATTGATGTGTTGGTTACTTTAGCCAAGCCATTTCTCTTAAAATCCTTGTTACAAGAGAAGACTCATTGTATAGGGGAGGAAGGAAGCACACACGACATAAAAGCAAAAGGCAGTCATAAATTTTTTCCAGCTTTGATTGTTTTTAAAAATCAATCAACAATACTTTGATTATCTACTATGAAATCCAATATTCAATAATAAGGAGAAGTTATGTTACCTGGCACATTCTGTCAATATTTTCTTCTGTTGGCATTACAAAATAAACTGCTGGGACATCAGGTATAGGGTCCCGATCAGAGTGCAAAAGCCTGTCAAAAGTCAGAAGTATAAAATTAACCACTTATCACAAACCACTTTTCTTCTTAATGATTCAAGCCTATAAGGAGGCCTTAAATAGCAATTCTCCACCAGAGGTTATATGGAAAGGGCTCTGGAGAGGCAGGATAGCGTAATGAATTTGGTGTTCAGTTGTGCGATCATAAGCAGATCGTTTAACCTTTCTGAGTCAGTTTCTCAGTTTCCTCTTTGGAAACAATAACCTCAGAGTTGTAGTGAGACTCAAACAAGATAATATATGCAAAGCAGGATATAAAGTCAGTTATTATTGCTATGAAAATAAAGCTAGCTGGTTGACATCTCTACCTTACAATGATGCTCACCTGATGTTAGCCCTGCCCTCCTTATTATCTACCTCACTGTCCAGCAATTCACTGTAAAACAGTTCCTCTTGTCATCTCTTCCCTTTAATTGACTCTGAGCTAGCAAAGCTAGATCACAGAAAATTTATCAAATGATAATAAAGATGACTGTTCAATAATTCTGCAAAGCTTTATTAGGTGCTTACTGTGAACAAGACACGTAATATAGAGATAAAGACAAAACAGTTACCTAGGCTAAGCAGCACATATCCCACCTGTCTACAATATGTCTACTCTAACACACAGTAAATGTGGCAGCAGAGAACACTAGCAATTAGATGAAGGGCATGGATCAGAAAAGGTCACAGGGGTGCAGAAACATAGGCTGTCTTGAAGGAAGACAAGCTGCCTCAGCCAGCTGGTAATACAGTGCAGAGAGAGCAGGACCTGAAATCAGGAAGACCTGAGTTCAAATCCAGCCTCAGACTCTTATTAATGTAACCCCAGGCAAGTCACTTAGCCCCTGTCTGACTCAGTTTCCTCATCTGAAAATTGGAATAGTAATATCACCTATCTCCTAGGGTTGTTTTTGGCTCAAATGAGATAGTTATGAAGCACTTTACAAACCTTAAAATGCTATCTATTAATATTGGAGGGCATCTAGGTGATACAATGGATAGTGTGCTGGGCCTGAAGTCAAGAAAACTCCTTCCTGAGTTCAAATCTGGCCTCAGACACTTACTATGTGACCCTGGGCAGTCACTTAACCCTGTTTGTGTCAGTTTCTTCATCTGTAAAATGATCTGGAGAAGGAAATGGCAAACCATTCCAGTATCTTTGCTGATAAAACCCTGAATGGGGTCACGAAAAGTTGGACACAACTAAAAAAAGAGTGAACAAATTAATATTATTGTTGTTATTATTATTAATTTTTTTTTAGGCAATTGGGGTTAAGTTACTTGCCCAGGGTCACACAGCTAGTAAGTGTCAAATGTTTGGTCTGAGGCCAGATTTGAACTCAGGTCCTCCTGACTTGAGGGCCGGTGCTCTATCCACTGTGCCATCTAGCTGCCCCTGTTGTTATTATTTATGAGAGGCAGAGATGAGGAGGAAATGGATTACAGGTATGTAAAATAGCCTCTGAGAATGCAGAGAGGAAAGGAATGGAACACAGGGCTTGTAAAACAGTTATTAGTCCAGCTTGGCCAGAATGCAGGGCCTATAAAAAAATAATATAAAATAAAGACTGAAAAGAAAGGTAGATGTCAGAATACGGAAGTGCTTTAAATTCAAGACTCAAAAGTTTGTATTATAGCCTAGAGGCAATGGGGAGCCAAGGAAGATTTTTGAACAGGGGAACACCAGTATTTTAGGATTATCATTTGGGCCGCTATGGGGAAGAAAGATTAGAGGCAGAAAAGATCTGAGGCAGGGAGGTCAATTAAGAGCAACTAGCTTGGATGAGAAGTGAACAGAGCCTTAGCTAAGGTAGTGTCAAAAGAATGGAGAGGAGATTAATGTGAGAGATACAGAAGCAGAATTGATAAGACTTGGAAAATGAGTGCATATAGGGAATGAGGATGAGGAGTTTAATTTCAGAGTATCTTTTAAATGGAAAAAAAGTTAATAATTCTGAGTATGAAGCTGTACAAAGTATGAAGGTGGGTAACTGGGAAGATAATGAGTGCCTACATATGCTAATTACGACAGCTGAAAGAGTTAAACAAATACATCTTTGTAGTCCCAAAAAGGAAAAGCAAACTCTTGGGGGTCCAGAGTCTCACACTGAGAAATTCTCTTAAGAGTTGAAAAAGACACTGGCAACTTCTGTCTCACATTTCCAGTTTCACCTACCATCGATCAAAACATCCAGGAATCACAGTCACGCAGCAGAAAAATTTTTAACATTTCTTTTCAAATAACTTAAAATGATTTTGAATGTATTAAAACTCACAGATGCAAAGTGATTCCCATGTCTCTCAATTCCTTCACAGACAGCAGGGGAGAGATAATATCTTGGCCAAATCTGTCAAAAATGAGCACCTGCCCCCAAACAAACCCCCCAAAATTCCTTTGAAACAGTGTTACTACTGAAAGACAAATAAACTTAATTTTCAGACATATTAAAGTAAATTTTGGCTAATTTTGATAATCACACTGAATTTTTAAGCATGCCTAAATTTAACATTTCTTAACAAAGTATGCAACAATACAGCAACTCATATTAAAAATTATAGTACTATCAAATTAATATATGGCAATGTTATACATTTACTATTCTAAAAGATTTTTTTCTAGGAAAAATGGAGTGTAAAAATACCAATAAAATTTTTTTTTTAGCTAAAGAAAAATCTGTAGATACATAACAGCATAATACACTTTTCCTTTATCAGGGACAAACAAATAAGCTGAAGATCTTCAGAACTCTATGGAAACAAGGTTCATTCCTGAACAGAAAGTTTACCAATATCAGATTCCAAGGAAATATAATAAGCTCTTACCTACTTCTATAAATGGGTCAATACACCTTATGGTATCAAATAATAGGGCTCTAAGGTCTTTCTCAGTCCTAAGATTCCATGATTCTCCGATTTTATATACGTATGTTTTTAAAAGAATTGTGCTTGCGGAATGTGAAGAAAACCAACTATACCTTTACTTTTAGCTCTAAAATCAAATCCAAAATTAGTTTTAAAGAGAAAAAAAAAAATAAGGAAATATGGAAAGACCTTCATTAAATAATTCTGAAATGGAACTACAAGAACACATATACACACGATTACCATATCAGATGAAAAGTGAATGAGAATGAATGGATAAAAAATCCTAAATAGAATTTTGAGTGAATAAATGAAAAGTTGTGTCATTTTATGAGTTGGAGCTATTTTAATGAAGATATTTGCAAAATCGGAAATAACGCTGTTGAACATTGTTCATAACAATTTTTAAAAAATTTTTAATATGAAGAAGAGTTATGGACAATTGAGAGATAACAACTATTAATAAATGTTTTTATAAACATTTCAACTTCTTCTCCAATAAATAATAAGTAATGAGACAGCATGAAGATGGCAAAGTTAATAAGGGGCTTTCTTGTGTGCTAGAACTCTCCTTAGAGAGGCTAAAGCTTTTTTATCTTATTTTACAGAGTATAATACTTTTAAAAAATCTCTCAGTGTTCTTTCCCTCCAAATCTCAAAACATCTAGGTTATCAGACTTGTTGATGTAAAGAAAACTTAACTGGACACACACAATACTACCCAACTTTCAAAGTATTTATTTTAAAGCTGAAGGCAGGCTTCCAATAAATGAGGTACTTAATTTTTTTTTTAAATCTAGACTTGAAAGTAAGTGATGTAACATCAAATAAATTAAATCCATCATATGCTATATTTAAGGAAAGAGATAAATTCTCCTCATTATAGTAAATGTCTTACCTTCCATACTGGTTCTCCAGTGTTATTTTTAACGTGAGGAACATTAAAATTCAGCATACGTTTCAAAGCCACTAAAAGAAAAAAAAGAAGACATTTATATCAAACACTACTACTTTTGATTTGGTTTTACTTTCTCTCTCACTTTAATTAGGAACAGAATCCCAAATACTGTCCAATTTACAAACACAAATTTACAAAAGAACTGGGGAGGCTGCTGCTCCCATAATCCTACAATGCATACTCGCCCACCAGTCTTGCCTCGCCTCGGAACCACATGGCGCCAATGCCACAGAAGTTGATACTACCATCATATACGTGACATCAATATTAAAGTACTATGCACAACACTGTAATATGGATACTAAAGTATAAATCTGTATCATTAGTACTATATAACTTATGGTATTAATAATGTTTTGGTTTTAACAATATGTTTATCCATCAAATGTTTATTATGCACCTGCTACACAAAATTAGTAATGCTTTTTCTACTTCTCAGGACCATTCCCCATCCACTGGCATGGAGACAACATGTAAATGGTTCTTTTCATATGCTTAAGTTACCAAGCTATTTAAGCGCCAGGAATATAGCCCTAACCTTAGCTGGGTCTAGGACCTGGCTACTAGAAAGGGCACAAGAGGGATATCACCTCTGTTTCCATTTCCTACTACCACCAGCACAATAAAAGGGAAACTGCAACTTCCTTCAGTCTACACTTTGTAATCAAGCCAGCTTTGCCTGAAGGAACTAAGATTCCCACAGGATTTATTAGTTGAGGTATCAGAGGTACTTAGACAATCTGAATGGCTCATGAACCTGTAATATTATCAAAAGTTGGTTAAGTACACAATAGTAATTAGTCAAAAATAGCATCTCCAAAAAATTTTTTTTTTTAAAATACACTTCTCAACTTCAGCAAAAGCTTATAACTGCGGTCAAACAAAATTAAACCTTCATTAAGTTAAATATCACAAAAACTAGAACTACAGAAACAGCATAGAACTGGAAGTGAACTTATCAAGTCAAATCTCTTTATTTTATAGATAGAGAAACTAGAGTGAACGTGTATTCAGCTTACAGTTACACAATAAGTGGCTAAGCTAGAATTGGAGGCCAAACCTCTGGCCTCTGATTCCCAATCTAGAAGCTCTTTCTACCAGGGCAAGATGTCTTTCCTGTGTGAAGTCCATTACCTGAGACAACCAAGCCTGACTCCAGGTGCGAGCAGGAGGTGGTAGAAAGAAAAGGCAATTTTATCAAGTATTAGAGACTCCAGCATGGTCCCCAAAAGCTGAGGGCACAATTTTCATGGGAAAGGGCTTTGCAAAATGTGTTTGGGAAAAGGTAAAGTTGGAAGCAAAGAAGTACTGCTCAGCCGCAATCTGAAGGGTCTGATAAAAATGGTTGGACAGGTCTAGGTCTATCTAAAAATATATCCAGCAGTTGGTAATAATGGACTTAAGAATCTGAAACTGGGAATAAAATTATAGATCTGAGATTCATCAGCAGAGATGGGGTGAAACTGAAAAGGGAGAAGATGAGCTCACGAAGAGAGAGCAGAGAGAAGGGAGTCCAAGACAAATCCTTGGCGTTACACCCACAGCTACAGGGCAGAACGTGGATGATGATCCTACAAAGCAGGGAGAAAAGCTGAACTGGTATAAAGTTAAACTGGGTCGAAAATGAGAAGGGAAGAAAAATAAACGAGAGCAACAATAATGGCTGGGGAGTGCAGTGAAGGGTGCTAATAATTCTTTCTGAGGATGAAAAGTTTCAGAAGCAATAAGGCATAAAGAGAGATGGAATGTTGGGAGGTTATGATTGGATAGATGGATTTAAAAATTATTGATCATAAAAGTAGAACATAGGGAGTGATGCTGAGATCAAAGATAAGACTGCTCAGTTGTGTGAATGAAGACATATATCACGGGAGGAGTTTGATAAGGTGGTTGAACATTGAAGCCAGAATGTTTGATGGAACATCAACATGTATACTGTATGCAGAAATCCCCTAGTGTAAAAGGGCAGGAGTTGGAGTGCAGGGGAAGACTGACAAGATAGGATAATTAGTATTACATGAAAAGTCAAGGATAAATGAGATATATTAACACATACTCTGTCTCTGTCTCTCTCTCTTGTCAGGCAGTTCTAAACCTAGGTCTCTATAGCTTCATGGTTCAAATGAAATGTGGGTGGAGGGAGGGAGGCCAAAGCTGCCACATTCTGAGTCCCTTCTCAGCATCCAGGAAATGCTATATTTATTTTTGCTGTGGCTTGACATGGCTCTCAATACTTCCTTCACTCTCCCATGGGCCCTAGTTACCTATTCGAGTACCCTTAACTATGTCCAGCTCTTTTAGTTTCCACCTCTCACCCTACAAGCTTTCTTGTCCCCATACCACCTACCCCATCCTGAGAGGCAACATATAGTGGAAAGCACATTAGATCTAGAATAAGAAGACCTAGGTTCAAAACTCTGCTCTGCCACTTACTGCTTACACAACGTTAAGCAAATCACTTTTCCTCTCTGGGCCTCAGTTTCCTCATCTGCAAAATGAGGGTGTTGGACTAGATAATTTATAAAGTCCCTTCCAAATCTCAATCTGAGTTTCTATGAATAGATTTCTCAAAATAATCCTCACAGTTCTTCAGACAACCTTACAACAAAAAAATTAGACAAGCACATAGAGGAATAGTTCACCAGCCATCATTAATTTGTTCTAGAGAAATAAAGTAGATAAAACAGTGTTACATACACTGGCTACCTAAACTTAAGGCTATAAAAGATGAGGTTGTTCTATATACAAATCTACCACCCAAAGAGGAAATGGAAGTGCAGGGGCTGTGGTGAGTGAAGCTGTCAGGAAGATGCCCTGGGCAGGACAAATGCTGTCACACTAGAGCCAGGGAATCAAAAAAAGAAGATGGAGAACTTAAGGGAGAAGATTTGGGTCCTGGGCAAGCCACAGAAAACAGGAGAAGAAGAATCATAGATTCAGGATCGGAAGGAATCTCAGAAGTCAATGATTCCAACTCCTTCATTTTACAGATGAAGAAGATGAAACTCAGAAAGGTTCAGTCACTCAACGTCAGGTCCTGTATCAGAAAAGATATGACTGGCAAAGTAGGCTGGAACTAGATTGTGGACAGTGCTGAATGTCAGTATCAGGACAATGTGTTATTAGGACAATGTGTTATTACAAAATGACATAAATGAAATCTTTTAAAAGTCTACTTCTATCTTCTATCTAAATCTGTGCTTTGCCTTCAGAAAAGATACTAAGCCTTCTTCATATTCCTTTTGAGATGAGAAACCTCTATCATAAATACAAAGATTAAATAGTTTATTTCTCATAAAACTTAAGAAACCCATTCCAGAATGTCATTTAAAATTCATTTTTAAGCTGTGAAGAGATTTTTGAAAATATGCATTAATCAGAGATTATCATTTTAATACTTTTTCCAAAGAATCAAACATATTTCGGTACTACTTTTGAACTATTTTAATCGAATTTAATTATGCAAGTTCCTAAATTGCACCTAATTTGTGACCTTGTGTTTAGGATAAGAATACTGGACCCAGAGTCAGTCAAGGAAGACCTGAGTTCAAACATGACCCCAGACATTTAACTAGCTTGTGTGAACCTGGGCAACTGAACGTCTCTGATTCTCAATTTTCTCATCTGTAAAATGAGGAAGATGGAGTTGATAACCTCTAAGATTCCTGCTAGTTCTAAATTTATGATCCCATTACCAGAAAATGGTTTATTACTTCTCAGACGTATTGCCACTACTTGAGATCCTTTTCTCTCCCCTTCTCACCATCAGTTTATCACAAATCCCTTTCCCCAAATTTTGTTCCAGCTGTTCACTTGGCCCCAGGGCTAGTCCATGGGGGGGGGGTGTGTGTGTGTGTGACAAGACTGGAGGAGCTAGGGATAAAAGGAGAAGAGTGAGGATAAAATCCCAAAGCCATTCTTCCTTCTACCTTCTTAATTTCCTCTACTTCCATTATCAGTCTCAATGGCAACAACACCTCCAATTCCTTCCCCTTCCCTATTTTATTTTCTGCCCCAGAGGCCCTGTCCTGTTCTGTTTTAATGGGGAAAGATCTACAAAACTGAATATGAATGTTAATTTAGGAGGTTCATAAATTTTACTACAATCCTTTGCATACCCAAAGACCTATCTTTATCAAATACATTCATCTTTGACTTTCTTTATGAGACCTAAGTAAAAAAAAAAAAAAAGAGAGAAGCAGGGCAAATTGGGGCAGGTGCCCTTCCTCGCCCTCATTTCTTATTACTGGTATCAGTAAAAATCATTAGAAATCCTCCAAAGAGGAAAGCACTTAACAACTTGGTGAGGTAGGTAGTACAGATATTATTACCTCCCACCTCAATTTACAAATGAAAAAAGAGAGATCAAGTGGTTTGTCCTTAATCACACAGCTATTATGTCAGATACAGGATAAGAACCAAAGTTTCAGCTGGTTCCACACTCCAATGACATTCCCACTATATCATGAACCTCCATAGAATGGTCTGGGAGTCTAACCACTACATGTAACATTGTTTCTATTGGAAAATACATTAAGTTCTAAACAACACATAAACATTTATAACTGGAATTCTGGTAACCGAAGGTGTGTGAAACTCCTGCAACCTTTATACAGCATGAAACCTGATTGCTGCATGTTTTTACAGTGAACATCCTAAAGTTCTATGTGTTAAAGTCCTTTTTTTTTTTTTAATCAACCAGATATCTCATAAAGAGTTACAACTTTCATGGTAACAGATTTCATTCATTAAACATTTGGGTAAAGACAGTGACTAATTCTAGGTTCTTTGTAGTGTACTGGAAATTGCTAAAATTAAACAAAAGTTAAATTACATTAAAAACAAAATCTTTTTCAATCTCACCTCTCTCAAATCCTCTATAACAATACTGCTGTCTGGCTAGATTGTCTACTTACTGTACTTAAAACCTAGGATAGTGTTTGTCAAGTGCATAATAAAAACTTAAAAACACACCAAGTAGTATATTAGAAAGAACACTAAATTTGAAGTCAAAGAACCTAAGAATTTAATCCTAATTTTGCTGTTTATTTTTAATGAACTTTGGCCAGTCTTTTACACCCTCTGGGCTTTCTATCTTCTCCACTGTAAATTAGGGGCAAGAGAAGAGGGGAAAGAGAGAAGTTGGACTAGATCTTAATATAGTATGATCCTGTGACACAAATCTTCCAGGCTCTGCTCCTGGGTTTCCTCTGCTTAAATTATCCTGGGTTCATGTATACCTGTTCATGTATATTCAGAGTATCTTAATTCTCCAACTAGAATGCAAGCTCTTGCATATTCATAAAGGTAATTCCCTAAATACACCAAGAAAAAAATTCTTATTATTCAATTAAATGTTAGGAAAATGAATGTTTTATTTTCATTTAGGGGTATGAAACAATGACTTCAGTATCTAAGTTAACGAATAACAACAGATCTGGTGTTGTGACCTACCAATGTAGTACTGCTACATTGAAGTTCATCTTAACTGAAATTCCCCTTGAGATGTTATGCTAAGGTTTATTTGCCAATATCCTTAACATTTACATTTTAAAAACATGTGGAAAATCTATAATGAAAATTTCTATTTATAAAACTTCCAAAAGGTCCGTTTCAAATTGCTTTTCATCGTCAGTAGATTTGTAAACGTCTATGGTAACAAAATCTTGAACTGAGCATAGTTCCAATACAAAATACAAAGGAAAAACTCAAAGCTCCAAGGATCAAACTATGAATTAAAAAATAAAACTAAAAATGCAAAAAAAAAAAAGGAAAATAAACACTATATACCACAAACATTTTTAGTGCATAAACTGGAGATAATAAAAATTGTATTCCTTTAAATCTTGCACATTAACCAAAGTTATCAAAATGCCCACTTGAACCTTTAAAGGGGAAAAACTGACATAGGAAAACTTTGAAAATATGCATATATATGTATAAATGCCCATCTATGTATATTTTGCCAAAACCACTTGATGTAAAGACTAGAGATGTGAATTCCCTCGGCACCAAATATTTTCCAGGAATAACTGAAGCAACAGTATCGTTACCCATATGGAAAAGCATGTCCCTTCAGGTGAATTCTCGTCCCTGAAAGTGCCAACTAAATCACCGGCCCTGCAAGCTGCCTAACAGGGGCCCTTCATTCCCTCGACCACGAACCCAGGAAAACTGTTTCAAAGGACGCCCGTCTGACTAGAAGACAGACGAACCTGCGGAACCTGGACAAGGAAAACCGAAAAGCATAACGAGATCACTCGGGACTCCTCGGGTGTCCGGGATGCTGCGGAAGGACGCAGAAAGGAAGCCCGGTAGCGTCGGGCAGCAGGCGGGGAAGGCTGGGGGTGGCGGGGAGCACAGCGGGCCCGGGGAAGCCCGACCCGAGCCCCGCTCCCGCCACCCCCGCCGCCCCCGGCCGCAGGAGGAGGCGCCCCGCGGCACCCAGGCTCCTACCTGGCCAGGCTCCACCAGACCAGAGATGCCGCTCCTATCGGGCGGCCCAGGCCGGAAGGCGACCGTGGCTTTAGGCGAAGCCAAGCATGGGAGGGGGGAGGAGGAGGAGGAGGAGTACAAGGGACATGAAAGAAGGGTACCTGTCTGCCTCTCTCGGATACTGGCTGCAGCCGCGGCCGCCATCTTTACTCTCACCATTCACCGCCCGGCCCAAGAGCCCGGACAGGCAGGATGACGTGGCTGCCCCAACGCCCCCGGAAGTAAAGGGGGCGGGACGCAGGATTGGAGCAGAAAACGAAGAATCAAAAGGCGCTCCCGAGGACACGTGGCTGTGCTGGCCCCGCCTCTTCTAGGTCTTATTGAGTCACGTGGCATGCCAGGCCTGCGCTGGGCGCTCCGAGATTTTAAAAGTCTTTGGCATGTGGCGGTTCCGCGATACTGGAAGCTAGTCCCTCTGAGGGGAAGGGGGATCGCTGGGAACCGTTCTCACCTAACAGGGGTTGAGAGATGGGCAATATCCCATTGTTGGTATTCTATGAATTAATCTTTAGCCTTATTGGCCTTTTTTCCTGTCCGGTGGTGGAGAGGGGGCGGTGGAGACTTCAGACTATTGGATAAAGCAGAGACAGAAGTAATCAACTTCCCATCATTATGGGGAAGTGGGGGAGGGGAAGGATGGAAGGAGAAAAAGGTTCGCGAACTTATTGAACTATTATTTTTTAAAAAGAACCCCAAATTATTGTTTTAAATTTGAATCCTTGGACTTTATTGCACTTCAAAAATGGATACACATGACAGTTCATCTCCCATAATCAATATATCTAAAACATGGAGTTCAACACTGACATACTGCTAAATCTGAAGCTGTACCAAATTCTGCAGTGTAAATTTTAAACTATTTACACAACTAAAACATAATAAAATTCTAATAATCGCTATTATATTAAAATGTAGCAATCTTTTTTTCTAGCGGCAAGTATTTTTATTTTCCACATCAAAGGTTTAATGAAATCACGTCACACTATTGGTTACCTATCATTTATTCCAATAGAAATTACCCAATATTAAAGAAAAATATTGGCACTCCAAAATATTTCATTAGCCATACTTAAAATAATTTTTTAAATTGCATAAATTTATTCAATGTCTGCCAACTTGTAAATTTATTCATTGATATTTTAATTTGCATGCCAGTGATGTAAAACTAAACAGTACATATAAAAGTCAGCCCTTTAAAGGCTTGTGAGGAGCTTGATAGAATATGTGAAAGCTTCTATTCCTAACATCCTTTGAATATTATTGGAGTACAGACAGTTCTTGCTTTACTTCAGGGCACCTTTCTGCAGACCTCTACTAGTAATGTGAATTTGCCCCTACCTACCCATTTTACTTGGGCTATATAACAAAAACATACACAAAATAATACCTTTACACAAGTCATAAAATGTACTAAAATGTAGACACACATGTGAATACTGTACCATGATAATAAACAGAATTATGAAGTGAAAGGTAAAGTTAATGATAAAGCATGCACAGTACTGTACAATAAAGTTAACGTAGGTTTGCAGTTTGCCCTTCCCCCACCCACTGAACTTTTTAGCACAGATAGCTGACTGTGCAACTTTTTTAATGATGCTATCTAAATGTTTGGACAGTGGCTCTCTTTCTTCCTTATATATGAAGATAGCAAGCAATATTATCCTCAACTAGTCTTTGAACTCTAAAAAATTTTTAAGTATTTGGATCCATCTTTTCAATACCAGAAAAAAAAATTCACTCAAATGATGAAATGCTTCTGCCAACTGTTTCCTTGTGAATCTTTTTGGTCTGATCTCAAGTTCCAAAGCTTCCCTTTCTTCTTCTGCAGTCTTTGCAGCTAGCAACTCAATTAGTTCCTCCTTCAACAGTTCTCCATGAGACTCAATCAACTTCTCCATATCATTCTCATCCACTTCTAACTCCAATTCTTCTGCTAATTTTACAATCTTGTTACTCACTTCTTTGAACATTTCATATTTGTGAAATCCATTAAAATCGGGAATGAACTTTGAGCACACTTTTTTTCCAAACTTTCTTCATATATATTTTCTGTTACATCTTCCCATACATGAAGAATTCTTCATATAAAGTCAAATTTGCATAATGCAAATTTACATAAAGTGAAAACTGTATTATGATATTCCTTTTTACCCTTCTCAGCTTTCTGTATTTGCCCCTATATTCGGATCCTCATTTTTCCCTCAATTTTTAAACATTTTTATTTAAAGTTTGGAGTTCCAAATTCTATCCCTCTCTCCACTCCCCCTCCCTGAGATGGTAAGCAATCAGATACAGGTTATATATGTGCAATTATGTAAAACATTTCCATAACTCTTTTTGTACAAGAAGATTCAAAAAAAGGAAAAAAAGTGAAAAATGGCATGCTTCAGTCTATATTCAATCAACATCAGTTCCTTTTCTGGAGGTGGATAGTATGTTTCATCATTAGTCCTTTGGAATTGTCCTGGATCATTGTACTGCTTAGAATAGCTAAGTCATTCACAATTCTTCATTGAACAACGTTGTTGTTACTGTGTACGATGTTCTCTTGGTTCTGTTCACTTTACTAAGCATCAGTTCATGTAAGTTTCCAAGTTTTTCTGAAATCATCCTACTTGTCATTTCTTACAACACAATATTTCATTACAATCATATACCACAACTTGTTTAGCCATTCTCCAATTGATGTGCAACCCTTGATTTCCAATTCTTAGCCACTACAAAAAGAGCTGCTATAAATACTTTTGTACAAATAAGTCCTTTTCCCTTTTTTGGGATATCTTTGGGATATAGACCTAGCAGTGATATCGCTGGATCAAAGAGTTTTATAGCCCTTTGGACATAGTTCCAAATTGCTCTCCAGAAAGATTGGATCAGTTCACAACTTCACCAACTGTGCATTTGTGTCCCAGTTTTCCCACATCCCCTTAAATTTCTATTTTTATTTTTACTTCTTTGATTTTATTGTATCTTGATGTCACATAGTCATCAGTTTCCACTTGTTCAATCCTAATTTTTAAGGAATTTTCTTCAGTGAGCTTTTGTACTTCCTTTTCCATTTGGCCAATTCGATTTTTTAGGGAGATTTTTCCTTGGCAAATTTTTGTATATCTTTTCTCATACTACTGACTTTTTTTTTCATGGTTCTCTTGCATTACTCTCATTTCTTTTCCCAATTTTTCTTCTACTTCTCTAATCTGCTTTTTAAAATCATTTTTAAGCTCTTCTAAGAATTCTTTTTAGGTCCAAGACCAAATTACATTTTCTTTGAGGTTTCACATATAGCCATTTTGACATTATTGTCCTCTTCTAAGTTTATGCCTTGATCCTCCCTATCACCATAGTAATTGTCTATAATCAAGCTCTTATTTTTTTTTTGCTCATTTTTTTTTTTGCCTTTTTTTGTGACCTGGTTTTTTTTATGTGAAAATTGGGTTTTGGTCCTGCACTCCCAAGCTTTTTGTGCTGGGGTTTTTTGGTCTTAATGCTGGCTTTTATTGGGCTTCAGGGCTTAGCTGCTTGCTTTCTCTAGAAGGTAGGCTTCTCTTCTGGCTTGTTCTGGGTAAGGGGGGGCTCCCCATTGGCTTCCCTTGGCTGTGGGGTTTAGTGGCTGGCTTGCTTCAAGGGTAGGGCCTTGCTGCTGGGTTGTTACGGAAACAGGGCCTCTGCTATTGGCCAGCCGTGGGCCAGGGCTTTAGTACTGGTCAGTAATGGGGTCAATGCTTAAAATTATAAAGTGGTTAGTTATACAGTGGTAAACAAATACAGCTTATACCCATGAAGGCAATGCAAACAGGTGGTCACTTTAGGACTGAGAAGTAAACAAGGATTACATGGGGGGGGTTGTGTGTGTGTGTGTGTGTGTGTGTGTGTGTGTGTGTGTGTGTGTGTGTATGAAATTTTTCTATCTCTTGAGAATAAGTGAGAAATTAACTTCAGAGTGCTATTTGTCTTATTTGAAGATTTAATTATAATGCTGCCTCATTTATGTGGTACTTCCTATCCATATGTTCAGTTTAATAAAACTTTTATAGAATTTAATTTATAAAAAGAGATTTTTCCACATTGTACAAAAGGAATCTTTTCACCCTATCAGAATAGACTATGCAGGAAAAGTCCTAATGTGTCAGTTTACACAAAAGTATGCTTTCTTCATGTATTTTTCTGGTTGCTTCCTATGCAACAGAGACATCATTACAAATTACCCAAATTTGCATATCAAAGTGAGTAGACAAAGTTATAGTGTACTGAAAGGCTGTCAACATAATTCCGAGACGTTTCTTTCTAAGTTTCTCTATAGTTCAAAGGTTTGTACACTTTAGAGTAGTTAAGGATAGGAATTGAAACTAATTTCATTAATATAGGAAACTCTCAGGTAAAGATACTCCCTCTACCAATGCAGGCCTGCAACATCTCTGTAATTTATAATCTTAGAAAAACACTCGGGGCACTGGCACTGAGAAGTCACACAAACCAGAATGTGTCAAATGCATGCCTTCAACCTCAGTCTTCCTGGCTTTGAGACCAGGTTTCTATCCATTCTGCCCTGCTGCCTAACGTTAAAAAAATAACTCATGTATATAAAACTGTCACTAGCAGAATTAAATTTGAGATTGGATTATTAAAGCAAATTTTAAATTGTATAAATCCTGGACACAAACTACATACATTAAAGTAAGTAATCAAACTAAAATGAAACATTTTACATTTGATATTACAACCAGAACATGGTACAATTTATCATAAAAGTAACAATAAAATACCATTTAAAATGTTGCCTATTTACAAACAGAGTAAATCTTATTCTAAGTACTTTCCTTAGGATGAATAAACACTAAAGGCAAAGCGACTTGGCAAATTTATCTTTTTTTCATATTGATTTTTGTTGGGATGGAGTCACTGGTCATTCAATTATCAATGACTCAGTGATTGTTTATACCATTTCATTTGAAAAGAAAAATAAACAGCACAGGCCCAAAAGGCATCTCAGGAGAATACTAGAATATTAGTGATTAAAAGAAACATGCTTAAGTGAAAAAAAGAACCAAGCTTATTCATAGGTAAATTTTTGAAATTATATAAGTATGAACATGTGAAAAGTAAAACCACTAACTGATTTCTGTTTAGACATAATTGAAAGTAAAAGACTTACTATATCATATTACCTAAAGGCTTTAACATGAGTGAATCCAAGAGAAGTAAAGATTTGCTGAGTGGTTCCAGAAGCCATAAAAATTTTAAGATACAACTACATTCAAAAAACATGTCAATATAAATAAGTTTAACTTTCAAAACTAAAAAGGAGTAATGATGAAAAGAAGCTGAGATTACGCTATTCTCTCCTCCAAATTCAAATTTGCCCCAAAATACTCATCAATACCAACAAATGTCAAAGGAATCTAGAAATAAATTTAAATCAGTAACTTCATAAGATTTCTTGCTGAATTTTAATTTAGAGGAGTTTAGCTGGCATTGCACTTGTAAGTTAGGGTGAAAAAACATAGTTAAGTACAAATGTAAAAAATCATTAAAATTTTTGGTGGAGTAAAGATGTTCTATCTACTTTAATACTAACTTCAAATTATAGATATGGAAGATGATGAGAATAGGTGTTTTCCAATTTTTAAAAATGCATACATTTGGAAGGAATGTATTAAAAACAGCACTTACATGGAAATTAAGTGAGAATGGCTTCTGGAATGAGAACACGGATTTCTAAATATAATATTTTTGTTCCTTTAAATAATTTACCAATGAAATTAATAGGTGCAAAATCATTTTACATGTATTAAAAGTTAATATCTATGGGGAGACTCATAAAGGCTTACATGGTAATTCAGCTAAGTTAACAATTAATATCCACCACCATAATCAAACCCATAATGTGGCAATAGATGTAGACAGCTAAAATAACTAGATATTAACCCACATTCACTCACTTTGAAGGCACAGAACTGCCCTAAGTCTACAGAAACCAAAACTGTTACCATTAAGGCCAAAGATACAGTTAATAAATATTAACTTTTAGGCACAATTTTAACATAATTCAACTTCACAGGTGCATAAGGAGCAGTTCTATCTTTTACCAGCTGACCTATCTGCACACTTTGATTTCTAGCTTAACGCCACTCCATCTTGAGATTAGGATATTCTTGATTCATATGCTATAATACCTTTAAATTCTGTGGCATTTCTATTTAATGCTTTAAAAGAAAAAAAAGTTGAAAGACAATTATTTTTCATACAAAACTGGAAAATAATTATAGTTTACCTGAAGTAAATATAACTTAGAAAACCAGTCAATAACAAGTTTTTATGTGTATCATGACAAAGTAACAACTTACTAAAGTTACTTATTTTGAAGTTCATAGATAAAAGCATCAAGAAAATACAAAATGTTACATCAAAGTTGAATAAGAAATTCCTTAACATATTGTACTTTTTAAAATGTCACCACTTTCTTTAAAATTCATATCAAATACTAATGAATTAGGACTGGCAAGTTTTAAGACAAGGGAGCATTAAGGACAAAGTTCTATAATGTTAAGAACATAATGATAGCAGCTTACAAGGAGGCACTTCTGAAATAAGATTTAACATCCAGTGTAGTAATTTTTTTCTCTTTCTAGTTCTAAAGCATTTCTGATGGCAAAGTCCATGTTTTCTTGAAATTCCTTATATGTGTTGGTTATAGGAAGAGTTAACTTGTTGTAGTATTTGGTTCCAACAGGATAATCAGCATGCAAAAATTCAATGGATGGAGTAGGCTGAAATCCAACAGGTGGAATGGAGCGGCAACCTGTTGCAAAAAGTAGGATATCTTCTAATGTTACTACAGATTCTCCACCTGAAACATACAAAAAAAAATGACAGGAAAGTTAAAATATTTGCATAATTTTAGAAAATCTTCAGCATTTTGGAGGTAGGCACGGTGTTAAAACAAAAAAAATTTTTAGGGGCAGCTAGGTGGCACAGTGGGTAGAGCACCGGCCCTGAACTCAGGAGGACCTGAGTTCAAATCTGGCCTGATACCAAACACTTGACACTTACTACCTGTGTGACCCTGGGCAAGTCACTTAACCCCAATTGCCTAAAAAAAAAAAATAAAAAAAAAATTCTTAAATCATTTCCATTTAAAATTTTAACAAATAAATTTTGGCATGTTAATTAGAATGAAAAACAAAAGGTATCAATAAAAAAGTGAGCAATGAAGAAATTAAAGTTAATTTCAAAATCAAAATCTTATTTCTAGATCCTAATAAAGCTCATGTTGAAAATGAATTGCTTTACATTATTCATACCCACTGCTAAGTTGAAAGACTGTAAATATACCATTGGGAAATATATGTAGGATACCTTTTAAGAAATTTTGAAATAATTTTGCCTAATCAGTAATAACAAGGATAAGGGGAATGAAAGGGCACTTTTTTTTCCCAGAAATATTTTGAGAAGCTTACAATGTTTCCTTCACCTGAAGCTACTCACTTTGGACCATCTTATCTTTAATGGATTTCATGGAAGGATTTTCTCACTAATAGGGCAGACTATTACTCAACCTGATCTTTTCCTGTGGGATTCTTGTCAATTTCTTCCCATAAATTCCTCCATATAAAATTCATCCAATGTGTTCAAGGTCTTCTTCATGGTATTTTAACATTCCAGAGTACCACATTCAGGCTGTTCACCTAAAATCCCTTGATCTTGCTACACAACAGGCCCAGCTTTCTTGGATTATATATTTTCTGGACACCACCTTAACATTTTAAGTGCAAGTCCATCTTTGACAATATGCATTGTCCTTTGGGTAACCTGCAAGTTTTCAGAGATTTTGATGTTTCATGATTCATAGCCATATTATATTACCACACAAAGATAGATTTTATTTCAGAAAGCATCATGAGATAATGGGAAATTCTGTGCTATTTCTCGAATGTAATCTAGAAAAATCTCCTATTTAATTCTGGGCCCAGATCATTATCTATCTGGAGTGCCTTCCAAATTAAGTGTATTAATGGCCTAACTCACTGGCCTGTATATTCAGCTGCATTGTCATTATCCAGATAATAGCTTTCTTCTTCATTTGGTTTTCCCTTTATGGATGGTTAGGTTGAAGTCTTTAGAACGGTTGTAAATTTCATTAAGGAGACCTTGTAATAATAGTGCAGGGAGGGACTGATGCAAATTAAACAATGTCATCCCTGGAACAGGAGTGCCTGGAGGCTTTAATCATTTATAGAGAATTACTCATCAATCAATTTGCATCATGTGGAACAGTCTACACAATGAGGGGAAACATCTTTGTTGAACTATTTTTCTGTTTTATGCTTAATATTAACAATTAAGCTTCACTGAACAAACTTCTCTTTCATTACATTTGTTGTAATGGTGTTTTCATAAGGATGGTAGACACCTCACAGAAGTAACACTTCTATCAGAAAGGCTGTAGGAAGAGAGACATACTAATGCACTGTTGGTGGAGCTGTGAATTGGTCTAACCTTTCCGGAAAAATATTTAGAATTACATAAGCAAATTCACTGAAGGGGCAGCTAGGTAGTGCAGTGGAGAGAGCACCAGCCCTGGAGTCAGGAGGACCTGAGTTCAAATCCAGCCTCAGACACCTGACACTAGCTATGTGACCCAAGGCAAGTCACTTTACCCCAATTACCTCACCCCCCCCAAAAAAAATTCACTGAAGTGCACATACCTGCTAATTCAGCAAAACCACCAATTTGCTTATACTTCAAAGAGATTAGAAAAAGGGAAACATCCAACACATACATATGTGTATATATATGTGTATATATATATCTATAGATATATATATATATGTAAAAAGATATTTATAGCAGCAGTTTGTGAAATAGCAAGTAATTGGAAGGAAAGTGATTGTCCCTTCTCCCATTTCTTTCCAGAGGTGAAAGGCTATGGGTGTGGAATACTTTATAATGTCAGACTCTTTCATTGTGTTAGCTAGTTTCACTGAATCTTTTTTCTGCTTTTTATTTATTGTTAAATGGCTCTGGGGAGGTTGGGGAGGAAAGATAGACTGAAAAATATAGATTACATAAAAATAAGAGATAGCTATTTAAAAAAATTAAGTGGATGCCTATTGACTGGGAAATAGCTTAACAAAGTATAGTGTATGGATGTAATAGAACATTACTATACTGTAAAAATGATACATATGAAGAATTCAGAAATTTGGGTGATTAATAAAACGAAACCAAGAGAACAAATTGAATGATGACTGCAATAACATGAAGGAAAACAACACTGAAAAACTTCAGAACTCAAAGTAGTGACCAGTTATAATGGTAAAACATAGATTGTGTCTCTTGGCAAGGAGGCAGTCTATTAAGGCATACATTTTCAGACACAGCCAATAGGTTGATAATTTTACTTACTTGATACAAAGGAAAGTTTAAGGAACTCAAGAAATGACTGACATAAAAAAAGAAGACCTCTCTGGGCCTGCCTTTAACGCTTGCTCCATAAAGTCATTTTTTGACACTCTACAAATAACAATGAGAGCACCTTCAAATCAAATGCATAACCATGAAGCTGTGGCCTAGTACAGAAAACAGTTTATGAAAACTTAGCTATGACATCTCATATTTTCTTAGGATACACTTGATGTAAATCAATCTCAAAATATTATAGAGAAATTATAGAGGAACACAAGTTAGTTGTTATTGATTTCCTTTTGATCCTATTTCTTTGAATAAAATGAAAAAAATTATTCTTTGGTAGCAATTCTGTATGTAATTTTTTTCTGATAATAATCTAGTATCTTCCCCTTTTTCAGATATCTTGAAAATTTATCTCTCAATGCTTTCAAAATTGGGGTGGCTCTAGCACAGATATTTTTCTGTATGTACTTGGTCCAGTTCTGCTTTTCTTCCAAAGTACAAATATGATGATTTCACTATCATCAATAATGAAAATGGCTTATTACAAAAATATTGGTCAGCATCTTATTTTCCTTATTTTAATATTGAACAGAACTGTAATAGCTGCTTATAATAACTCAGACTCATCCTAAAGCATCAAAAGGGCCATGGAAGGACTGACGTTGACCCCTGTAAATTTCATGAGAGCAGGGATAATGGTTGTTGAATGAACACTTGCTGATTGATAGCCTTCACTATAAATTTTCATAGAATTTGCCATAGCATGTAAACTAGAAAAATGTCAAATGCATGGATGTGTATGCAGTAGAAACTTACATTATCAAAATATGTTTCTCTAAAAAGACTTAAATGTTCCTTAAGAGAATTTGGTAGTTAATTTTACTGAGTATAATTTATCTCATATCACTCTACTTTGTCAGACAACTTGGACTGAAATATTAAAATTTTAGTGTAAGCTAAGGAAAAATGAGGAATTTGTAAGATTGAGAGGCAAAACTAAAATACTAAAAAAAAGAGAGATAAAAACCTAAACAAAATCTAAACACAGATACTTTGAAAATTTTAAAATATTCACTTACTTTCAACATTCTGCAAGTAATTCATCCAAAACCCCACAGCTCTGGTGTCCTGTGCTTCAGACAATTTGTGCATAGTAAAAAGATCACTAAGGATTTTGGTTGTAAGTCTCTCAGGCTTGTGACATAGGACACTATAAAATGCTTCTGGATATTTCTGCATTGTTTCCAACACACCAAGAGTTCTCAAACCCTGCTGAAAACTAAAGAGGAGGGAAAAAAAGAATGAATCCATTGGGGGGTTGGGGGGGAGGGGAGAACATTGGTTTTGTTTTGCAAACATTCAGGAAGATGAAAAAATTTATTTCCAGCTGAATGTTTTCTGACTAGATTTTCATGAATAATTTGTTACAAAAGACCTAAGGTTTGACATCAGTATTTTAGAAAACATTTCATTGTATTTTAGCATTCAGTAGTTAAAGTGGAACTTCTTTATAATCTTGAAGAGATAGGACTAAAAGCCTACCTTTATAAGCTAACCACACTAGATGTATATTTATGTACATTCGAGTCAATACCTGAATTGAATACCCATATTCAATGTACCATATTAGGTGCTAAGGATATAAGAGTAATAAATCTAACTTGGAGGTGGGGGAGAATAGATAAAATAAGTAGTCAGATAATTATGACATAAAAAAAGGCAACATCTATGTCAAGTGCTAAAAAAAATGTAGGGTGCTAGACACAAAAGCAAGAGCAAGTAACAAGATGAATATGAGATTGTGCTAAGACATTGAGAGAATAGTGATAGGAGGACTAAGGCTTAGAAAAAGCCAAGGCTGTCTTGAAAAGCTAATAAGGATAAGCAAAGAGATTAAAAAAACAAACAAACCATAACTATGGGGAAAGAGGGAATCAAAGAAGGAAAAGACCTCCTACTTTGGGTGGGAAAAATGATGACAATAACAGAGGAGGCACAGCTACTGAATTCTTACTTTGCTGCTATTTTGGGGCAGCTAGATGGCACAGTGAATAGAGTGCAGGACCTAGAGTCAGGAATACTCATCTTCATGAGTTCAAATCAGTCCTTATACACTTATTAGCCATGTGACCCTGGACAAATCACTTAACCTCAGTCACTCGCCTCAATCTCCTCATTTGTAAAATAAGCTGGAGAAGGAAATGGTAAACAACTCCAGTATCCTTGCCAAGAAAACCCTAAATTGGATCATGGAGAGTCAGACGTGACCAAAAAACAATTGAATAACAACTTGCTGCTATTTCTCTGACAAAAATGAACTTCAGTTTACAAGGAATGGAACAAAAAATGGCTCAGAGAGTTGATACTCAAGCTAAGCAATGAGCAACAAGCCAAGCAACTTAGTTACCCTTTGGTGAATTTAAATTATCTATTTCTGATAAACTAAATAAATTCTCAGGTATGGAAATAGCTGACATTTAATAGTTGATTCACTGTAGGAGAAATATAAAAAGTTGGACAGAATACAAAGGCAACATGGGCTTACAGACCAAGTGCTGTCCAAATTTTCATTTCAAAGAAAGAAAAGAGAATATGTAAACTACAGACAGTAAGCTTGACTTCTTGGTAGAATTGTAGAATGTCTTAATAAAGAGGTGGTTGTTTTTGTTGTGTTCTAGTCATATTTCAATTGTTTCTGACTTTTCTTGACCCCTTTTGGGGGTTTTCTTGGCAAAGATACTGGAGTGGTTTGCCATTTCTTTCTCCAGCTAATTTTACAGATAAGGAAACTGAAGCAAACAGGATTAAGTGACTTGCCCAGGGTCACACCAGTGGTAAATGTCTGAGTCTGGATTTGTACTCAAGAAGATGCCCTAATTTTTCCTCCTTACATTTGCTTTCACAAAAAAACAAAAAACAAAAGACCGAAAACCAAAATCTCCCGGAAAGATTGTTGCAAATGGTTGTTGAAATCAAACTATTATATATAGTAGTCTTCACAGTTTCAAGACAAGCCAGAGAGAGGAGAATTCCTTGATTCTAAAGAATGGAAGAATACATAACAACCTGCTGTGTATTTCAGAACCCCTATTTTGTCTGTGGCAGTAAAATATTTCTAGATCAGGGATCTTAAACTGGTGAATCTGCAGATAGATTTCAGGGGCCCTAGGAACTTGGATGGAAAATAAATTACACCTTTACTTTAACTCACCTCTACCTGGAATTTAGCCATTCCCTCAATTTATTTTATGCATTTAAGAACATTCAGGCTTTATTAGACAGCTTATGGGGTCTATGACACAAAAAAAGTTTAAAAATCCCTGATCTACTTAATGTCAAAATGTTTCTCTCACTGGACTTCCTGATTATGAGACCACCAAGATGAAAGTCTAGATATTTTCTTTCATCTCCATGACCTCTCAAATCTCTCTAAAACAGAAATAATATACCAAAGAGAATGCCACTTTTGCCATCTCCATGATTTAGGACAATTCAGAATCCAAAAGAAGGTAAACAAAACAAAACAAACAAGAAGCCCAAGAACTAATCCCTACCTTGAATTTACTTCAGACCCCTTCCCCATTACTCAAATGAGCAGCAGTGAGGCTACTGTAGCACACCAAGGAACTAAACCATGGGCTTGAAATAAAACCCAATGACCTAGTACATAAGCTTGTAATAAAACTCAACCCTACAAATTGAGAATGTAAATAAACAAAAGTACAAGAAAACCTGGAAGAAAAGCAACAAAAAACAGTAATATTAAAAGAAAATATGCTTACTATCCAACCAAAATATATTGATCTTGAAAAAAAGGATGCAAAGAGACAAACTAAGGATCATAGGTCTCCCAGAAGAACATGAAAGGACAAAAACCTTAACACCATAATGCATTAAGTAATACAAAAAACTGCCTAGAACTTCTGAACATAGGAAATGAAATACCAATTGAAAGAACTGATAGATTGGGTCTCAAACCAAACCAAAACAAAAAAATCAAGGCTGTAGACTCCATGACAAATAGTGATTAAATATAACCATTCAATTCAGAAACAACAAGTTCTGCAAGGAGAAAAACCTTTATGTACAAAGGAAAGGAATAACATCAGACTATTCTGCACCAGGTAGAAAACACTGGAGTAGATAGATTAATATGTTCCAAAGAAGAATGGGGCTCAGGAAGCAGCCCAGGGTGACCTATCCTGCAAATTTGAGTTTAACAATAAACGGAAAAATAAAATGGAATAAAGAGACATTTGAAACAATTTAAGAAAGAAAGCCAGAACTCAAGAGATTTGCTTCTCAAACACCCCGGAAAACAGAAATGCAAGAGGTGTGAACACATGCAGCAGCCAAGGACAACAACAGCAATGGAGTCACATCAGAGAAACTAGTAAGAGACTTCCTTCTAAATATACATAAAGAGATGTAGGAAAAGACATAAGTCATGTGGAGTTAAAGACACAGGCCGGGGGCATTGTGGACAGAAACAATGATGCCCATTCTGTGTACTATTAGTTGAGATAGTTCTGGAAATGCTAGCAACAGTTATAAGACAAGAGAAAGAAATTAAAGGTAAAAAGTAAAGAGGAAACAAAACTGTCCTTATTTGTTGATATGATGGTAAATTTGGAAAATCCTAGGAAATCAACAAAGGTACTAATTGAGACAATTAAAGCTTCAGCAAAGTTGCAGGCTACAAAGTAAACCTTCAAAAGGCAACAGCATTTCAACAAAATCCAAGAAGCAAAAATAGAGAAATCCCATTCCAAATAATTACAAAATGCAAAATATATGTGGAGAGGGACCTACCAAAAAACACAAAAGATTTATAAAGATTCAATTATAAAGTTCTCCTTAAAGAAAGGAAGTTTAAATAGCTAGAGGAATATTCACTGCTCATGGTTAGGCTATGCCAATATAATAAAAAGGACAATATCTGGTATTGGGGGAGAGAGAGAGAGAGCGAGAGAGAGCGAGCGAGAGAGAGAGACAGAGAGAGAGAGAGAGAGAGAGAGAATGGAACAGACTAGATAAAGGAGAATCAGAAATAATAGAACTCAATAAGCCAGTATTTGATAAAATGGAAAACATAAGTTACCTTGGAAAAACCTCCTCATTTAATAAAAATTGCTGGGAAAACTAGAAAGCAGCCCAAAATAATTTTTTTTAGATTGAGACCAGCACCTTATATCATATTCCAGAATACATTTTAAATGGATGGCCTTAATATTAAAGATCATATTACTTAAAAATTGAAAGAGAATAGATCATATACCTCTCATGGGTATGATGGGTAAGAGAGATATTCTTAACCAAACAAGTGATAGTGGCAATTACAAAAGATAAAACTGATAGCTTTGATTATTTGAAACTGAAAAAGCTTCTGCACAGACAAAATTAATCGATCTAGGATAAAAAAGGAAATGGTCAAATAGGAAAAAAAATTTTTTCAATCAAATTTCTGGGATTAATGTCTTTTTGTTGTTGTCATTTCAGTTATATTCAAACTCTTCCTGACCTCATTTGGAGTTTTCTTGGCAAAGATACTAAAGTGGTTTGCCATTTCTTTCTCCAGCTCATTTTACAGATGAAGAACTGAGGCAAAAAGGGTTAAGGAACTTGTCCAAGGTCATACAACTAGTAAATGTCTGAGGCCAGATTTGAACTCACAAAGATAAGTCTTCCTGATTCCACACCTGGCTCTCTATCCACTGTGACACCTACCTGCCCCTATTTGTGTCTGACAGCCAAGATATATAAACATTTAATAAGTGTATATAAGACTAATAGCCATTCCTTAATAGTGGTAAAAGGATATGAACAAAAAGTTCTTAAAAGAAAAATTACAAAGTATTCACAACCATATGAAAGAATGCTCCAGTAATGCCAATCAAAACAACCTTGGGTTTTTGTCTCACACCCTGAAAATTGACAAAGATGACAAAAAAAGTAACAGTCGATGTCTGCAGGGGTTGTGGGAAGATAGGCACACTGATTGATACCTTGTTGGCGGAGCTGCAAAATGGTACAACCATTTTACAAAGCAATTTGAAAAATAAAGAGCAAATAATGTGACTAAAATGTCTACATCCTTTGAACCAGAGCTTCTATTACCAGGTTTATACCCCAAAGAATCCACTGATAAAAAGAAAACCTCCATATACAATAAACATTTATAGCAGCACTTTTCGTGATAACAAAAATTGGAGGGGCAGCTAGGTGGCGCAGTGAATAGAGTTGGGGCCTTGGAGTCAGAAGGACCTGAGTTCAAATTCAGCCTCAGAAAATTAACACTTACTAGCTGTGTGACCCTGGCCAAATCACTTAACCCTGATCACCTCACCAAAAGGAAAAAAAAAAGAAAAAAAGTGGAAACAAAACAGATACCCATCAATTGGGAATGCAAATTGTGGTAGATAAATGTAATGGAATTTTGTATGTGATGAATAGAAAGAAGCATGGAAAGCTCTACATGAATTAATATACTTTGAAGTAAGTAAGTCCAAGAAATCAAGATACACAGTAAACTACAAAAATATAAATGGAAAAGAATCACCACCTACCAAAAAATCAAAAGTGAATGTAACAAAATTATAAAGATCAAGTAGGATTTGAATTAAGAGACATGAAAGAACATCTCCAACCCACCCCCTTTCATGGAGCTAAGAGATCCATAGATGTTACACACTGCACATATTTTCTAACTTTTTTTTATCAAACAGTTGTGCTCATTTTTTTCCTCTTTAAAAAAATTCTATGTGTTAAACAGCATGTTTCTCTGGAGGGGGAACAGACACTGGGATAACTATGACAATCTAAGAAACAGAAGGCATCAATAAAAATTTATTTTTAAAAAGTTTATCTCTGACTGCATCCCTTTTCCTTTCCATATCAAATCCCAGTTACCTGGACATGCCATCTGGGTGCTATTATCAGTTTTAGTAAAACTGTACTAAACCATTTTATTTGTTTTGTTTACTATAATAAAAGTGATACAGAATAGGCCTTAAAATAATAATAGCTAGAATTTATATACTGCTTTAAGGTTTGCAAAGCACTTTACATATGTTACCTCATTTAACCAAAGGTATCATTCATATGTAACGGAGAAGTAGTATATTATATTCTTACACGTTCAATTGTTCTATGTTTTAATACATTTGTATGTAAAATGCATCAAAAGAACATAAAGCTTAGAAAACTATCTGGTTTTGAAGAACTATTTGAGAATTAAATTCCTGAATGTTATTATAGTAATATAAATAGAGAAGCTTAACATAAGGAATGAGTAAGGCATTTCAAATGTTAATCATTCTGCTATTTATTAAAAGATGAAAAATGTGCCCTTGAAAGCCATGATTTCAAAAATGTTAAATTTGCAATTAAAGTCAACTACGGACAAAAAGAAATGAATAGCTAGTGCCATAATATACTTTTATTATTTTTAAATTAATATTTCTGCCTTATAAAGGACATTATATGCTGAAATGATTGCTACTTTCTCCTATTACATACTAGTATCATGGCAGCCTCAGAAACTTTCAGTCACTTAACCTTGCTGAGCCTGTTTCCTCACCTGTAAAAAAGAGACAATAATAATAATAATAATGATAATGCCTGCTTCAAAGGACTATTATAATGACCAAAGAAGGTAACATGCTTTGCAAACCTTTAAGAACAAAACATGCAAGCTGTTATTGTACAATAAAACCAATTCCATAAGATAAGACCGGTAAAATTGTTGTCCATTGGAGGAGCTGAAATCCATACAAAGAGCATACTAAATGAAGCTGATTCCTATGTTTGGTATGTCATGTATGGGACCAAATATACCTTCAGTTACCAGTGAGAAACTGGGGCATGTAAATTAAAACATGTAATTCTAGAATTCCACATGCAAACAAACCTACCTGTCCAAGGGTGCCTGCACTCTTTTAATTACATGATGGGTGAGTATGTCTTTTACTAACACATCCTTGTCACTTAGCACTGTTACAAGTCTTAGACATCCAATGTGAGACAGGTATTCAAAGCAATCACGTATTGCTGACCTTAAGTGAGTCAAAGTTTTTGAACTTTTTATCTGCACCAAGAGAAAATAAACATATATATATATATATATATATTTACTAGAGATGTGTATGCCTTAAACAAATCTTATCTACTGCTTTATCTCTACTTTGGATTACATTTGAGAAATTAAAACTTTTTTCAAGCTAAAAGTTTAACAAATACTTCAGTGATTAATAATAGTAATTTTCTGTTGCAAAATACAGTTCCCTGAATATGCGATAAGCTACAATCAGGAAGCATACAAATCCATCCCTTGTCTTAATCCTAAGCTATGGCGTTTAAATTTACCAAATAATGCATGCTCTTAATTATGTTTTCATGTACATTGGTAAAGTTCTTACCTTGGTTATTATTTGCATCATATTACTGTCTTCAACATCTTCTAGAGTTGGCTCCACATTCTCTGGTCCACAGACAAGGCAGTTAAATAATGTTTTAGAAAACAAAAATGGCGGTGGCCCACCATGCACCAAAGAAATGGCAATCATTCTACCAGCCTCAAAGTAGAGATTCTCTTTAAGAGCTGTAAGTGTAGATGAAAATTGAGGATTCCTTAAATTTTAATTTTTAAATTTTTATTTATTTTTTATTTATCTATATAAAATAAATATATTAATCTATTTAATTTTTACTTAACTATCATTTTAATAATAATAAATACATTTAAATGAAGAAAAATATAATCCAAAATATGGTAAAGTAAAACATCAAAATATAAAGGAATAAACAACTAGCTAGCCAGAACTGTCAAAGCTTAGAATTGTATAAGACAGACCTCTACTGAATTTGTTGAAAGGGTTTTAAAATACCAGGACAACCTCTTCACTATGGATTTATTTGTACCATGCTAATACAGATTCTAGAATGTTTCTAAGGGGAACTTTGTGATTTATCAATACGGAGCAACAGGAACTTGATAAATTTTTGCTGAATTAGGATTCCCAAAATGGTGAGTTAAGGGAAACATGAGAGGAAGAAAATTCTGAAGCATAATTAAATTTTTTTTATATCATCTCCAACTTCCACTTACAGCAGGGGTTTGCTGGTATTTATTCTCATCATGAAGACCTAACATAAGCAATGGTGGCATAGAAAGGTCTTACAAATTAGATATTTTGTCTAAGAATCAATATTGCCCAAATCATATTTAGAAGCTATGTCCACTAATTCATAGGTTTTATTTTTAGTCACGTGAAGTAATGAATATTAAGTTCTTTAACCAAATCCTATCAAATAAGCAGCCATTCAAATTGCCTACTCTAAGTTAAATAAGGGGCAGATAGATGGCTCAGTTAATAGGGTCCTGGATGTGGAATCAGGAAGACCTGAGTTCAAATTCAGCCTCAGACATTTTCTAACTATATGACCTGGGGCAAGTCATTCAACCTCTGCATAGGAGGCAGCTAAGTGGCTCTGTGGATATAGCATTGGGCCTGGTATCAGGAAGACCTAAGTTCAAATCCGACCTTAGACACTTAATCTGTGTTATTCTGGGCAAGTTATTTAATCTGTTTGCCTTAATCCACTAGAGAAGGAAATGGCAAACCAGTATCTTTGCCAATAAAACTCCATGGACAGTAAGTATGGTCCACTGGGTCATGAAGAGTTGGACACTACTGAACAAAATAACAAAAGTTAAATAAAGCAGTGTAAAGAAAACCCCTCAATTTCAAATGGTAAATTGCATTTTGTCATAGAACCAGAGAATCTCATGACTGAAAGAGAATCACTACAGACATCCTCAACAAAAGAAAATAATTCTTTCCCAAAATTTACTGTACTAAACCTATTTTTCTATTATACTCTTTCTTAGTAATGAATGAATGAAAAAATGCTTCTTATATTCCAAGCACTATGCTAAGCTCTGGGGATACAAACGAAAAAAGCAAGTTAGTCCCTCCTCTAAAAAATTCATACTCTAATTGATAGAAACAGCACATAAAAAGTATATTCAGCTGCAGGATGGATGGAAAGGCCTCAAAGTTCTAAGGCTGCAATGGAGGTGAGGATGGCAATGCCCAGATGTAAATTCCATTTTAATATTTTAAATCACAGTTGCTAATTTCTGTTTTTAACTTCTTGTTCGTTTATTTCTTTATACTAGTTAATATACTAAGCATGCTTAATTATAAATAAAAGGTTTACCTTCAGAATTAAGGGACAAGTTCTTTGACATGGACCCTTCAAATAGTGATGAGCTCTCAAGCTGTCCCATTAAAAGGCTTAAGAATTCATGCTTTGATCCATCAGTATCTCCATTTCCATTACAGAACTGTACCTCAATTGCATCTGATGGATTAAAGTTTCGCCTTCTGAATCCTTTTATGGCACTATTCCAGATATTTTCTTTGTTGATATAGAGTTTTCGAGTTTTTTGTTTAATTTGGTATCCTAATTCTCTCAATATGTTGGAAATGTCTCTTTTCAACATGCTGACTTCCCTAAAAAATATGAATTTAAAACATACATATATTCTGCATATGCAATATAGTAGTTATAGCTAGAACATGAGAATAGGGAATCACAAGAAGGCATTCCTTATTTGCAAACTGTAACAGCTGCCATCCCACCCAACTAACTGCCATTTTAAAACCTGAGTTGCCACACATACTCCTTCCTAATCAGAAGTACTTATGTCAAATATAAGAATATTTGTTTATGAGGGTCCTAACAAACTTTAAATTGAAAACTTGCCCCCACTCCTAGTGAATGCAGTCTTCCAGATAAGGGTTCAAAAGGTCTTTTTGTTGGCTACTCTTCACAATACAAAAGTTTATTTTTCAAAATGCTTTCACATGAATTATCTCATCTCATCTTCACAAAATCCCTGAAAGGAATAAAGGGCCGATTTTATTATCTATGTTTAATATATAAGTGGTAACTAAGAGATTATGTTATTTACTTAAGGTCAGTCATATGGCTACTTTGCTGAACTGCCTGATTTACCATAATTGCTCCCTCTGAAAAAGTTAATTTGCCTATCAATGAAGGCTAGTAGCAATAACCTAAACATTTTTCCTGGGGTCAGTACAAACTTATAACATGGGCTCTTAACAATGATCATATAAACAGAGTATGCATCTCTCCTTAAATTTCCTGGACCCAGAAAATGTATGCCCTTCCCCTGGCTATTTGAAACCTTAAGCACTGGCTTAAAAGGATAACATTTAAAGCACTCTAGAAGAATAACAGGAATAGCTGAGCAGAGGGAGCAAGGATAGCCACTGCTTATAAGGTTGGAAAAGAGGCTAAGCTGGTTGGTCTTTAAGGACATTATGATAGAGTTTTTATTATTTTTTTCTTAACAGTATTCTAATACAACATTAGCTATGGCAAGGTACTTATAAGCAACTGGATTTCCCAGACCCAGCTCCCATCCTCCATCTCTGAAAACAAGATCTGATACAAGGGTATTCATTCAGATGCACTTTCCCTGTCTCTCCTATTCCTCTCTAGTTTTCTTTTAATTTTCAAAAGAATATTTAACAGTAATGTCTTTTGCATTTTTTTTTTTTTGGTGAGGCAATCAGGGTTAAGTGACTTGCCCAGGGTCACACAGCTAGTTAAGTGTCCAGTGTCTGAGGCCTATTTGAATTCAGGTCCTCCTGACTCCAAGGCCAGAGCTCTATCTACTGTGCCACCTAGCTGCCCCATGTCTTTTGCTTTTATATCACCTTCATTTCCAAATATCTCCTTCTTCTTTCTCTACTCAGAGAGCCATAAAAAGAGAAAAAAAAATTCAACAAAACCAACCAGCACATCAACCAAATCTCACAGTATATGCAATATTCCATACCAATAGCCCTCTACCTTTCCAATAAAAGGAGATATATTTTCTAATTTCTTCTTAGAACTGAGTTTAGTCATCATAATTACACAGGTTTTTTTTTCTATTTACACATTGTTATAATCACAGCTTAGTTTTTTTGGTTCTGCTCTCTCCACTCTGCATCAGTTCAAGTAAATAGAAATCTTTCCATCCTTTTTTGAATTATTAGTTTTCATGATTTCTTATCGTACAGTAATTTTCCATTACATTCGCTTACTAAAATTTGGTCATTTCCCAATTAATAGGCATCTACTTTGTTTCTAGTCTTTTCCTACCACAAAAAGCACTACCAATACTGTGCAAATTTTGATGTAAATATAAACCTTCTGTATTATATATCCTTGGGACATACGTCTTGTAGTGGAATCTCTGAGTCAAGGATATGGACATTTTAATCATTTGTTTTTAAAAGCATAATTCCAAACTGCTTTTTCAGAATGGTTGAGCTTCACAATTCTAAAAAAGTGTATGTGTGCCTGTCTTTCTGCAAACCCTGAAAATTGACCATTTTCATCCTTTGCCATCTTTGCCCATTTACTGGGTATGAGGTAATACCTCAGAGTTGTTTTGATTTTCATTTCTATTATTAGTAATTTGAAGGTACCTTTCATATGGTTCCTAATAGTTTGCAATTGTTCTCTTGAGAACTATTTGTTCATATCTTTTAATCACTTAACCACTGGGAAATGGCTCTGAAGTGATTTTGTGTTAATTCTCTACGTATCTTAGATATCAAACCTTTTTTAGCAGAAGTATTCCCCGCAATCAATAGCTCCCCTTCCTATCTCAGCAGGTTAAATTGTTTGTGCGAAAGTGTTAAAATATCATCCTTCCCTAGCATTTGCAATCTGCCTCTATGTTTACTCAGTGACTCTCTCACTCTTTCATTCTACTTTCACTCTCTCAATAACCATGGTTCACTGCCAGATGCTCCTTTATCTCTCTCTCTCTCTTGCATACTGTTCTAATATGCCAACTCCATTTTCACTCTTTATACATCATAAATATCCACAGCAACTTATTCTTGTATATCCATTACAAATCATCATCAGACCCAATGGGAGACATTCTGAGGGAGTAGTAAGAGGGAAGAGTTTGGAATCAAAATATCTAGATTCTAATTCCAAATCAGCTACTTGCTGTGTGATCTTGGCAAGTCATTTAACTTCTCTCTCTGGAACCTCAGTTTGTCATTTCTAGAATGAAAGAATTAGATTAAATTACCTGGAAGATCCTTCTCCATTGCTAAAGCTATTATTCTCTTATGGGTATGTATTTTTGTATGTAAGGGAGGGTAGTAAGAGGTAGAATAATAAACTTCCCACCTTCCCCCAGGGTTATTAGCCCTAATAATATCGTCTCCTTCCCCTGGTTGTAATGAGAGGCTTGTCCTAGACATGGCACCACCTCAGATGGATTCCAAAAGATAAGGATACAAAAATATTCACAATAATGTAATATGATAGCAAAAAAACCAAAAAACCAAAAACCAAAAACAACCCCAAAAAACTGAAAACAAAGTGAGTAGTAGAATGACTATAATGGAATATTATTGCACCATAAGACACTATGGATGTAAGGAAGTCAGAGAAAGGTGAGAGTACTTGAATGAACTAAAAAGCTTAGTAAAATAAACAGAACCTGGAGAATAATATATACATAATATCTATAATAATGTGAATGATGACTAACCAAAAGGAATTCAAACTCTGAGTAACTACAGTGACTAATCTTATTTCTAAAAAAGAGATGACAAAACATACCCTCCCCCTTTCTAGTAGAGAGCTGGAAGGCAATAGGTTCAAAATGTCAGATATGGTTATTGTCCATTCATTTAGCTTGTTTGTATCTTACAAAAGGAAGGCTCAATGAGGTAGGTACATGAGAGTGGGGAGATACAAAAAAATGACTGTTGTGAAAACAAAGGTATCAACAAATCTCAATTTTTTAAATTAATGAAAGAATGGCAGTCTCTATTACAAGATAGAGAGAACATTGGCCTTGAAACAGATTTATTATAACCTAGATTCTTCAATAATTCTTTATGGAGAAAAGTAGGCAGTCCCTCTAATAGATAACTGGTGAAAGTATGTGGTCATAGAGTTAAATATCTACCTGTCATGAGGTCTGAGTTTAAATTGTGAGTTCATGTACCCAATCACCAGTTCCCACTTCTGATACTGACAATAGAACATTCCACACTTTGCCTGAGGGCATCTCCTACTTAGTAAACTTCAAAAGAAGTAGCCATAGTTGTTCCCTTGTTCTTTCTACCACCCCAATATTAAACCTTCCAAAATCACTGGGAAGACCTGATTCCCATTACGGTGCTGTCACAGACCCAATTCCCTTCCTATCACTATGAAGGCATACACTCAATTACCTTTTGTCCCTCATATTTCTAGTGCTCTATACTCATTTTTTACATATACCCAATAATTATTGGACCCTCAGTTTTATCTTTCATATTCATGGTCTATTTTACTCATTTATTAACTAAACATTCTAATTCTACTCTTCATGAAAAAGTTCCCATCTTTGCTCATCTCCAATTCTACTTCAGTAATCACCTCCTCTTTGTCCCACCCCGACAACAGAAAAAAAAAGATAACATCTAGATCAGGTGTTCTTGACCTTTTTTGTATCATGGACCCCTTTGCTGGACTAGTGATGCCTATGGACCTCTTCTCAAAATGCTGCTTTAAAATGCATAAAATAAAATATATAAGATTACAAAGGAAATCAATTATATTGAAATACAATGATAAAAGTACACTTTAAAACATGTTTACAGAACTTAGCTTAAAGATCTTGATTTAGATCCTAAACCTAATGGGAGATCATTTAAGATTATAGATAGTTTTTTATAATCCCCTACCATTTTTAACCATAATATATGCTAGCAAATAAAAAAAAGTAGTATTTCTGCAATATACCTTTTAGTAGTAGAAGGATTCTTTGCAGCAACATTAATAAGTGGTGGAATTAACCTGAGTCTTCTAGAACATGGTGGTCTATCTAAACAGGAATTAGGAGTCAAGCTTCCTTGACGTAATATCTTTGGTGACCTAGAAAGAAGAATTATTTCAAAAATGAAAACATTTCTGTACTTTCAAACAAGAAACATTCACTTAATAATAATAGGTCCTTAAGTTTTTACTTATAGTATACAGCATGTTCTAGAAATTGTTTAGAATTATTCTAAATTTGTTTTATCTCAATGCATCCACAGCAACATGCCAATAGGCAAACCTTCAGAACAATGTTTAAAATGCTTCATATTCCTCAAGTCTAATGATTACATCTTCACAGCTTTTCCTTTCTCTTCTGAATCTCTTTACCTACTCACGCAACATGGCATAGTGGATAGAGAGCTGGTTTTGGAGTCAAGGAGACTTGAGTTCTACTTTGAACTCTTACTCCGGCTGTATGACCACTGGCAAGTCACCTCACCTCCTTTCAGTGTTCCAGGCAACTCTAATATTGTAAATTACAAAGATAGATCAGTCTGCACTGGTAGAGGAAGTTTCCAGGAGCTCTCTACAAAAAAAAACCTCTCCCCAAAAAAATCACTTTTTCATTATGTATTGTTGTCCTCTGTTTTTCTAGAAAGAATAATGAATTCATATACAACGGAGAAATAAGCATAGGATTTCTGGGTCATGTGGGCATTTATTTTTCCAATCTCCATGACTTTTTAAACCTCCCCAAAACAGAAATTATGCACCAGAGTCAAAATAATTTCAGCTGCTTCTATGGTCTGGGACACCAAAAATCCAAAAGAAGGTTAAAAATAACAACAACAACAACCAGGAACTGATGCTCACTGACCCTGAGCTCACTTAGCACCCCTCCCCTACTTCCCATGCTCCTAACAGCAAGACTGTACTAGAGGATCCAAGGACATGACACAGACATATCAAAACACTTTCCTACAACTTGTCCCTGTAACCCTCTTCTTTCCAATGTCATGGAGATCCTGGCTTTAGGAAACTAGAGAATGTACAACATTTGCTTGGCAGCCAGCTTGGTCATAGCTCTTTAGAAGCAAAAGCCTGCTGGAGGTTGCAGCCTAGAAGCAAAGCGCTCAACTGCCAGTGCCAGACCAGAGAACTGAGGAATAGACGAATAGGACAAGTCACTAGGAGAGGACCCCAGGCATGTGGAGGTTGTGTAGTACTCTATCAAGCCTGAGGGAAAGAGTACCCAGATGGGGCCAGTTCTGACCACCCAAAAAGTCAGCTGCGGCAGAGATCTAGGGTGGTGAACTAGGAATTGTTCAATGTGGGCAGAGGCCGAGATGTTTTGAAATCTACTCAACAAGCATTTATTCAGTGCCTACTATGTTCCAGACACTTGGAACAGAAAAAGTGAAACAGTCTGTACTTTTAAGGCTCTTACAGCCGAAATGGAGGTTGGGGGGAGGGAGAGGTGGACAACACGTGTGTCTCGTGCTCGCATGAGCACGTGTATGTAGAATAAACAACAGAGGAAGGCACTAGCAGCTGGGAGGAGGGAAGGGGTAGGATCTGTAAAGCCTTTATGTTAAGGTGGTGCTTTAATTAAGCCTTGAAAGAAACAAAAGTATTTCAAGAGGTGGAGGTAAAGAAGAAGCATATTCTAGGCATGAGGAATTGCCAGTAAAAAGAGCCATGTATCAGATGAAATGAAGAGTTGTTTGGGTGTTATTGCCACTGCAATCTGAGCATCACTATTTTAGGTGATTAAAATTTCATTATCATCTAAAGATCAAATTCTATTCTCATTTAAGTCACCAACTGTGAATGACCATGTAGAGAGCAAATTTTTCTCAAGCACAATTATTCAATAGTCATTCACTAAATGGATAAAAACTAATTAGCATTTTACTATTATGAATTAAATAATACATTGTGTTTATTATATTTAATGTTCAAAATAATTTTGATATTATTGTGTTTGTATGTATAGAAAATGTACCTACTGTCATGTGATCTGCAAATCTAAAGTATTCATTATGTTTAAAAATGACATGGCACATATCAACATTTACTGATTATTGGAAGATAAAAAACAGCAGTTTCTCCAGTCAGTCCTTTGCCTTCCCTAGGTCCTCCTAGTCTTAGTTCATTACAATACATATTAGTAAAGTTTTCTACTTTCTATATTATCAGTTATTTAATATCCATGTCTCCAAACTTCTCTTAACATCAACATTTTCACCCTGGAGATGTGTCTTCTATAAGGCCCACTCTTTTAAAGTCCCTACCCTGGACCACCATTTTATGTGTGATCCAGGCCACATTAACTTACCTCAGCACCACTATTCTCTAGATTTCATTCCTCAACTTGTACCTTTCTCTCCCCTGCTTTCCAGCTGTTTTTTCTTCCCTCATCATAAAGTTAAGTTCCTTGAGGACAGGGCATTTATATCCCTAGAATTTAGCACAGTGCCTGGCTCACAGTAATCACTTAACAACTGTTTTATCTATCTATTTAGCATTTAACATTCTAAGAGGAATGTTCTATCATTTCATATTATAACCTGCTCCAATCAATTTTTCTTCCCATATAAATTACGTACCTGAGCAAATCTTTGTTCTGAGTTCTAGGGGACTGTCTGGAGAATTTGGGAGAGGGCTGCTCCAACAAACAATTAGTAATTCCAATATTTTCTGTGTTAGGTAGAGAGCGTTTTTTTGGTCTTTTGAAATCCCCTACAAAATTAAATTCTAGTGTTAGGTAAGAATATTTTGAAAAGTAGTAAGTGGCTGAATAAAAGCATATTGATTCAGAACTAGAAAACATTACCTGAATTGTAGATAATGCTTCTGCACTCAAAGCATTCCCAGTTTTGTCTCCATGTTCTTATTGAGGAACAGGCTAGATGTGTTCCTCTAGATCCACAATACTGGCAGCGTTTTATTTCCCATTTACTAAGGAAATAAGGGAAAAGAGGTAATTATGTTTAGTTATTAACACATGAATAAGACACAATTTTACAGCACTGCTATTCTTAACCACCCTCCACTTCCTTTGCAATTGTTCACATATAGATAGATCATCTGCTTTGGGATTATTTTAATCCTTCATTTTCTTGTCTTTGCTATTCTGTAAATTTGCAAACCTCCTCCTCTGCTAACTAATGCCTTTAAAGGAAATGTGTACAAATTTTAATACATACACACACACACATACACACACATACACAATACTAAAAAGAATAGAAGAGCAAGCATTCCTTTGTATTTGAAGATGCGGACTGATAAAGACTGACATTTTTATAGAAGCTGAAAAAAAATAGTGAAGCTGAATAGCTAGATAAAACCCCCAGATGAGGTGATTTGGCTCTGATTTAAGTGAGGCACATGTTTATGCTATCTTTTTTATTACAGGGTAATATTTATTACATGGTACAGTGCAAGTTATGCTGGATTTAAAGTCAAAGGACACGAGTTCAAATTCTAACTACCATTTTTCCTGTGTATCAGTATGTAAGTAACTTAATTTCTCAAAGTCTCAGTTTCTTCATCTGCAAAATAAAGCTGTTAGGTTAAATAGCCTAAAGACCCTTTCAACTATAAATCTTACTTCTAAGACCTTTCTCATTGGTGGTGAATGTGTTCCTGAAAAAGGACACTCAGACACACAAGTGACAATGCTGGTGCATCACTGAGGCAACCAAAATCTCCCTTCTCTAACAGGCTTGCCATGATAAAGGAACAGTTTTAGATTTATAGAAAATAAAATTAGAAGATTACAGAATGAAAGACACACAATAGGAGTCCATCAAAATTTTAAGTTTTAGTAATAAAACATTTGAAAATGATACATGACACCTGTATTAATAAGATCCAACTATCAAATAATATGTGAGAATTGTTTTCCCACACTGTAAGTTGTATTTTGCTAATTTGTTTAACAAACATTCAGGATCGTTATAGAATCCTAGATTTAAACTTGAAGGAAGCCCAGGGGTTACCTGGTCCAACCCCTTTATTTTATAGCTGAGGGAGGGAGGTGTGGTCACTTGCCCAAGATCACACAGGTAATTAGTATAAGAGGGTGGACTTGGATTTGAACTCAGGTCCCATGACCTAGAAAAAAAATAAAACCCACTACTTTTCCTTTTATGTACCAGAACTGTATCAGATTGAGAAATAGAAAGATAAGGGGGAACTCTGGCACAATCTATTTAACCTTAGGTCCCAATTATATTGTTTTATCTAATCCAGTCTCCCTCTGTAAACATTGTAAGATGGATGGATGGAGTAGAATGATGAGTTAAAGTTTCTCTGTGTACCACCAGCCCCTGGCCTGTGACTTCCATACTACTTTATATATATGTATATAAACATATATAAACATATATATAATTGCTGAGCATTTATGCCTATCATACAAGTTACTCACTAGGTTTTTGTCAGCAGGTTTGTTGAAAGAATTAATATAGACAACAATTTTTACTGCAACCTTTTGTGGGAGACCAAATCCAATTCTTAAGTCATTTTCACCAATTGTGGCCATAATTGAGGATAAATTGAGTAGAAGATACAGGACAAGGAGGAAGAAACCTGCTGTCTCATAGTTTTATATTCCAAGAAAGAAAAACTAGAGTGGAAACATAATGGAAGAAGAAACAAAAAAAGAAAATAAGATGAAGAGGGCAAAAGACTTCAAGCAAAAAATAACAAGGTAATTACAACAAGAAAAACTGTAAACAATATAGAGTTAAATAGCATTTATATTTTGAATATTCACAGTTAGATTATGCTATCATAGCTTCTTCATTAATGTTGTTTAGGGGAAAATGTCAGCAGAAGTGGGAATTAACTATAAAGATTAAATAGGGTTCTAACATTACTCCTGTATGTGTGTACTTATTAATACATTTAGAGGAAATGAATACTTATAGCTTTGGAAGCATATTAGAAACTGAGATAATTGCATTAACAGAATTGCACAGGGAGATTCAAGCAAATTCAATTTAATTGTTCTTTGTGTATGAGTGGTACAATTCAAAGTGACCCATTCAATTATATTCAATGATTGTCCTTTTAATTCAGATCCCAGCTAACTAGGCAGCAGTTGCCCTAGGACCTGCACAAATAGAAAAGGATAGGAAAAATACAGGTTGCAATACAGTGGGTGTAGGACAAAGATAACTGTGCAAAAAATAAAAATCTCTTGCTACCTTATGTTCCATGACCTCTGCACCTTTTGGGGACTAAGATCTCTCATACATGAGCCTTGATAGAGTGAGAGAGGACAGGGGAGATGGTAGAAGAGAAGACATGATCTTTCTGTTAACCAGAAAACATTCACAGACACCCTAAGTATCCTCAATACAACCTAAAATATGCTAACCTTCAGAGATTTGGGATGAATGGCAACTGGTAGAAAAAAATTACGCGCACACGCACACACACACACACACACACACACACACACATTCCACAAATGTTTCCATTTCCTCATGCTATAGAGGAAAGTACACTGGTTCTTGGGTCAGACTGTGACTTACCTACCTGTGCAACCTTGGGCAAGTTACTTAATTCCTCTGGGTCTCACTGTCTCATATCTGAAAAACTGGTTGGGAGAGAGGTGGGAGGAGGTTGACTAGATGACCTTAAGTCTTTCAGCTTTAAACTATGATCTTATGACCTACCTATTCCCATCTCCAAGTAAAAGAATGCTTATTATTACATACAGTACATATTTCTATAACAACAAATTGGATTATATATTCACAAATACCTATCAGGTTCATTATATTCTCTTCCTTCTTTACAACGACATCTTCTTACATCACAACGTTGGTAGTGCTGCAAAAGTTCTTGATATGCATTTTCTTCCAGTTCCCAAGATGCATCTCTGCAAAGTATAGATATGAAAAACCTCTGATATCATAATGACATTTAGAATCTCATGATTCTAAAAATAAAAATAAAGAATAAGAATAGACATGTATTCACTTATGTACGGATTATCCATCCTTTCAAGATTTAAATTCAGTAGTGCAATTTTTATTCTACAATTTGTTACTCCTTTAACAATGAGGTTTCAAATGTTAAACAGATAATTACAGAATTTACCATTTTTTAATGTCATCTATTATTTTTCCCACATATCTCAACTCACAGAAACACTGAAATTGTCAGAGTTGGGAAGGACTTCAGAGGCTAGTTAGTCCAACACTAACCCTAAAACAAAATGCCCTCTATGACATTTAAGACAAAGAACCACCCAATTTTTGTTTAGAGACTCCCACTAAGGAAGGTACACTACCTTCCACAAAAGTTTATTCCTCTTTTGGGAAGACATACTTTCAAAGATCCCCAAGTGATCACATCTGCCAGCTCTTTCAGTACCCTTGGACTGTAGTTCATCTGGGCCTCATGCCTTGAATACTTCAAAGACAGCTAATATTCTCATATTATTATTTTATTTATCTTGGGTATCTACTCCCCTTTAGGCAATATTATTCTGTCTCCTTCAACCTAAAGATAATGCTCCTTGGAAAAGAAACAATAGCAAAATAAAAGTTGAACACTTCAATTTTCTTTCCACCATCCAATATCATCATCTTACCCTTTCCCCTCAATATAGCTACAAAAGAAGCAAGACGAAAAACCCTTCTGGTTATGTTGTCCTAACCTTTCCTTACCAGCTTGGTTCAACTTTCTTGAACTTTCTTACACATTCTTGTCTAACCCAGGATGCCAGAGTTATGCCTTAATTTCTAAAATTTCATTTTGAAGTATATTAGACTTTTGGCATACATGAACCAATTCAAATGGTTATGCAGCTAAAATCATTTTGTATTGACTCAGAAAATACTGAAGATTAAATAGATTAAATACTGAAGATTAAATAATAGGTAAAATTCTAAAAATGCATAGCACTCAAAAACTCAACAAAACACAGGAAATATAGTATGGTTTAGTAGAAAGAATATAGAACTATGATACTTGATTTTAGTCCTGGCTTTTTTTTTTAACTTACTTGCTATGTGGCCTTGGGGAAATCATAACCTGCGTGTCATTTCCCTTGACTGTAAATAGAGGTTGGATATTATACTAAGCATACTACATATACTAAGTATATTATATATGGGATGTATGACTATATGGAATAATAATAGGATGAGATTTATCCATTTTAGCTTATGCCATTAGTTTAGGTGTCATAATATATTAGTTACTTGCATTTATCCAACTGTAAAATGAAGTAGTTAAAGAACTACTTTTCATGATCAAACACTTGGTGATTATTTTGCATAAGAAATAAGTGATAAGCTTTGGCTTCAAAGAAAAATTCATTAAAATGGATAATTATGGAAAAGAATAGAAATTCTGTTGCATGTATAAGTGGTATTATGAAAAGAATATGAACTTGATTATTTTAACAAAAGAAAACTTGCTATAGTAGAAATGTAAACTTTGAACAATTATATCTTGAAATAAATTCAAAGAGTTTTTATTACTAGAAATACCAAAAACACTTACAGCAAAAGTCTAAGAAAACACAGTCCCAATGTATATATCCATTATACCACCTATAGAAAGTGCTCTATAATAATTCTAATGTGCAGGTCAAACCTGTGTTTCTCAAAGCTTTTATTTTTCTCACAGTAAGATAAAATTTTAAATTCTATTTCACTGAGATCAGTCCCTTTTTATTTTGTTATCTAATGGACGCCTGTCCGTATTAATATTCCTAGACATACACTGATTACAATGTGTTTAGTATATTATTCTGAGTCAAAGTTATTTGAAAATTTGATAATTTTATAAGGAATGAATCTAAGGTAAATTATTTAGTAAGAACGTTAAAAATACTAGTTTAAGATGGTCTTTGAGATCTTCATTAGCAACTAACATTGAAATACTATAAATTAGGAACCCCAATAATTCTTCAATGATGAGGTTGTACAGACTGATATATTCTGTTAGGGAGGGAACAAATGACATGAAAGACAGCATGGCCAGAAGCTGCCACAGCTATCAGCCCATATTATACAAATAACTGTATTAGCTACCATCTGATAATTGACTGGGTCGGAAAACCTTGAGATTCAAATATAATTTCTTAGTTATTAAGCCCCACATTTAAAATGCTGTTTATTCACCAAGAAGCTAAAAGCAACTCACTTTTCAGGAATATGAATACCCATTCTCAACATTTCACTCTGAAATTTATCACTGTTATTGCATAATGGGCACTTGAAGAAAAATTTTCCAGCACTGAGTGCCTGAACCTATAATGGAAAGTAGGAAAAAAATTAATTCTAATCATTTATTTGGTCTGCAAGTTACATTTCTAAAAAAATAAATATTTTTTACTTTAAATAATGTGGAAATATATATTTCATGCCAATTAAAATACAATTGAAACAAAAACATACCTGTCATGAAGAACAACGAACTGTTATTACTAAAGTAATGGAATTTATGAAACATGAACAAGTTGACATTTGGTATAAATTTTTACACATGGAATGATCAAACCCTTGAGGTAATTTTTTCAACAACACTCATACGATGAATTTTTTTACTAACAGGTAATCATAATATAATAATGATATCTATGAATTGTTCTGAGACATCTTATATGTTATGTCGTAGTGGAATAAATTGGATTTTCAACATTTTTTTTCAAGGAAACATAATACTGTCACTTTCAACTGAATCAACAGCTGATTACAAAAGTTAAAGGCACAAGGAGTTTGAATGCCCACCCTGTGTTTGTAAAGGTAAGGACCTACATTCTATTCTTCTTTGTATTCCCCTCAAAGTCTTGCAAATAGGAGGCATTTGTTCAATTCCACGAATGTTGTGTAAGTGCCTGCAATGTACAAATTACTATGCTAAACTCTGAGAATTCAAAGGTGATAAAAAATAGAGCTCCTACCAAAGAGCTTACATGCAAACTGGTGGGATTAAAGGAGGGAAAGGGGTGCAGGACATACACAAATGTATATATTTATACAAAGAAGCATAATGCTTATGACAGGAGGGAATCAAAACAAAAAAAAAATAAGGGAAGGAAAAGATCACTTTAAGGTGAAAGGAATCAGGGACAGAGGTGGCACCTAAGCAGGTCCCTAAAGGATCAGAATTTTGAAAGGCAGAGATGTAGAAGGACATGAGGGAATGCCTATTCCAAATCCATGAAGGCATAAATATAGGTCAAAATATCCTAGATAACAACCAGCAGTACTGTTTGGTTGAAATGTGAAGTCCATCCAGGTTGAATAAGTATGAAAATATAAAGATAAACTCGAGTCAAAATGTAGAAGGCCTTAAATATGAGCCTAAAAAGTTGGTGTTTGATTCTTAAAGCAATAGGGAACCAACTAAAAGTTTTTGAGCACAGAACTATGTATCAGGAAAGACTACTTGAAAAGCTGTTGAATGCATTAGAGAGGGTAAATACTGGAGGCAGAGAGTATTTAAAGAACTGGTGCAGGTGATTGCTGAGTCACTATACATACATACATACATATATACACACACACACACAACACACACACATATGTGACTATGATATCTTGGAGAATGGGAAAAATATGGCAGAACTGGAAGAGAAAATTGGTCCAAATTTTTTATAAAGGAGAAAAAAAATGGAGTCTGCAAAAATTAGAGGATACTGAGGTTGATTCCTAGCAAAATTTTCAAAATAAATTACCAAAGGTATGGTTAGTTAACATCCAGAAAAAGAGGCAGTGATCACAAATAGCCAAAGTGGCTTCATTAAGTACAAGTTATGCAAGGAGAACTTTGTTTCCTTTCCTGGCAGTTACTAGAATAGAAACCTGCGGAATGCTAGAGGCATAGTTTGCCACATTTTAGCAATGCACGTCAGTGTCTCCCATGCTATCTTCGAGGAAAAGACGCGGAAAAGATGAAGACATAAGAGCTAAAACAACAGCACGTAGTTAGGGAGTTCAAAATGAATAGAATGAATGGCCCCATTAATGATTCAATGTCAAATTGTAGAGGTCTGCATAGGAGGGTCCAGTGATCTGTCTATGACCTTAAGGAGTTTAACCTTTTTATCAATAACTTGGATGAAGGCATAATGAGCACACTTTCTAAATTCGTGTATGAGCCAAAGTTGGAGGAATAATTAAAATATTATTTCAGAATAAGAATAAATTTTTTTTTCACCAGGTGCAAAATTGGGGCTGATAAAATATAAAACTTAATAGATAAAATAATTGTTGTATAGTCACTTACATTTGAAAAATAAGAGGCTTATGGACTACAAAATCAGTATCAGTCAAAAATGCTACAAAGCAGCCAGATACTTAATGAAAATTTAGGCTTCACTAAAAAAGAAACTAGGAAGGTTAAGTATCTCACTGTACCCTCCTCTGGTCAGACTTCAGCTAGAAAATAGCATTCAGTTCTGGGTACCACATTTCAGAAAGTCACTAAAATACTGAAGAGAGTCCAGGAGTGTGACCAAGATAATGAAGGGTCTTGATATCAAGAAATTGAGAATATTAACCTGGAGAAGACTTGGGGGCAAAATGATAGCAATATTTAAGTATCTAAGTGCCATTCTAGAGAAAGGGTGCTAAGTTTGTTCTGTCTGGCCCCAAAATGTAGAATTAGGGGCAATTGGTAAATTGCCAAAGGGGCAGATTTAATTTTCACTTAAAAAATTAGAACTATCTAAATAAGGACTAGGTAGTTCCCCTTACAAGGTCTTCAGTCGAGGCCTGGAAGTTACATTTAAAATTGACAAGACTGTCCTACTTCTCCACAAAATCCTTTGAGGAAATGATGTTTACATGTATCACTTAAATTCTATTGTACTGCCTCATTGTGACATAAAGGTGATCCTAAGTTCCCAAAGCTAGGTCAGCGGGAACCAAGTTCTACTAAGTTACACCGAATGTGAATATACAACCAGTCATAGACTATATGTCTGCTGTCCAAGGACCAGCCTAGAATAATTTCAAAGAAGTGACAAGGCTTCAAGGTGATTCATTTTTCAACCAAAGTACCTGGAAACCCACCAATTATGCTATAAAGGGAGCCAGAGCATGTACCATCAGAGGGTATATTTATGATAAAATTACAGATCCTCAAAGTATTGAACTAAGTATAAACAGGAACCAGAATGAAAAGACTAATTCTACCACAATTTAAAGTCAAATTTGTTAGTAAAAACTTTTTGAATAAATTATTAAAAAGCACAAACATGTTATGTTACCTGCAAACAATCTCTGTGAAACCAGGCATTTTTACAACAAGGACTTCCCAAAATGCTGTATGTTGGAAGATGTTCAACATATTCCAAACAAATGGTGCATTTTGAAGAAACTGTACAATGGCTAGACGGTGTATTCTGAACAGGCCGATGATCCCAACAGAATGATCTTTAAAGAAAAAAATGTGTCCACTTTATTTGGGCTGAAGAATTATACTTTATATAAATAAGACAAATAAGTCATTCAAGTCTCTCTCATGATTAACCAACAACAAATACATTGAAACTTGCTTTAACATTATTCTCAAAGATCTTTGGAAGGAGCTTTTAGTGATCACGTTGTCCTTACAATTAAGAAATCAGAGGCTCAGAGTGGTTAAATTACACAGCTGGGATGGGATTAGAACTTAGGTCACTGAGTGAAAGGCCAGTATTTTTTCCACTGTGCCATTAATGTTAAGAGTCATTACAATTTTGCCTCTCACACAGTATTTAAAGAGATTTGCCTTATACAGAATTCTGAGCTATAGTAAAATGTTATTTTCGGGTTGTAGTGGATTAGTAAAAACCTGAGTGTGCATGTTATTTCATAAGCTAATCTATAAGACTGCACATATGCTCAAAAGAAACTTACAACTTAAAGGCAAAATGCTTACATGCATAAAAATTAGATTCCAAACAAATAACCTCCTCTTCCCCACAACAATAATGATAAAAAAAAGCCCTTTAACTTATCATTCAATAAATTTATTTTCATTTTTATTAAATACAGGATATTAACTACACTAAATAACTACTCTAATGCCATTTCATGGTATGGAAGTGTCCCTAGATTCCCAGCTATGACATCTGAGGACAAAGTCTAGCAAGTCCTATTAAGTTAGGAAAGCTTCAAATATGGGTCCAGTGACATCTGTTGTCCAAAGACAAACCTAGCTAAATTCAGAGTTCATCAAATTGGCTTCAAGACTTTTTTTGTTTTTTTGTTTTTTGTTGTTGTTTGTTTGTTTGTTTTTTAGCTATGGTAACTCCTGAAAACTGTTATGACGTTGTCGGAGGAAATGCACATTGTGAAATTATAGATTCTTAAAGTATAAGACAACATCTATTTTTTGAAATGTCAGTTTAAGTAAAAGTGAAAAGAACATACTCATATTACTGCCAAAAGGCTAGAAGGGAAAAATATATAAATTCAAATCAATTTAGTTCAATTCACTAAGCATGTATTAAGCACCTACTATATGCAAAGTACTGTGCTAGAAACTGGGGATAAAAAGACAAAAATTAAAAAGACACTCTCCTGAAGAAGCTCACATTTTACTGGGGATATGGCATGTAAGCAGATAAGTTAATAAATAAGAATTTGAGAAGATTGGTAACATTAATAATGAGGGAAATCAGGAAAGGCTTCCAATGGGAGGTAACACCTTATCTGAGGAAAGCTAAGAATAAGGATAAGATATGAAGGTAGGAATGGAGATGATTCCAAACATACCCTCTAGAGGTAGGTCTTTGAAAAGGCAAAAGATGGGCGGGCTGAGTTACGAAACTTGCTGAATGCCAGTCTGGCAGGACCATTCAGTAAATGAAGACAAGTAAGTTTGGAAAGGTAGGATATGCAAAGGTAGAAACAGATTATGAAGGGCTTTATATGCCAAAGAGTTGGCATTTTATCTTACAGAAAACAAAGTGCCATTTGAGCAGGGCAGTGACATGGTAGCCCTGTATTTTTAGGAAGATTTTTTTGGTAGCTTTGTGGAGAATGGAATGGAAAGAGAAAACACTGAGAGCAGAGGACAGTTAGGAGACTATTACAACAGTCTAGCAACAGACTATGAGGGCCTGATGGTAGGGGCTCTATAAGGAAAGAAAATGGATCTAAGAGATGCTGGGAGACAGAATTGGCAAAACTTGGCAAATGATTATACGTAGAGGATAAAGGAGAGAAGAGTCTGAAGTGGCTAACCTTTCAGTTGAAGTTAAGAATAAAACATGAGTAAAACAAAGTTGAGAGTAAAACAGTCATCATAATACAAGAACTCATATTTCAGAATGTCATTTATATTTTACTCAGTATGAATACTTAGCTCTTTGGAAAAAGTACTATATGTTATTATAACTGTAATTAATATTAACAATGGAAAATCTAATGAATTTGTACATTTCTCTAAGCATATGAAAAGGAATAATTGCATATTAATTCTCAGTGGTATTATTATGGACCTTAAACTTTAAGTCAAGTGAACCATAGTCCCTCGACTATAAAAGTTAAAGTCCTCTTCCTAAGGCCAAACAATGGAGAGTATTCTTTGAACTAGTATGTGCTTGGCACACAGAAAGCGCTTAATAATTTTTTTTCATTGATTCATTCACAGTTTCAGAAAGGGATAACAAAAAGAGGCTAAGCGTGTAACTTGAGGGCAAAAGTAGGGGTGGAATAAAAGTAGACAACATCAAATTGGCACTAACAAAAAGCTTCTTAGAGCAGAAATTAAACTACTGGTGGCAGGGATTCCACAGCATTGTATTGTTTTATCAGGGTATTTAAAATGTACTAAATTAAGATGTTTTCTTCATTATATTCAACAGTAAAGTAAAATAAAAACTTACCCAAAGTTTCCAGTAAACTGGAAAATACACTGTTTCTGAACTCCACAAGGGAAATGATAGCTTCGTTTACATTTGCTGGCTACACATCCAATTGAAGCACCACTTTTCTTGCAAATACAACATTTCTAAAACAAAACAACAGAAAAACATGGATTATCTCAGATGAATCCAATTACAAAGGATTTACATTAAAATAAAAAGCCAAGATACTCATGAAAAAAATGAATACTTTTTTTTTTTTTTTTTTGCTTTTTGGTGAGGCAATCGGGGTTAAGTGACTCTTACCCAGGATCATACAGCTAGTTAAGTGTCAAGTGTCTGAGGTCTCATTGGAACTCAGGTCCTCCTGAGGCCAGAGCTCTATCCACTGCGCCACCTAGCTGCCCCCATGAATACCTTTTAACAACATTAAAATTGCTTTTATAAGGATATCAAAAATATCCTTATTTTTGATAAAGTAAAGACTTAGTAAGTTTCCTAATCAGACTATCATTCCATTCTGATTTCTAGAGGTGGTCTAGAAATAAGAGTCTATACTCTGCTAGTTTAATAAGGATATGGACTAGACCTGCAATTTCATTAGTCTAGGGAACTATTAAGGAAACTCCTCTACCAATGCTAGTTGGCACTTTCTTTGCAATGTACTATTTAGAGAGCCATTTCAAGCACTGAGAAATTAAGTGGCTTATGTGATTGTAGTAAAGGTCAGTGGCAGCATTTAAACACAGATCTTCCTGACTTTGAAATTAACTCTCTAGCCACAACACCATGATATTTTGTAGAGAAGAGGAAGTAAATTATGAAGGTATATTTTATTATGGGAAATAATAGAGCTTGAGAAATGCAACTCAAAAAACAAACAAATCATGTTCTTTTCAGACAATAAGTCTGTGACTACACTACTCAATCAACTCCAATGGCTTCCCATTGCTTCTGGGATTAAATACCAACTGGATATAAGAAACAATGAATAATATGAACAAAGAAGTATAGGAAGACTTCTATGAACTGATGAAGAGTGAAGTGAGTGGAACTGGGAGAATAATTTATTACAGTAACAGCCACATAAAGACAACTTCAAAAGATTAAAGAACATTTATTAACACAATGACCAATCATGATTCCAGAAGACAGATGATAAAGCATGCCACACACCTTCTGAAAGAGAAGTAGTTGAGACTCAGGGTACAGAATGAAACATATTTTTTGGACACGGTCAATGCTGAAATTTGTTTTGCTTGACTATGCATATTTGTCACAAGAATTTTACTTTTGTTTTCAATATTAGGGGTGGGGTGGGAGAAAAAAATCAATTTTTGTTCATTGAAAAAATAAAATTTAATTAAAAGAATAAAATTAATAGATGAGAACATAACAATCTTACAGGATAGATACAGAATGAATTTCATGTAAAATGTGGATAAATAACCTGCTTTGTATCATAATATCCAGCTACATGTAAAACTTTCATTTGTGTAGTGTATCTATATCTATAAACATGGTATCCCAAGAGTTTTAATGCAGTTTTAAGCTACACTATAAAAGCTTTAAAACTGCACTAAGATTTTTGGGACACTCTGTATCTTTATATTGCCAATTCTAATCAGAACAATCAGGCTATAGACAACTCTGTCTAGCTTCAAGTACTATTCAAGAACATGTTCTAAGGCCTAAGCTAATCTCAAAAGGTTGCAATGTATCCCTGGAAAACTTTCCTGACAGTGCAAGAACTTGAAAAGACTAGAATCTTGAATATAGAAATGCCCTAAAATTAACAGAATGCTGAATGGCAAGTAGCTGCTCTGAACTAAGAACTAACCTAGATCCAAAGCCCAGACAGATTGCCATTTCCCCAGACCTAATGCGACACAAATTCATACCAAAAGAAAGAAATCTAGAGGTCTACATGGGAAGATTCATAATTTTATAGGATTCGACAAGAAAGGTTTCTTATGGAATGTTAAGGGGTTTTCTGAACTTGTCTTTTTGAGCTGCCATATTTTCTAAAAACACTGGACTCAAGAGTATGCAGTATGCCCTGAGTGTGTCAAGGATGGAGCTGACAAAATGTATTGTTTACATCCCAAGCTGGACCCCCTGTGTGTCCCTGGGAATCAAGATAGGTGTGTCACTCTGCACTAGGTTGAGAAGTTGCTGAGACCCTTGTAGATAAGCAGACCATCTTATCTTCTTGATTCCAGGACTGGTGCTCTATTCACTGAGCCACATAGCTCCTCCTAGACCATCCTATCTTCATAGTCTAGCACAGGCGTGGGGAAACTGTAGCCTCAAGGCCACATGTGGCCTTCTAGGTCTTTGAGTGCAGCTTTTTGAATGAGTCCAAGTTTTATAGAACAAATCCTTTTATTAAGGGGACCTGTTCTATTAAGTTTGGATTCAGTCAAAGGGCTGCACTTGAGGACCTATGGGCTACATGTAGCCTCCAGGCCTGCAGGTTCTCCACCCCTGGTCTAGCAGTTTTCAAGAGAACCCAAAGAGTTTTGTCCTTTTCCCACCTTTACTGCAATTTTCCCCCTCCCATGCCACACCCCCATAGGTGGAGATTTCTAGTGCCTCCTTCCTTTGTCCTATGGTTATAAAAATGCAAAGTTCTGCATGGATTGTGAACTCTTTGGGTTCCACATGCATGTTCATTTCTCTTGTAATAAATCTAGTTTTCATGTAAGTTTTGTGAAGTTGTGATTTCCTTATGACACATTGCAGTCTATTAAGATTTGCAGCACCAAATCTCGAATTGTCATTAGTTTAAGATGTTCCTTGGGTCAAGGAGGGTTGCTGAAATACTGGCATTTAACTTTGTTGAGAATCACTTTTTCACTATTTTATTTTTAAAGATTATAAATTATAATTGACTAATATTTACTATATTTTATAGTAGTTAGCATGAAAACATGAACTTAATATCTTAGAAATTTCCAATGTAAACAATGTTAAAAGAAAAAAATTCTTATGAATTATATAAAAGATATTTAAGATAATATTCAAAATTGCCTTCTTACCAGCTTAGAAGCTCTATTTACTTCCTTCTTGATATCTTCTATTAGAAAACCATAAACACCTTCTTTTTCTTCACCCCTCTGCCAAATTCCACTTGACATCAACTAAGAAAACAGATTTAAGTTAGAAAATAAATCATGACAACCTACTTTTGAGCAAAATATCTACCCTTTCAAAGCGTATCTCTCATTAGCTTCTTTAGCTATGCGACCTCACAAATATTAAGCACACTAATTCCTATGATTACTTTTCATGTCAACAAAGCAAGATAATACTTATGTCCTTTGATTTAGGTAACTTATTGTGATAGGTTCACAGATTATATGGGAATCACAGATTTAGAACTTTATGGTTCTAGGGGACTTCAAAGGTTACCTAGTTTGAACATTTTACAGCTATGGAAACTGAGACTCAGGAAGGTAAAATTGCCTAAAGTCATACAGGTAGTAAGCATCAGAGACAGGATTTGAACTCAAATCTTCAGACTCTAACGCCAGTGTCTTTCTACATTATCACACAGCCTCACCAACCAGGGACTGAAGACACAATAAATAAAGACGAATAAAAAAGAGGTAAAAGAAGTTATTTTTAAAAATCTTTATTGAAAAAAAAAAAGATTTCATTGGTTCTTGCACAGTCACCAGTGCACAGACACTATGAACAATGGGTATATTTTTTAATGCCAGTATTAAACATCAAAAAACTACATGGAGGGCAGCTAGGTGGTGCAGTGGATAGAGCACCGGCCCTGCATTCAGGAGGACCCAAGTTCAAATCTGGCCTCAGACACATAACACTTACTAGCTGTGTGACCCTGGGCAAGTCACTTAACCCCCATTGCCCAACCAAAAAAAAACCAAAAACAAACAAAAAAAAACTACATGGATGTAATCCCTTCCTAAACCATTTTTTTTCAGTGACTTTTCTGCTTTTGGGGTTAGAAGCAAGTGTCCCCTAAAACAAGGACATTTAGTACCAGTGTCAATATTATCGAAATTTCAGGTCTTCTACAAAGAAAAGTTCCACTAACTGTAAAACTGAACTCTCTACAAATATAATGTTTTCCAGTATTGCTCAGTACATTAACAAAATTAGTGGAAAAAGTTAATACAACCACTAGAAATATAACAATGCTACAGTTAGCACACTATTATCAAAGTGAGATCTGAGATTGGGGGAAGTTTTATTCAGGAAATAATTCTACTGAAGATAAGATAGATACAGAACATAAGTATTTAAATTGTTAAGATCTTGAAAAGTCATAGTTATTACTTCTTATTTTTAATCTGTAATGCTTCATTTTGCAAATTATAAATACTGCCTATGGATCTCTCTTAATCAATATTCAATTAAATTCTAGTATAAAAAATAAACCAGAACATTATATTACCTCTTTTAAAATGGTATTTATACTTCTATAAATATGTAAGATTGAAACAGAATGAGGCAGGTTCCCCACCCCTGCTCTAGAGTTTTCATTTGCAAAAGCTAATTTAAAAATTTCTATGAATTATAGAAGGAAGTAGCACGGTTAAGTGAAAAACGACTTGGTTTCTTTCTTTCCTTTTGAATCAGAGTCTGGAACCTCCTCATTTTAGTTTTTCCATTTCATTTGGGCAAATCATCTTTATTCTCTTTTTGGTAAGTCACGTTTTTTGTACATGAACATTTTCCCCCAATTTATCTTCTATGCTATCTTTTTGGGTTCAGGTTCAACCTCTTCAGGGATGAGCTTAGCTGACAATCTTGCTGACTTTCTTTTAAGGAAAGGGTAAAAGGGATGTAACTACTATAATGGGAGGTACAGAGCTGCAACTAAAGCCTGACTCCTCTGTCTTATTACTTCTCTTCCCACAGCATTTGTTCCTGGTACCTAAGATATAATTTTTAATTAAATTACATATAATTTGGGACAAATCAGCCAATTACTGACTTCCAGTATGACTTTCATTATAGAAAAGGCATATGGAATAATAAAAGCTTAAAATTTTTATTTTATTATAACAGCTCCTTTTACTTAAAAACAAGTATATATTACAGGTGTTGTGATCAATTTTTTAAAGTTACATTTCTTACTGTATAGAAAACAACAAAAATGATTAAGTTACTGACTTAACATGGATTAGATACAGTGACCATTTTAAAAAAATCAACAGAGAAGTGTGAATTGTGAGCAAATATTTAATTTATAGGTAATAGGAAAATAATATTCCAAGAATATGAAGAATGTTGGAGATTTAGGATTACTCTGTAGCAACTTACTCTCCTTGTATGTACCTGGATCTCTATATATTTATTCACTGTATCTGACTGTAACTTCAAAGCCATTTGATTGGCAGCATTTTTGCTCCGCCCTTTTTCCTTCTGGATACTCTTTTTTCCTTTGAATTCTATGAACTTCTTTCTCCTGGTTCTCTTTCAATTTATCCAACTATTCCTTCTTGGTGTCCCTTTGCTGCTTCTTCTATTCCCTGAAAGTATTCCAAGGTTCTAGGCATTAGCCCTTTTCTCTACTCTTTTTTTTTCTATACCTTTCCCCCCTTGATCTCACCTGCTTCAATTATCACTTTTCAATTAGCCAACAAAATATTCATTAAGTACCTACTATATGCCAAGAATGCAGAAAGCCCCTAAAAAAGACAAATTGTACATAAGAAGTAGTTTCATATACAATCTCCTTTTATCATTCTTTGAATATTGAGATATTCATGTTGATGTTTATTAACATCCTAGGAAAAGAAAAAAAATCTGAAAAAAATACTCAGTTTAACACAATTTTTTTTTAAATCTGAAGTTTTCACCCATTCCCCCAAGCTGTGAGGTAAAACTGCATGCACAAAGATACATATACACAGAGAGAGAGAGAGAGAGAGAGATCTGGAATTTTTTGCTTACTTTTAAACCCACCTTACAAGTAGTAATGAGCAATAGTAGCAACAGTGGCATTAAAATATTTTTTAGTCAATTTTTTGTTTATTCAATGGACCAAAGCCAGATATAGTCAGTAAAATGCAGCTATGCCTACGAGGTGTCTGATGTTCAAGGTTTGTCTGGCCTTTCTATTTTTGGTACTGCTGAATGCTGGTACTGAATTCAAATTTTTTTTTTGACAAGGAAAGAACTAACTACCATAGGGTCCATATGGGCCAGTGTTGGCTTATAATTTACATTTATTACCATCCATACTGTGAGGTTATAAGACCAAATCTATTACTTCACAAGGATGGCCTTGGGAAGTAGCAATATGACATTGGGCAAGTCATTTAAACTCTCTAAGCTTTTATTTCCTCCTGTAGGATCAATTTATATTCCCATTTGACATTTAAAGATCTTCACAACTTGGCCCCTTCCCACCTCCTTAAGCCTTCTTATACATTACTCTTCTCCAAATACTTCACAGGCCAGCCAAATTGGTCTGCTCATTGTTTCTCATACATAAAGCTCATTTCCCAATTTCATGCGACTCACTGACTACCCAAGAAGCCTAGAATGCTCCTGTCTCAGCACTTTCACTTTTTGGAATTCTCCTTTTCCCCTAAGAATCACCTCAAGTACCACATTTCCGCAGGAGTTCTTTCTCGGTCCCTAGCTACTAATGTCTTCCCATAAAAGGTTATGTTGTATTCGCTTTGTATAGGTCTTATAGATGCCAATATATGTACATGTCTCTCCAGTGGAATATAAGCTCCTTGAAGACAGGTCTGTTTCACTTTTGTCTCTGTATATCCAGTCCCTAGTATAATGCCTGGGACATACTTTGTACTTAATAAATGCCTGTTGATTGATTGCAAAATGAGGATAATAATATCTACCTCACAAGAGTGTTATGAGAGGGGCAGCTAGGTGGCGCAGTGGATACAGCACCTGCCCTGGATTCAGGAGGACCTGAATTCAAATCAGACCTCAGACACATAACACTTACTAGCTGTGTGACCCTGGGCAAGTCACTTAACCCCACTGCCTAGCCAAAAACAAAAAACAAACAAACAAACAAAAAAAAGAGTATTATAACACTCAAATGAGATAACGTATGTTGTGCAATTTTTAAACCTGTCAGCGCTATAAAAATGTTAGCTATTACTGCTACTACTACTACTACTACTATAGCTACTTTGTATTAATTTAAGTAAGCAATATTCATTTCAACGTTCTAGTATACAGAGCACTAGATAGAGAATTTTAAGCAACATTTTTCTTCAACAACTGAGCTCCCACGGCTTGATACCTGGTAAAGTCCATTAAACGGCTACTGTAATTAAGTAAATTTCATTGGCATTAAAATCTTACACAACCTAGAAATTTTATAAAAATTAACCATGAAATTCTTTAGACAAAAAAGCATAGGTAGACTTTATCTGTATGGCCCATGAGCTAAGAATGGTTTTTACATTTTTAAATAAAATTTTCTTATATTTAAAAATATAAAAACCATTTCTTAGCACACAGACCAGGCAGCAGGTAAGATCTGGCCCTTAGGTTATAGTTTGCAGACCCTGATCTAAACAAATACTCTCATTTTACAAAGGAAGAAATTAAAGTCTAGTTTCGTTAAAATTTAGGGAGGAATTAGGCGATTTGCCAGTCATCAAAAATAGCCTTATTTTTTCCAAGAATTAAAAATTCAAATGATTTAAATCAATCATACTTACCAAACAATAGTAATGTATAGTGAGATTGTGGTCCTGGTAAATTTTCTTTTCTCCATACTTTTCAGGATAATCATCAGTTCTTCGACAGAGAACACAAGCTGAGAGTGAAAGATATTTTCAAATGTATTTTAGAACAAGAGCTATGTATCAGATGACAATATACAAGGCCAATGAACAGTAAGTGATATAGGAGAGAGATAAAGAGAAGAGAAAAATATCACCTTTGGTTGAGCTAATTGAGTAAAATTTCATAAAAAGGTTTTGCCTTACTAAGCTAGTTGTAAAAGCTGTAAATATGTGTGGACTTATTACCAATAAACAGTATACATCAGGTTCCCTTCTTATATTCCTTTGCGTCCCCATGGAGGACAATTGGGGAAACAACAGTGAATGAAATGTCTCTACCCTAACATTTTATAAAGAACAGATAGAAAAGAAAAATATTTAGGTGACCCAATCCCATTAAATCTAATACTATACATTATAAACTATAATGTACGTACAGATACAAAAGCACAGAACAAGATCTTCAGGTACGTATCAAAAGTAAAATTCTAATTCTAACTGAATTCCATATTGTTGCAAGTGAAATTTTGTTACAATATTTACATTCCATGTTGAAGCTTGCCCATTTACAGAGAGTTTCAAATAACTAGGTTTTTCAATTCAATCAAGTCATTCAAAATTATTAGAAATATCAAGATACTTCAAAAAGAGGTCTTATAGAACTACAAAATAGAATTTTTAGAACTTAAGAGATCATCTATTCTAAACTCCTAATTTTATAGTCAGGAATCTAAGATGCTGGTGAAATAGAGTATAAACAAGAACATTGGTTTAAAAAAGCTTAATTTAACCTTTTGAAAATGTTAACAACTAACTGTACTTAGAGTGAGGATAAAATAAGTCATTAAATTACAATGTTTACTCACCAAAGTTCTGAAGCTGACAAAGATTATTTTCATTCATGCTAATGTGTTCCTTTGAAATCGAGTCCTAGGAAAAATTGCAAGTAATTGATCAACAATACCACCTTACAAAAGAAAAAGTTATCAAAAACTTTGAACCAACTTATTTAGTCTGCTTAAGATTTATTTATATGTGAGTCTGTGGAGTGGTTACAACTAAGAAAACCATTTAATTATTTCCAGCCACAAAAATTGAAACATTCCTTTTAGGATGGCTTAAAGACATATAATTTTAAAGCTGAAATGGATATAGACAGCATCCATTTCAACTTCATTTAATGTATGGAAAAATGAGGGACTTATTATTTAACTAACTTACCCAAGGTCAAAGAGGTAATTAGTAGCAGGACTAGTTCTAATCTAGGTTTTCTACTTGAGCATTCCATATTCTTTCCTACGTCACAATAAATTTCCCTCATTCCAAATATACATATTTTAGATGGCTAATTAGACTGACTAGAATATAGAGAAAATGACAAGCAAGTTTGTACTGGCTTTTGGTAAACTGAGATTTGGATTTGCATTCCACACGTTTCATTTTTGCTTAAAAATGCTAATTAATTAACCTACTATACAGATACAACTCCCTCATTGACTCATTTCCACTTGTCAGTCAGTGAGCTTAGCCCAAATTTCCTTTCATCCCTGATAATTAGCATTTAAATAACCACCTCATCAATAGCTGATCAATCAACAGTTATTTATTAAGTACCTACAAGGTACTAGGCACTGAGGTGCTAGGGACTAAGAATACAAATTAAAAATATAACAGTCCCTGCCCTCAAAGAGCTTAAAGTCTATTGACTTTCAAATAGCCTCCATTTTTTCTGTGAAGTATGAAGTGAGGTTCTCAATTGAGATGGTAGGAGTGGAAAGAAGGAGTGTAATAAGAAGCTTGAGGATTGATGAAAAGGCTTAGGACAAATTATTAGGAATACAAATGCACAAAAACAAAATACAACCTATGAGAAGAAAAAAAGCAATGATGTTAAAAGAAAATATGATCTCCATTCAAACAAACATTGATCCTGAAGACAGGATACAGAAGACAACTTAAGGATCACAGTTCTCCCAGAAGAACATGACAAATCAAAAACTTTAACACCATTATGCAAGAAATAGTACAAGAAAAAAAAAAACCACCTTCTGAACATAGAAAACAAAGTACTAATTGAAAGAATCCACAGATCACCTCCAGGACAAAAAAGCAACAAACCACCACCAACAATAAAAACCAATGCAGCAAACTTCAAGATATACAGTGGTTAAATTTAACAATTCCAATGACAACAAACTCTGCATGCAGGAGAAAGGCCTTCAAAGAAAGGCAATTTGAATAATATAACACTATTCCTCTTCCAACATAAACTGCAGAAGGGAATGGAATAATGGTCCACAGAGCAAAGGGACTCAAGATGCAAATCAACACTCTGCAAATTTGAGCCTAATAATCAATGAAAAAATACAGACTTCAACAAGAAAGGCATTTGAAATGTTAGAAAAAAAGAATAGGAGCAAATAATTTGCTTTGCAAAACCCCATGCAAAAGAAACACAAGATAAAACAAATACAGAAACCAAGGAAAGCTCAAGTAAAGAAATAAATTGCCCCAGGAAAAAAAAATGGAACCCCACCACCCCCCCTAACAACTTAGAAGCAGGAAGACTTTTACAAGGTTAACAACAACAATAACAGGAAAAGGTGGTATAGGAAGAGGAGGAGCATTAGATTTCTTCCTAAAAGTCCACAAGAAGAATACCAAAATTTAAACAGGTATGACGGAAGAATGGATGTGAAACATTGTAGATTATGTTTCCAAACACTGCAGAATGGGACAGTACACAAAAGAGTAGTGTGGTGGGAGTAAAGGGAATTGTGTGATGTATCCTAGTCAATGAATGGTAAATGGCACTAGCACTTGCAGGAACTAACACTTTTAAAACTGAGGCACAACAGAAAAAAAAGGGGAGAATGCAAGATCTATAAAGCAATAACATAGATGCTGTTTAGAAGAAAACTCAAAATAGGTACCTTACAAGTTTTAATTCCATGTTGAATATAGAAACTAAAAAAAAAAGAAGTGCAAAGACCATGAATCAAAGAATAAAAGTCCAGAAAAGGAAGAAAACTAATGAAGATAACAAGGGGGGGAAGGGGAGAAGTCCTTTTTAGAAAAAGGCACAGAAGATGAAATTAAAAAAAAAAACCCAAAAGAATTTGAAGACAAATATTTTACTTAATTGAAAGACAAAAAAGAGTGGAAGAAATAGATGATTAAATAAAAGGAAGAAAGAAAAAGAAGCAAGTAAAACTACAAAACTATGGAAAGCAATGACAAACAAAAAGGGGGGAGAGAAAAAATGCTTGGGGGAGAGGGGAAGAAAGTGGGGAACAGAGTTGCCTTAAAATAGATTAAGCAAAAATAAATGGGAACAAAATATTTTCTTTACAGAGGAAAAGATATAACAACAAAAATTTAATTCAGAAAAAAACAAATGGAGGAAAATGTAAATGTAATTTGCAAAACTATAAATTTGAATGGATTAAAGAATACAATAATATGAAAGTGACATTTTAGAAAGAATATAAAACATCACAATCTGTTGCTTACAAGAAACATACACCAAAAAACAAGGACATACATAGAATGAAAACGAGGGACTAGAACAAAATTTAGTATGTATTACGTAAATCCAAAAAAAGTAGGAGTTTCAATCATGCTATCATATTGAAAAAAAATTACAACATAAAAGGAGATAATCAAGGAATTTATATTATGCTGAAAGGAAATGTAGAAAATAAACCAATATTAATATTGAATTTATATGCTTCAAATGCTTTAGCATCTAAATTTATAAAGGAAAAATTAAATTACAGGAAGACATAGACAGTAACACATGACAGCAGGAGACTTTAATGTCCTCCCAGTTTTGGACAGATCTGACAAAGATAAACAAAAGAGGAAATATAGAATTGAAAAAAATGTTGGAGAAACTAGGCTTATGGTGTCTATTAAATGGAACTACTAAAGAGTATGTGTATTTCTTAACAGCATGTGGAAATTTTACAAAAATTTACCATACTATGACACAGAGATAAAAGAAATAAATGTAAAAAGGCAGAAATAGTAAACACATCCTCTACAAAACATTACATAATATGGACAGTAATTGGTTTAGGAAGCACAAACAAAAGACACAGACCCAAATGGATTTATCAATAAAATACAAAATAATGAGTAGATAAGTAACAAATCATAGAAAGAATAATTATGTGAAAGAAAATGATATTGGTGAAATAATATACCAGAATTTCTGGAATGCTAAAATATTTCACATGAGAAAAAATTACATCCCTAAAAACATATTAACAAAATGAAAAAACAGAGGATTAATGGACTGAATAGTCATTTTTTAAAACTAGAAAGCCAACAAGGAAACCCAAAATAAGCACACAAAAAAGAAGATGAGAAATAGAGAAATGAAAAACAGAAGTAAAAACTGATTATGCTACACACACACACAGAGTATAGGACAGAGAGACTTTTCTGAACATCATAAAAAGTATCAATTTTAAACTAAAAGCAAATATCATATGCAATGGGGATACATCAGAATCTTTCCCAGGAAATATGGAAATAAAGCAAGAATGCCCACTCTCATTCTCGATTGATATATTTCTCAAAATGCTAGCAGTAACAATAAGACTAGAGAGAGAGAGAAATTAAAGGCATAAAGACAGGCAAACCATAATGAATAAAGGCAATTAAAAAAAAGATATTAAAAATAAGTAACTGATTATATTAAAGTTAACAGCTATCTGCATCAACAAAGACAACGCAGGTAAGTGAGGAGAAGCAGTCAGTAGGAAAGTAAATCTCTTTTTATCAAATTTCTGAGGTAAGGATTTGGTATTCAATATATATAGACAAGTCAATAGAATGTTGCACACTAGTTAGTGCATGGTTGTTGGAGATGCACAACCAATTTAGAAAGCAAATTGGAATAATGCAAATAAAGTGACTAAAATGTCTATACTTTTGACCTAGATATTCCACTACTAGGCATATACCCTAAGGAGTCACTGATAAGAAGAAAGTCCTGATAAAATAATAATTACCATTTATAAAGCCTGTTTTTAAAGTGCTTTATGTATATTATCTCATTTGATTTTTCACAAGAACTCTGTGAGGTAGTTATTAAATATAGTATATATTATGTAATTATATTATATTATATGTTATATAATATAAACTATTATTATATTCATTTTACAGATGAGAAAACTAAGGCTAAGAGAGGTTAAGTGACTTGCCCAGGGTCATATGTTTCAGTGTCAGAGGTTGAATTTAAACATCTTTGTGACACCAAGTATATCACTCTACCTGCTGAGCCACCCACGACAAACTATCTAAAAAAAAAAGGTGATGCCCATTCATTAGGGAGTGACTAAACTAACTGGAGTACATGAATGTAATGGAATAAGATTACTGTGCTCTAAGAAATTACAAATATCATGAATACAAAGAAACACGAAATCATTTATACTCTGATATGAAATGAAATAAGCAGAGCCAAGAAAATGTTATACACAAAGATCACAATGTAAATGAAAGAACCATAAAACATTCAAAAATGAGTGTTACAAGAAACTACAGGGAACAGGCAAGGCCACAAAGAAGAGATACCTGAAGACATTCCCACTGCACTCCTTTTCAGAGGTGGGACATAGACAAGTGTGGCACACTATCTATTTCTTACTTCTTAGATATATTGACTGTTTTTACTGATTTTTTCTCCCTTTATCCTTTTTTTTTTTTTAAATAATGTTATTTGCTATAATGGATGGCTGTCAGAGCAGGGAGGGAGAGGGATAGTGTGAAAAATTCTGGCACTATAACAAGCAAAAGATATCAATAAAAATATAAATTAATCCTAAAGAATCGGCAAGTCAAAGAACAAGTCAAGAAAAATTGGTAATTTTATTAAAGATAATGACAGCGATGAGACTATATAGAGATGTAGATATATATATGTAGATATACAATTTTTAGAAGTAGGCAAAACGATCTCTTAAGGGGAAATTTTCCACCTCCAAACACTTTCATCAACAAAAGAATGAAGAGATCAGTGAATTGGGCATCCAACTTAAAAAACCTAGTAAACCAACATTAAAAAAATTAAACAAAATTGCTGAGGGGTGGCTGGAATAGCAGATAGAGCACTGAATTTGGAGTCAGAAGATCTGGTTGAGAAGACTCCAGCCTCATTTACTAGCTGTAAGACCCTGGCCAAGTCATTTAACTGGTCTGTCTTTAATCTCATCCCTAAAGTGGGAATAATAATAGCACCTGTTGTGAGAATAAAACAACATAATATTTGTAATGCACTTTGCAAACCTTAAGGCACTAAATGCTAATTTTAAAAAATCCTGAAAAACCAATGTTACTCAAATTTAAAGCAAAAAAAAACCATTTTACTGAATTAGCAAAGACACATTTTTTTTTAAAATTAAAAAATACATAATTATTGGTTAAAAAGGAGAAAAACCAAATTATCAGTATCACAAATGAAAAAAGTGAATTCATAACAAATTAACACAAAATAATGAAAATTACTAGAAACAAAATTATTTTGTCCAATTTTATGCCAATAAAACTGAACTTCTAAATGAAATGTGTGAATATTTACCAAAAAAAATAACCATTTTAACACAGGTAATGGAGAATTTAACTTGATCTCAGCAAAAGAAATTTTAAAATGTCATAAAATGGACTCTCCAAGAAAAAAACCCCCAGTACCAGATTGCTTTATAAGCAAATTCTATCAAACATTTAAAGAACAATTGATTCTACTATAAAAACTGCTAATAAATTTCTTCCATGATATGAATATGGTCTTGATACCTGAATTAGAAAGAGTCAAAACAGAGAAAGAAATCTATAGACCAATAATATGCCTCATGAATACTGATGCCAAAATTTTAAAATAAAATATTAACATCACAATAACATCACAAAGATTATACATTATGACCAGGCTGTGTTTATATCAGCAATACATATCAGGAACACTATGGACATAATTGATTATATTAATAACAAGAACAACAAAAATATGATTATATCAAGAAATGCAGAAAAAAGCCTGACAAAATAACAGCCATTCCTTTAAAAAAATAAAAACCAGAAAGCATAGAAATGAAATAATCTTCAATCTTCTTTAATACAATTAATATCTATCTAAAACAAAGAACCAGCATTGTATGAAATGAGTTTAAACTAGAGGCCTTTACAATAAGATCAAGGGTAATAATGCCCATATAACTGCTACTATTTAACACAGAGCTAGAAATGGTGGCTATAGCAATAAAACGAGACAACAATGAAGAAATAAACACTAGCAAAGCAGAGTTCTCTAAGTATACCAACTTATTATTGCTGCCTCTTGCATATGACAGGAATGGAACACCTGTGCAATAAGAACTGACTGAAAGGACAGTTCTAAAGAAAGCTGGGAAGACTCCTGTGAAGTAATGCAGAGTAAACCAAGCAGAACCAAGAAAACAATAGATAAAATAACAACACTGTAAATACAAACAAATATTTTGTTTGACTCTGCATGTTTGTTACAAGAATGTTGTTGTTAGGGGCAGTTACATGGCGCAGTAGATAGTGCACAGGCCCTGGAGTTAGGAGGACCTGAGTTCAAATGCATTCTCAGACCAGACACTTGACACTTACTAGCTGTGTGACCCTGGTCAAGTCACTTAATCCCAATTGCCTCAAAAAAAAAAATGACAAGAATGTCGTTGTTATTGTTGTTGTTGTCCCAATGGTGGTAAGTTGGGAAACTAGATTTGTTAACTAAAATAAAAGAAAATTTATTTAAAAAAAAATCTTAATCTTAACTTGAGCCTATCATCCCCTCAAGCTATCATCCTAAATATAGTTCACAGCCAAATTAAAAAAAAAAAAAGCTGTGTAAACTCACTGGCTCCCTTTCTCTAACTCACTTTCCAACCCCTTGAACATTAATCTGGCTTCTGACCTCATTATTAAACTTCAAAAACTGCAAATAAAAGAGATAATAAATGAAGGAGTCTCTACCCTTAAGCAGTTTACCGTGACATAGGATAAGATATGTACACAAGTAATTATTTTAAAAGTCGAAGTGTGGTAAATATATAGTAAAGATTAAACGGAGAGAAAAGAGTTTTGAGAAGGGATGGATCACATCTCGCTGAGTGGATCCCAGAGGCTTCATGGAAGAGATGGCACCTGAGCTCAGACCTTGAAGGAAACTCAGCAAGTAGAGAGGGATAACATTTCAGGTATGAGGGAAAGCTTGCATAATTGCATAAATGTAATTGCATAAATGTAAAAGAGTACAAAATTAAATTAGTAGTTCAAGTTGGCTGGAAAGTAGAGGGCATAATGAGGAATAATAATAGATGAAGTTTACATACAACTTTCAGGTGTAGGAAGCACTTTACATACGTTATTTCATTTGCTCCTTCAACAACTCTGTGATACAGGTAAAAAAAGTAAGACCTTTAGAGGTTAAGTCATTCGCCCTCAAACAAGTGTCAGAGAGGTGGGATTCAAACATAAGTCTCTCCTGACTCTTAAGTGCTATGCTTAGAAAGCTTATGAGGGACCTTAAATGTCAAGCTAAACCTATTTTATCATATATGAAATCAGGAGCCAGAAAAGCTTTTAATTAGAGAGGGAAATGAGCAGACCCATAAATAGGAAGATTATTTTGTAACGGTCTTTCACATTCCTTCCCCTTCCACCTTCTTGTTCTCATTGAGACCTGATCTCCCCACAATACATGCAAGATCCCTGGCCATCCTCTCCAGCATGGCCTCTACCTTCACTCATTCCCCATCCCCCATTGCATTCCACCCCCACCGGCACACCTTGGTCCTGGAAAGGGAGTTCAAATACTTTGTGCTCCCCATTCTCACTTTCAGACTATCCCTTTGCCACCATCACTCAGCGACTTCTGTTTTGAAGTTCATTGTAATAAAATTGTCCAACCAATTCAAATCGTGATGCCTTGTTTGCATTGACTGCCAGATAATTCTCCTTCCTTTCTCAAGGAGTTCAGCACCTTCATTATCTTCTTCTCCCAACTCCTGCCATTATACTAGGGGACTTCAAAATCCCTGTTGAAGTTCTATCAAACTCCCTAATATATCATCCCAAGTCTACCATCTCTTTAAATCCCGTTGCTGACTCACTTTACTTCAGCTACTGATTTAGGATGGTCACAATATACACAGTAACTACAATGATGTAAATAGAATGACACACCAATAACATCAAAAGTAAATGTAACAAAACTAAAAAGATCAAGTGGGGATCAAATGAAGACATGTGAGAAGACACCTCCAACCTACCCCTTTGTGGAAGTGGGTGGTCCATATGTTACACATTGCATATGTTTTTGGACTTTTTCAATGTATCAGTCAATTATGCTGACTTTTTTCCCTATGTGATATAGGATGATTCTCAGGGATGGGGAGGAATACATGGGATACTTTGGTGATATAAACAGAAAATACTAATAAAAGCTTATTAATATTAAAAAAGGTAAAGAAAACTGACATTTGATCTTAGAGGCAATAAGGAGCTAGTGGAATTTATTGAGTAGAGCAATGACATGGGCAGTCTGCATTTGATAGCTGTATGGAGGATGGCCTGCAGAGGGAAGAAACTGTTAGATAAAAAATGATGAGGTAGCTCTATGAGTGAAACAGATATGGAAGTCCAGAGAAAGAGAAAAAATTGCATAACATGAATTTATAGTGTATTGGGCCAGTATAGTTCTGTGAGTTCCTCCAGATCCACTCAAAAGTACTATTAACTGAAGCTAAGGAGGCAGTGGGAGTCATCCATAGTTGTTATTTAACAAGGGATTTGAGAGGAGATGATAGTGTAGAGGTGAACTGGTCAACAATAAGGTTAAAATTGAGAAGGGAGCAAAATGAAGTCAGAGCAGGGGTAAAGGCTTGAGAAAGTACTGAGGAGTAGAGGAATGAGAGGTCTTGATGTGGGTATAGGTTTAGAAAGATGAAAATTAGGGAGAGATCAAATGATAGAAGGTTATAGTCAGAGGAATACTAGAATTTTTTTTATTAAGAAAGTAGAACACTTGTGGGTAATGCATACATTGTTTTCTTGGCTCTGCTTACTTCAAACTGAATCAGTTTGTATAGTTCTTTCTAGCCTTTTATGTATTCATCACACACATTACTTCATTTTTGTGTGATTTCAAAATAGTTTTAATAAGGGTTATTCCAGTTGGTTTTGTTTTTTTTGCATCAGTCTCCTCAGTGCAGCATAGCAATTCACCCAAAACCAAATGATTCCAGATCCCAGCTTAGCAATTCCCAAGAGCCATGATTAAGGCAAAAGACAGGATGGGGAGGGTGCTCTGAGTCTCAGTAAGACCCAAGGTCTCCCTTCAATCCCTGTGGGATAATTCAAATCACAAGACTAGGCTGGAAATACTGTCCCTGAAGGAAAGAAGTATCCAGAGAAAAGCATAATATGGCCCTCTAGGAGAAAGTCTGACGATTATTCAAAGCAAGCTTCTCTGGGTTTGAATCAGAGCCTTATGGGTTTTGCTGGAGGTTTAAAAACAAGTGGCCTGAAGTCAGAACAGCAGCATCAGCAGCAGATGCTAGGAAGAGGGACATAATACACTTTTTAAAAAATTCCACATAATTTCAAATCACATTTCATTAATGTATTTAAAAATACACAAGCAACAGACAAACCAGGGAGCGTGTGCCTCACTTTTAAAAGTGAGCTCATATGTTCTTCTACCTGTTTCTTTCCCTCCTAATTGTACATTGTTTCCGCAGAGTAACAAACTCTGCAAAATAATAATAATAAAATAAAACAAAAACTACTTAGGACTAGATTCATTAGAAATGTTAATTGGCTAGAAGACACTCAAAGGGATCTATGAAGACCATCTAGACCTGAAATTCTAAGGCAAAGTGGAAATGGGATGGTTAAATCTTATTGCTGTTTGTATAAAAAAACTCTTAAAATTTTATATATAATTTAATATAATATATGTGTATATATTTAAAAACAGGCTGTCCCCTAAAACTCCAGATGTTTGCTAAATTGCTGAAAGACAGCAATCTTTGAATTTATTTCACAGAGATTCGGGTACTTTTAGAGAATAGGTGGCCTCAGGGATGATGCCTGGTCAGGGGAACCCTGGGCTGCTGCTATACCTTGTAATTGAGCTTGGCGTTCACCTTTTTGTACATTTCATAAATGATGTCCATGGTGGCATTGAAACTCACCAGAAACAGGCAGACCCTTTCCAAGCACTCTTCTTTGGGGACGTCTTATCCTTCGGAGAGGGCCTTGAAGAAGTCAGACTTGTATGGGGCAGCGTACAGAGCTCCCTGAAAGATCTTCTGCACCAGACAGATGTGGTTATTTCTTCAGGGCCATCTCGCAGGCTTTGGTCACACTGACTTGGATGAGGTTGGGCTGGTTATCATCTCACTCCCCCCCCCACAGATGCTCTGCAACAGCACCTGGATGAACCTCAGGCCTCCTTTCAACCACATCAATGCCAGTGTAGCCCCAACCTTTGGCCGTTTGGTCTCATACATCTCCTTCTCTACTTCTAAGATATTTTGCAGTGTTTGGAAGTTGGTGGGGTTTGTGTTGTAAACAGCTCAGGTTGTCTTGATGTTTTTGCTGATATCCACTTTGATCAGGATGAACGCTGGTGAGCCAAAGCAATCAAAGAAGGGTGGCAGGTGAGCCATGACATCCAGGAACGGTCCCGTCTTGATCTGCTTGTCCGCCAGCAGTCCCTTCAGCCGGTGCTTGGCCAGCAGCACCACGGCCAGGTCCAGCACAAAGGCAGTAGCTACTGCCAGATCGTCCCCCCTCTCCCCCCAACAAAGCACTGTCTGGATTCTTGCTACTGACTCCAGCCTCCCACTGAGCCAGCAGCCAAACACATTACTTCTTTTATTTGTTTATTTATTTGTGAGGCAATTGGGGTTAAGTGACTTGCCCAGAGTCACACAGCTAGGAAATATTATGTGTCTGAGGCCAGATTTGAACTCAGGTCCTCCTGAGTCCAGGGCCAGTGCACCACCTAGCTGCCCCTAACACATTACTTCTTATGGCACATTAATATTCCATTACATTCATGTGATTTGCTTAGCCATTTACCAATTGACGGGCATTTTCTTTGTTTCCAATTCTTATCTATCACAAAAAGTGTTACCATAAATATTTTGGAGTATATAGGGACTTTTTTCTTATCAATCACTTCCTTAGGGTATAAGCTCAATAATGGAGTGTCTGGTTCAAAGGGTATAGATATTTTAGTCACTTTATTTGCCTAATTCCAAATTGCTTTCCAAAATGGTTACACCATTTCACAGCTCCACCAATAATGTATTAGTGTGCCTCTCTTTCCACAATCCAACATTGACTACTGTCATTTTTGGGTCATTTTTGTCAATTTTCAGGGTGTGAGGTAAAACCTCATGGTTGTTTTGATTTGCATTTCTCTTATAATTAGTGATCTGGATCATTTTTACATGTGGTTGCAAATATTTTGCAGTTCTTTTGAGAACTGTTTATTCATATCCTTTGACTACTTATCTACTGGGGAATGGCTATTAGTCTTAAATATACTTATTAATTATTTATATATCCTGGGTACCAAAACCGTTATCAGAGAAATTTGATACAAAGATTTTTTCCCACTCAACTGATTCCCTTATCATCTTAGATGCATTAATACTGTCTGTGCCAAAGTTTTTCAGCTTCAAATTTCCATTTGTGCAAAAACATAGTATTATGTTCTTTCAATTAACTTTGCTTTAAGTGGCCCTGTTCCCATGGTCTTTCTTCCCTTCATCTCTGATCGCCTCTTCTCATTTAATACCCCTTTCCCTTTAGGATTTTATTAGTTCCTTTTTTGTTCCTGCTTTCATATGGTTATAAATTTCTTCTGCCCCTTCTTTTCTTGTTAGTCGAGTAGATTCTCCCTTCCATACCTCTCCCTTCAGATAATCCCACTCCTGAGTTTTTAAATTTCATATCTTTGTAACCCTTTCAAAAATGGATTTCTCTCACTCTTTCCATTATTCATCTTCTCTTCCTCTTTACAGTCACATTCTCTGATTCATGACTCCTAAAATTACTTGTTCTCTCTCTTTTCTCTATCTTCTTCAAAGCTTCCAGGAAGGTATCTATTTAGCCTCTCCCCTCTAGATGCTTTCTGCCACTGCCTTATAGGGCTTGGTTCATGGATTCCCCTTTTCCATTGTGTCTCACTTTCAAAACAATGCCAATTATTTATTGCAGGTTTCAGAGAAGACATTGGCCCATGGTGGGGTTCTTTCCCAACTATGTCCTTATTATGCAGCCCATCAATGATCTGTAGCCTCTCTTGTTGACCTTTTTTCACACATCTACCTGGAAATCTCCTCTTCATGTCAATGTTCTCCCACTTCTCCAGGTGCCAGTTGCTTGCAGGTTCCAAATCTTCCCTTCCCAGGACAAGTAGACTTTTCAAGCACCAAATCCCTCAGACCTCATCCAGTGTAAGGTCCTCACCTCTATGACTCTCTTCACCCATAGGATCATTCATCAGTGGAACTCCCTACCACCTCCAATGTAAAGCTTCCTTCCTCTCCATCTCTTTTCATCTTTCCCTCCTTTTCCTTACCCACTCCCCTTTGTAGTTCTCTTTCTGAGACCACAGAGATCACCTTCCTTTGATTGTTAGCCCTTGATTTGACCTTGGTGTATCACTCACTCCTTCCTCTGTTCCCCTTTCCCTCTTTATGTACCCTTGAATATTGTAATGTAGTTCCACAAAAAAGCACTAATTCAGCTGAAAACAGGGTAGTGTCAGGTTCTGTCCATAATATCCAGTTTACCTTTGTTATTTCTACCAGACTGCCACTTTTCACCAGTATCCTTCTGTACATTTAGAAAGATATCTCTTACTGGTCTCTATTGTCACCCTGTTGTTTTCTTTGCCTGCTGCATTTATTCACTCCTCCTGCATTTCTGTAGTGTGGGGTGTTCAAGAGGCAAAGAATCTCTTCCTTTCTCTAAAAATGTTTTCAACTCTTCTTTATTATTGGATGTCCATCTTTTATCCTGTATGGTTAAGCTCAGACTGCAAGACAAGTCACCCTGGGCTTCATCCTGAGCTCTGTTGCTCTTTTGCAAAACATTATTCCATTCTCTCCTCCTTTTTCTTTTTCTTTTTGGTGAGGCAATCAGGGATAAGTGACTTGCCCAGGATAACACAGCTAGTAAGTGTCAAGTGTTTGAGGCCGGATTTCAACTTGGGTCCTCCTGATTCCAAGGCCGGAGCTCTATCCACTGTGCCACCTAGCTGCCCCTCCTCCTTTTTCAAGTGGGTATGCGACAGCCTTACATTATTAGAATGTCCTTTCCTTTGTAATTGAAGGTATTTCTCCTGTTGGTTTGAAGAACTTATTTCTGAATTTAAATTTAACTACTATGTGCCTTAGAGTTTGCAGCCTTCCTTTTCTTTCTGGAGGAAATCTGTGAATTCATTTTTGTTGAGAAGTTTTGGGCAGTTCTCTTCTATTATTTCTTTCATTATGGTGTCAAGGTTTTTGTCCTGGAATATTTTTCTGGGAAACCTGTGACCCTTAGGTAGCTTCTGTGCAGCCTGCTGAGTTCATTATTGCATAGTGAGCATATTTTCTTTTAATATAATTGGTTTTTGCTTCTCTTCCTCTAGGTGATCCTTCACTTCTATGTATTTGCATTCCCAATCATTGTTCTCCCATTTGCTTTTTTTGGTGAGGCTCGCCATTGCAGATTCAAGTTTTTTTTTCTATTCTGTTCATTATTTTTGCTGTGTAGGAACATAAATTCTGCTCACATAATTCGTGTTTCTTTTTTAAATGACTCAGGGATAACATGTTGTGGTTCCATGTTCTCAAATTTCACAAGGTCCTCTGTCTCATCAAGTATAAGATAATTTTTCTTTATTTTTTATTATTACAGTATTTATTCATAGATGTTTGAAGTCATTTATTAGATCTAGAGACCTTATATTTCCTTCTGTTGTTAATGGTTTTCCTGACGATTTATCTGTTTATGTTCAAGGTCTCTGAATTTTCTTTTTCTTGAAATCTTTAGTATTTGAGAGTTTTTTTTTCCCTTTTATTTTCCTTATCACTCACTTCCTGATTCCCTCCCCCCAGATTGTGGTTTCCTTGGGGCCTGGATTTCAAAGCCTCTCAACCTCCTTCTACACTGGGCAATTCACAGTTCATCATCATAGGTCTCTGCTCCAACCGACTTTTGCGTTGTAAGAACTGGACCCAGCTGGGTGCTCTTTCTCCTCAGGCTTGGTATTGTACAGCACTGCAACTCTCCCCCACCAAGTATTGTCATTCGTTCTCTCTCTTTCTCTCTCTCTCTCCTGTCCTGATGCCCTGTCTCATGCCTTCTGTTCCTCAGTTCTATGGCCTGTCATCAGCAATTCAGAATCTGTTTTTCCCAGCACCAGTAGGTCATTGCTTTGTGGTATTGGTGCTTCCAGGTTACAGCCTTGGGTAGGCTTTTGCTCTAGAAGGGCTGTTGACAAGCTGGCTATTAAGATCTAAGCAAACTTTCTTCTGCAGCCTAGAGCCAGGATCTCTATGGCACTAGAAAGAGGGAGGCAGGAATGGGTGCTGAGTGTGCTCAAGGTCAGTGAGCATCAGTTCCTGAGTTTGGTTGGTTGGTTGTTTGTTTTTTTAACTTCTTTTTGATTCTGGTTATCCTAGACCTTGGAGATAGCTGAAGTTGCTTTATCTTTGACACATAATTTATGTTTTGGAGAGGTTGTGGGGATCGTAGAAAATGTCTAGATCACCATCTTGTTGCTCATGCGAGCTGAAAGTTCCCTCTCTCTGGGTTTTAAAACTCTTTACAATATGGTCCCAACCTATCTCTCCAGGTTAATTATGCATTATTTCCCACCCTATAGCTCAATGTAGTTCAACTGGCCTTCTATCTCCCTCACACACCACATTTTTTCTCCCACTGTCCTTCTGCACTGGCTTCTCCCTTGCCTGGAATACGCTCCCTTACCTCCTTCTCCTCTCTGCCTCACAGACTCTGGTGTTTCTTCAAAATGGAGCTCAAGCTCCACCTTCTACAGGAAGGACTTCCTGATCCTCCCAATTGCTAATGCCCTCTCCTCCTTAACATCCTTCTATTTGACTATCTGCTATTTCTTTTTAAAACAGCGTGTGTGTGTGTGTGTGTGTGTGTGTATGAAAACTTGTCAAGTCAAACGGAATCAACCAAAAAGTATTTATTAAGCACTTAGCATGTGCCAGGCATTGTGCTAAGAGCTAGTAATACAAAGAAAAAGGAAAAAACAGTCCCTGTTTTCAGGAAACTTATAAGCTAACAGGGGAGACAACATACATAAACCAGAACATACAAGATAAATACAAAGTAGATGGAACCTTGGAGGGGATGGCAGTAGCAGATAAGAGGACCAAGAAAGGCTTCCTAGAGGTGGCACTTGAATTTAGTCTGAAAGGAAGAGATTCTAAGATGTGAAGGCTAGGCAAGAGAACATTCCAGACCAATCCTGGATAAGAAGGCAGGGAGATGGCAGATAGAATGGTAGATCTGAGGAATAGTAAGTAGTTTGTGAAGGGCCACAAAGATGACTAGAAAGGTAAGAAGGGGCCAAACTGTGAAGAACTTTAACTCTAGAAGGATCAAGCGTCAAATGACACAAAAATTTTACTTTGAAATAAAAAAATTCATCCCACTATCTCTATTTTCTTTGCCATATAAATAAAATTTCAAAAAATACATGGTGTCAACTAAGCTTGTTCCTTTAAGGTATTCTTAAATTCCCATCCTCTTAAATGTTAAATACGAAAGGACTTTATATTTGATTTGGATTTAAAAAGAAATTACTGGACAGTGATATGACCAGATTTACACATTAGAAAAATCACTTGGCAGGCATATGAAGGATGGATTGGAATGAGAAAAACCTTGAGGGAAGGCTTTGGCAGTAATCTAGCCAAAAGGTAATAGAGGGCTGAATTAGGCTGAGAGCTGAGCAGAAAAAGGGTCATATGCATGAGATACTGTAGACAAAGAAATTATAAGGTTTGACAACTAAATGGGTATGTGGGGGTGTACAGTGAGAGCCAGAGTATGAGAATGTGACCTATGACTCCACAGTTAATATAAGATAACTTTAATTAAATAGCAAAAGATGCTTTAACCATCACATGGGAAAACTTGCATGTGACCATGGGCATATCCCTGACACTACACCTTATTTGTTTTGTTTCTATATAATACCTGGCCTGACCTGGCCTGAGGGTGTGTGGAAATCTACTACCATTGTCCTGCTACCCAGGACTAGCCTTTGTGAATAACCCCTCCCCCCCATTAAAAATCTATTTACTTACATGAGAGTGTGGACTTCCCCTCCTTCTTTGCTATCTCAGTATTTCTTGGAGGCGTTACCATCCCTCAGGTTAGTCTGCCACTCTATAACTGGCATAATCAGGGCAGAACAGATCTGCTACCTTACATGGGGTGAGCAAAAAAGATGAGTTAAAGATGATGAAAAGTTGTGAACCTGAATGATTAGAAGAGAAATAAGGAAATTCGAGCTCCTTTGAAGTATTTATTCATTCTATGTATTTATGTCTCTAACTTGATGCCTAGAACAACATAATATATACTTATAGATTATTAAGAATTGTGTTCTACTGCATATACCCTTTGACTTGGAAATACCACTACTAGGTCTATATCTCAAAGAGATTTAAAAAAAGGGAAAAGGACCTATATGTGCAAAAATATTTATATCAGCTCTTTCTTTCTTTCTTTCTTTCTTTAATGGTGGCGAAGAACTAGAAATTGAGGGAATGCCCATCAAATGGGGAATGGCTGAACAAGTTGTGGTATATGATTGTGACGGAAAACTATCGTGCTTTAAGAAATGACAAGCAGAATGGTTTCAGAAAAATCTGGAAAGATTTCCATGAACTGACGCAAAGTAAAGTGAGAAGAACCAGGAGAACAGTGTACACAGTAACAGCAATGTTGTGCAATGATCAACTGTGAATGACTTAGCTATTCCCAGCAATACAATTATCCAAGATAATTCAGAAGGACTTACAATGAAAAATGCTATCCACCCCCAGAGAAAGAACTGATGGAATCTGAATGCAGATTGAAGCATATTTTTTTAAACTTTATTTTTCTTGGAGGTTTTTTTTTGGTTTTATTGTTTTGGTTTTTTTTTTTTGCACCATGGCTAATATGGAAATATGCTTTGCATCACTGCATATGTACAATTTATATCACATTGGTTGCCTTCTCAGGGAGGAAGATGGAGGGAAAGAATTTGGAACTAAATTTTTTTAAAAAAAAATGTAAATATTGTTTTTACATGTATTTGGAAAAAAAGTAAAAGATGAAAAAAAAAAGAATTTCATTCTATCATCCACTTTTTTTTTTTTGGGCTAGGCAATGGGGTTAAGTGACTTGCCCAGGGTCACACAGCTAGTAAGTGTTATGTGTCTGAGACTGGATTTGAACTCAGGTTCTCCTGAATCCAGGGCCAGTGCTCTATCCACTGTGTCACCTAGCTGCTCCCCTTATCATCCACTTCTTCCTCAACCTCTTGTAACTAGCTTCTGACCATACCCTATTGCAACTAAATGACCTAATTACCAAATCTGAAGGGTTTTGCTTTTTTTTTTGTTTTAGTCTTTAATGGCTTCATGATTTCTTCTGTTACCTTGGAAGTCACTTAACCTCTCAGGATCTCAGTTTCCTCATCTGGAAAATGAAGGGGTTGAATGAAATGACTTCTAACGTCCCTTCCAGCTCTGGATCCATATGATCCTATGATGAGCAACATGACACTGTTGACCACTTCCTGTTAACTAGAAATTCTCTCCTTGTTATTCAGAGACAACAGCAATTCAACATTTATTAATCACCTATTGAATACAAAGAAGATACAAAGACAACATAGTATCCGACCTCAAGAAGATAAGATTCTACTGAAGGAAATACAACATGTACACAGATAAGTAACATAGTATATACAAAGTAATTTCATGAGGGTTGGGGCACTAAGAACAAGAGTGGGGTTCAATAAACACCTTGTGTAGAAAGTTGTATCTAACTTGGGCCTTGAGAGATACTAGGACTTCTAAGAAGCCAAGGTTCAGGAGGAGTACATGGGGAGACAACCTGTGCAAAGGCAAGAGAAATATGGAATGTCATGTATAGAAAACAACAGGGAACTAGCTCAAATGCTGAATGAATTTCTTCATTTGCTCACACTCTCGCCAACCCCTTAGTATGGATATTCCCCAAGTTTCCTGATATCTCTTGTTAATCTTCATTCTTTCTCTAGGCAACCTTGTTCACTCACAGCTTCAACGACTACTTGTATGCAGATGATGATGAAATTTATTTCTGAAAACCAGAACTACTCCACCAGTTCTCTACAGGACATCTCTACTTAAATATCTAATTGGCACAAACTAAACATATCAAAAAACAAACTTTTCTTTTTGCTCCCTAAACAGGCTCTTCCTTTTGACACTGTTTGTGGCCTTCAGCCTCCGTCTCATTTTTGTAACCTTTATTAACTTTTTATCCATCTCATTCACTTCCCATATCCAATCAATAACCAATTGTCAATTCCATTTCACATCCCTTCTAACTCACACCATCCAAAGGCAGGTCATTACTACCCACCAAGACTACCAAAAAAACCTACTTTCTGCCTCCACTCTGCCCCCCTCATCATACTAGATCATGGTGCTTCCAGAATCAACTTTTTTATAGATTTGTTGTTGTTCAGTCGTTTCAGTCCTGTCTGACTCTTTGTGATCACATTTGGGGTTTTCTTGGCAAAGACACTAGAGTGGTTGCCATTTCCTTCTTCAGTTCATTTTACAGATGAGGAAAGTGAGGCAAACGGGGTTATGTGCCCAGGGTTACACAACCTGAAAGTGTCTCAGGCCAGATTTGAACTCAGGTCTTCTTGACTCCAGGCCTGGTACTCCATCCACTGGCCACCTAACTGCCCCTTCGTATAGATCAATCAGGTTATGCTGCTCTTTTGCCAAAAACAAAACAACACAAAAAAACTCCAGTGGCTTGCAATAAGCTAGAAATTCTGCCTGGCATTGATTTTCCTTCACAATTTGGTATCACTCTGTAATTTGCTAGCCTTATCTCATATTACTTCCCTCTAAGCACTTTGTGCTCCAGGCAAACTGAACTAAAAGACACACTGTGGCACAGCAGAAAGGGCACTGGTTCTAAAGTAAGAGAAGCAAGTCACAGTCTACCTGGGCTAGTCTCCTCTTCCCAGCACATAAAATAGAAGAACTGGGCTAGGTGACCATCTCTGAGATCCTTTCCAGCTCTAATGCTATAATCCCAATTTCTGGCCTCTAAACATGCTAAGCATTCTCCTTACACTCTGACTTGATTCACAGCATTTCCTATACTAAGAATTTACCTTCATCCGCTGAAAATCCAACTTTAAAAATCCCAAACCAAATGCCAAATCCTCCATCTATCATACCTTCCCTAATCTGAACACTCTCCCCATTTCTTTTAAATCTAGTACAGGAATTTGTTTTGCAATTCCTTAATGCATTTCTCAAGTAATACTGTGTATCATGTTTTCTGTTGGTATTGTATTTCTATTAAATGATAAACGCTATGAGGACCAGAACAATAGCTTATCTTAATTTTGTATGCTGAAGTAAAAAAAAAGAAAAATATGCCTAGCCTAGCATACTTGCACAGAAAATGTAATAAGTGTTTGCTAAAGGAATGAGTATCTTTTCTATATATAACATTGCCTGTACCCATGAACATATAGAAGTACAATAGTACAGAGGAAAAAGCACCAGATTGGAATTCAAAAGACCCAATTGAAATCCTGGTTCTCTCATTTGCTAACTTTGTAACCCTGGCAAAATAAATTCATCTCTCTGAAGGGGGCTGCAATGGATGATCACAGCCTTTCCAGCTCCAAATCCTCATATGCTTTCAATCAACCACTAAGTTTTCATTAAGTGCTTGCATTATGCCAGACACAATAAATTGAGGGGATACAGATTCAAAAGCCTAAGCCTCAAGGAGCTTTCATTCTATGGGGGAAGACAACATGTTTACATTAGCATGTACAAAATATATGCAAAATAAATAGAAGGTAATTTGGCAGGGATTGAAAGTGATCAGGAAGGGCTTCAATGTAAATTAAGTTTAACTGTGAAGTAAATTACGGCTTTTCTGAGCAGGGGTGAGGAGTGAGGATTGCATTCCAGGCAAAGGGAGGAGGGTAACAACCAGTGTTAAGATCATACCTATAATCATCAAAAAGTACAGGGGATATGAAATTTTCTATTTCTAACTCATTCATCCAAATTAGATCCAGGGTGGCACTCAAGCAAAGCATTACCATCTGTTGTGAAATACTGAAGTGGTGGGCTCTGCCCAGTCCTCAGTAAAATAGGTACTGTTAAGCTTTCTTATGAGAGGTGGTATGTTTTAGTGCACAGAGCCTGGAACTAAGACCCTGTTTAAGTCCAGCCTCTGACCCTTATGGATTATGTGCCCAGGAAAACCATTAAACCTCATAGTGTCCCAGGCAGAACTGATCAGCATTCATTCATGGAGTTTACTTTTCTTATAACCAACAAAATCACAGGGTCAGTCGAAAAACGACAAAAATTTTACTTATAATAAACCTTTGAAAAGCACCAAAACTGAACGAACACAAAAACTCCTATTTTATTTATTTTTCTTTTTTAGGCAATTGGGGTTAAGTGACTTGCCCAGGGTCACACAGCTAGTAAGTGTCAAGTGTTTGGTCTGAGGCTGGATTTGAACTCAGGTCCTCCTGACTTCAGGGCCGATGCTCTATCCACTGCACCACCTAGCTGCCCCCAAAACTCCTATTTTAATATGTCGTTATGGCTAATGTTGAAGTTGGCATGAGCCCTGAGCACCCAGTAAAATGAGAGAGAGAGAAGCTACCTTTTCATGCTAGCTGATTAACATTATTGGTTAAGTTTGCAGTAGTTAATGCTATAATGTCCACAATGTGCAATTCTTGTCTGTATTGAACCAAAAAGTACTGCCCTGATAAAGCTACTTAACATTCACTAGGCAGTTTTCATTCCTGCAAGATGGAGTATCTTGAAAGCGTAATTTATGGTTGAGCTAATAAAAAGAGTACCTTTTTTGTAACAAGCAAGCTAGAGTTCTGAAAATTCAGGATAATCAAATATAATAAAAAGAATTTAATTCTGGACAAGTTAATATAGGGGTGTGTGTGTGTGTGTGTGTAAAACTTAATGACTAAAATTCCTGATTTCATTAAAAGAACACAAGGTGAAAACGCAGGGCTGTGGTTCTGTATGTTTTGCTCCACTGTTATCAAACAACAAAGACCTCGGAAACTTGGGGCAGATCTCATTTCAGCCCAAAAGTACAGGCCTGGAATTTAAATGAGCAAAGGTGTCGGATTTTTTGCGGTAAGGAAAAATGTTAATGTGTTAAAAAATAAATTGGGATTCTGTTTTACCAAAGAATACTCAGATTTCAGTCTAAATCCCCCAAAGATTTTAAAGAATAGACACTTCCCCACCACCATATTCCCAGACCTGCAACTCAGGCTAGAAGTCATGAGTATTTTTTTGTACAGTAATTTTTCACCCAGAAAGAAACTATTTCAAATAACAAGAAAGGAACGAGAGAAAGAAGAAAGGGCTGATGAGGTAGGTCCATTCCCTAGCCTTCCATTCCGAACTTTCCTGAATCTTCCACATTTTTTTTTTAAACAAAGCAGGACTTGTAGCTACTAGGAAGAGCCCTATTTATGGAACGGAATTTACATTTCCTTGCCAGGGCTTCCAACCAACCTCCCAGGAAACACTAGCAAGTTTCAGGACCAGAAATGGATTGTTGTAAATTCAGACTCTTGATGTTGAAATTGCATTGTGCAAATTGCAAAGCCTCAGACACGCACGCCGAGGTTTAGGACTTCGGACATACAAAGAACAGCCCACGGGTACCCATTCGATGCCAGGGGCTTATTCCCCCAAATGCTGGACTTCCATTTCCCCGTATCCACACCTTGGGGGGGGGGAGTGTGGATCTGTACGAGGTCCTTTCAGCACCCCCCACCTCAAACACACACACACCCACCCCCTCCCCGCCCCCAGGCATCCCTGGAGCTGACCAGCGTCAGGGCTCCCCGAGAAGCTAAGGCAGGACCAAGACAATACCCTTCGGCTCGCCCCGAGACCCTCGAAGCCCCAGCAGAAAAATGTCCCGACCTCTATTCTTGAGACTCACCGAGGAAGCGGCCGGAAGACTTCCACAGGACCCCGCGACGACAATTCTTTTTTTTTTTCCCAGTCCCCTTCCTCCTCCTCCTCCTCCTCCTCCTCCTCCTGCAGCGACCAGAACCTCAATCTGAACCCCGACCAACGGCCCCGAAGATTCAAATTCAACCGACTTCCGCCCGCATCCCGGAAGGGGACCGCGGCCCCCACCACCCCGCTTGGGCTCGGAGACGGGGCGGGGATGGGGGATGGGGGATGGGGGATGGGGGAGCGGTGGGCGGAGTAGGGGACTCTGCGGAGGAAGCAGTCCTCCCGGCTCCCTTCGGCCCGCGCACCTACCGCTCCCCGATCCCCAAGTAGAGATCCTGCGAGCGCAGGGGAGGGAGGCTTCCCGGGCAGGACTGGCGAGTGTGGGAAGACGGGGAGGGGAGACGGGATGGGGCGACCTCTGGGAGAAACTTGCCTGCGCTTCCAGCGCGGCGGCGCTCCTAGAACCAGGAGCTTTTCACCATCCGTGCATCCTGGAACAATCCTGAAACCTATGGACCCCCTCCCAGAATAATGGTTTTAAATGCATGAAATATAATACAAGAATTAGAAAGGGAACCAGTTATATCGAAGGAGTTGTAAAATATGTGTATATTTGTAAATGTTTATCTCTCCATCCTTCCCCTCTTAAGACACATAAGAGCAGGGTGTCTGGTGAACTATTTCCTGCTCTTGTGTGTCCCAAGAGGGGAAGGGTGGAGAGATAGATATGCATATACATATACATATATGCGTACATGTGTACATATACACATATATGTAGGTGTGTATATATGTATGTATATATATATATATATATAGGAAATTCATCGGACCCCCTGCTCTTGCGTATCTTAAGAGGGGAAGGGTGGAGATACAGAGATAGATGGAGAGAGAAATATACACATATATTCACAAACACACACATATTTAACACACTCACATATATTTTACAGAAGTTCACCAGACTCCCTGCTCTTGCGTGTCTTAAGACAGGAAGGATGTAAAGAAAGATCAACATTATCTATTCCGTGTTTGAAAAAAGATGGATCCCTAATTTTATTCATTTTATTGCTTTCATCTATCTCTTGACTCACTGGTATTCTGACAAAACAATACCTCTCTCCAAAAGAGGTAATGAGGTTAGCAAGGACACATTTACAAACTGACAATTTCTTACAAGGATTCTGCTGTTTTTGACCACAGAATAGCTAGTGTTGATCTCTGTATCTCTCCACCCTTCACAATACTTTGTTGTGTTGGTTTCCTATTTCTCCAGGACTACCCTCTCCTCATAATGAATTTTTAAGTGTCAACTTCCTTTCGCTTTCATAGTCTCTGAACAAGGTTTTAGACTAGGAAGTACCTTAGAGATACTGTCACATCGTGCGAACTTCGAGAGTCAAACCCAGATTTTTCTAACTTCTAATCTGAATACTTTTCCCACTACGCCATTCTTTCTCCCAAATCTATGAAGCTGACTCCTGTGCCCATCTTAGAACAAGAGGGTAACCTCAAAAGATTATACAAATCCAGGTAGCACAAAGTCTCTGAAATTTGTTTCCTTACAGGGTCCCGGACCTAACTAGATGGTGTTAAAAAAAAAATCGGGGGCTCATAAAAACAGTCAACACAAAGGTAAAGTTATGGAACAGTCTTTAACATACATCCTTACATTGCTTGTTGCCCTTTTGATATTAATTTTCCCCTTCAAAGCGTCCATTCAAGAAGCATTTGTGTCAGACACCTGGGATTTAGAGACAAAAAAGAAAGTACTACTAGTCACATTTTAGAATCCCTTCCTTTTCCATCTGACTTTCCACTCTCTTAACCCAATAAGCCTACTTTTTTCTCTAGACCTATAATTTCATGGGTATAAGGTTGCAAATTCATGGGTGTAATGAGGAAACTCTAGCAATGCAGATCAGAGGCTGTTCTGCAATCTATAGCATTATAAAGTTGTCAGGGGACACTGAGAAATTAAGTATCTTGTCCAGGTTCGTGTAACTAGTATTCCTCTGAAGTAGGAGGTGAATCCAGATTGTCCTGACTTCTCCACTTAGATTTATTCCAGTATTGCTTCTGGCTACCAAGTTGTTGAGAATCACTAAAGAAAATTACACAATCCAGCTGATTTCACTTATTACAAAATTTGTCTACCTTTCACTTCCATTCATTCACTGTTCCTAGTTCTAGTTTCTAGACCTATCTAGAATAAAAAAAAAATATCCTTGTGAAGTATGACAGCCTTCCCAAAACTTGAAACTCTCCAAAAATGGTCTTTGTGTTTCCCATAGATCTCCATTTCCTTCAGCTAGCCTTTAGATAAAATAGCTGAGAATATAACATCACTTTGGTTTCTCTCCCATGTCTACATTTTGTTATGTCCTAGGCCAAACACTAAATTCAGAAATTTTAAATAAATCACCTATGACTAAAAAACACAAAAAAATAGCTATTACTCAGAAATTACTTATTTTTAATTTTCCTTTTTACAGTAGGGATCTGACAAACATCAACAAACATATACATTTCCATGGATGGATAACAGAGAAAGGTATGTGAAACAATGAGTCTGTCACACACAACTTTTTTTTTTTTGAATTAGGCAATGGTGTTAAGTGACTTGCCTAGGGTCACACAGCTAGTAAGTGTTATGTGTCTGAGGCTGGATTTGAACTCAGGTCCTCCTGAATCCAGGGCCAGTGCTCTATCCATTGTGCCACCTAGCTGCCCCCACATAACTTATTTTTAAAAGCATATAATAAGTTTAACATGGTAGTATCAATATTATCCTGCACGTCCGCATTCATGCCTGAACTTCCTTCTCTGCATTTTTAAAATGGCCCATTGATAACCTTTATGGAGTGTGTGTGTGTTTTGCCCAATCTGTCAACAATCAACAAGCATAACTTGCTACTACAAGTATAGCAATGCTACTACATACTAAAAGCATCTACTATGATCTAAGAATGGTACTAGGCACTGGGAATACAAAGAAAAAATTTTACAAGTCCTTGTCCTTAAGGCACTCATAGTCTAATAGAAAACATGCAAACTATGTACAAGCAAGATATATACAAGATAAATTGGAGATAAGCAACAAAGGGAAACTGCTAGCATTAAGGGAGATCAGGCATGACTTCTTGTAAAAGGTGGAATTTTATCTGGGACTTGAAGAAAGGCAGGGAAGCCAGTAGGCAAAGATGAGGAGGGAGAGAATTCCAGGCATGAGAGATTGAGTCAAGAGGTAAAAGTGTTCTGTTCAAGAAACCATAAAGAGACCACTGTCAGAATAAGTGGGGTTGTATAGGGTATAAAAAAGACTGGAAAGGTAAGAAGGGGATAGGTTACGAAGGACTTTGAACAACTGAGGATTTTATATTCCTAGAAGTCATAGGGAACCACTGGAGTTTATTGAATAGATTGGGTGTGTGCAACAGGATTTGTCTAGATGTGGCCAGCAGGGAAGCATGAATAAATACTGTAATCTCTTCTGCCTGCCTATGTCCAAGGGAGACTGATTCCTGCCAGTCTGGGAGCAAGAGATTGGGACAGTGAGGCTTGCTGCTCTGTTCTCCTCAGAGAGAGGGTATCGGATTAGAATTATATTTATTCAACCCCCTAAATATTGCTAGCCTAAAGCAGTGTTATCAAACTCACATAGAAACAGGGCCCACTAATCCATACATAAGGATCCCTGAGGGCCATATATAGTCTTGTTTTTAAAATTCAGTTCAAAAAACACTTATCAAGTGCCTATTATGTGCCAGCTATGGGCAACTAGATGGCACAGTGGATAGGGCACTGAGCCTGGAGTCAGGAAGACAGAGTTCAAATTCAACTTCAGACACTTAACGGTATTACCCTGTACAAGTCACTTAACCCTGTTTGCCTCAGTTTCCTCATGTGTAAAATGAGCTGGAGAATCACTCCAGTATCTTTGCCAATAAAACCCCAAATGGAGTCACTGAGTCAGACAGGACTGAAGTGACTGAACAACAAAAATGTGCCAGGCATCATGCTAAGTGCTGGGGATATAATAAGGAAAAGAAGACAGTTCCTGCCTTCAAGGGACATACAATCTAATGGAAGACAACATACAGAAGGAGGTTGGAAAAGTGGAAGAGAACCAGGGGGTATCTGGCACAGAGGCATCTTGTTTAAAGGAGTTGAAATCAAACAAAACTTTGGATGGAAAGTTAAGTGAGTAGAAAATCCAAATCCTTTCTGCACTCTTTGGTGCTCTACCCCTCCAGCCCTTCAATCAGAGGGTAGATGAGGTTGAGGGAAGATGAGAAGGTGTTGAGCATCTAAGGCTGTTTTATATATCTATCTATCTATCTATCTATCTATCTATCTATCTATCTATCTATCTATCTATCTATCTACACACACACACACACACATATATATATATACACACACATTTATATACACACACATTTATATACACACACATATATATACACATATATATACACACACACATATATATATATAATGTTATCTATGTTTAATTGTATTTTTATTTATTTCATTGAATAATTCCTATTACATTTTAATCTGGTTTGGGCTACACTTGGGAATGTTACTGCCATGTATATGACACCTCTGGTTTAGGGGAAATAATTTTTAGGTTCAAACTACTTTTTCTGCTTGCTTTGCCTTTAATGTGGAAAGAGTGCCCCAAGCTGTATCTGAAGGCCTGACTGTCTTCTGACCAACTGCCAGCTACACAAAACTATCATACATAGTGAATAGCAAATAAAACTAACCTGATAGCAAATTGAAATTAGAGAAGTTATACAGATTGGAATAAGTCAGACGATAAACAGAGTGAATGATCTCTCCCAATGGAAGCAAAATCTCTGCTCAACAGAAAGGAGAGAGTCCCTGATCTCATTCAAGGGGAAATTCCCTGAAGACTATAGTGCAGTTAGAAATAGGGATATGGCTGAAAGCAATGGCTCCTCTACGTGTTAGCTCCTTCTCAAGTTCTTCTCTACCTTCAGGAATATCTCCCTGAAAGAGTCTGAACTGAGTGTACCCTCTCTCAAAGCCAGAAGCCAGAAAAGCAGTTTTCTTCTCAAGCTCTCACTGAGGCCACCCCTCAAGCAGGCACGAGCAGGGGGTACTTCTCACTCTTTCCATCAATGAGGAGAGCCTTAGGCAAATACCTAGTCTCCAGGCTAGGTTACATTCATAACAGCCTTTTACATTAAAGCCTTTTCATAAAAGTTTTGATGACAGCTATTATTACCATCCCCCACCTATCCCTCTGTTCCTTATATGCATAATCTCACATCCTTTCCCCATCCTGGTCAACCTCCAATGGTCAATGTTTAACGTGTCAATTTCCTTCCAAAATTTCAGGGGCCCAGAACTGAACACAGTAATCTAATGAGTTCTAACTAAAGCAAAGTATAGCAAATACTATGTAACCTCCCTCATTTTATAAATCGTGATCCCATTAATCAAATCTTTTTTGCCGGGTGTATCAAAATGTTCAGTCATATTAACCTCTCAATCCACTAAGACTTTAAAAATATTTTTTTTAATAGGAACTATTATCCAGCCAGGTTTCCCAATCCTGTATCTATCTGTACAATTGATTTTTTAAAAAATTGGTACTTGAAAGATTTTATTCATTTATTCAACAAACTCATCTTAAGCACCTCCTATATGTAGTGAAGCCCTATAACAGGAAAGTAGTACACAAAGGCAAAACAAAAAACTGTCCCTACCCTTAATGATTGTGCTTGGGGAGATAGCAGCTTAGTATATTGGATAGAAAACTGAGATTAGAGTCAGGAAGACTGGGATTCTAAGCTTGTCTCTTCTACTTATTAGTTGTATGACCATGGGCAAGTCAACCTCCCTGAGTCTCAGTTTTCTCATCTATAAAATAAAGAGGCTGGACTAGATGATCTTTCTTAGGTCCCTTCCAGGTCTGCTCTCTGATCTATGTAAACAGATAAATAAATACAAAATAATTTAAAGAGTAAGGGGAAACTAGCAACCAGAGATCAGGATCAACCTTTAAGAGGAGGTGGTAATGAAGGATTTATGATTTTTTTCGGCGTTAGCTCTAATTCCTACTCTCAACCAATGACAAATCACTATCCTAGAAGTGGCATGTTGTAGTCAATGGGGCACTGGACTAAGAATCAGAAATTGAAGTTCAAATCCTTCCTCAGACATTTATCAGCTGTGTGAGTCAGTTAACTTCTCTGTGCCTCAGTTTCCTCATTTGTAAAATGAGTTGGTTGGACTTAATGGCTTCTGTAGGAGTAGGAGTAATACTCTAACCCCTCTCTTCCTCCCTCACCCCATACTAGGCTATTTTTTTTTAAAAGGCATTGAAACATTCCTCAAAACTCTATTGGCTCAGGCGACTAACCATCTGAACTTATCATGGAGCTGGAGGGGTTCTCATGTGTTTGGCTGATAGATTACAGTGATAGCTTCATTCAGCTGAATCAACTCAAGGAGTCCTCAAGGCTTCTCCTTGTTGAATATCCTCTTGCTATAGCTAAATAAATCCTTAATTTTTTAAATGGTAAATGACCTACAAGTATTTCATTTTGTTCCTCACATACTACACGCTATTGCTTGACTCTTGACATTTTAACTGTCTGTCTCTCATGCCCAGACTCTCTCCATCCTGGTCTCCTCATCCTGCTCTCCAAGACTCAGCTCCAGTATTTACCTTCTGGGACAAACCTTTCCGAGTTCTCCAATTTGTCCTGTGTATATGTTTGTACATGATTGTTAACATGTGGTCTTCTCCTTTAGACTGTGAGCTCCATGAGATAACAGATTTTTGTTCATTTTGGGCTTTTCTTTGTATCCCCAAAGCTTAGCAAAATCATTGGACTCAAAACAGCAGTACCAGGCCTGAATTCAGGAAGACTCATCTTCCTCAGTTCAAATGTGGCCTCAGACACTTCCAAGCTGTGGGACCTTGGGCAGGTTATTTAAATCAAGTCAGTTTCCTCATCTGTAAAAATGAGCTGAAGAAAGAAATGGCAAACCACTCCAGTATCTTTGCCAAGAAAGCTCCAAATGGGGTTACGTAAAGTTGGACATGACTGAACCACAATAATAAATAAATGCTTATTGATTCGATTTGACTTTGTTCCATTCTTGAACCTAAATTACCAAGGGTGATTCTTCTAGCTCTAAGATTATGGTCTTACAGTTTAGTCTGAGGTAAAGAGAAGTTGTGACTTATTCTTATTCAGTGTGATCTTACTAGATTTGTCCAGTCATTCTACTCAAGATCTGAGATGACATTTGGGATTACTCTCAGAGTGGTTTGTTCTGATGAACAACTTCTGAGTGCTGCTTTTTAATGGCCTGCTTGTGGGATTTTCTTGGAAGCCCTATCCAGGTGATAGCCAGGCTTTCTCTTAAAGTTTGTATTTCAAGTTGAGCCAGTCATTTTCAATAAAGAGTTGTGGGGTTTTTTTCCTTCTAAACTTTCTATTTTAATATACATATGGCAGGGGATGGAGGGGAAAGAAGGGAAAAATACATATTCAAATTATTCACTGATGAAGTATAAGAACTTACTACTCTCAAAGTCAGAGACCCTGGATTGTTCCTTCAATATAAAAGCCCTATACAAATAGCAATTAATGTTACCAATCCCACAGCATTGTTGGTGGTTCCAAATTCTTTTTTTTAATAGTATTTTATTTTTGTCCAATTTTACATGTAAAGAATGTATAACATTCATCTTTTTTGTAATTTTTTTATTTTAAACTTAAATACAAAACGAGAAAAGAAAAGAAAAAAAACATTGCCATATACACAGCAGACTATGAGAGGATTCAATATAAAACAAATTTCCATTTCAAGAAAACCTATATAATAAATACTACACATTGTTTTCACAGCTGCCCAGTTTTTCTTTGCTTCCTTATTGGTTTTCTTTTGTTCCCTGCTGTGCACTTTTTACTTTATTTTGCCAATGAAAGTTTTCCTCCCCAATTTTCTGTATTCCTTCTATTCTTGGCTATATAGGTTTTATTTATGCAAGAAAATTTTAATTTAAAATCATCAAAAATTATTCTTTTTATTCTTCAACAATGCTCTCACCTCATAATATAGTTTAAGGTTTGATACTGCTGAATCTACTTTCTTTACATCTTTTTCCCCCCTTATTTCTTTGAAGTTCCTGACCTTTTGTTCTTCCAAATGATCTTTGTTATTATTCTTTCTAACTCAGTAACATAATTTTTTAGTAATTTAATAGTGATGACATTGAATAAATGATTAGTTAAGTAAAATTGTCATTTAAAATTTATGTTGGCTTCACCTACCCATGAATAATAAATATTACTTTCATTATTTAGATCTGAGTTTATTTGTATAAAAAAGTGTTTTGTATTAATGTTCATATATTTCCTGTGTCTGTATCGTATATGCTCAGGTATTTTATACTGTCTAGGTATTTTAAATGGTCTAAAACAATATTGATTAATATTGCTAACACAGGGTGTAGTTTCTCTATTTTTTATTTTTGATTAAATCTTTTTTAACTTTAACTTTGTCTGAGATCATGATTACTATCCCTGCTTTTTTTACATACCAAATTCTACTCCTTCCCTTTGTTTTTATCTCTATGTGTATCTCTTATTTTTATGTTTCCTGAAAGCAACATATTGTTGAATTCAAATTTTTAATCTACTGTTTCCATTTTATGGGCAAATTTGTCCCATTCACATTCTTAAGCTACAATTACTTGTTGTATATTTTCCTCCTTCCTATTTTTCCTCACTGTCCTCATCCTATTTACTCAATCCCTCCTCACTCCTTTGCTTTATTTCTACCCTCTACCTTGCCTACCTGTTCCTTAACCTACTCACCCCTCTAAGAGTCCCTCCCTTATCCTCTCCCCCACCTTATCCCTCCCTTATCCTCTCCCCCACCTTATCCCCTTGACCTCTTATTTCTTTCTGAATTTAGAAGACTTTTATACCCTTGTAGATAAATATGTTGTTCCCTCTTTAAACAATTCCCAATGAGAATAAGGTTCCAGCACTACCCTCCCTCCCCTCTCCTAGCTTCTTCTCTATCAATTTTTCCTTTTATGCTTTATTTGTATGAGATGATTACTCTTTTTTATCTCTCCCTACAGAGTTGTTTTTAGAAGCACCCCATCATACTCAGCTCAGCCCACACCTTTCTTTCAAACTACCCAAATAATGATGACAATCATAAGAGTACTGCTAATATTTTCACATATATGAAGTAAATAATTTGAACTTATTGAGTCCTTTGTAACTGTTCTTTAATGTTTACCTTATATTTCTCCTGCATGTTATATGTCAAATTTTCCCCTAAGTTTTTGTCACAAAAACTTGAAAGTCTTTGAGTTCGTTAGATGTCCATTTTTTTCCATTCAAGATTATGCTTAACTTTGCTGGATAAGTTACCCATGGTCATAACCCCAACTTTTTTGCACTACAAAATATAGTATTCAAAGATTTATGGTCCTTCAGCACAGTAGCAGCTAGGTCTTATATAATCCTTATCATAGCTCTACAATATTTAAATTGTTTTTTTTTCTTGTTGCTTCCAATATTTTCTCTTTAACCTGGGAGTTTTGAAACTTGACTATGATATATATTCCTATAAATTTTCCTCCTAGGGTCTCTTTCAGGTGGTAATCAGTACATTTTTTTTCTATTTCTGCTTTGCCTCCTTGTTATAGAACTTCAGGGCAATTTTCCTTGATAATTTCACGTAAAATTGTTTCAAGATTCTTTTTTATCATAATTTTTAGGTAGTCCAACTGTTCTTATATTATTTTTCCTTGATCTGTTGTTCAGATTGGTTGTTTTTCTGATGAGATGTTTCACTTTCTCTTCTATTTTTTCATTCTTTTGATTTTGTTTTATATCTTGGTGTCATTGCTTCCCCTTGCCCACTTCTGGTTTTCAAGGAATTTTTTTCTTCCTTAAGTTTTTGATTCTCTATTTCTAGTTGGTTGACTTTCTTTTCATAATTTTCTTGATTTTCTTGGATTACTCATTTTTTTTTCTAATTTTCCTTGATCTTTCTAATTTCATTTTTAAAGTCCTTTTTAAGTTCTTCTAAGAATTCTTTTTTTGCTTGGGACCATTTGGCATTTCTCATTGAAAAAGGAGTGGCTTTTTTTTTTTTTAGTTCCATTATCTTCCCCTGAATATGAACCCAGATCTCTATCCCCACAGTAACTATCTATGGTTGGGTTCTTTCTCCTTTGCTTACTCATTTTTATTTATTTTTTGTTTTATTTTGATTTTAGTAGCTATTGGTGTAATTAAGTTGTAGTCACCAGGTATGGGGAATGATGCCCCAAGCCTCAGGTCCTCCTTACTGTAATTTTTTGGGATCTGTCTCAGGGCTCAACCTTCGGCTGTCCTCTCTACTCCTGAGTCACAGCTAGGACCCCGCTAGCCACACTGTCTCACAAATGATCTTGCTCCCAGTGGTCCATTAGGTGGCTGCAAACTACAGCTGTCCTCTCTGCCCTGGAATTGACACCAGGGCCTCTGCTCTCCTGCAAGTGCCCACAACCAACAGTGTCCCTGCTGCTTGCTATTGCACTCACCAGGTGTGTGCTAGCTCCTTCTTCCCAAAGCCACAGCCCAGGATGCGCCTGGTCAGCAAAGTTGTGCTTGGCATCCCTCAACAGTGGAAAGTCCTTCAGTCTTCTCCTGCTCAGCCATCAGACCCCAACACAGTCTTTGAGATGCAAGTTTCTAAGGCCATCTTCCCAGAATCATCTCCAACATTCATTTTTTAAAAATTTTGAATTCCAAATTTTTATGCCTCCCTCTTTCCCTAAAAGAGCAAGCAATTTGATGTAGGCTATATACGTGTAATCATGTAAAATATATTTCCCTATTAGTCATGTTGTGAAAGAAGAAACAGACCAAAAGGAAAAAAAAACACGAAAAAAAAATAAAGTGAAAATAGTATGCTTTGATCTGCATTCAGACTCCATCAGTTTTTTCTCTGGATGTGGATTGCATTTTCCATCAAGAGTCCTTTGGAATTGACTCGGATCATTGTATTGCTAAGAAAAGCTAAGTTATTCATAGTTGATCATTGAATAATGTTGCTGTTACTGTGTGTAATGGCCTTCTGGTCCTGCTCATTTCACTTTGCATCAGATCATGTAACTCCTTCCATGTTTTTTCAGAGGTTCTGAATTCTAAAGCAACCACTAGTGAGTTGTAGATGTAATTCTATTTATGCAGTTTCCAAAATAATTTTTACTATTAGGATTCTGTACAGTCTTGGTATCCTGGAACAAATCAGTGTGCCCAGGCAGCGATGAGATCAACTTTTTGTCCAGCTGGGGCATCTTTTCAAATGGTAGTTGGTTTTCCAAAATGCTGATGATTACCTCCTCTGAAGGAATGTTCCACAGGATTCATGGCCACACCCTGGACACGAAGCTAGCAGTTTCTCTTGGCCTTATATTTGTGCTAGGCATGGCCTGCCTTAAGGATGGACTTATCAGTATGACCTCCTCTAGCAACAATACCAACCACAGCTCTCTATTTGCAGAGATCACTTTCTTGAGCCTGAAGGTAGCTTCACCAGTGTCTTCTTGGTTTCAGGATCCTGGGAAATCACTGTGGCATAGTTTCCAGATGCATGGGCAAGTTTACCCTGGGCCCCGGGCTTTTTTTCTTCAGACAGCACACAATGGTCCCTTCAGGCATATTGCCAATTGACAAGACATTGCCAATGTTGAGTTGAGCTTTCTTACCACAGTACACAAAGTGGTCTATATGGATGCCCTTAGTAGCAATGAAAAGCTTTCCTCTTTTTAGATCAGTAAAGATCCCAGAAAGCTATTTTCACAAGAGGATCCCCACTTGGCTTAGACCTTGGTTTATGTCCTTTATGATACCCTTGATGTAGCCATACCTCTTGGCAAAGTCAACAGACTGGAGCTTGGTGGCCCCTTACCTGTGTTTCCCATGAGTGAACTGGAAAGACCAAGCCTGCACCCTTCCTCTGACAGCAGATCATCCAACCTATCTAGTGGGATCTGGCTTTGGACTTGCTAGAAAGAGCAAGAGTTCTGTTTGTAATGGAAAAGTCACAATTGAGCAGCCTGGCTATTTGGATCATAACCCAATTGGGCCCCTAGGGCTGCCACATTTTGGGGCAAAAGTTACTCAGGTGATATTAAGGTAGTCAATGCTGATTGCCAAATAGGAAAAAGGGAGAGCTCAGGGGAACTACAAAGCCAAACTTTTGCTGCTTTTTGTGCAGATGATCTTGATGTCCTAATTGGCAGCTTGCTTAGGTTGTTGGCTATTAGACAACGATTCTGCCCTTGGACTTGAAAAGAAAATCTGAAAGTTCTTCTCTCCTTTGCTCTTAAAGACATGCAGAAGAGAATGAGGCTCATTGTGTCTGAACTGTTATCAACTCAGTTTTTTGCTAAGTATTCCAGTAGAGATTAAGAATCAGAGCACAAGGGGTGAAATGAAAACAACTTTGATTGCCAGCAATTGTATCCAAAAAATTTGAAGACTCAGTTCAAACATTTAGTTTATTACTTGACTTCTTCTGGATGGTACTACTAGCTTGTATACCCATATTCAGAGTTGCTTATAACTGTAATGAGGCAGTGATTTCTCTGAAAAAGCTTGGGGCCAAAAGCCAGATGAAAAGCAATTTAGACATCCATCTGTCTCAAAATCGAAGGAATGAAGAGAGACAATGTTGCATCAGCATAAATAAATTCCATCGCCTTAACCCATATTAGAATACTATAAACTGAAATGGCTACCAGCAAAATTTGCACCCTCTTTGATAAAACCATGTGGTCACACAGCAGGAGTAATAGCATTCCCAAGTGTTGTTGTTCACGTACCTACTTATTATCCAAGCAACCTTGTAACAAGAGACCTGAAATCGCTGTTTGGGGTGGAAATTCCTGCTGCCAAGAGGTGGTATGTTTGACTTTAAAAGACACCCCAGCACAATGGGAGAAAGATTTAGATCAAAATAGTCAAATGAAGATATGAGTCATTTGGGAAGAGCGCTTTATGTTTGTGACAAACAATAACTTAGTCTTACTAAAATGTATTTGATTGAAGTTTAAAACTATGACTCGTGGATTTCAATTGGTTGGCCATATGAACTGATATAATGCACGAGGCATTATTGGCCAAATGGGGAAAGGGCATATAAATGGGTAGGTTTGTTTTGTTACTACTGTTGTCATGGTTATATTGTTTGTTTGCTTTTTCCCTTGAGGTGATAATATCTATTCCTGTCATTTCATTAATATTGGGGACTCCTGCTAAGGAGTGTACTCTACTGCAGCAGATACAGCAACTTACCATCTTAGAGATTTGCCTAGGGCATTGAGAGGTTAAGGGACTTACTCAGGGTCACGCAGCCAGCATATGTTAGGAAAGACTTGACAGGTGTTTGTGATTACAAGGCTGACTTTCGGCTAGGCTATGCTTATTCTCATATGAGAATACATGTTTTGTTTCATTAATGCTTAGCACAGGGCTGATCATACAGTAAATATTTAAAAAGAAACTACTTAGGTTATCATACATTTAGGATGGAAAGGGACTTTGAGATCACCCTATCCAATTCTTTGTTTTACAAATGAGGAAACTGAGGTCCGGAGAAGATAAGGGACTTGCCAAAGCAATATAGATAGTAAGTGACAGAGTTGGAATTTGAACTCAGATACTCAATTTCAAATCCAGAATTCTTTCCATTCTACCACACTGAAATTAAGATTAAGAATAACAAGACAGTACATTAGTAGTAAACAAAAGAGGTGGTGGTGATGATATTTTTAATTTTGAACACAAAAATTTATACATTTATCAAGAATGTGTGGTGTAGTGGTAAGAACATTAGATTTGAATTCAGAAGATTTAACCTCTCTGGGCCTCAATTTCCTCATCTGTAAAAGGATATTAGACTAGGTGACCCCCTTCCAGTTGTAAATCTGTAATACTGTGACCTTGGTTCAGATCTTGCCTCTTTGTTGTTCCATCATTTCCGTCATATCCAACTCTTCCTGACCCTATTTGAGGTTTGGAGGATTTTCTTGGCAAAGATACTGGAGTGGTTTGCCATTTCCTTCTGCAGCTCATTTTACAGATGAGGAAACTGAGGCAAACAGGGTTAAGTGACTTTCCCAGGAGTCACACAGCTAGTAACTGTCTGAGGCCAGATTTGAACTCAGGAAGATGAATCTTCTTGACTCCAGGCCTGGCACTCTATGCCTTCTTGCCTTTTCTACTTACTTGTTATGTAAATTGGTGGAGGTGCTGATCAAGGAAATCCCTCACTAATTTGTGGAGTTCCCTGAAGAATTGGTTGAAGTGACAAGACATGATCCCATACCTGGAGTAAGGAGAGTACTTCCCCATAAAGTGTGTGCCTATACCTATTGGTACCTTTTTGAGAGAACACAGACAATTGCAGTTTTGTTTCTGTTAACTAGGTCTTCTCCCAATATGACTAGGTGGCTGAGACTCAGGTCTTGTCAGGTCTCATTGCAGGGGTCTGTGAAAGAGATTGACTGATCTCAGTCTTTTTTTGCTTTTTCACCTTAATCTTTTTGTGTGTTTTCTTTTATGCCTTTCTTCTGGAGTGTCATAGTGTTGGAGGAAGGGTGAAAGGATTTCTTTCTTCCTCATTCCCCAGGAGTAGTTTAGTAAAGGCAAAAAGTAGAAATAGAAATGTGTTCATCCATGCATTTGAGAGAATGCCCATAACTTGATTTATCAAGCCCAAGAGATGGCAGAACTAACAGCTTTCTGTGAGAAGCACATGGGAGAAACAAACATGCTTGCCTGTATAGCTCAATAGCTATACAGCTGTTGTATAGCTGTTCATAGACAATGTTCCTGAGCCCGACTTATTGTGTAGAGGTGAAGGAAATGTCTGTTTCCTAGATAGCATGATCTCAGAATCTAGCCACCTAGTCAGAAAAGAAAGCTTTCTTGAGTAGTAGAAGCCTTTGGGATTTTGGGTAAAAATAAGTTTGAGATTTTGAGAATCTGAACTTCTAGGGAGAAAAGGAGATTTCCTGAATAGCATGTGTTTTTATAATCAGTAAATGAATCTCTACCAGTGCGCTTCCTTCCATAATTATCAATTGATTATCAATCATTCAGCCAGACTGAAGAAGCTTTTAAAAAGGGGTATTTTACTATTTCAGTATCGTTGGCACAAACAATCCCCTTCAAAAACCTGTGACACACACTCTCACAAATATATACTGTGTTCAAGGGAAAATGTTCTCAAACTTACAGCATATGTGGCAAAAGGGAACTCACAGCTCTTTGAAATCCTTTTGCTGTAGTCCTCAAGGTTTTCCTCTTAGGTTTGGGATAGTTTTTCCACATAGATCTTTATAGAGCTCTGAATCTGCATCCCGTCTGTCCTTGGCAACTAATGTGAACACTGCCATCAGCTGTTCCTGGGACACTGAGAGGATGCAATGGGAAGACAGGAAATCCAAAATCCACTGGACCCTTTCAAGCTCTCAAGGTTCTCCACCAGACAAAGGGAAGGAGACTGAGACCAAGTCAAAGAATGAGGCATAGCCTCTGTTCCTCCTCCTCAATTGATTCCTTCTTAAAAGTTTGGCTCTCCCCTCCAATGCTGGCACTCAAAACTCTCCATACCACCTAGGCCCTAGAGGGAATGACCAAGTCCTTCAGCCAATCTAAACAGACTTTCTGTCATATGTAGGGAAGTATTCATGTTTTGTTCATATCTAGTGGACAATCAGGCAGCTAGGTGGCACAGTGGATAGAGTGCAGGACCTGGAGTCAGAAAGATCTAAGTTCAAATCTGTTTTCAGACACTATCTGTGTGACCCTGGGCAAGTCAATTAACCTCTGCTTGCCTTAATCCTCTGGAAAAGGAAATGGCAAACCACTCCAGTATCTTTGCTAAGGATGCCCTATGGACAGTACTGGCATGCCATGGCCCACAGGGTCACAAAGAGTCTGATACCAACGAACAACAAGGAAATCCTCAAGAAGAGTTTTTACCTGATAAATGTATCAGGGCTAAAGAAGATGGGTTGATTCTGATCCCATCTTTATATTCAGAACCTAGTTTTCTAGTCTTACCTCTGAAGGTGGAGGCTTTGCTTGAAGGAGCTACTTCTCTTTCTTCCTCCGTAAGCTTCACCCAGTCCTCCGTTGTCTTTTTAATTACATCCTCATTTCTCTCTGGATCTTAATAGCTCCAACCCTTGGAAAACCTGAATCACTCTGGACCCATTTCACTTCCCCCTTCTCCAAATTTGCCTGAAATAGATTCATCAGTCAGCTATTAAGACTGGGTCTACTTTTATGGTGGAGTTTAGTTGCTTCATCTAATACTCAAGGTCAGTGTCCAAGGACCCAAACAAGTCTAATTTCTTCTTTTATTTCAAATCTCAAGTCCCCCATTGGGAAACCCACAACATTTTTGTTTCTTTTCTGGGGGATATCTCTTTTAGCTTATTTGCCAGGCCAAGATGATTGACTCTCTCCAAGTCTAAAGATGATTATACTTCTACGACCTTATATTGCTATCATGTCCTGGGAAGGCCTTTTGAATACAGAATTGTGATGTCTAGTAATTACTTGAAGAAATAATTGCTTGTTCTACAGTATATTTATAAGTACAATTATAAAAAAAAGGAAAATTAAAATTTATTTTGAAATCTTTATTGGTTTTGATCAGCTAGAAGTGGGAAACTTTTCCCCTAGAATTAAATTTGATAATTCTGAATTTTTTTTTTTAGGGGATATATCACACTGCTAACTCATATTGAACTTGTAGTTCATTCAAAGTCCCAGGTCCTTTTCAGAATAACTGCTGTATATCCAAACCTCCCTGTTTTACATTTGTGGAGTTTATTTTTTTACAGTTGAGTGGGATGTCCCTATGAAGACTTCTCAGTGTAATTAAGGTTTGGGATAAGACTATCCTGAATTTGGAGATAAGCATAGGATAAGTATAGATTTCTACAGTTCCCCTTCTCTCCCAGTGCCATATCAGTAGTTAAAGATCGCCAAGCCTAAAACCCCCCCCGTATTCTGTTGCTACATTCTGGTCACAGTGCCCTTCCCACAGCAGCATCTAACTTGATCACACATTCTAAATTGTTCATTTTGGCAGCAAACTAAGGAGATGGATATGTATATTGTTTCTTTGTTCTCTGTCTCTGGGAATAGATTTTTGTGCTTAGATTGTAAGCCAAATATTGGATAGTTGGTGGGAGGGGGAATTTTCCCCATTAGGATTATTTAAACTGGCTTTTTGCTTCTTTATTTTGTCTCCCTTCATCAGACCATACTGGTGGAAGAGACACCTGATTCTTGAGAATTGAAATAAACTTTCTGTTCCTACCTTGAGATACCTCTAAGTGTTTTTTTTTTTTTAGGTTGCATCCCACACATGCTTACATGCAAGACTTAACATTTATCCCTATTGAATTTTGTGTTATAAGATTTAGCTCAATGCTCTGGCCTGCCTGGATTCTTTTGGAACCTGTCATCCAGCGTGTTAGCTATCCCTCCCAGCTTCATGTCATCTGGAAATTTGATGGGTAGACCAGTGCTGCCTTTGTCCAAGTCAATGATGAAAATGTTAAACATTGTGGCCTCAAATCCATCTGATTGCTTTATCATCTAAACCATAGTTATGCATCTTATCCACAAGAAGAATATGAGTTTTTTTCAAAGCTTAGCTAAAAATCTAGGCATACTATAATCCATAGTATTTTTCAAATCTATTATTTATATAGTAGTACTATTAAAAAAGGTAATTAAGTTAGTCTGGCAAAACCATTTCTTAATGAAATATGCTGGCTTTTTGTAATTCCTATTTCTCTCTCTAGATATTTGTCAGCTATATCTTTAATGAACCTTTCTAGAATTTTCCCAGGAATTGAAGTCAAGCTTACTGGCCTATAGTTTGAAGACTCTGTTTTCTTATTTTTTTTTTAATTAGAACAATGTTTGTCCTTTGCTTATCTTGAAGGACCTCTCCCATTTTCCATAATCAAATATCACCGACAGTGGTTTAGTAATTATATACACCAGTTCTTTCAGGATTTTAAGGATGTAGGTCATTTGGACCAGATGACTTACATTCATCAAGAACAGGTAACTGCTCTCTTTTGTTGTTGTTGTTTTTGTTCAGCAGTGTCCAACTGTTCAGTAGTGTCCAACCCCATTTGGAGTTTTCTTGTCAAAGTTATCAGAGTGGCTTACCATGTCCTTCTCCAGCTCATTTTACGGATGAGGAAACTGAGGCAAACAAGGTTCAGTGACTTGCCCAGTGTTTCACAGCTAGTAAGCATCTGAGACCAGACTAGAACTCAGGAAGAGCAGTCTTCCTGACTCCAGGCTTGGCACTCTATCCACTGTACCTCCTAGCTGCCCCAAGTGCTCTCTTACTATCTCCTTAATTATCCTGGGGATATCAATTCCCTTTTCATTATTTTGTTCTGTAAGTTCCAGTGTAAAGGTCATTCTGCTTTTCAGAGAAAACAGAAAAAATAACAAGAGCTTCTCTCTGTTGTCAGTTATTACTGTCCCATATACCCCAAGGAAAAGTCCTTGCTTTGATCTTCTTTTCTTTCCCCCAAACTTTAAAAACTGTTTTCATTGTCCTTAGCTTCCCTTATCAGCCTCAGTTCATCCTGAGCTTTAACATGTTGAATAACTTTTTTTTTATGGGATTGTATCCCACTTTTTTATTCTTGCTTCCTTACTTAGTCTTGCTTCCATCTTCTATATATCTCTTTTTAAAAATCCTAGGTTGGTTAGTGAGTTCACTGTGCATCCACATCAGTCGCTTCAGACAAAAATTACACTTTTCTTCCACATCAGAATTTTTTCTTTCTGTTTCTTGAGAGTCTCTCATCCTCCCTGGACTGATTTCCCTTAAAGCATTTTGGTCCAAGAAATCCTACTTATCTACTCCTAAATCCTGCCTACCAAACTCACTAAAATTTGTTTCCCCAAAATCTAGGGTGCATGGCAAAATCTAAGGTGCATGTGGGACTGGTAGTGTCATTTATATCTATGTGAATCATTACAAGTGGGTAACCCTCTCCTAGGGTTGAGATTTGATTAATATAGCTTTTCAGGCCCACTTAGAGTACATAGCCAATCAGGAGCATTCTGTGGTGAGTACCTGAAACTTAACCAACCAATGAGGTGTTAGGTTCCCATATTTGGAAGAGTTATTACAGCACCGCCCAGATCTGGAAGTTACTTCAGAGAGTAAAAGTCCTAAGTTACAGAACTGATGGTCACAGACATTGTACCAGAGCAGAAAGTCATGAGTGGCTTAACTGGTATTGAGGTAGCTAAGGGGCATTGTCATCATATAATTATCAGAATGGAAGTTCTTCCTCATATAAAGCATTTCTAAAATGGCCTTTTTCTCACTTTACAGGAGCTCCAGGAATTTTGATGCTTGGCTGGTAGAAAATGATGGGCAATGTAGCCAAGGAAGTTTCACTCAGCTTCAGGTATTCTCAATGCCTGTCCTTGTTAAATATCCTTCTCCTGCTATATGGCTAAGTAAAACTCATTTGATTACCCATTAAAATGACCCATGAGTATCTCATTTTGAAAAAACCTGAAGTACCAGGGGACTGGCCTGAGTTAGGCTGAGTGTAGAACAATTGGCTTAGTCTTGTAAGATTCGAACACAATGATCTTGTTTAAGTGGAGGGTGGGCAGTATAGAGGAAGGTGAGACAAGATTGGCCTTCATGATTTTGGTGGTACTTTTAGTGATGTCCCTAGAAATTGTGGTTTCTTACTGTGTAGTTTCCCTCACTCCTGGGAGTTTAGGGAATAAATTGCCTGAAGCCATTCAGCAATAAGAGAGCAATGTGAAAACAGTCTCTGCCCTTAAGAATTGTACCTAGAAGATAATTGTACTAAACGGTATCCCCTAGCTTTCTTGAACCTTAAGCCTGGTAATTTAAGCTGCCTTCAAGTTCTGCTAAGGGATCTTTTCAGAACTTGGTTCACCTTCAAAGCAGCCTGGAGAGACTGAATTTTGGGAGAGGAAAATTTCCCCTCATTAGAAAAGGTCTAATTGAGAGAACTAATTGTGTTTAAACCATACCTTTATATTGCTAATGGTCATCATCACTCAGTTCCACAAGGAGAGGCCTCCTGAAAAAAAAAAAAAAAGAAAAGCCTTTCCCAGGTTTAAGGGAGTCATATTTGTGTAAATTGTTTGGTTTTGGATGACTTTTTGGAAATTATAATACTATGAACCACCAGTATTCGGTCTTACATTATTTTATTATATTATATATGGATTGTGCCAGCCATTGAGGTGTGGCATGAGGTACGTAGACATTGAGAGAATATAAACCAAGGCAGATTCCTTTAATTTTAAGATTGTCTAACAGTTGTGCTGAAGAAACTGTTTTGAGTATTGTTTTTTGCTATTTTTTTTAAGTTTAGAATTTGACAAACCAGTCAAGATTTTGCCACATGGATTCGGTTGTGATTCTTTGGTGCAAGCCATTTGGAGAGACACTTGAAAAGACAATACTAAATTCTCCGCAGGAACTTAGACACATTTTTGGAATTTGGGATATAGACAAATGTTCCAATTATCCCCATTTAATTAACTGAGGACATGCAGGGATGCTTCATCACTTAAACATTTTTTGTCCTCACTCCCAAATTATGAACTGTGAGGTGTGAACTATAATTCTTTCTCTAGAGCTTCCAGTGAAAGTCCTTTGAAGAGCACAGGAATCAGTCACCAGGAACATTTCCCTAACCCTTAGCAGACATTTGTGAAGGGGAAATAGAGCACTTGTACTAGCCAAGAGGATTCTCTGGCTTTTTTTGTCTGTTGCTTTGTGTCTTTTCCTCAGCACAAGAAAGTAGAGTCAAGTCCCAGCAGCAGCACCCTCAGCATTCCTGGTGGGCATAGGAGGCCAGTGGCAATGCAGGCCTCCCATCAAATTCTGCATAAGGTGGTAGAGTCAGTCTGCCGTAGCAGGGAGGAGTCAGGTTCCCACAGTATCAGAGCAATAGTGCTCGAGCCTACAGGAATGCTCTGTCCTAGTGCTGGCTAGAAAATCTCAAGCTCTAGTAGCCGTAGCTGTCCTGTCCCGGCACAAGGTTAGCAGTTGACTCTACGGAGTAAACAATGGGCAGAGACAAAGGTCTCAGAGGCAGCAGGTAGTGTTCAACAGGGACACATTCAGGCCTGAGTCTCTGGAATCTCTGGCTTTGTCAGTTTTTATTTTTTTGTATGTCTTTCCCAGAGCATAGATAAAGTGATCCTGGGGATCAGTAAATTATAGCTATCAGGATCTAAATTGGTTGATAAATTTGGATAGAGTAAACCTCAGAGCAGGAGAGGTTGTTGAGTCAAGGAAGTAGAGGGAGAGTGTGGAAGTAGCATTGGGGAGCAAGGAATATTTTTACTTACCATCCCAAGACTAAAGAAGGTGCAACTATATTATTGTAAGACTTGTGACAGTGCCTCTCTCAACCAATGGGACCTGCATTATGTGGCTGCCGTGCTGCTTAAAGCTTCAAAAAATAACTTTTAAATAGGAATGGATCACAATATCTGAATTGAACACTAGATGGCACTCTAGTCATCAGTCCAGTCTTCCATGTCAGTTTCTCTTTGGCACATGCTATGGATAACCTTTTTAAGAAACTCTGGTATCCTAACTGGCCTTACTTAGCAAATGTCCAGGTTGTTCCCCCTCCCCCTCCCCCTCCCCCTTAAAGCCAATGCAGTGGTCTTAAACATTTTGAATCGACCCTTGTTGGTCCAGTCCAAAATTAACTTAGGGGAGAAAATCAATTGCTCAAAATATTAAAAAGTAAAATCAACTATCTGAACCAAATTCAGAAACTTCTACTCTAACTGGACTCCCCTCTTTCAGTTCATTGCCAGTTTATTCACAAATTCAGAGACTTACCATGCGGTGATCACATAATTTATTGTACATTGAAGAAAGTGCCAAGAAACTAGATTAAATGATCTCATCCGGAAATACCTCCTACAGCTCCTCCCAGTTGCTTTCCTGGATATTTGGGAATGTCCCTGGGAAAAATCCTATCCAGAGGTGTTCTAGTAAATATTTAATAACTAGTTTTCAAGAGGAAAAATCTATACTGGCACATTTTAGGTTTAATCTGTATTATTAACATTTTCTCAGCTCTCTTATGTGTAGACAGTCAATATAACAATGAACCAAGCTCTGATTTGTAGTGGGTGTCAATTCTGAGGTGTAAATGCTTACATTGAAAGTTTAGCAATTTGCTCTGGCAGAGCTGGCTCTATCTGGGTCAAAAACTTTTTGCTTAATAAATTGCTTGGCCCTGTTCTGCTTTGAAGAAGTCTTTGTTTCTGTATCTGTGACCTTGCATTGATAAGAGAGAAGAAAAAAGTTCCCTCAGCACCACTGAGTTTCTATTCAAAATAGAGATGTGAGGCATCAATGTCAGTCAAACTAACACTAACTGTTAGTCAATATATTGTATATCTACATAGCCTTCTTTCCCAAGTAAGCCTCCCTTAATAGAAGCATACACTCACTAGAAAGGGAGCAAGCATTTCAAAACCTCCTTTGGTTATTGAGGTCCCTATCTCTGGGGGATCTCTGCTCTCTTATGAAGAACTGTTTCACTTGAAAGTACCTGCTTAGCAAAGGGGGAAAAAAAAGGCCTTATCTGCAAAAAAAAAAAAAAAAAAAAAGGAACAGACTTTTTACAAGATTTTCCCTTGTTTTTCACAGGAAGAAATTGTATATGTATAGACACGTATGCATATATATATATATAGGTATATACATACATTTTGTTATTGTTGTTGGAAACTAGGTGGTACAGTGAAATGAGTACCTTTCCTGGAGTCAGGAAGACTCCTCTTCCTAAATTCAAATCTGACCTCAGACACTTACCAGCTGTATGACCCTGCAAGTCACTTAACCCTATTTGCCTCAGTTTCTTCATCTGTAAAATGAGCTGAAGAAGAAAATGGCAAGACACTTCAGTATCTTTGCCAAGAAAACCACAAGTGGAGTCACAAAGAGTTAGACAAGACTGAAAAATGACTGAACAACAAAAATATGTGACATATATGCATGTACATAGGTATAAATATACATATATACATATATATACATATACATGTACAAATACATATATTCATATGTGCATATGCATATTTGTACAAGTGTACTTTTAAAAACCTGATCTATAATTTCATTGATACGGGGAACTGTCATTGAGGAAACTCACTCTATCGTTGCTACTTTTTATGCAACTTAGAATCTTAGACACTTGCCTGGGGGCACTGACAGGTTAAGGATCTTGTCCAGGGTCACATAACTAGTATTTAACAGAGGTAGAACTTGAACCCAGGTCTTCTTGACTCCAAGGCCAGCTCTTATTCCACTACTTCCCACTGCCTCTTTATAATATGGATCCATACATACGTATTTTATAGTTAAAAAAAACTTTTAGTAAAAGTTAATAGTACTTTCTTTCATTCCTAATGAAACAGTCAATGACTTGCTCTAGAGGTGTTTTCCCTGCTCTCACTATTGCCCCTCATGTTGAAATAGTATCTTTTGGATTTGGGGAGCAGGGAAAGAGCCTGACCAAAACCCATTTAATATAGAATTACCAAAGTAGATATTGAAATTCTGCAAAGATCTTGCACAAGTAAACTTCTATATTTCTTTTATGTGAAATAGTGTTAAACAGAATTAGAAAATGCTTCTTGTCTGATGATTAAATACCTTATTTTTCTTGAATGCTCCAAAAGTCTCTGTTCCCTCTGCCTTCAGATTCCTAAAGTCAAATTTTGGCTATAATCACTGAGTTGCATAAAGTACAGATTTTGGAAGCAGACTGCTAAGATACAGCAACTTATATCAGAGTTGGGAATTTTTCAGTATATAACAAGGAAATTAGGAAACTATTTTGTTGCTGTCATCCAAGAAAACGGGGCCACACATTCTTCTTCACATGTGTTGGGTTACCAGTAGGTATAGGATTTAGAAACAACCCAAACCAGACAGGGACATTATTATTATTAATATCATTATTGAGATATACTGGTATATTATTGTACTGTGAGAAATAATGAGTATAAGGGTTCAAGGAAACGTGATGGTAATTGTAAAAACCAATGTAGAATTAAGTAAAACAAACCAGGAGAACAAAATACACAATGACTATTATAGTGTATGCTCTAGGGTTACTTACCCTCCCAACCTCTACTTGTAACGATTACATTTCTCTAGTGATGGCCCTATACATAGCCCTGAGATATTGAGAGTATTTTTCTACTACTGTAGCTCATGAGCCCTTACCACAGTGTGCTTTCTGCCATTTAGTTATCAGTCAGCCACACTTCATTAGCTTTTAGAAAAGTAGTCTATAGAGAACTGACCCTGGAGTCAGGAGGACCTGAGTTCAAATCAGGCCTCACACACTTACTAGCTATGTGATCATGGACAAGTCACTTAACCCTAATTGTGGAAAGAAAGAAAGAAAGAAATAAATAAAGAAAGAAAGAAAGAAAGAAAGAAAGGAAGGAAGAAAGAAAGAAAGAAAGAAAGAAAGAAAGAAAGAAAGAAAGGAAGAAAGGAAGAAAGAAGGAAGGAAGGAAGGAAAGAAAGAAAGAAAGAAAGAAAGGAAGAAAGAAGGAAGGAAGGAAGGAAAGAAAGAAAGAAAGAAAGAAAGAAAGAATGAAAGAAAGAAAGAAAGAGAAAAGTGGTCTAGTAAGGAGAATTGGCATAAAACATTCAGAGACACTGTTACAATGCTAGTGAAAAAGTCCGAATTTACTACAAAATTCACTAAATTTCTCTCTGCTCAAGGTGGGAGGGGAAGAAGCTGACACTTTCCTTCCTGCCCCACCTCTAATTAATTTATTCTCAGGGGCTTTGCTAGCTTCCACCAGTAAATTGACAGATGTTCATATGCCCAATTTCAAACCAACTTGTGAGTTTTACAAGAGTCCCATAGGCCTAACCAAGTTTCTTACCCAATCCCGACAGACTTCCTTTGAATGCCTTGATGCAGTGGGAAAATCTAGGCCTTCTTCACACCTCTGATTCATTGATTCAGTAGAGATTTTCTCACATGTTTAAGGTAACTGGGGCTCTTATCTCCATAGTTGATTTAAATGGGATAAGGTGGTTTGATGGATTGACACAGGTGACCCCACTTTTCCACTGCAATAATGTAAAAGAAAACATCACTAAGATGAAACCGAACTCAGAGTAATTGAAGTGATCATGATAATTCCTGGATAAGAGTTTTATCAAATACACCTCTTTCTTTTTGGTGGAGAGATAGGAGATTTTAAGTGAAAGAATATTACATAAGGTATCAGAAATGACTAATGGGTTAGTTTTGTTCAACTGTTTCTCTTTGTTACAAGGGAGAGCTCAGTGTTGGAGAAAGGTCTATATGGAAATGACTATGATATAAAAATAGAAAGCACAATGCAAAAAATTACTTCTCATATTAAAAAAAAGAATAGGGTTGTTATGGATGGGTGGGTGGGGGCAGAGAATATTTGGTAGTAATGTGGAGCCACTATGATGGCTCTGAAAATTCTAATACCCTAGAGCTTTGTTACAAATTATTGTTATAAAGCACTTTTCAGACAATAAGACAGAAAATTCCATGCCAAAATAACCCATTTAGATAGATATTTTCATTACAGTAATCTGATTTTGTATCAAATGACAAATGGAACATTTCATGCTATGTTTATACACTTCCCAAGAGATTAAATTACTTATGCATAATTTATTGCAACTTTAAGCTTGCCACTTGGTTTACATATTAGTGGAAAATACTTATTGTGGAACACACAATAGCTTTAGAAAGGAAACTACTTAAGTTTCTGTGGACGATTAAAGACCTTAAAGATAGTGCATTAGCTGGCAAAGAATTGGAAAGTGAGAGGATGTCCATCAATTGGGGAATGACTGAACAAGTTGTGTTATATGATTGTGATGGAATGCTATTGTGCTAAGACATGATAAATGGGATGGTTTCAGAAAAACCTGGGAAATCTTATATGAACTGAAGCAAAGTGAAGTGAGCAAAACCAGGAGAACATTGTACACAGTAACAGCAATGTTGTAATGACTCAGCTACTCTGATCAAGACAATGATCTAAGATAATTCCAAAAGACCCATGATGAAAAATGCTATCCATCTCCAGCAAGAGAACTGATCTAAGTACAGTCTGAAGCATACTTTTTTCACTCTCTTTATTTTTCTTTGTGTATGTGTGTGTGTGTGTGTGCTTTCTTCTGCAACATGACTAAAATGGAAATATGTTCTGAATGACTTAACATGTATAATTGATATCATATTGTTTACCTTCTCAAGTTGGGGAGAGGTGTGAGAGGGAAAGAATTTGGAACACAAATTTAAAAAAAAGAATGTTAAAAATTTTTTAAATGTAATTGGAAATTGTATAATGAAATAAAATATATTAAAAAAAGATAGTACATTATCAAATTTGCTCTCACTAGACCTAGGTTTCAGAAAAAGAAGCTAACTAGACACAGAAAGAGCACCAGTATTGAGCAGGACATGACTGACAGAATGTAACATGACTCTTTAATTTGGAGAATGGATGGAGAAACTAGTTAAAAGAAGCTCTAGGAGAAATCTACCAGAGACCGATAAATATAACTTCACCTGGAGAAAGCATGACCTATAGAGCTGTTCTAATGCCGATGAGAATTCTTTTTTTTAGTTCATTTGTCTAGATTGGAAACTGGACTCCTGAAATGCTGTCTGAGGTTAGAAGCTCAAAGGGAGAACTTGGACTTTGCTTAGCACATTATCTGTACATTTAGAACTGACTGCTGTGGTAGGACCAATATCCTCCTACCTCTTTCTTACCATGCATGTTGGGCTAGTTTGTCCTGAACACTTGGTTTGGCTCTGGGTACTAAAGTCTTAGAACTATTGACAACATTTACTCATTGCCTGAGTGGAAAGTGGCCACAAGTAGCTCCAGGGGCACTCTGATGTTGCCTGGTGGATCACAATGGGTAACACTGATAGTGGAATTTTGCTCAGCTAAATCAAGTTGAGGTATCCTCAATGCCTATCCTTGTTGAATATCCTTCTCCTGCTATGACTAAGTAAATTTCTTCTTGTTAATTGTTGAAAGACCTAGGAGTATCTCATTTAGTTTCAATATTGAATCTAAACTACAAAGGAATTGGCCTGAGTCAGGCCCAACAGAGAACAACCAGCACATGGACACACAGCTGCTAATTTCTTGAGGTTTACTGCCATTTTAGGCCCTTATTATGTGCTACCTAAAATAATTCTTTATCCTATTAACCATGCATCTCACTTGTATAAAATTATACATAAAATGCTTTATGTGGTCACCTACTGGCAAACTGTTGGCAGATTCTGAGGCCAAGGGATAGTCAAAGGGATGTTCAGAACCTTAATAGAGAATTGCAAAGTCAAGAATCAACAGGAGCTCTGGGGCCACTTTTCCAGATTTTTCCTAATGGAAAAAAAGTGACTCTAAGAACTGAGTCATATAGGAAGTTAGTTATTTCCAAATGATCCGTGCAACCAGAACTCTCTCTTTTTTATTTTTTATAGTTGTATCGTGTATTAAGTGAGAAAGGAACTGTATTTACAAGGCTGCCCAAACTTGCTGATTTAATTAATCTGTCATCCAGTAGATGGAAAGGTATGTATTAGGGGGAGGGGGAAATAAATCGAATCAAAAGAGTTGAACTAATAACCTTGTAAAAGATGCAACTATAGAGAGTTAACTTTTTAAAAAATATATTTTATTGATGCTCTTCCTGTTTTTCTTTTAAACAACACTGTAACTTTCCACTAACTGCTTGATTGTCCTCTCTCCTGATCACATAGAATGCCAGCTGCTTGTAGTCAAGAAAAAACAAATATTGACTCCTCTGCCTGGATGTAGAAGGCAAACATCATCATCCCTTTGCAGTAATGATTGGACAGAGTTCTGAACTCTTTTATTGTTATTTCCTTTACATAATTATGGTCAACAAGTAAATTGTTCTCCTGCTTCTGCTTACTTTGCTCATTTTTGCTTACTTTTCCATCAGTTCATACAAGTCTTTGTATGTTTCTCTGAATTCTTCATATTCATCATTTCTTAGAGTAGAATACTATTCTATTATATTCATTTGTAACAATTTATTCAGCCATGTTCCAGTCATTAAGTATCTACTTTGTTTATAGGTCTCTTCAGATGCAAAAAGTGTATGTATATATACACACACATATACACATATACATGTATGTATGCATACATATATATGTATATATACATAAATATATATGTACACATACACACACACATATATATATATATGAACTTTTCCTCTATCTCTGACCTCCTTGATCTACGCCTAACAGTGATATCACTGGGTCAAAAGCAGGGGTATGTTGGAGCCAGCTCTAGTCAAGGAGTCCATTGTTAAATTTTCAGTGTGAGCATTTGCACCTCAGAAATCAGTAATAACTATAAATCAAGGCTGGATTTTTTGTTTTGTTGAATGCCTAGAGTTTAGTCTCTAGACTTAATTAAGTGTTAATAATGCATCTTAAACTTAAAAGTTTATGCAGATGTTATTTTTCTCTGGCCAGATTGTTAAACATTTGCCAGCACACCCCTATACAGCTCTATAAACATTTCTAGAGCTCAGTAGGACTACAGTAGAAGACTCAGACCAGATAGGAGGCCTGATGACTATAGGTTAAAATAATAATGATATGCATTTATGTGGCACTTTAAGATTTGCAAAGTCCGTATGAGAGAGAGAGAGAGAGAGAGTGTGTGTGTGTGTGTGTGTGTGTGTGTATGTTAGTAAGGCATCTTTGACACTATGGTCCCAGAATGGTCTGTAGAGTGCAGTGGGATAGTAAAAACAAAGCAAAACAACAAAACTATTGCTCCATCAATAGTGGCAAAAAATTATGAACTAAACTTAGCTGGAAGACATTTTTTATTTGTCTTGCTGATCTGAATTTGTCTATCCCTCCATAGTTCCTCAAGTGCTGTTCTCTCTGTGGCCATAATTCAGGAGACTTGGGCCATTATTTTTACAAGTCATTTAACTTCTCTGTGCATCAGTTTCCTCATCCTTAAAAAATGGGGCTAGACTACACGATTGCTAAAATTCCTTACAGAAATAACATTTTGTGATGCCATGATTTTGTTATTCTTAAATAACTCCCTAGGCATAGTCTAGCCTTAGTGTTGGCAAAAAAGTACATTTTTTTTGGAAGCAGGAGATCTGGAGAGAGGGATGAGGGGGGTGAGGACTGACCCAGGTTGCAACATTATTAGTATGAGGAAGAAATATTACAATGAAATTGTAGGTCATGCTTGAGAGTATTTGTAGAAAGTAAGGTATCAGAAGCAGAGGAAGCAGTGCTTGGCATAGTGCCTGGAACAGAGTAGGTGTATAATAAATGCTGGTTGACTTGATTAAACAATGAGTGCCTGTTTTCTGTAGAACAGAGACAGTATACCTTTTTTATAGCAAAACCTAAGACTTTGAGAACAAAGGGATTTATGCTTATCTATTTGACATGCTCTTTCAACAAAGCCCAATTTCCCTATTTGTAGAGATAAGGACATTCCCAGGAAGGATAATAGAAGCCACAGCACAGTTATCCTTCCACATCATAGGGGTTATGGGCATGGTATCCCTGTGATCTAGAAAATCCATGTAAAATTTTTTTGCCCTCCTTTCATACCAGAGAAGTCTGAATTTTATCTTTTTCTTTTATGGGGTATTTACTGTACCTTATTATAAAATTTTGGTTGATATCATATAATGCTATACATATATTTTATGCATTTCTGAGTTTCTAAGCTTTTTTGGTATCATCTGCTGGCCTTCATGTGTTGTCTACGACTTCCACAAAACTCCCCAAAAATTCCCATTTAATTTCTTAGGCTGACCCACGATATATCAAAACCATGATGGGGAAAGTTGTGGTGTAGAAGGGGTAATGTATTATTTCTCCTGGAGGATTTATAATGCTCTTTATAAGGGAGTATTAGTTGATCTTGATGTGTCAATTCATATGGTTCTGCCCTTACTGACCATACTTCCTTCAAGATTTAGTGGGTTATTTTAATTACTCATCTCCTCTTAAGGACATGGTTGAACAAATGGCTTAATTTAATTAAACAAAAGCACAGTAAAATTAAAGCCAGTAGATATATGTTTCACAAAGTGCCATATTCTACTCCTTCCTAGTCTCAACATCCCTCTCAAGTTGGAGTCTGACTCTTCCTCCTTCAGTCCTCTACCTCAGCCTGGGGAAGAGAAGAGAAGCAACCTGGAATTCAGTGTATCCTGTTAGACCTCAACTCCCAGTAAAGTTGGGAACAGCCAATAAGCTTTAAACTCTTGATCAATCAATATGCATTTATTAAGTGTTTACCATGTGCTAGGTACCATGCTAAATGCTGGGGTTATAAATAAAAAGGAAAATCAGACCCTGCCCTCAAGGAGCATACATTCTAATGTAGGAGACACAATATAAATAGATACACATAAGGTATATACAGAGTAGATAAAGGTAACTTTGAAAGAGAAGGCACTAGTAGCTGGAGGACTTGGAAAGGCCTCCTGCGTAAGGTGGTGTTTGAGCTGAGTCTTGAAAGAAGCCAGGGATTTCAGCCGGTGAAAAGGAAAGGCCCTGAGACAGGAGATTGATAGTCTTGTGTAAGGGACAAAAACTAGACCAGTACTGCTAAAATGCAGAGCAGAATAATGAATAAAAAGACTTTAAAGGAAAGGGCCAGGTTGTGAAGAGCTTTAAATGCAAAACCAAGAGGTTTGTATTTGATCTTAGAGTAGTAAGGAATCACTGAAGTTTATCAAGTAGGGGTATGTGTGACATGATCAGACCCACACTTTAGTAACATCACTTTTGCAGTATGTGGAAGATGGTTTGGAGCAGGGAGAGACTTGAGGCAAGGAGAACAGGTGGGAGGATATTAAAGTAGTCCAGGTGAAATGTGATGAGCACCTGAACTAGGCTGGTAGTTGTGTGAGTGGCAAGGAGGTGTGGCCAAGAGACAGTGTGGAGGTAGAAAGGAGGTGAGTGAGATAGAGTGAGGATTTGAAGATGAACTGAAGTTGCAAACCTAGGTGACTGGGAGGATAGATGGTGTTGCCCTAGGCAGTAACAATGATGCACTGTGATGCATTAGGAAGTATCTGATGATTCTCACGGTTGCAGCAGCTTAAATCAATAGAACCACAGGAATCCCATTCCAGAGCCTTTAGATACACCCTTCCATAGTCTGGCTCACTAAGGCAAGAGCCACCAACTGCGCCAATTGTAAGGTTTGGGCTCCAGTCTCTAGCAGGTTCACTCTTTATCTGGACAGCCAGAAGGACAGGAATGGAGACATAACGAGGAGTTGAATAATTACTTTATTCTTCTATTCTACTCTATCTTTCTCAAGGTGGTTGCTGATAATGCGAACCCCAACTCCTACAGCATCCCCCAATTAATCTTCTCACAGGGACTGGCAAGAATAAGAGTAGGAGCACAACTCCTATCTCATTCCACTAAATCGTGATGGCAGCCAGTCGAGGCAGCACAACATTACAGCTTGTACATTCCCACTAAGCCTCAATGGGGGCTGGTTGAAGCAAGCACAGCATTACACTGTCACATTCCCCCAAAGCCTTGATGGGGGCAGATCAAGGCACACACAGCATTCAGCTGGCACATTCCCCAAATCCTCCCTCATTGACCAGTGCTCACCTGATTTATAGGGGAGTGCACAAAGAAGGCAATTTGTCAGCAATAGCTTCACAAGTTTACATTAGCTCTAGCAATATCATGCTGACTTAGCACAGCACAAGAGCAGTAGATCTTTACAACTCGAGCACAAATGTTTACATTGTCTCACGGTTGTATCTCATTGCGCAGTTGTAGTAGAAATTGTTTATAGTGTGAAATCCTGGGAACTGGTAGATTGTTGTGGCCATGGATCCTGGGAACTATTATCTAAATATGAATAACAAAATCCACCTTACTTACACTCACATACTGTGTCTGAAGCATTTTTATTGCAAGGGGTTGCTGTTTAAGGACTCCTTAAGACAACACTGCCTGGAGCCCAGCTACAGAGGGGCTGGTGGGGTTATGAGGCATTGCTCGGCCCCCTCCCCCATTCTATGTTTTTATCCTTCTTTAAATTCCACACACTAGTTCTACACTGTACAGCAGCCTTCTCTAGGTGCTACGTATCTCAAAGGGCAAAATGCAGCTTGTGGGTGGGTAGATATGAAGTTTGTGGGAATGAAAAGAAAAGATCTTTTCTCTATCTTTTTCACCTTCTGTTTAGGCTATTCTATGTGTCTACCACTTCCACTTTTACTTTCTCTCCATTCCCCATCCCCACTGTCTTCATACCATCTCTGATGTTTGGTTATATGCACAAATCATAATTATAAAGAGGCAAATCATAAGGAAAAGAATACCAATGAACACAGCAGATTTTCAAATTAGATAAGGCTGTTGGCAATTGATGGTGATGAAGAAATACTCCTGGCGGATGCATCATGATGACCCAATTGATCTAATTCCTCCATCATCGTAAGAGAGTCAGGAAATATCACCATTAGCATAAAAATGTTGTGGTTTGGGGTTTTTTGTTATTTTTATGAGAGATTGGCAGTATCAGTAATATATTTTCTGAATTTTGGTTTTTCAAAGGTTGAGGTCTAAACCTGACAATTCAGCCTGTGAAATATTTGTTCTACCCTGTTTCCTGAAAGTTAACAAAGTGAATGGGACCATTTCTAAAATATTAACCAAGTTGAACCATTAGCAAAAATAACCAAAATTTTTAAAATCAACTGAGTAATACCATCATTAGTGCTCATGATCCCAAATATTAGTAATAAAGAGTTTAACTTTTGAATTAGTAGTCATTAATGTTTTGATTTCAGTTGAAAGTAAGTCTCAAAGGGGATGGCCCAGTGATTGGGGTTTAGTCCTACACTGTTTAATATTTGCATCAATGACTTGGATAACAGCATAAATAGATAAATGGATAAAGATAAGCTTATTAAATTTGCAGATGATTAAAGGTGGGATAGATAGCTAACACAGTGGATTATATAATGAAGATATTTTTAAAAATTGTGACAGATTAGAACATCGAATAGAATCAGATAAGGTTAAATGTAATAGAAAGGAGTGTAAAGTCCTTTTACTTAGGTTCAAAATTCAACCAAGATAGGAGAAACAGAATTTCTGTCTGAAAAAGATCTGGGAATTTTAGTGTACTACAAGCTCTATTCATGTCAACAGTGTAATATGGCAAAAAAAGTGAATAAAGTCTTGGATTACATGAGAATAAATAGCTCCTAGTAGTATGGCAGTGATACTTCAGCTCCACTTTGCCTTGGTCAGATTATGTCTGAAATATTGTATTCAGTTCTAGTAACCAAATTTTTGAAACGGCATCGATAAGGCAGAGAGCATCTAGAAGAGGGCAATTGGGAGAATGAGGGCCTTAAGTTCTTTTTGTATGAGGATTGGTTGATAGAATTGGGAATGTTTAATTTGGAGAAGAAAAGACTCATAGAGAGATGATAACTATTTTCAAATATTTCAAGAGTTTTCATGTAGAAGAAGACTTAGACACTTTCTATTTGCCTCTAGAGGGAGGAATAGGTAGAAGTTTCAATCAGATAAATTTAATCTTGATGTGAGGAAAAACTTCCTGACAATTTGAGCTCTCAAAAAATGGAATGCTCTGCCTTAGGAGGTATGGATTCCCTTTTCCTGGAAATCTTCAAGCAAAGAGGGGATGACCACTTTTTGAATATGTTGTAAAGTGGATTCTTTTTCGGATATAGTTTGGACTATGTGGCCACCAAGGTTCCTTCCAGCTCTGAAATACTTTTAATCTCCAAAGGAAGTAACTTTCATGATTCATGAGAATTTATATATGTAAAGGGATAGCATGTTTAAAGAGGGTAATGGGGGCCAGATAGGCATCCTACAAGTTAATACTCATTAGTGTCAGAATAAGTTAGGCAATGCCCATTGGCAGATTTTCAACTGTGTGAGGCAAACTGGCAGGTAACAAGTGTTTATTAAGAGCTTATATGTCAGGTACTGTACTAAGTGTGTGGAATACAAATACAAGCAAAAGAAAGATGGCTCCTGCCCTCAAGAAGCTTACGTTCTAGTAGGGAAGACAACACATAAGAGGGAGCTGAAAAATGGGTGGGAGTGGGGAGGACAACCTGCATAAGGACATCATGGCAAAGTATGTTATGTCAGGAGAGCAACTGGAAGGAGAATAAACTCAAGTTGAATTATGAGATCATGTAGGGGTCATCCTAGATCTTCAGCTGCCTGTTGGTCCGCTCCACCTGCTTTCATCTCCAATTTAACGTCTCAAACCAAACATCCTTTTTCTTTCTCTTCCCTCCTCCTCTTTCCCATCTCAACAAATCCTCCTCTGAACTTATTAATTATATCTCTCTTCTCCAGCCACTCAGGTACTAAAACATTAGTGTCAACCTTAACTTTTCCCTCTCTCCCTTTACCTCTAGTCAGTCACTAAATTTAATGGATTTTTCTTTCATTTTTCTTATATTCATCACCTCTTTTCCATTTCCATTACCACTTCCCTAATCCACGTCCTTTTCACCTCACTTCTAAACTATTGTAGTAGTCTCTTAATTGATCTCCCTGCCTTGAAACTGCCTTCTCCAATCAAAATGATATCCGATTGATCTTCCTAAAGCATAGCTTTGACCACTTCAGTCATTTGCTAAAAAGACTTTTAATGGTTCCCTCCGTCCAGGAATAATGATGATGATGATGATGATGATGATGATGGCTAGCATTTACATAGCACTTTAAGGTTTACCTTATTTGATCCTCACAATAACCCTTGGAATTAGGTGTATTCTCCATTTTACAGATGAGAAACATAAGGCTGAGAGTTTAAACAACTTTCCCAAGCTATATATCTACTTCCCACCAGATACCAGTTCTACAGTGAACAGCTCCGCCTTCACAACATCCCTTGTGTCAGTCCCCTTCTCTTCGCTAATGTGGCCATCTCCCTAGCTTAGGAGACAATAGTCTGGGTGAGAGTTTAGGGCCTGAACTAGGATGATGGCCATATGAGTGAAGAGAAGGGGACTTACACAAGGGATATTGTGGAGGCAGAAGCTATAAGACTTAGCAACGAAAGTACAAGGACTGTGTCTGATTGGCACTCAGTTAATATTTATTAATGAGGTGCTGTATACTTGCTTTAGGCAATAGTAGAATGATATATAGTATTAACAGAATGCAACTCATTTCCCACATGATTATTTGTTATACTTCTGGGCATTTTAATAATCTTTTGATTAAAATGAGGTTCTTGTGGTATAGCAGAAAGGAAGTTATATGTAGAGTAAAGAGACTGGTTCAGATCCTAACTCAGCTACTTACTGCCGTGGGCAAGTACTCAGCCTTGATGGGCCTCTATGTCCGAGTCTAGTATAGTGAAAATTGCACTAGATTTTGAATTAGCCAAATATTGGTTCTTGCATTTCATACCTGAGAGACCTTGGGAAAGACACTAAACCTCCCCGTACCTCAGCGTCCTTATTATTTAAATGTAAAGGTTAGACTAGATAATATCTAAGGTCCCTTCTAGCAAATTTATAATCCTGTGAAATGTATTGTAAAATGCAGGAATAAGTACATCCAGTTACCACTAGATGGAGTAAGTGATTTTCTAAGTCACTTCGAGGCCTTTTCATTTACAGAATCAAATGATTATGACCATTGCTTAGGCCTCAGATGGTTAAGGTGTCAGGTTACTGATATCTTTGAGGATTTATTGAGGGCTTGTTCATAATTTTGCAAAGAATACCTTCTGTCCACTGTCACCCAGCAGATTAAAAACAGAAGTAAAGGAAACAAGTGGGATTTATACAGAATGAAATAAATTGCAAGTGATTAAAAACAGTCCTGTGGATGAGGGGTGAAATTTCATACATATTCAATTATAAATTAGCATAACAAACATCCACTTTTAATAAGAACATAGTTAGTTTTTGTAGTTTTTTTGATGGTGAGGCACCCAAAGGTCATTCTTTCTGGGGCACATGTGGACAGCAGTAGCATTTACTTTGACTGTTTTTACTACCGTTGTTTAAATCCTTAAATTTCACTGGCATTTTAAAGATCAAACATGACAACTTTTTCTTTAACTCACTTTTGTTTTGAAAGGCCCTATATTTTACTTCCAGTGTGTAAACTGGCAGTTTGGTTTAGAGTGAAAAGAATTTAAAATAATTTAACTGAGAAAATCACTTTTTACTTAGGGCAAAATTGGCATCATTGCACCAGTCAGAAAGTGAAACCCTTCACCTTGTTTTTGGCAAACGTTGTCACTTTTCCATAGCTCTGGCAGAAATGTTAGAATTATTATAAATCAGCTCTGGAGCATGCTGTTATTTCATCTTCTGTAAAAAATTTCAATCATATTCTTAATGTTTCTGTTTCCAAGCCAACTGTTTAATGCTTAAGTCTTTCTTTGAGACTGCAGCTCAGACTATTCATTTATGCTAACAGAGGAGCTTGAACAATACTGTAAATTAAAGAAAATGTAATTTGGAGATTTGTCTTATAATTTACCATTTTCAAAAAGCACTCTCTGGAGAAATTAATAGCTTAAATATTACTGGAATAATGAGGATCAAGTTTGAGGAAAATATAGCTTGAAAGTCTATTACTGAAAATGATGGAAATAGGCATTTTTGCATTGCTATCTGAGCAAATATAATACCATACCATTTATCTCTAATTATCCCCAAGAAAAAGAACCAGAAACCCTGAAGAAAAAAAACAAAGAGTAAAGATTTAAATGGATCTGTTATTCTATTGCTTTCCCTTGCCTATTATTTCTGTTATTATAAATATTAACAAAAATCAGCAAATAGGAACAGAAAAGAAAAACAGAAGGCTGATATTCTTTGGGTCAAAAAGAGCCTATACTCAGTTCATATGAAATCTTGGGCCTATTATTCCAGCAAAACATCTTCACAGAATCCAAATGTTCATTTTCAAATCTATTCTTATCCAATGAAGTGTGTGATTTTCCTATTCATGTTAAAGAAAGCGAGACTGAGAATTTATCTAAATTCAGCTAATTACATTTGGTCAAGCATTGTCCTTGGCACAGTTATTTGTCAGTCTTAAAAATTTTTGTACTCTTAATCAGCTATGGCTTCAGGGGCCATGGGCTGGAAAATACCCACTTTAATTACCTCAGGATACAGGGCTACGGCTAGGACCTTTATTCTGTGTGTTGTTGCTTTGCAGTCTAAATAAATGGATGGGTTTGTGTAACAGTTCTGTCCTGTGGAGGTAAAACATGAACAAACAACTTGGAACATTTCAGAGAGATTAACTTGCATTTTAGTTTAGCATTGGAAAGTTTATAGTTGTTGTTTTTTCTCCCCCTGAACTGGAGGTCGGTTCTGATAGTCAGCTGCATTGTGCCCCTGATGAAACAGTCATCATTTGGGCTGGGTGATTTTTACCAACACCACCCAATTAATTTTTAAATTATACCACAAGGAATTGACACATTCTCTTTATGCATTTATATCTGTGATCTGGAGCTTTGATGCCTCCCTAACCCCCCACTTGTGAGAAACAGCTCTCTCCTTTGTAAAACCAGGAGGATGGGAGAGAATAGAAACAGGCAGATTTTTTACACCTCCTCTTGTCAGTCAAGATGATTCACTAAGCCTGGTAGGCTGCGTGCCCTGTATCAATACAATCACATAATCATTACCTGTAAGTTAAATCACTCCATACACCCACTGGTAAAAATATGACAATAAAGCTATTCTTATGATTTTTTTTGCCTTTGAAGTAATTACATATAGTTGAGAAACTAAAGTACCTTCAAGCATTACCTTTCTACTAGTGAAACTTTTTTTTTGTCAGTCCTCCTCATCTCCTCCCAACCCCCACTACTGAAACTGAAAAAAGTCATGGTGCAGAGATATGAATTTCTGGAGTATTCAGCAGACATTTTCAGCTAAATGGAGGAGTATGGAAAGGATAAGACCATGGAAAATGCCAAGGATTTCATCATCTTTAGCATGGTATCTTGCAGATAGTAGAAGCTCAGAAAATAACTACCAAATCAATGTTGGATGAATTAATTTCTTTTTAAAAGATGTGAAAAATCCCATTTTCCCAGAAATAAAACTTTGCTGGAGAGTGCAGGGGCAGGCCTATCTTCTGCTAATAAATTCAAGCATCAGTAACTGTCTTGAGAATGAAGAGAAATGCAGATTAAAATTTATAGAGCACCTCTCTAGTTAGCTTTGAAAAAAATCAGTTTTGTTTACCTCAGTGTTGGGATATCAAAATTGAGAGTGGATGAAGAAGCCACATAACCTCTTAGGGCATGGGTTTGAATCCAACACAGGTTGTCACAAAAAGTTGTTACCATCTGACAACTGTCTTGTGAAATGAGCTGGTTTCAGTCCAGTGGACAGATGTCCATATCACAAAATACTCTAATTGGCAGTCTTAGCAGAGCAGCCAAGAACTGAGTGGGCCTAGAATATGAACCCTCTTCTCACTCTCTGCAAGGGCAAACAGAGATATGTATACTCATCAAGAAAGCTTGGAATTGTTAGTGGCCATGCCATATATGTGTCTTTATGGATAAACAGAGAATTTTGTGTTTCAAAGCTGTCAATTGAGTTCCTTTCATTATATTGAACTTGCTTTAAAAAAAAAACCCTCTAAGTTCAGACAAGCGAGCATCCATTCCTTCCTGTGGCAAATGTTACTGCGCAGATACTTTTTCTCCCCATCGTATTTTAAGTGTACCTCATATTCAGGGATGTGAGTTTTCATAACTGTTTCTTATCCTTTTAAAAACTAACACATGTTGCAAAATCCAGCATGTGCAAAATTAAAGAGATATTTGAGCTGAGAGTATTTTGCCCGTGGCTGAAAAATATGGTTTGTCCGATCTGCTGCAACTTGGCTGTTTGGCCACACGAAAGTGAAGACCCAGAAAGACCAGTCCCGCTCCTTGAGAGATTGTTTTAATAAATGTTGGAAATTATACAGACTGAATTTTTCAGTGCTTCCATTCCATGTCAGCCATGCATAGACAGGCATAGCTGGAGCCAGCTGTTATTGAGTCTAGATGATGACCTGGGGAGTGGGTGATAGCCTCAGTAATGTGACTTTGGAGGCACAGGAGAGGCCTAGAGACTCAAATACCAAACTGATCTATCTGTTGGCTAATGCCTAAAATTCCATTGTTAGAGCTCTATTATTTTTTTTTAGCTTACAGTTTTGATCTCTGTTAAAATGCACTTACCACTGGGGAGGGTAATAATTTAAACTCTCATCAGACTCATATATCTTGGTATGAATGAGTTTCATATTCTTTCTTGAGAACAGGTTCTGCCTGAGGGAAGATGGAAAAAGGGGAGAAGCTAGGAGTGGGGTTCTGAAGATGAACTTTGCCTTCTGCACAGTTTTGTCCTAGGCTTAGCCTTTGTCAGTGTTAAAATTCCATAAATACATGTCCCTGTTTCAAAATAGAATGTAGTTTGACTTTTTTTTTTTTTTGGTGAGGCAATCGGGGTTAAGTGACTTCCCAGGGTCATATAGCTAGTGAGTATGATGTGTCTGGGGCCGGATTTGAACTCAGGTCCTCCTGGCTCCAGAGCCGGTGCTCTATCCACTGCCCCACCTAGTTGCCCCTAGTTTGACTTTTTTTAAAGAATAGTTTTAAATACTGAAAATGTAAGTTACTGTTGATTATTCATTTATTTTTACACTTATGCCCTTAGTCTGTGTTTACTGGCCTAGAATAAAAACCGATTTGTGCCCAAAGACAGAAGCAACGATCTAATACATACCAAATCATACAGTATGCTTTATGGTAGCAAAGAATTAAAACCAGAATTGGAGAATGGTAAAGAATAGTGTAACATATGAATATATGGAATATTATTTTGCAGAAAGAAATGAATATGAGGAATTCAGAAACATGAGAAGACTTGGATGAACTGATTCAGAGTGAAATGAGCAGTATCTAAAGAACATTATATATAATGACTTCTCCAGTGAAACTGAAAAAAAAAACACTAAAAAGAAAGCCAAGCATGGAATAACCAAAAAACCAGTGCTTGTTCTGGAGAACAGATAATGAAGCATGCTTCACTTCTCATGGCTTGCAGATAAGGTCAGGATGTTATATATGTTGTCAGATACAGTTATTATATCCAGAATTTTTGACTCAATTGTTTTTCTTGGTTTTAAGAGAGAGTTTCATGAGGAAGGGAAGGAGGTTTCTTTCCCCCCCGCCCCAGAAATGACTGTGATATAATATCAGAAGGCATCATACCTTTTTTAAAAATATACTTAAAAAACTGACTCAGCTGCAACTGTAAGCGTCAGTTACTATTTGCTATTGATCTCCATTGGCATGGTATTACGACTGAAATCAGAATTTCAGAAGAGGAAGGTTCTTTGTTCATAATCTAGTTCAATCTTCTCTTCTTACAGATGAAGAAACTGAAGTCCTGAGAAATAAAATAATTTTCCTAAGGTCATATTTCTAGTATTAGGATTAGAATTCTAAATCCAGCCCTCAGGAAAATAAGCAAAAATGGTTGAAATTAAAAGTTGTTCTGTTCCCAAAGGGGTATAAAACTGTGCATACTCTTTGACCTAGCAATATTGCTACTAGGTTTGTATTCCAAAAAGGTCAAAGAAAAAGGAAAAGGACTTAAATTTACAAAAATATTTATAGCAGTTCTTTTTGTGGTGGCAAAGAATTGGAAATTGAGGAGTTCCCCATAAACTGGGGAATGGCTGAACAAGTTGTGGTATATGATTGTGATATAATGCTATTGAACTATAAGAAATGATCAGGGAGATGGGTTCAGAAATACCTGGGAAGACTTATATGAACTGATGCAAAATGAAGTGAGCTGAATCAGGAGAACATTGCACTCTGTAACAGCAATATTGTTATTATGATCAACTGTGAAAGACTTAGCTACTTTAATCAATACAGTGATCCAAGAAAATTCCAAAGAACACATGAAGAAAAATGCTATCCACATCCAAAGGGAGAGAGACAGAGAAAAGAGAGAGAGAGAACTGGTGACATCTAAGTGCAGATTGAAGAATACTTTTTTTTTTCCACAACATGGCCAATATGGAAATGTGTTACATGATTTCACATGTATAATTGATATAATATTGCCTGCTTTCTCAATGAGTAGGGAAGGACTATAGGGAGGGAGAGAATTGGGAGCTTAAAATTTTAAAAAATTAATGTTAAAGGGGCAAGTAGGTGGCACAGTGGACAGAACACCGCCCCTGGAGTGAGGAGGACATGAGTTCAAATCTGGTCTCAGACCAGATACTTGACACTCACTAGCTGTGTGACCCTGGGCAAGTCACTTAACCACATTGCCTAGCAAAAAACAAACAAACAAAAAAAATGAATGTTAAAGCAATTATAAAGTATAATTATTAAAAATAAAAAGAAATTAAAATTTATTTGGAAATCTTTATTGTTGTTGATCAGTTAGAATTGAAGAGGGAAATTTTTTCCCCTTATAAATTAATTTTTTTAAACATATACACTGAAATATTTATAGTAGCACTTTTTTATGGTATCAAAGAATTGTAGAATTATAGAAACAAAGAAAATACTCATTAATTGGGGAACAGCTAAACCAATTGAGGTACATGAATGTAATAGAAAATTACTGTGCTTTAAAATCTATGAATGTGATGACTAGAGAGAATCATGAAAAGATGTATATGAATGTGTATAAATACAAAATTAACCAAGAAAACAATGTACACAACGACTTCAATAACATAAATAGAAAGAACAGATACAAAACAATAAAAAAATGAAGCTTGCAAAATTATGAAGAATAAGAGATAAGAAAAGATACTTCCCCTGACTTTTTTGCAGGTGTTGGGGAGGGTCCACAGATATGGAACATTGTATATATTGTCAGATTTTTTTGATGTATTGATTGCTTTTAGTGATTTTTTTTTCTCTGCCTGTTTTTCTTTTTAAAAAATTCTTTGTTTTACATAGAATATCTTTCAGGAAGGAAGAAGAAGGAGAAATATATGGGGAAATAATAGTGACGTGAAAAAGGAAGATATCAATAAAACTTACTTTAAAAATTAACTATTTTTAAAAAATTTTTAAGACCCACTGATTTAGTGGGGACAAAAAGGAAGTGGGAAATAGTTGAAGGTCATAAGTAAGTAAAAACAACTCAACTGAATTAGATTATGGTTTGGTTTGGGGACTTTTTGAGAGAGAAATTTAAAAACTTTTAACTCACTTGATTTTAACATTACAGATGGGAAGTACACAATTTAAGTTCAATGAAGTCAAATCAACAAGCATTTATTAAACACCTATTATGTTTCAGACACTGTGCTAAGCTCTGGGGACACTAAGAAAGGCAGTAAACAGTATCATCAAGGAGCTTATGGTCAAATCGGGATGACAATATGCCAACAGCTTTGTATATGGGGTATATATATGGGGTATAAGATATATATGGGGTAAATTGGAGATAACCAACAAAGGGAAGACAGTTAGCATTAGAAAGGACTGGTAGGATGTGATTTAATCTCTAGGTTTTGAAGGAAGCCAGGAGGCAGAGATGAGAGTTAAGAATTCCAGGGAAGGGAGACAACCAGTGAAAATGTTTGGAGTTGGGAGATGTTATGGTTTGAAGAGTATGTGGAGAGGAGTAAGATGTAAGTAGATCGATAAATATTTTAAAAATAAAATTAATGTCTATATTTGCTAATGAAGGGATTGAGGAGAAGGGAAAGAAAAAGGAAGAAGGAGTAAAAAAAAAGTGTTAAGTGTAAAGGGAGAGAAAAGAAAGAGTCAAGCAGGCAGAGAGTTCTGGGAAGTAAGACCCAGATAGAGGACTGGTATATCAGAGAGATGGACACAAAATAGTAGAGAAGTGGAGAGGAAGAAATATACAAAAAGGGAAATGCACACGTAAGAGGATGAGAGAGGGAGAAGCTAAGAATCTGAAGGAAACATTAGGTCAGATAAGTTATTTTTGTCAGAACTTATTCACTTGGTCTATAGACTTTACTTGTATTATTTTCCTTTGAAAGGCTTGATGATGTAACCATTGTTCTCCACACTTCAAAGCCTCTTTATCCTGCATAATTTCCTTTTTAAATGCTTATTAGATGATTTAACCACTATTCACAGCACTTCAAGTACTCTTTATCTTAAATTTTCAGAGGCTCTATTTCAACTATATAGAAAACTACCTAGGGATGAGGAGAAAGGAAATGATTTTCTGAGCTACAGTCACACTTATGACTACAACATTACTCAAAAGACCAGATGAAATTAAACTAAGGACTTGACGTAGCCTTTGGACCGGATAGTCTCCACTTCTCATTTAGACATGACCTCAATGTATTTTGTTAATAAATTTGTTCCTTATGAAAGTTGTTTCATTATGAAAAATGGAACGTGAAAATCAGTTATGGTCTAGGATATATCTAGAGCATTGTGGGGATATGATGGGACAAGTCCTTCAGAAGGTTTAACTAAGACAAAGATAGAGGGAATAAAAAAGAATGAATGAGGAAAAAGGGAAAGAGAAAAAAAGATTGAAGTAAGAGATAGAAAAGGAGAAATGAAGAGGAGTGAGAAGAAATAGAGAAGGCAAAGAAGAGATACAGAAGGAGAAAACAGAACTCTATTTGGCTTGGTTTTAAAAACACCTGACAACTAGTTGGCCTCTCAGGACTTTTTCATTTCTAGATCTATGATTCTATGATCTTTCACTATGAGAGCCTCTGACATAGGGGTAACAAATAGCACTGCAACTATTCATGTAAGGGGGTCTGGCACACATACAGACCCCATCAACTTGCCAAGATGGTGTCTTTATATGAAGGACACTAGGGAGTTCTTCTTGGAGAATTGTGATGGTATGTAAGGAAAGTGACTTGGAGAGGAAGACTCTGGAGCAGGCACAGACATCCTATAACTGGTTATGGTTGGCTCGTAACAAGTTAAAATGTAGGTTCTTTGGGTGCTGGAGTATTCAAAAAGGGTCTGTCAGTTTCAGCTATGGTCTTTTTGCTTCAGCACTGTTGTGAGAGCTTGGATACCAATGAAAGGAATAGGGCCCACTAGCTTGAGTTCGAAAGGTCCAGAGGACTTGTAGGCATCCAGTTATTCCAAAATTCAGCTTTTCAGGCACCAAAACATTGATGAGTATGACTTCCTAAAGTATGAAAAGAGTGGAGCTTCCTTTCCAGCCAGTGCAGCACTGATGTACCGATAAGCAAGGAAAAACCTTTGGGACTCCAGCCCCTTGTCAAAAGCTTCTCAAAAGTCTAAGGTTATATCAATTTCCATTTATCTAATTGGCCTTTTTCTATAGGTCTTTGTCTAAAAATTTTATATACGTTTGAGCCTTAAGTGCTTCTATGATTTCAGAGTGGTCATCCCACTGCATGTCCTAGCCATCTTGGCCACCTAGCTGCTTGTGGAATTGAAAGGACAGTTGTGTCACTCATCTAATGCTATTCTCTGCTGGCATCTTTTTTCCTCTTATAACAGCTATCCCTGTGTGATCATGGCACTCTCTGAGAACAAGTGCCTCCCCCCTTTTCACTATACCAATTAGCTTTAGTCAGTCAGCAGTCAAGAAACATTTATTAAGAAATTAGTATATGCCAGCACCATGCTAAATGATCGAGATACAAATACAAGCAAAAAGAAAGACAGTTACTGCCTTCAAGGAGTCAGAACATGGTGGCTAAGTCTGGAGGATGAGAGTTGAGCACCTTCCCCCAAATGAAAGTTCTAGTAGAACTCACCATTGGGAGAAGGGGCCTGTAGGAGCAGAGTGAGAAGCTAGGTGAGGCATAGTGTTAGATGTGGCAGAATATGTGATATTTCCGTAGTCCCCTAATATAAACAGAGGGAAGGCAATGCTTTTCCTGAACTCTTCTCTGGGAACAAACTTGGTCATTATAATTTCATAGCAGCACATTTTCTAACTTAAAAATGCAAACAACTCTAGGGAAATATGCAGAAATTGAATTTTTTTTAAAAAGGGAAAGTTTAAAGTTCTTAACAAACTATGGATCTTCATTAAACTATAAAAGGGGTTGGGCCTGTTAGTTCTTAGTCTTCCTCCACTGATCCATGTCTAGTTTCTTGTCTTTGGAGTGAAGACTCTTAAGGTAAAGGGAAGGATCAAAACTACAGGAAAGGATGATCTTTAGTAAATATGAATTTCTTATACTAAGGTAGATAAAGTCAAGCCACAGACTGCCTTGACTAGAATAGCTGACTGAGTACTTTTTTCATGCTTACCTTTTTTTTCCTTTGTACCTGAACCTGTCAGGATGAGATGCTGGAGCCAAACACTTAACAGCTTCTAATTTGAAATTAGGAGGGATTGGCATTACTGCTTAGTTTGGTGTGATTTTTAAGTCTCTTGCGTTACTTGTTTTCGGGCCTTATTTCTTGATGAGAACTCCTAAATCACATTAGAGAATTACAGATATCAAAGAAAGAAGGTACCTGGAGGACATATAGTCTAACCTAGATCTAAACAGTATTTATCTCTACCAGACTCTTTGGTAATCCATTCTTTCCTTGAAGACCTCCATTGAAAGGAAACCCACTACTTTCTGAGATGGTTGATTCTATTTATCACCTCCTCTTAATAGCTTTAGTTTTTAGGAAACCTTTTCTAAACAATAAATGTAGGTCAGTTAATGCAACAAGTATTTACTTAAACACCTACTGTGCTTAAGGCATAGTCTGGCACTATGCTAGGTCTTGGGGATGAAAAGACAAAAAAAATCATCCCTACTTTAATGCAGCTTACATTCTTTGGCATGTATACAGATAAGTATAAAATATAGGCAAAGTAATTTTGGGAGGGATGCTTGCAGCTAGGAAGATCAGGAAAGGCCTTTTGAAGGAAGTGGTACACGAGCTGAGATTTGATGGGAATTAGGGAATCTAAGAAGCAGAGTTGAGAAAGGGGTGCCTCGGAACAGTCTATGAAAAGGCATGTAGACAGGAGATGAAATATCATGTAGAAGGAGTAATAAGTAAGCCAATTTGGCTTGAATGTAGAGTGTGTAAAGGAGAAGAATAAGTATAATAAGCCTAGAGAAACAGACTACCTATAGATTATGAATGGTCTTAATTGTCAAACAGATAAGTTTTTATTTTATCCTAGAGGCACTAGGGAGCAACTGGAGGTTTTTGAGCAGGGGAGTAACATGGTCAGGTCTGTGGTTGAGGAGTATCAGTTTGACAGTTATGTAGAGGATGAACTGGAGATAGATCTGAGTCAGTCTAGTTAACAGTCTAGGAGACTAGATTAGGCTAGAGGTGATGAGGGTCTGAACTAGGGATGGGAGCTGTAAGAAAGGAGAAAAATAAATGGATGTGAGAGATGTTGTGGAGGTGGAATCAATAAGACTTGGCAACCTATTGGATATTGGGGGGTTAGAGAGAACAAAGGATATATTAAGTACTTGAGGATGTATAGCAGGATAGTGGTGCCCTTTACAGAAACAGAAAAATTAGGAAGAAGGGTGAGTTTTGAGGAAAAGATAATGTGTTTTAGACCTGATGAATTTGAGGTGTTTAAAGGACATTCATTTTGAAATGTCCAACATGTAGCTGGTGATTCAGGAGAGACTAGGGCTGAATATATATGAATATATTATCTACATATATACATACATACATACATATATATATATATATCTTCCCTAGTCACCCCTTTCTCACCTCTGTCTCTTAGATTCCCTAATTCCCTTAAAATCCCAGCTCAAGTACCATCCCCTTCAAAAGGCCTTTCCTCATCTTCTTAGCTTCAAGCTAAGCTTCAAGCATTCTTTCCAAAATTACATTGCCTATATTTCATAATTATTTGTATATATGCCATTTTCTTAATAGAATGTAAGCTCCATGAGAGTAAGGATATTAATTTTTTTTGTCTTTTCATCCTTAAGACCTAGCACAGTAGTGGAGGCACAGTCGATCCTTAAGATATATTTTGTATGTATGTATATGCATGTATGTATGTGTATATCTCTCTATGTATCTATATATCTATCTCTAGGAGGCAGCTGCATAGAGCTGACAACTGAACCCATGGAACACAGTTATCCCTTCAACATCATGACTTCCCATCATGGTTTTGATATATTGTGGGTTGGCATAAGAAATTAAATTTTGGGGGAGTTTTGCAGAAGTCACAGATGATACTTGCAGACTAGCAGGTGACACAGAGCCTATGACCAAATACTTAAGATAAATTTTACAAGAAGGTACTGTAAACCCCCTAGAAAAGTAGAAGAAAAAATTCAGACTTCTACTCTGGTATGAAAGGAGGGTCAAAAATTTTATGTGGATTTTCCAGATCACAGGAGTGCTGCAACCCTAACCCTCGCAATGTGGAAGGGATAACTGTATAAGGAAGTCACCCGGAGAGGAAGTTTAGAGAGAGAAGAGAAGAAACTCTAGCAGAGCTTGGGGGCGGTATATCTACAGTTAAGTGGTATGACATGGTGATGACCCAGTAAAAGTGATTAATCCGTGCCCCAATAGGTAAGAGAAAAACTAAGAGAGAGTAGTGGCATGAAAGCTTAGAGAGGAGTCAGTCTTAAAGAGGAGTTGGTGTCAACAGTGTCAAATGTTGTAGAGATTTCAAGAAGGATAAAAAAACCTGAGAAAAGGTCTTTGAATTTGTTAAGTAAGAGACTGTTGGTAACCAGAGAGAACAGTCTCAGTTGAATGGTGATGCTGGAAGTCAGATTGTAAAGAGCTAAGAAATGACTGAGAGGAGAGTGAATGGAGATAGCTTTTTCTAGGAGTCTGGTTATAAAATGGAAAAAGATATAGGGTGATAGCTTGAGGAAATAGTAAATTCAAATGAAGATATTTTAAAGATGAAGGAGACATTGGAATGTTTATAGGCAGTAGAAAGGAGTTAGTAGATAGGGGAGGGATTGAAGATGAGAGAGAGAGAGAAAGAGAGAGAGAGAGAAAATATGGAGAGAGGAAAAATGGGGAAGAGATGGAGAGGGAGAGAAGACAGAAGGTGGAGAGGAAAGAGATGGGGCAAGGAGTATGAATGGGATCCAGAATACCAATGGGGGATGGGGTTGGTCTTGGTGAGAAAGGGGCCACAACTTATAACCAGATACCAGGATAAGGGTGGAGGAAATGAAGGATAATAAAAGGGCTTTTGAGAAGTAGAGTAGGTAACAGAATAGCCTCTATTTTCTCTAAAATATGAGGTCAGGTGTTTTGCTGAAATGGAGGTAGGGATGGAGTAGCTGGGAAGCTTGAGGAGAAAAGAAATCAAGGCTTTGAAAATCTGCTAGGAGAATACAATAGAGAGTCAATGAAGAAAGTCAAATGATTGCCTTTTGGAAGAGAGGGCCCAGTTGAGATTACCTAACAAACTAGTAGTGTGACTTTTTCCAGCACTATTTAGTAGCATTTGTGTGTAAAGAAAGAAAGAAAGTAGTAGGAGGTAATCTAGGGTTGGGGTTTGATAAGATATGAATAACAATAGGACAAGGGGCCAAAGAATTCAAGAGTGCAGAGGCCTGTGTAAAGTTGAACTAGTTAATTATAAGATCACAATTAGAAAGGTAGGAAAGTAAAGCAAGAGCAGAGAAGATTGCCTGGGAGTTTACTGAGATATGGAGGGACTGTAGGAACATGATGAGGATAAAGGATAGTCTAGGAGGGGTGAGACACAGAGAGAAATGGAATGATAAGAAGTTATTGTTGGATAGAGGAATTTCAGAGTTTTTGATCATGAAAGTAGAATACTTGTTAAAGGATTTCTGAGATGATCTAGTTTAAATTTCTGATTTTTTATAATAAATAGTAAATAGTAAAACTGGAATTTGAATCTAGATTTTCTGATGCAAAATCTAGTGTTCTTTCTGCTGTATCACATTGGATGTCTCTAATCCACCTCAAATGCTTCATTGTGGTGTGAAAGTGACTCTTGGTTTTTGAAGGCTGTGCTGACAGAGTATAAGATCTGGGAGGTCTTATCAAGCTAGAAAGATATCAAGTATGGAACCACTGATGGCTTCTATTTCTGTGTCTATCTGTTTGACAATCACAGCCAGCTGTTGAGATGATAGAGTTGGAACTAGGACAGGGTGGTTGATGTTTCATCCTTTTCAGTCATTTTTCAGTAATGTCTAACTTTTCATTACCCCATGTGGAGTTTCCTTGGCAGAGATACTGGAGTGGTTTACCATTTCCTTCCCCAGCCCTTTTTACAAATGAGGAAAGTGAGGCAAAGTTAAGTGACAACTAGTAAGTATCTGAGGCCAGATTTGAACTTATGAAAATAAGTCTTCTGATTCCAAGCCCTGTGCTCTATCCACTGCATCACCTAGCTGCCCTGAAATTTAGAGTTTGTCAAGGCATAGTTAGGGATCTCTTCCAGTGTTACGAAACTGAACAGAAAATCTGCAGATCCAGAGGTCATGTCATCTATCATGAAGACAGGGAGGAGGTGAGCCCCAGGTCCAGGATTCTTCAATCTTTGCCTAAATACCAGCCTTATTATATGGTGTTAGTTGAACATCAACTAGGAACTGTGCTGTATTTTCTATATTCACTCCTTTGCCTGCTCTTAGAATGAGTGGTAATGGGGGTATAGCCAACTGAACTGTGCCTTTCCTAGAGCTCCTGGGTTTGGAGTAACCCATGTACTGCATGAGTCTGGGAGAGACTGTGGGCATGTAGCTATGAGATACATATTTTATTACTCACATGTAATCTCAAGGATTCAGAAGATCTCTCCAACAGTATAGTTCTCTCTACAACCCATCCATGTCTGTTCATTCTGTGTGACTCTCATCTTCTCCAAGGTGCAACACAGAGTCTCCACCCACCATGCTAGATGCCATTCTCATTTATTCTTAACATTGTGGAGATATCTTGGGAGCACTCTAGCTGTCCACCTGTCATCCCTTGCTCTTACTACACGATTAGCTCATTTTCTCTTTCTATCATACAATATTTTGATGACATTCTTCATTCTTGTTCTTCTTTGGGGTTCTTCATTGGGTTATATGTGACAGCCTGTACACCCACCATATGCCTTCCCCTTGCTTTTGTAAGATGTATCAAAGGCAGTTGTATTACAGAGCTCACTGACATAAAACAACACAAGTAAAATGTTTGTTTTGAAAGGATTAGTTCTTTGTTATTATGAGTGACTTGGGGTCAATAAAAATGCTTTGCAATTTCCTAAAGGCAATCCAAGCTACCGATCACCTCCCACTATCCATCTGTGTTATCTGTATGCATTTAGATGCATGTTGAAATCTGGGCAAAAGACATTCTTCATCCATTTGGTCTTTCCTGTATGGAGGGAAAAGCAAACTCTCTCAAGTGATGACAGATATCTTTGAGGAGGTTCTGCAAGGTCTTGGGGCTTGATATATATCTGCAAGCAGGAACATCTAGAGCAGAGTTGGGCAACCTGCGGCCTCAAGGTAGCTTCTAAACCTTCCTACTGAATTAGGATCAGGTTAGTGACTAACAATGCCACCTAGTGGTTAAGTCAACAACTTTAGTTGATTGTATTTATATTCAATATTAAATTTAAAACATCTATTGTTTGCATCTTTTGTTTCTATATTGCCCTCATTTCCTGATATTCTTCCTTTAACACATTGAACCATCCCCTGCAAAAAAGAATTTTTATAAGATGTAAAGAAGAGAAAAAGCATTTAAACAAAAACCAACCAACACATCAACTGAGTCTAACAGGATATACAATATTTCACACCCACGTTCCCCTCCTAACCTCTGCAAAAGAGGAAGGGAAGTATTTTTTCTCAATTCCTTTCCAGGGCTTTCAGCTTCATGGCCATATTAATTACACAGCATTCAGTTTCATTTATTTGTCCTTTCCATTTACATTTTTGTAGTCATCACATGTATATTGTTTTCCTGGTTCTGCTTCCTTCACTTTGCATTAGTTCATATGGATCTTTCCAGGCTTTCCTGAATCCTTTATAGTTATTGTTTCTTATTGCACAGTAATATTTCCTTACATTCACATACCTAGATTTGTTTATCCATTTTTCAATAGATGGGTATCTACTTTGTTTCAGGTTCTTTGCTACTACTCCCCCAGCCCCCCCCCCCCCAAAAAAAGTTTTACTGTGAATATATGAATTTAATCTGATTTTGAATATGAAACTGATATTAATTATAATGTGAATTTAAGTCATCTTCCCCCAACCAGTTTGTGCATATATGTATCCATATGTAGTAGAAACATTTTGGTGATTAGCAGTTGGTGAACTTACCCAAAATGATCAAACCAGTTGTTTGTATAAAAATCCAATTCAGGTTCCCTTTTGGAAACATAGTAAATTACCTGCCTCACCATTTATATTTGCTGTATTTTTTTTTGTTTGTTTCAGAGAGCTATTCTGCAAATGTAAACTTTTTATTATATGAGAAGTTGAGAAATGATAATGGGACTGAAAAGTTGGAGCTAAGAGTGCTACAGAGCTACAAATGACTGGGATAGGGAGAAGGTGGAAGATTAAGGATGAAGAAGGGATTGAGGTGAGGAGTCTAGTAGTTTGAAAAAGAGTATGTGAGAAAGAGATACTAAAGGGGATATTGAAGTCAATCAGGGCAGCCACTTGTTGCTTTAAGAACAATAAGAACAAGACTCTTACCTTGAATTAAATAAAAAAGGACTTTTTTTCTTTAAGAATCAGGGCTTGAAAGAAGTCATCCAGTTGATCTGGGCGTGAAGCAAAGAGTGCAGAAAAAGAAAATCCTGTTAAATTGGATTCTGTAACTGCTCTGTGGTATTTATAATTTGCCTTCCTGAAGATAGTTTGTACCCTGAGATTCCCTGCATTCTAGCCAAGTAGTATATCCTCTCTAAATGGTTGGCTGAGAGGGAAAAGAGTTGTATTAACATAGAAATAGGAAGAACAGCTTTGGGAGAATGAAGATCTAGACTCTAGTATCAAAGTTCAAGTCTAATTGGAGAACAACTTTTTGTCCTTTGGGTAATAATGAACAAACCCAATGATAAGTGGAGGAAGACTTTCTTTAGGGGGTGTCTTTGGCTATTTCAAGTGACAGAAAATGTGGTGAAGGAAGTGGGATGGGAGACCAGTAAGGCTATGAATGAGTTTTCTACTTCTATGAATAATTATACCTCCTGCATTGCTCTTATCTAGTGCAGCAGACAGTACTGGAAACTATAAAAACTAAAATTTTACATTAGAAAGAATGAGTATTTGAAAACTTTTTCTAAGGCCCAAGTTATATGGCCTTAAAATTGTGTGTGTGTATGTGCGTTCCATGCTGCAGATAAAAATGAACAGTTAGTTAAGAAACTTTGGCTGATTTTGTTAAAATTGTCATATGACCTGAGATAAAATGAAATGTTTTTGTAGAAAGATTAAGATGAGTAACTTTTACCCAAGACATGGTTAATCACTTTACGACAAGGAAGAATGGGAGAAAACCCTGTAAAATGTTCCATAACTAATTATTTGAATTATGCATTTATTCTTTAGATTAAAGAAAGGAAAATTATGTGTATAAATGTACTATATATGTTTCCATATGTAATTAGAGACATATTAATAGCTTGCATTTACGTAGCACTTTTGAAGATTTGCAACACACTTTGCATATCTATCAGTCTGTCTGTCTGTCTATCTATCTATCTATCTCATTTGCTCTTCATAACAATCTGGTGCTGTAGATGCTACTGTCCTTATTTACAGATAAGCAAATTGAGGCTGATAGATTATAAGGGTGGGAATCTAGATAAAAAGTATTGTTCCTTAGAGATAATTTTAACAAATTTTATTGCTATTCAAAGAGAAGGAAGAGAATGGCTGCCAGCAAGGACAGTCTTAGTGTGTGATCTGTGGGCCCACAATGGGCAATACAGGTGGGGCGCATGGCTGGGGGATGTGAGGGAATATTCATATTCCAGTCAAAGACCTAGAGTTCTTCAGGGTTCAGCCTTATATGGGATTTGAGCCAAAGAGGCAGTATGATATTGAGGGGAATACCCTGTTGTCTATCAGAGGTCTCAGACACATAACCCACAGGCCACATGAAACCCACAACACTTGAGTACAGCTGGAACCAGATTAAAATGTAATTGGCAAATACTTAATAAAATAAATAAAAATGCAATAAAATATATATAACATTACATTTAAAAACTAAACCAATAAGTAGCCTGTAGAGATCTTTCTGTATCAATTAGTGGTCGGCCCCTGTTTCTATTTGAGTTTGACATTGCTGGGTGTATAGCAAAGTGAAGGTATTTTCTTTTTTCTTTTTTTAAAAATTTTATTCATTTTAAACTTAAATACAAAATGAGAAAAGAAAAAAAAGAACATTTCCACATACACAACAGAACATAGAGGGTTCAATATAAAACAATAAAATTTCATTTCAAACTGTTTACTTTTTAAAAAACCCTATATAATAAATACTATACATTGTTTTCAAAGATACCCAACTTTTCTGTGCTTCCTTCTGTTTCCTTTTTCTCTGCTGTGCACTTTTTATTTTTTTCTCCCTCTTCTCCTAGCCTAGAAAAAGCTACAATCTAACGTAAATATATACATGTACATATATACACCTACATGCATACATATAGGTACATATATACAATATACATGTATGTAAGAACATACTAACACATTTCTATTTGTTAGTTCTTCATCTTGTTGTAGATAGCATCTTCCTTCATAGGTCCAAGTCTTTCCATGTTTTTCTAAAACCACCCAGCTCATTATTACTTATATCACAGCAGTATTCCATCATAATCACATACCACAACTTGTTTAACCATTCCCCAATTGAAGGGCATCTATCATTTTTGCCATTCTGATAGGTGTAAGATGATATTTCAAAATTGTTTTAATTTGCATTGCTCTAATCAATAATACATTAGAGCATTTTTATATGACCATACATAGTTTTGATTTCATTATAAAAAAACTGCTTGTTCATATCCTTTGACCATTTATCGACTGGGGAATGACTTGTGTTGTTATAAATTTGACAAAGTTCTTTACATATCTGAGAAATGAGACCTTTATCTGATATTGTCTATGAAAGTTTTTTCTCAATTTTCTGCTTTCTTTCTAATTTTGGTTAAATTGGTTTTATTTGTAGAACTTTTCATAAATTTCTTGGATTGCTCTTGTTTCCCCCCCCCTCCCAATTTTCCCTTGAGGTCTCTTATTTGATTTTTGAAGTCCTTTTTAAGTTCTTCCAAGAACTCTTTTTAGGCTCATGACCATTTGATGTTTCTTTTTGAGAAAGGTGGCTTTTTGAAAAGGGTGGCTTTTTAAGCTTCACTATCTTCCTTTGAATATGAACCCAGAACATCTCTATCCTCATAGTAGCTGTCTATGGTTGGGTTCTTTCTCCTTTGCTTACTCATTTTTATTTTGTTTTATTTTAGTTTTAGCAGCTTATTGTTCTAATCAGATTCTAGTATGAAATTGTGGGAAATAGTGCCTCAGGCCTCAGGTTTTTCTTACTGTTTATTTGCTGAGTTCTGTTGGGGACCCAACCTTGGGCACTCCTCTCCACCACTAAGTCATACTAGGGCTCCCAGCCACACTGACTTTGCCCTGGAACCAGGGCACAAGAACAATTAGGAACTCTGCTCTCCTGCAAGTGCAAACAGCCAGCAGGGTCCCTGCCCCTCTGCTTCCACACTCACCTGGCATGTGCTCACTCCTTCTTATCCCCAGACACAGCTCAGACCCTGTCTTGGTCAGCACAATTGTTCCTGGCATCCTGTGAAAGTGGGTGGTCCTTGCTGTCAGACCCCCACACAGTCCTACCTCCACATGGTCAAGGTGAAGTTCCTAAGGCCAGTATTGTCCCCAGGGTTTGTTGTTTGTTGATTCAGCAGAGTTGGCCTGGAGGTGTTTGCGCTTCATTCTCCATCCCTGGAGGTTGTCTTTTTTTTTTTTTTTAAAGGCAATCTGGGTTAAGTGACTTGCCTAGGGTCACACAGCTAGTAAGTGTCAAGTATCTGAGGATTTGAACTCAGGTCCTCCTTACTCCAGGGCCAGTGCTCTACCCAATATGCCACCTGGCTGCCCTGAGGTTGAGTCTTTCCAGTGGACTTTTTAAGTTGTCTTAGAAGGAAAACTACTTTACCCCATATTTGTTTATTTTTGCTGTTCTACATTCACTTTGAGGTCATGTTCTGCCCTTTTTATGGAGGAAATTTGTAGAGCTTGGAGTTTTCTGACCTACTCTGCCATCTTCCAAGAATCAAGGGTATTTTCTAAATGACTTAATATGGATGGAGGAATGAAGAGCAGGGACATAGGAGACTTAACCCTTATGGTACCATTCTAGCAAGAGACAGACTGAGAAGGGTTAATGTCCAGCGTCTGAGTATATAAGCCTTGACATAGCTTCATAATGGGGGACTGAGCCATATCAGTCAGAGCAGTTTTCACTGGTTCAGGGAGACATAAAGTGACTTCCCCAGGCTCACATAGCTAGTAAGCATTTGGCAAGATTTGAACTTGAAGCTTCTTAATTCTAAGTCCAACACTCTATTCATTTTACCATCTAGTCACCCAAACACAAGGAAATATTTTGGTCACAATCACACATTCGCATACCCATTTGACTAAGTTTTTAAAATTAATTTATGTATTTTAGTTTTCAATATTCACTTCTACAAGATTTTTAGTTCCAAATTTTGTCCCCATCTGTCTCCTCCCCTCACCCCAAGATGGCATGAATTCTGAATACCCTTTCCCTCAATCTGCCCTCCCTTCTATCACCCCTCCTTCTCTTATTCCCCTTTCCTTTCTATTTTCCTGTAGGGTAGGATAGATTTCTATAACCCATTGCCTGTATATCTTATTTCCCAGTTGCATGTAAAAACAATAAAACTTTAGTTTCCAAATTCTCTCTCTTCCTCCCTCTCCACCCACCCTCATTGAGAAGGCAAGCAACTTGATACAGGTTATACATGTGCAGTCATGCAAAATACTTCTGTAATATTGACTAAGTTTTTAAAAAATGGAATTTACTGAAAGCATTTGTCTACATGTGAAAAAATTTTTAATGGTGTTACACTGAGTTGAGAGTACCCTGGAAGCCAAGCATGCAAAAAATGAGAAAAGATCTGGGTAGTAATGAATCAGAGGTCGTGCAAAAAGCAGAGATAAATACCAGGAATGGTATGTCCAAAGTTGATGCAAATAACATTTATAGAACATCAACAGGATGTGAAGGGGCAGAACAATAAGTGTAGTCAAATAACTAGGAAAATAGAGATCATGAAGTCCATAGAAACTAAGGTGAGAAGAGGGTAAGGTCCCTCTCAGGTTTTTAAGTCTTGTTCAAGTCCTGGCTCAATTAGTTGGATTAGATGATCCTGAAGGTGTCTTCCAACTGTAAATTTTCGACCATAACTTACTGTGTGACACTGGGCCAGTCACTTAAACTCTCTGAGTTTATTTGTAAATGGGAATAATAATACTTGCACTAACTACCTTACAAGGTCATTTTGAGGATAAAATGAGAGAATGGATTTTAAGCACTATGCAGGGCATCCCAAAAGGCTTAGTGAAGTTCAAAGCCATTAAAGTTGTGTATAATAAGTAACTTATTATTATATATAATGTATATTCAATATTATATGCAACATATAATAACCTTATTACATTATTACTAATAATGGCACAATAAAATAAGAATGATGTTTATTATGCTCATGTTATAATTATTATATCATGATATCATATGTAATATATTATAGCATGATAGTGGTAGATTATGGCATACCATAATAGTTATATGATGATAATATTATCATATTATAACTATAATATGATCATATAAACACCATTCTTATATTATTATAATAACAGTATTGTGGATAACAATGTGATAACATTATATTGTATATAATCTTGCATATATATTAAAATAATACAATATAAGATGCTATTTATGTTATATGTAATATAATTATAATATGATAGTATTATTATTTTATAATTATCAATGATATGATAGCATAATATTTTATATTACATACAACACAGTAAATGACATAATACATAATATACAACATATAATATATTAGCATAATATAATATACAAAATATTAATACAATATACTGTATAACAATATATTAATGAATAGATTTTTATAACATATTAAAGCTTAAAACTGCACTAAGACTTTTGAAATACTCTGTTTAAAAGTGAACTATTATTATATATTTATGAAGCATTTTTAGGTAGAAAAGTTACTTTTGTTCACTAGTGAATTCAACACATTCCAAATCAATTGTTGGAAAAGAAAGATTACCTGTCTGTATCATTAGTATTCGAAAGAGCAATTATAAACAAAACAATGGGAATATTGGTTCTTAGCTCAAAAACACTGAGTGGAAATGAACATCAACTCTGTAGGAAGCTGACTTTTCATCACATCCTGTCATAAAGCCCAAGTTAATAGGCTTCTTCTGACCATATCCCACGAGAGAAATCAATTGAGGCATACAATTTATAATTTTACAGAATCTTAGTCCCTCATTGGAAGCTGAGGTCCAAAGGTAAAATAACTTGCCCAAGTTGGCCCAATTAGTGGTAAAATCAACACTTTAACTTGGGTTTTTTGATGCTAATTGCTACCTTCTTTCCACTGAACTACAGTGACTTGAGTTGAGAGACTTTGAATTTGGAGCCATTATCTACAGAGAGCTATACAAATCCCAACATTGTTAGCTTCAATGCATTTTCTTTTATTTTGCAGCTAATAATCAGTTTTCTTTACCTGTTTTATTTTACTGTTTTGATTTACTTCCATTTTGTGACAGGTCTCTTTTATAACAAAGTAACATAGTTAAGTTAAACTAATAATACAGTGACCTCAACTGAAAGTTCATGCAACATTTCACATCTGAAGCAATACCTCTCAAAAATTAACAGAAATCTATTTTCTCTCCCCTCCTACCTTCCACCCTATTGGAAAAAAAAAAAAAAGAAAACAAGGAAATTTCATGTAACAGATAGGCATAGTCAAACAAAACAAATTCCCCCAATGGCCAAACATTCAATGCATTATTTTTTCATTTCTAAAATTTAAAATTCTTTGTTTTTTAAAATTCAATTTTATTTTATTTATAGTTTCAAATTATCTCCCTCCCCACCCTCACTATCCCACCTGTTGAGAAGGCAAGAAACACAAAGCCCATTACAAATATGTATAGCCATGCAAAACAAATTTCCACATTAGCCATATCTAAAGGAAGAAGAGAAGAAGGAGGAGGAGGAGGAGGAAGAAAAGAAAGAGAGAAAAGAAAATGTATTTCAATCTGTACTCTGAGTCCATCAGTTCTCTATCAGTTAATACACTCTTTAAAAAAAATTATTAATTAATTTTTAGTTTTCAACATTCACTTCCATAAGATTTTGAGTTCCAAATTTTCTCCCCCTCCCTCCACCTCCCCACCCCAAGACAGCATCCTCTCCTCTCCTGTCCTCTCCTGTCCTCTCCTGTCCTCTGCTCTCCTCTCCTCTCCTCTCCTACAACATTAGTCATGTTGTAAAGAAGAATTAGAACCAATGGAAGGAATCACAAGAAAGAAGAAACCAAAAAAAAAAAAAAGAGAGAGAGAGAGCAAATAGTAAGCTTTGATCTGCATTCAGACTCCATAGCTTTTCTTCTGGATGAGGATAGCATTTTCATCATGAGGCTTTTGGAGTTGTCTTAGTTCCTTGCATTGCTGAGAAGAGCTGAGTTTATCAAAGTTAGTCATCACACAATGTTGCTGTTACTGTGTTCTTCTGGTTCTATTCACTTCACTCAGCATCAGTTCATATAAGTCTTTCCAGGTTTTTCTGAAGTCTGCCTGCTCATCATTTCTCATAGCACAATAGTATTCCATTACATTCATATACCACAACTTGTTCAACCATTCCCCAACTGATGGGCATCCCCTCAATTTCTAATTCTTGGCCACCACAAAAAGAGCTGCTATAAATATTTTTGCACATGTGGATCCTTTTCCATTTTCTAGGATCTCTTTCTTTGTGATACAAACCTAGAAGTGGTATCAGTCAAAGAGGCTTCTCTTTGTCCAAGTTGATCTGTAGTAAAAACATCTACCCTCATAGGATCATAGACTTAGAGCCTGGAAGTATTTTAAAGGTCATCTAGTTTAAACCACTTAGGCCAAGAAAAGTGAAGTTACTTGCCCAAAGTTATCTATCATGAAAGTGGTAGAGGTGGAATTGTAACCAATGTTCTCTAACTGCAAATCCAGAGCTCTTCCATGCCAATGCTGCCTAGGTGGTAATTAGATTCCAAACACTAAAATACTAGGGTATCCAGGTAGCACAGTGAATAGAGTGTTGGGCCTGGAGGCAGGAAGACTCATCTTCTTGAGTTCAAATCTGGTCTCAAATACTTACTAGCTGTGTGACCCTGGGAAAGTCACTTCACTCAGTTTACCTCAGTTTCCTCATCTGTGAAGTGAACTGGAGAAGGAAATGGTAAATCACTCCAGTATCTTTGCCAAGAAAACCCCAAATGGGGTCACGAAGAATCAGACACAACTGAACAACAACAACAACAAAAATACTAAAAGGCATATTATATGGCTGCCTTTTATTTGGCAATTTAGCCTATATGAAAGTGGGGAAATGAAGCTGCATCTTCATGACATCAAAATGCCTTATCAGTTAGGCCAAAGGATGCAATTATTATTGCATAAGGGGAAAAAACCAAACAAATGTAAAACAATTCAATTCGGTAAACATTTATTAAATATCTAAATGTTGGGGATACAAAAAGGGGCAAAAGACAGTCCCTACCCTAAAAGAGCTTATAATCTTATGGAGGAGACAGCATGCAAACATATAATCTACAAAGCAAGCTATATGCAGGTTCAGCAGTTTCAGTTGTGTCCAACTCTTCATGACCCCATTCGGGATTTTTTTGGCAAAGATACTGAAGTGGTTTGCCATATCCTTCTCCAGCTCATTTTTATGATGAGGAAACTGAGGCAAACAGGGTTAAGTGACTTGGCTAGGGTCACACAGTTAGTAGGTGCCTGAGGTCAGATCTGAACTCAGGTCTTCCTGATTCCGGGCCCAGCACTCTATCCATTGTGCCACCTAGCTGCCAAATATAGTCTAAATAGGAAATAATTAAAAGAGGGAAAGCATTGGAATTAAGAAGGGCTGGGGAAGGCTTCCAGAAGAAGGTGGGATTTTAGTTGGGATTTAAAGGAATCCAGGGAAATCAGTAGTCAGAGTGGAAAAGGGACAGCATTCCAGGCATGGGGGATAACCAGAGAAAATGACTGGAGTGAGAAATGGAGTGTCTTGTTCATGAAACACCCAAGAGGCCAGTATCACTGGATCAAAAAGTGTGTTTTGGGGAGTAAGGTATAAGAAGGCTGGAAAAGTAGGAGGAGGCTAGCTTATGAAGGATTTTGAATCCAAAGATAGCATTGTATACTTGCTCCTGGAGACAATGGGAAGCCACTGGAGTTTATTGAGTATGGGATGTGACATCATTGGATATGCATTTTAGGAAAATCACTAGTTATGTAAAGGAGAATAGACTGGAGTGGATTAACTTTGTGTAATCCTCCATCTCAGCTCTCCCTCCACCCCAAATTGAATTTTTTACTTTTATGCTGGTTGTTGCAGTAGAGTCATTGCATGACTGCTTTTGCCGAAGATGAATTGGCATTTTGATTGAATCATGAGCATGGAGATTCTGAGAACAAATGTGCCACCCAAGACAGGAAAGTAGGAGTAGTGGGGGGAGTAGATGAAGTTAAAGCAAAGGCCCCTTGGATTTCATGAATGCAGACCATTTAAAAAATATCTAGGTAGGAGGAATCACAACCAACAACACTATTTAGAAATTTCTGGTGTTGTTCATGGGTAGATTTTAATACATAATTAAATATGCAAAAAAACTAGCAGGGTGCTGCCACATTGTTTTATTTTGGGAAGCTGAGATTGTGGTGCTGTAGAACTTAACATGAAAAAAAATTTGGATCCTAAGGGATGATGAAAAACCCAAAATTATTACCTGAAAAACACACACACACACACATGCTGGTTGGAAAAATGTGGATTTGTCCATGATAGTTTTTAAATTTTTTAAGCATTTTATGATTTTTATTTTGTCACCATTTTTTAATACTTCCTCTTGTTAATGGAACCCTCTCTTTTAAGAAAGAAGTGCAGTTAAGCAAAACAAACTGATAAATTGATCATGTTTGACCATGTATGCTTCATACTGCACTCTCAGTTCAATACATATGTACCTAAAGGATTGAGGTATGTGTCCTGTGGAGTCAAGAGGGGTCATTGTATTAATCTGAATTGCCCTTTTTTGTTTACTAGTTTTACATTATTGTGGTAACTGCATGAATTTTATCTTTGTTTTGTTTCACTCTGAGTCATTTCATACTAAGTTTCCTGAATTTTATTCAGAGTTATTATTATTTTTTGGTCATTTCTTGTGACTCAATAATACAGGCATACCTCAGAGATATTGTGGGTTCTGTTCCAGATCACTGCAATAAAGTGACTATTACAATAAAGCAAGTCACATGAATTTTTTGGTTTCCTAGTACATATAAAAGTTATGTTTATATTATATTGTAGTCTATTAAGTATACAATAGTGTTAATGTCTAAAAAAAGTAATACATTAATTAAAAAATATTTTATTGCTAAAAATGCTTCAGTCAGTTGTAATCTTTTTCCTGGGGAAGGATCTTGCCTTGATATTGATAGCTGCTGACTGATCAGGGTGGTGATTGCTGAAGGCTGGGGTGGCTGTGGCAATTTCTTAAAATAAGACAACAATGAAGTTTGCCTCATCAATTGATTCTTCCCTTCACTTGAATGCTTAGAGGCCGTTCTAGGGTTATTGATTGGCTTAATTTCAATATTGTTGTGTTTCAGGGAATAGGGAGGCCCTAAGAGAGGGAGAGAGATGGAGAAACAACTGGTTGGTGGAGCAGTCAGAACACACATAACATTTATTCATTAAGTTCCCTGTCTTATGTAAGTGCGGTTCATGGTATCATGAAACAATTACAAGTCACATCAAAGATAACTGATCACAAATCATCATAACAGATATAAGAATAATGAAATAAAGTTAAGCACAATAAATGAGGTATGCCTGTTTTCCATTACATTTACATGCCATTTGTTCAGCCATTCTACAATTAATTAGCACTCGCTTTGTTTTCAGGTTTTTTTTTTTTTGTTGCTACCATGAAAAGTGCTGCTATGAATATTTTGGTATATATAGGAACTTCTTTGACTTATTTTTATTAAAAATGCTAATTCAGTTACTTTTCTGAGTAAGGTCTTACTGCCCTCAATAAATTATTCTATCACTATTAGGAGTTTTATTATAATTAATAGTTGAAACTCATTCTTCCAAAATACCCCATGGTGTATTAATGAGGAGTCTTAATGATAAGACTTCCATTTTTAAAAGAGACTAGAGAATTGAAGAGAGAGTATTTCAATAGAAATGCATCAGTTGAAAATTTCATTGTGAATTAAATTGATTAGTACTTAAAATGGCCTGGGTCTGACTATTTTGAATTCTCATTTCACACATTTCCAGGATATTCTGATTCAATGTTGCTCCTTGACTTACGAAAGAAACTTCGCTGCCTCTCTAGTCTGAAGGCTTCTTTTCCATTGTCTACATACCTGTTCATGTGTCTCCTATCTTTAAAAAGCAAAGCAAAGCAAAGCAAAGCAAAACCCTTATCTCCTTAAGTTATCATTCTATATCTTATTTCTCTTTTATAGTTGAACTTCTAGATAAAGTAGTGTATACTCTGTGCCTTCATTTCCTTACTTTGCTGTGTGCAAGCTGACTTCCAACCCACCACTCTACTATAACTACTCCTTCTGAGGTCAATCAGCAATGAGTGGCCAGATTGTTCAATCCAATGGCCTTTTCTCAGTTTTTATTCTCCTAGTTCAGGGGTGGGGAACCTTCGTCCTTGAGGTCACATGTGGCCCTCTAGGTCCTCAAGTGCAGCCCTTCGACTGAATCCAAACTTCACAGAACAATCCCCTTAATAAAAGGATTTGTTCTGTAAAACTTGGACTCAGTCAAAAGGCCACATCCAAGGACCCAGAAGGTCGCATGCAGCCTTGAGGCTGTGGGTTCTCCACTCCTGTACCTAATTCATTCTTAAACATCTGACTGTATTGCCTATTTCAACAAAGCAGATGCTTTCTCTTCCTTTGACTTCTGTAACACTACTCTTTCTTGGTTATCTTCTTACCTGTTTGACCTGTAAGTCCTTTCTTAATGTTTTCTATTTGTCTTTCTCCTGCTGGCCCTCAAATGTGAGTGTCCTCCAAGGCTCTATTCTTGTTGTTCTTCTCTTCCCTTTTTACAATTCTCCAAATTTATCTAACCATTCTCTATCTTTCCCCTCAGCTATGGTCCCACATTTTCAGCCACCCATTGGAAACCATTTACCTCCAGTTGCCGAGTCCTTTGTTTTACCTCTACCTCGGCAACATTTGTCGTATCTGTCCCCAATTAGATTTGAGCTTTTGCTGCTTCCTCTCTTCCCTCACCCCTTTCCCCTTACTCCTAAGGATGTGGCCACAGAAGATGAAGCCACTGGAACATTTCATGATGTAAGCATCATAAGTATCTTCATTCTTCACTTTGTCTGTGGCCCACCAAGGGAGATAGTTGATGTGTACCCAATCCCAACTCAATTCCATTTATCTTTTCAGGGGTTTATAGAATAATGAATACCACCTTAAATATATACCTATATACATATATAGCCACACATGTAATACATATACACATTAAAACATGTATATAAAATATAAAATGCATATTAACCTATATATGTATGTGTACAGTATGTTTCTCCTAATCCCCTCCTCTATTCTGTTATCCCAGTCAGAATTACTTTCGTGCACAAGGGTTGTAGTATAAAATTTCTTCGCAGAAATGTAGCTTTTAGCTAGTCAGAGCACCCTGCTTATCTGTGTGGTACCCTTCTGGACAATACAAAGACAGAAATACATTTTCTAGGGGCAGCTAGGTGGCGCAGTGGATAGAACACTGGCCCTGAAGTCAGGAGGACCTGAGTTCAAATCTGACCTCAGACCAAACATTTGATATGTATTAGCTGTGTGACCTTGGGCAAGGCACTTAACCCCGATTGCCTCACTTAAAAAAAAAAAGAAATACATTTTCATCCAGTTACTATGTATTCCTTTTGTTTAACTTATTTTCTAGTGACAACTTTCACCATTCCATAGTCCTCTGAGCTGGTGACCCAAATCCTGTTTATGCCCAAGAGGATCCTATCTTAAAACTTTCTGTTTTCACTTCCACTGACTTAGTTATCTCTTTCTTAAACCATAGTAGTAGTTTGCTAATTAATGTCTATACATATTTCTCTCCTCTATAATCCATTCTTTATACTCCTGCAAAAAAAAAAAAAATCTTCCCAATGCAGAGCTCTGACCATGTAAACCAAAAACTTCTTATTGCCTGGAAAGCACATTGAATTTAATGATGGTAGAAGTAAGGTTGCATTCTGCCTTTGCTATTTACTACCTATGTGACTTTGTGACTTCATCTTTGTGACCTCAGTTTTCTCAATCAATATGTAAAATGAAGAGATTGGAGTATATTATTCAGGTCCTTTCACTTCTAAATTCTTTTACCTTTTTAGTGAATATTATTTTCCAGGTACAGTTTCTAAGTAAAAATTTTCTTAAAATGAAGAGAATTGATTATGTTCTGCTATACATTTCACTTCCTACATTTAGTCATAAATGCCTCTCTAAATGAGTGGGGTGTGTGTGTGTGTGTGTGTGTGTGTGTGTGTGTGTGAAATCAAATTATACTAAGTAAGAAAAAGAGAGCCCAGGAACAAAACTGATGTATTCATATTAGACTTATTGAAGGATATTTTTCAATATTCTGAGATTTCTGGAGGGCTGAAAATGAAGGCTGTTATGAGTACTCAAGTCTACATCTTGAGATGGACCTCCCCAGTTGTCTAAGTGGCTGCCTTTACATCATGTCATCTTGTGAAGGGTAGGCAGCAAAAAAGAGATAGCTTTGTTTCTTAATACAGGAAAATTCCTATCTCTGAAGTTTGTTAGTGATATTCCACTCATTCTCCTTGCAACCCAGGGATTCGAGGACACTGACTTGTGGAGAAGCAAGGTGTCATCAATTAGTTCCTCTCCCAAATCTGTGCTTTGGGATCTTTGAGCATTGCAATTAGTTGAGTGGGTAAAAGGGAGAAACACATGGGCACACAGTCTGATGTTGGCTTTATTAGACGTGGCCTCTTAATAAAGGTAGGGGTTTGCCCTCATGACCTTGGCTGGACTCCGAGAAACATTTATATGTAAATTTCCCAGAACCTAAAGACTTACTCCACTGCACTGGTATCCATTAACTCAAAAGGAACTTCATAGCAAAACAAAGAACAAAGATGCCATTGTTTATGGCTTGTGTTCTAGGCCAGGTGTATACTGGTTGTAAGTGTAAGTTTAGGATTTGGTGAGATAGAGTCAATGAAGCAGTTAGCAGGAAAAAAAAAAGACCCAACCCCTAAAACTCTTTTATTCAATAGCAATAGTAAGGATACAAAAACTCTTAACAAAGATGTGCATTCATAGGCATGATTTTCCAACACCCCCACCCCCATTCCAGCTGCCCCCAGCACTGGTTGAGAATGATCATTCCAATAGATCCAAAGAAATACACCTGGTTCTTTAAAATGATTCATATGGGCTTTATTACTGTTACTAAAAGTAGAGCCAACCAGATAAACAATTAATACCTTACACTTGTGCTACCCATATCCTCATGTTGTGTTTCCATGACTAAGGACTCTGCGATTTGCCTTGAATGACTAAAACCACGTGGGCTAGTCAACTCCACAGGGTCTGAGGCTAGCAGCACACACAACAGCGTGAATTCTGATTTAACTCAACTCTTTTGAGTCAGCCTTTGGACTCTAAAATGTGATTTAGGTGAAATAAACAAGTTAACATCCGCATAGAGGTTTTTGTTAAGTGCTTTATATATTAGGTGATCTTGCATTTGCGAGATGGGTCAGCAGGCAATCATTGGGAGCTGGAATAGACCCAAAGATCTTATAAGAACTTCTTAACTTGGCATTTAAGGCCCTTCACAATCAATTCCAATGTCTCTTTCCAACCTTACCATATTTTACTCCCCTTCGTCCACTATGTTCCAGTCAAACTGTCCCACTAGCTGACTTGTGAAGTTGTTACGCACTCTCCTCCCTTTGTACATGTAGTCCTTCCACATGTCTACATGTTGAAATTCTTTTCTTTTTCCTGGTTTAGACTCTACTTCTTTCTGGAGTCTTCTTTGATTCCCCCAAATGAAAGTCATCTCTCCTACCTTGTATTATCTTACATTGTCTGGTTTTCTTCTGTGCCCTTATCACATTCTATTTCGAATCAAACATTTGTTTCCTGAAGTGTAGGTCTAACCATGTCACCCTCTTTCTCAAAAACTCCATTGTCTCCATTAGTTCTAGGAGCAAATCTAAATCTCTTTGTTTGGTGTTTAAAGCCCTTCATAGCCTGGCCCCAACCTGCCTTTTCAGCTTATTATACATTACTCTCCCTTCTCTCTTCCTTCTTTACCTCCCTTCTATTTTTCAGCCACTCTGGCCTTATTGTTCACTCATATGGGATAGTCCATTTCCCATCTCTGGGCCCTTGCATCATCTGTTTCCCATGCTTCAAATGCCCTCTGACTCTTAGCACTGTTGTTTCCTACATCCTCTACATGGGAGAGAGAAGGGAAGGCAAGGAAAAATGCATTTATTAAGTGCCTACTATGTGCCAGGTACTATGCTAAGCACTTTACAAAAATATCTCATTTGATCCTCACAGCAACCCTCTGAGGAAGACGCTATTATGATCTCCATTTTACAGTTGAGGAAATTGAGGCAGACAGAGGTTAAGTCCAAGGTCACATAGCTAGTAAATATCTGAGGCAAGATTTGAACTCAGGTCTTCCTGACTCTAGGCCCAGTGCACTAGACACTGTGTCACCTAGCTGGAGGACATGAAACCTTTCTTTTTCTTGCACACCTTTTCCCATCTCCAGCTCCCAGTTCCCTCTCCCCCCATCACTTTGTATCATTTTTGTACCAATTCCTTTCATGGCTTTATGAACAAATTGTTCCCCTCCCCTCCAGGATGTTAGTTTCGTGGGGATAGGGACTATTTTCCTTCTGTCTCTGTACCCCAAAAACTTAGCATAGTGCTTCACACAAATAGTAGGAGCTTTATAATGCTTGTTGATGGATTGATTTGTGTAGGTGTCTGAATTCCTCTATTACAGTATAAACTCCTTGATTGCAAGGATTATATCTTTTGTGACTTTTGTATTCCTAGGACCTATCACTGTGTCTTTGCATTTAGCAGATGATAAATACATCTTTGTTAAATTGAACAAAGATGGAAGACAGGATTTCTAACAAGAAAATAAACTCTTTCCCACTTAAGTCTTATATAATCCCTCACTTTTGCCTGGAGATGACTCTGATACTTGAAGATTCTATCATAAGAGTAGAAAAGCAAATTGGTCTTACCAAGATGGAAAAGTTTTGAAATACTAACTCTGTCTCTGTAAATCTGGCTGGGCAAGGGGATCAGTAATTTTCTGGTCAGTCTAACCAGGTCAAAGGACGAAGGTTTTGAACTTTTCTTTTTTCTGGCCTTGAAGGTCAATTGTATTCATCTCACTCCATCGAGGAGGTATCATCTATCACTTTGGTGGGATTGTACATGTTGTATGTCTTCAAAGCCAGAAAAAACACCTCATCTTTTAATCATGCTAAGTCGACCAGGTTTACCTCTGGTTATATCCTTTCTACTAATCATCCAAAGACAAGCTTAGGCTTTATCCGAGATTTGACCACCAAGTAATGGTACACACATACACACATATGTATATATGTGTATATGTATAAATATATATATTTTTTTGCCACAGACTCTCATGAAGACAGTCCACTTAGAGCAGAAGTATAAAACATATAACCTCCGACTGCAAAGCTTCTGAGTGGGGTATAACCAGATTAAACTATAATTGGGAAATATTGAACAAAATAAATAAAAATTCAATAAAACATAGATAATGTTACTATGTGGTTTTCTAAGTCATTATACTGCCTGCAGGGATCCTTACCACATCACTATATTAGGGCATAGGTTAGAGAAGCATGGTTTCACATACTTTTGAAGTATGTGAAAGTTTTATGCATTTTCTCATTGTGAACTTCATTAAAATCTCATGGGACAAATAGTGAAAAGTGTGCTGGACTTGGAGTCAGGAGAAACCTGGGTTTGAGTCCTGCCCCTTCCCCCGAAACTTACTAGTTACCTGATCCCAGGTAAGCTACTTGGTGTCCTTGAGTATTTTTCTTAGTCTATAAAAATGAGATAATAAGATTTGTAGTCCTTCCCTCCTGGGGTCGTAAGATCACATGAAATAAAGTGTATAAAGGTCTTTGCCAGCCTTAATATGCTATTTAAATATCATTTATTATCCGCTGCAGCCTCTTCCTCCGACTGGCTGGTTCCTCTCAGAACCTCCATGTTTTCAGTCCTATCCAGGCTGAACTACTGATTGTCAGGACTTTCTGTACTGTACCTCTGAATGAGACCTTCCTGACATTCCCCCACTCTTTTTCTTCTTGTATTTGAACAGTATTCCTAGTGTTTAGCACAGTTCCTGGTACACAGTAAACACTTAACGAATGCTTTTTGACTTGAAATCATGAATCCTTCAAGTATTGAAATAAAGAAAACCAATTCTCCATTATTCTTTCCAATAGAGGAAAGGAATAGAAGAAATCAACAAGTAATCCCAAATTGTACTTTTGCTATTGCCTTCAAACCCTTCTGACCAAAGGCAGTGGAAGATGACATCATGGGATGGTTTTAAGTTTGCCCCTTTTCATCCATGATTGGAAGAACCAATGTGAAGCAACAGGGCCAAAAGCCAGGCACAGAAGGAAGAGCCTGGATAATCCACAAAATATACACTCAGCCTCTGAAGTAATGGGATGGATTATTTCTTAACTGATGGGTTATTCTGTGCAAATGTGCAGACCTCTCAGAGTATTCCCTCCCTACCCCACCCCTCAATGGACAACACCATCAACACCTAAGCCTAAAGTAAAATTAAAGACTCACCACAAGAAGGTGCTATTGGTCCAATACCCAAGAGGGGATTAGGGTAGTGTCTCCATAGTGTTTCAGATTGAAGGAGGGATCAGTTTCAGTATCTGTTTCAGAAAGTCTTGGTGGCTTATTGTGTAGGTGTGCTATAGGTGCAAGGATATAAATTAAGCTCCTCCTGAGCTCCTTTAATTAGTTTTACATTGAGAAGTCAGAGGTATTTAAAGAGAAGGGTTATTTTTTTTTTTTTTGGTATACAGTGCAGGTGATATTTATTAACAAGAGACTGTGTGCATAAAGAGTATGTTTGTATGCATGCAAAGTGCTATTTTATTGAAGAATGCAAGGTAGGTTGTCATGGAGATTAAAAGCCTTGAAGTGCTATTCACTGGTGCTAGTTATGGTTGCTGGGCACTGGGATATTAGTTCTGGCACCCTGAATCTTTCATTGTTGTAAAAATAATTACACTTTTATCTTCCCCGTAAGGGCTATTCAAGTAGGATAAATAAATACAGACACATGAGAAAATCTAACTTCAAGGTAAATATAGCAACCCTGTGACCCATCTGGGTGCAAAATTATGTAGCTGGCATTACTCCACCATCCGAATGCTTGATTTTCATTGCAGGGTTATTGTGGCTGTTTATAAGGTGTTATTACAAAATGCCCAAAATCTGCACTTACATTAAAAAGCAAACGAAAAATGGAAGGTATTGACCATTGGAATGGTCACTGGTAAATAGAAAGGTTTTCTGTAGCTGCAAAGGGAATAAATGAAAAGCTTGTGCTATGTTTTGTTAGCATTTACTTGAAATACTGTATTTATATGAGATTTCCAGCCTCACTTAGGGCTTCATGTGAAGCGCAGAGCTATTTTTCTAGTGTGGTGGGTTTTTTTTTCGTCTCCAACGATTAGATGAAATGATCTTGACAAGTTTACCTCAGTGAGAAACTATGTATTTTCTGTACAAAAGGAACACTTATGCTTGGCAGACTCAGTATGGACATTTTCTTAACCAATAAATCAATAGAGAGAGTTGCAACATAACAAACTGTACCACACACACACACACACACACACACACACACACACACACACACACACACACAAAATGTAATGCTGGAATCTGCCGCAGCCCTGAGTTATGTGGTTTTCAAAACTGACTTGAAGTGGTGATTAACTAGAATTATATATATTTATATTTAAACTGACACCACAGAATTCTTTTAAGCCTTGACAGATATGTGGAATATTTAAATGTAGTAATTGCAGTTGCTAAACCTCCTGGGATTAACCTGCTGGAGAGATAGTGACATCTTATGTGAAGAAAAATGATTTTTATGCTATGGGGGGAAAAGAAACTAAAAATGATCTAATTTCATGTGTGTTTTACATAACTCTGGGAAAAAAGTTTATTGTAACTAATAAAGAGTTAGTAATATTCTATAATAATCCACTATGCTAACAATTACATAATTCACATGTATGTAGGCATATAATTTATTTTTTTTCAATATTGGCATTTGTGTTTCATAATACAGCACATTTCACACAAAGTAAAACAGAATTAGAAGGAAATAGATTGGCAGTGTCTAACCTTTGTGGTTCTTAAAAACAACAACAACAACAACATGATGGGGATCTATAGATTTTGAAACAACAATTGAGTAGCAGGTTCTACACTGCTATGTCCCCATTAGGGAGGAAAGGTAGGGAAGATTACTTCGGAGAAGCAAAGTAGAAAAAACAATGGATACAATGTCAGAGGACCTGGATTCGAGTCCAGACACTCCCTATCCCTGACTACCTTTGGGACATTGGGCATAGAACATTTCTGGACCTCAGTTTCCTAGCTTGTAAAATGTGGGAACTGGACTAGATGGCCTATAAGTTTCCTTCTAGCTCTAAATCTATGTTCCTATGAACAAAATCAAGAGATGGAAACCAAAACAAAGGGAAATAAGATTAACATGCTCATTTCTAGACCAAATTATTTGTAAACTATTCTATCATATATCAGTCATACCATCAGCTATCTGCTAACACACAGCAGATCTGCATTCATAGAGGGAATTAAAGGGAGACATTGCATAATAATAAAAATCATTTTTTCAGGGAGACCATTTAAGACCATTATGGTTCTGCCTAGCCTTAAATCCATTATCATGTCTGCTAAATAGCTGTAAGTCTGACTTCCAAATTAAAGAGGGAGTAAAATCAAAACATCTTATTAATAAGTCAATGTAATTTGTATTGTATTTTTTTAAAATGAAAGCTACCTACATGGATGACATTAAGCTACATGGCTCCAATAAAATTACCTTAAACAGCTATTTCTTCTTGAGGAATCTTTCCCTAATGATAGAAAAATGTCATTTGGATGAAATGAGTGTAAATTTCTTACTATATATCAAAGAAATATCAATCAACAAGTATCTGGTAACTATCTACTATGTGCCAAGAACTCTGCCAGGTACATGGGATACAGATATGAAGAATGAAACAATTTCTACCCTCAGGGAACTTAAAGATAGATATCAAAGGTTTAGAACTTGGATCCAGAAGTCAACTTGAACCAATGTATTAAGAAGATACCTATCTTTTACAGGCAAGACACATTGAACATAGAGATATCAAGGAGAAACCTGTTTGAAAAAGATTTGCTGGCATCCTGAAATCAAAGTTGAACGGGACACATTTAAAACAATTAGTATCTATTTAATACCAGTCTTAATGGAAGCTTTCAGAACTATAATGGGCTATTAAGATCTGTAATGGACTATTATAGATTTGGTAAATATCCTATCAAAAACTGTACAGTGTTAATTAAACCCAGGGCTCACTACCCTAAGGCACCTAAAGAAAGATTTGCACATCTTCACCAAAAAAAGGAGGAACAGGATAAAAAGCCTACAGAAACAGTTTTGGAATAAGAAGGCATCACTTCACTGAACAATAGTAAGGGCTAATAACATGTGCATGCCATTAGATTTGTTGAATGTAACCAAGAGTTGTTACCTCTTAATGGAGCCTTCAAAACAAGATCGAGGATGTAATCAAAAGGCTGTCCATGGGTGACATCCACATGAAATCAACTAACAACATGTTGACAAGAAAGTATTGAACAAATGACTGGATCAAGCCAATCTGTTTACATAACTAGAGGCTTTTTAAAATGATAATCTAGGACTGGGTCATTATCACTATAGAATTGTTCTTAAGGATTTCAAATTGATCAGTGTAGATTATGCAAACTGTGCAACATATCACTGAAGGTTGTAAACATTTAACACCTACTAAATGCCTATAAAGGCATGATTTTGTGGCATGATCTTGTGGTTAGATACACAAGAGTCTTACTATCTTTCATGAACAGATGACCAAACTTCATACTATAAATACAGAACCCCCCAAATATTCTTGGGAACTCAACCAGTAAACAATATTAGAAACAGAACATTTTCAAAGACTTCACTACTTCCCATAGTCGTCCAGAAGTAACATAGATCTATAGAAATAAAAAACAGTATTTTAATAGATGTCATGTCAAATACTTATGATCTCCAAGTTGTATGAGGAAAAAAGCTTTCAAAATATATAGAGACCTAGCAGAAGAAATCAAAATTGTGTTGGAACAAAATCATGGGAGTACATATCATCTCTATCATTCTATCTGCTACTAGAGTTGTACCAAGGATACTTTCAGGGAACCAAAAGAAGATGAGTTTTTATACTAATACTTTTATTCATAACAAAAAGGAGTGATTTTATTCACCTGTGCAACAGTATGTAGACCATTAAATATAAAAGAATAATAACAGAATAGTGACTTATCCCCAGATTGCTTCTACTTGGACTCCAAGGAACAAGAGAAGCATGTTTTTTTCTTTATTATTAATAATTACAGCAAACCTTGATAATTCTTTAAAGTTTCCAAAGTTCTCCGCATCCCAGTGATTCTTTAGTGTCCTAGATATCTCTAAACCTTCAAATGAAAGGGCCTTGAGCACTAGAGCAAGACTCTAAGCAATGTTACAAAATCAGTTACAACATGAAGAATTTATTCTTTGAAGATATACTTATAGTCAATTTCTTTAAGATCATTTGGACTGGCCCTGAGGCAACTTAAATTGATTAAATTGGTCCCCAAATGCCAATTTGACTGTTGTTATGGTTTTTGTTGAAGTTCAAATTTCTCCAAGCAAGGAAATTCTAATTATTCTCACATCTACACAGTCTTTCAAGGTACACAGAGTGTTTTTCTCACAAGAGCCCTGTGAGGGAGACAGTGTATTATTTATTATCTCTATTTTACAGATGAGGAAACTGAAGCTTGAGGTTCAGCAAGCTGAAAGGGTTATTCTCATGGTCCCACAGCTTGCAAGGGTACAGAAGCAGTACGTTTCTTGTTTACAAGTCTAACATTCTCTCTACGGCACTGTGTTCATTAGAGTAAAACATAATTATGTTTATTTTGATGATAATAATGAAGATAAAGAGGATAATAAAATAATTGTCCATTTAACAAAATTTTCCTAGAGTTACTATTGGTCCTGGTCAATCTCCGCAATATTCTTATGAGAATTCCAATGAGTTTCTGTTAGGAATTTTCCAGATCACTTATTGTGCATCTCAGGGAATTCTTCAGACCATTTGATTGTACCTCAAGAGAGTTCTATTGATTCCAAATAATTCAGGTAGAAAAATCATCTGCAATTTTAAACAGAAACAGTCAAGTCACTTCACCTTTCTGGGCCTCAGTTTCCTTTGTTAGGGTTTGAATAAAATGATCTTTAAGGTCCCTTTTAGTACTCTAATTCAATGACCCTAGTTCTTTAAAAGAAATTTATGCTGTTTTTTTTTTTAAATTGTCATTGTCACTTCTCAGTGCCTCCCTGATAGCCCTTTATTTTAACAAAGAAGTATGTTAAGCAGAACAAATCAATACATTGTCCATGTCTGATAATAATATGCTTTGTTCTATACCTATATTCTACAACCTCTGATTAGAGGCAGGGAATACATATATTTCCCCCTCAGTTCTCCAAAGTCACAGTTGGTCCTTGCTTCGCTCAGAGTTCTGAAGTCTTTCAGTGTTGTTCTCCTTTATGGTGCAGTGATACGAGGTGACCAAAAGAACACCAACTAAATACCAGTTGTTCAGTCATTTAGTTGTGCCTGACTCTGTGACCCCATGGACTTTAGAACGCCAATACTGTCCATGCAAAGATAATGGAGTGGTTTGCCATTTCCTTCTCCAGTGGATTAAGGTAAACAGAGGTTAAGTGACTTGCCTAGGGTTCCACAGCTAGTAAGTGTCTGAGGCTGGATCTTAGGTCTTCCTTGCTCCAGGCCCAGCACTCTATAAACTGAGCCATCTAGCTGCCTCCTAAATACCAATTACGGAAGGTGACATTGGCTATTAGATTGGAGGTCTTAAGATATAGTTTCAGTTCTGATACTTGCTTCTTCAGTCCCTTGAAAATAATTATATAGTAATATAAGTAATTATATACTTATTAGATTATATAACAACTGTATAATATAATTATAGAAGTAATTGTACTTACTTATATGCCTCCTTTCCCTGCTTATACAAAATTATTATGAAACTTATCTATACATTCATCAGGGACATCCTGAATGAATAGGGAAAAGGCAGATTTTAACAAATAATATACTATAATGGACCACATCTTTACCGTTACATAATTGATTGAAAGATGTAGAAAATATAAGATACCACTCAAATTATTATTTTTTGATCATGTAAAAGCATTTGCTATGGCAAATTAAAATATCTCCTTAAAGGTTCTTTTTCAACAAGGTAGATTCTAAACATACAACAAAATAATTCAGTATTTTTTGAGATACTATGTCTTTCAGAAATAACCTTGTTTGATGTTTCATCACAAACATCAGGTAATGTAAATCAGGGAGATGGATGCTCGCCAAAGTTGTTTGCCACTGTTATGGCCCAAAGGATAATTCAAGTTGAAGAGGGGTTCCCTATGAATGGTGGAATCCTTCAAATGCTTGTTTGTGAATGACATTTGTGCTGCTTTGCATCAGGCCCAAGAACATTGCAGATCCTATCTATAAGCACTCAAAGGAGTCTGATCATCCACACAGGAAAAAAAAATGGATGAAGAATGTCTGTTGCCCAGATTGACAAGCAAGATAAGGAGACGACCTATGCAGCTTGTCTGTTAGTATACATATTTGGGACATTTAGAACACACAGATCCAGAATTGAACATGAAAAGGAAAGCAGGCTGAATTGTCTTTAGGAAATTGGGAAGCCCTTTGAACAACTCCAAGATTTTTCCAGAAACAAAAACCTATCTTTTTTGTACCAATATTTGACTTGTGTTGCTGTATGATTGTGAGACATGAACCATAATAGCCTCTGAAGACCAGATAATGAATATTACATAGAGGGCAATGAAGAGGCACATGGTAGGTGTGAGTAGGCTACAGTATACAACTAATGAGGAAATGTGAAGTACAGGAGTAAAGATATTATCAAGGAAGTGCATGCTTAGAAAAGAAGATGGGCTGGTTACATGGCAAGGGTGAAGGACATCAGGTGGGCATGATGAGTTCTCCATTGCTATTACTGGGATATCAAGAGAAAGCAAGAAAGGCCTCCAGCACACTGAGTGGACCTCATATGGTCAGATTGTGAAAGGCCATCGACTACAGGAACACTGGATATGTAGGCATGGATATGTATCTACATAACTGGAACATCCGAATTGATGAGATCAGAGATCCATCTAAGGATTTGAATATTGTGGTGTGACTGTGATTCTATACAGGGTAACAAAACTACTCATGCTAACCAAGGATAGGTGCTAAAATTCATTGTCAAATTACTACAATCATCCTTTTATAAAAATATTTTTCCTGTAATATCTATGCATGTTTTTGTGTTGCCCTTTTATTATATAACTCTTAGATTTCTATGTTGTGGTAGCTTTTTAGGTTTTTCAAGGGACATGATATTCATTTGAATTATAACAGTAATAGCAGGGGCCTTCCTTCCATCCTTCATTATTACTACAAGAACCACATGTGAAATTCTGAAACATTGCTTGTGGCTCTGTGGATTCAAGAGTAGTTTATCTGTGCCCCAGAGAAACCGAGGTGACATAGCCTAGAGTAGATTCAAAGGGTTGTGCTAACAATTTAATGGATTTATTTTTTTTCCCTAGCGGATGTGAATTCTTCTAGTAGTACTCTGCCCTAACACATCTGTGTAGTAGCTTAGTTTGGGGGTCTGGTTTTTCTAGTGGCATAGTGCTGTGCTCTGGACATATCCTCTTCTGCCTGGCATCCTCTCCCTTTTCTAGATATTTTTAAGGTATCCTTCTGTGCAAAAAAGCTTCCATTTCCCATGCATCCTCAATGACTGGCACCTCCCTGCCATTATAACATCAGAAGTGAGAAGCAAATCAGATGTGCCTGAATGAGACCCAGATGCATCCCCTTTTTTCTTTATTCTTCTCCTTGGTTCTGGTCCTGGACTGTGGTTGCAAAAGCCTCCTAATTAATTCCTCTGCTCTAAGTCTCTTCTTTCTTCAATCCATTGTAACATAGCTGTCAAAGTTATCTTCCTAAATCATAAGTGATTATGCCATTCTCATCCCCATTAAATTGGAAGCTCCTTGAGGGTAGGGACTGTTTTCTCCCCCTTTTTTGTATCCCCAGTGCTTAGCACAGTGTCTGGTGCATAATAGGTGCTTTATAAATGTTTTCTGAATTGAATAAACCCAGTGTCTCCCTGTTATGACTAGGGTCAAACGCAAACTTCTCTGTCTTTTAAAGCTCTTAATTACCTGGTTCAAGCATACTTTTTTTAGTCTTCTTATACCTTGGCCTGCTTTATGCTTCCTACAGTCCAGTCAAACTGTTATTTTGCTCTTTATATGTGACACTTCATTTCCCGTGATCATATCTTTGCACCAGCTATCTCCCGTGCCTGAAATGCACTCCATTCTTACTGCTATCTCTTCAAATACTTAGTTTCCTTCAAAGATCAACTTGTTTCACCTCCTAAATTAGTCCTTTCTTGAACCTCCCAGCAACTAATGACTGCCCTCCCGATTGCTTTGTATTTATATTCTAAATTATATTTATACATGTAAAGATCTTCTCCCCTGAAAGAACATAAGCTTCTTGAGGGTAGAGATGGTTTCATTTTTGTCTTTGTATCTATGACATCTGATAGTTCCTGGCACATACTAAGCTTATTGATCAAGAATCAATGCTTATTTATTCTGAATCAACATATTATAATCAGTATAATTTTATCATCAAGTATTTTGTTTTCATCTATTTTGATATATTCCAATTCTTAGAAAATCAATAATACGTGCATGGTAAGGTAACTCTTTATTAACCTAAACAAATAACTACTCTGATCTTACTGGATAACTAAAAGGTCTGTTTGTTCACGTATCATGTTCTCCTAGTATTTAAACTATATTCTAGTTAGGCATCCTTGGGAGCTACATACTTTTTTTTTTTTTTAAGGCAATTGGGGTTAAGTGACTTGCCCGGGATCACACAACTAGTAAGTGTCAAGTGTTTGGTCTGAGGCCAAATTTGAACTCAGGTCTTCCTGATTTCAGGGCTGGTGCTCTATCTACTGCACCACCTAGCTGCCCCCATACTTTTTTTTTTATATTAACTAGTAAGTTAAATGGAACTAAGGAATTCCATTCTCAACCTGGAGGGACATAATGAATGGTATAGCTTAAGGATTAAATCTAGGAGCTTTGAGAATTTTATGCATTAGGTGCACAGATGATGTGAATTTGGGTGGCATTACCTACAGATAGGAGGATAAAAATAAAATTAGATGTAATTTTGATTAGAGAAATAATTTGTTTAAAACAGGATAAAGTTCAATAGAAATAGAAGGCTGTAGGTTCTGTCTACTTACTCATCTCATTTGACAGGAACTTCATTACTTTGATGTAGTGCTTGCTCCCTGGTGGCAACTCCCCTCCCCCCATCCCTTAGGGCAGCACTTCTCAGACTTTTTGGTCTTAGGACCCCTTCGCTCTCTTAACATTATTGAGGACCTCATTTGTTTATGTGGGTTATAGCATCATACTATATTGTAAATTGAAATGCCTCAGTATTATTATGAAAATAGTTTTGACCTTCAGCACCTCCTAAGAGGCTCTCAGGGACCTGCAGGAGACCTCCATCATGCCTTGAGAACTGCTGCTTAGGCATGCTCACTTAGCGTTCCAGTAAAGTGCATGGACTTCCCCTTCTTCAGAGGAGCCACAGATATGCTCTACCTGCTTCCTGACAACCATGATGACTCAGGAATCTGTTGTATGTGATGACAGTCTTTTAATTGGCTGCTCAGCTGGAACTCTGCTTATACCGAATGGGCAACTCACTCTTCAGCTGCCCCTCTTCCTTTCTGGCTTAAAAGCAGAAGGATTATTTGTAAGTACATAGATGGGGAAATGGCAGAAATCTTATCTCCCATCTGGCCCCATATAGAAGGGAAAATGTTTTACTAGGCAACCCTGTGCCTGGAGTTGGGTTGCCTCTCTTTTTTACGTTTTCTTCTCTATCTAGGTAACTAATCAGCAACCTCAAGATGGACATGTCCAGATGACCGTATGAGTTTCAGATTGTCATGAAATCTTGGGAGGCCAGTAAGGCAGTGGTTGCAATGTTAACTTGAGTGGTCAATTATGTTTGGAGCAGCAGAAGTAGGTTGGTGGGGGTGGGGAGGAGGGGGGAGAGGAAACAAAATTTTATTAAACACTTACCCAGTGCCAGGTAATGTGCTAAGCATTTTATGCATGTTATCTCTTTTGGTCCTTATGACAAGCCTGTAAGGTAAGTGCTATTATTATCCCCATTTTATAGTTGAGGAAATTGAGTAGGACAAGACATTAAGTGACTTGCCAGGCCAGAGTCAAGTTGGCTAATGAGTGTCTGAGCAAAATTTGAACTAACGTCTTCCTGATTCCAGGCCCAGCAATGCTTTATCCACTGAGCCATCTGGCTGACTTGGGAGAAGAATCTGCATCAATGAGAGTATGGTCACCAGAAAAGAAGATCCTATTAGGTCACATCTGATGTTTGATCGGACTGTGCTTAGTAGAGGTGAAATGCCTAATTAGCAGGATTGCCAAACTGCATTACATCTGGATGAGCTTTACTCCTAGCCTCCCAGACGATTGTAATCTGGTGATAAATTGAGTTTCTAAATCCTGTTTAAATTGCTCCTGTTAATGTATGCTGTGATTCTCTGATGTCCATCATTGCTTTCTTTGTGGGCCTAAAATGACTTGTCCTATACCAGATTCATATGATGCAGTTACTTCTCTCCTCTACCTTTTGGGGAAATCCTAGATTAGAGCCCATAACAGAATTGCCCCTGGATTATCTGGTTTTTTACTTGGGTTTGGATTACCTGGGGTGATTAAGCAGTGAATGTGAGAACTGAGGAGCCTAATTCCCCCATTGAGAAGTCAGACAACTCCAGAGCAATGAATGCTACACACAGCTGCTTCACTGGTTATAGAGCAGGGAGAGCTGGGGACCCTAAGCCCTTGTGAATCCCAGCAGCAGCTGTCTGGAGTTTTTAGCCTAGATTTTAACACCATGATTTTATTAATATGGCTACTCCTTCCACTGATGCAAATTAACTACCCTTCCACAGGTTTTCATCCTGAGCATTTTTTGTCCATGTTGTTCCATAAGTCTTTCATGTACAATGCCTGACACATAGTAGGCATCTAATAAATGTTTATTGACTGAGACATACCATCATTTCACTGAGGCCTGCTGTTTTCCTTGTAGTTTATTTCCCTAATGTACTGTTTTAATTTCTGTTCCTCTCGAACTTTTGTTTTTGGCAAGGCAATTGGGTTTAAGTGACTTGCCCCGGGTCACACAGCTAGTAAATGTCAACTGTCTGAGGCTGGATTTGAACTGAGGTCCTCTTGACTTCAGGGCTGGTGCTTTATCCACTGCGCCACCTAGCCCCATATTTTATGAACTCTGATGCTTGACTACTTAGCCCTTGATTTTGGTAGCTCTGTGAACCAACAGGCCATCCTGGTTATACTTCTGGATCATGATTTGTTTGAACCATGCCCTCCATCTTTAGGAAATACTTTAAAAATAGTCAAACAAACCCTGGTAAATGATTATGTTTCTCAGCATACAACCTATTGATAAGCTGCTGTTGTGATAGAGTGAAGAGGTGATGTTGGAGTTAGGGAAACTCAAGTCTTGCCTCTGAAAGAGACTGTGAGACCCTGGGAAGTCATTTAACCTCTCAGTGCCCCCACTTATTTAATCTCTCTAAGATTATAAATTGCAGAACAGGTGCCAATCTTCATTGGCAGAGGGAGTTTCCTAAATCAATAACATCATTTGTCCTGGTTTAAAAACAACAACAATCCACGCAGCCCCAGTGATATATACTGCAGGCCACATTTTGCTTTCATTGTTGCATTGTTAGCAACATGTTACAGTCTATTCAATCCTTATCACATTTTTTCTATTGTTTTTCATTTAGGTCATTTGAAATGTTGATTCTTTCAAGATAGTGTGGTGTTCCACGATTCACATCTGTATAGTATCACCAAGAAAACACTGGAGGCACCAGACTATTTCAGACTAAAATCTGACAAAGTTAGATTTTAAAAAATAAATTCAGTGAAAAACCAAAGTAGCTTTTTTGGCGGAGTAGGGGAGTGATAGACAGTATTGAAACAAATAACTGTTTTGGTTGAATTTTTCTTTTCTTCTCTCTCTGTCTCTGTCTCTGTCTCTGTCTTTGTCTCTGTCTCTGTCTCTGTCTCTCTCTCTCTCTCTCTGTGTCTCTCTCTCATAGCTTTAGAATTAAATAACATGGAAACAAGATCAGGAAAGGCTGGCTAGGTGGTAGAAAAAAAAAACCTCAGAATTATAGCAGATTCCTAACCTGATTAGAAGTCAGCAATGTCATGCTGTGATAAAAGACGTCAACAAAAATACTGGTCTGTATCAACATTCATATGACAAAAACTCGGAAGTAATCTTTTCACTGTAGCTACCTGTGGGTAGATAGACCTCTATTAGATATCCTGTCCAGATTGGTTTCTGTGTTTCGCAAAAGAGAAATGGGAGAGGTTTAAGAGAATGGTTAAAGAATGAAAAATAGGCTCTATATAGAAAGTTAAGAAAAAGGAATTGGAGTTTAATATGCAGAATGGGCTAAATGGTAACTTAATAATGATCTTCCAATGTAGGAAAGATTGTCCTAAAGATGAGTGCTGGCTACTGTGCTTCGTAGAGGACCAAAGAAAGAGAACTTGTATAGGTTTACAATATCCCTGATACTTGTATAGGTTTACAGTATCCCTGATGCATACGTTAGAGAGGATCAGGGATTAATCATAATAATCTCAATAATAGTAAATAGCTAACATTTATATGGGATAGCTAGGTGGTGCAGTGGATACAGTTCTGGGTCTGAAGTCAGAAAGACTGATTCTTCTGAGTTCAAATTTGACCTCAGACAGTTCCTAGCTGTGAGACCCTTGGTGAGTCACTTAACACTTTTTGCCTCAGTTTCCTTATGTGTAAAATGAGCTGGAGAAGGAAATGACAAACCACTCCAGCATCTTTCCCAAGAAAACCCCAAATGGGGTCACAGAGAGTCAGATACAACTGAAACAACAACAATATTTATATGGCTTTCACTAAATATCACTGTGCTAAGCACTTTAAAATTAGTATTTCATTTGATCCTCACAACAACCCTGGGAGGTAGGTGCTGTTATTATCCCCATTGTACAGTTGAGGAAACTGAGACAGAGGTTAAGTGACTTGCCCAAGTTATATAGCTAATAAGTGTCTGAAGCCAGATTTGAACTCAGGTCTTCTTGACTCCTGGCCCAGAACTCTATCCATTAAATCATCGAGCTGCCTAAGATGCTGCCACAATTAATGAGTGCTATCTTGGGCAGAGAAGTTATTCAAGAGAAACCATAATTGGGAGGGAGGGAATAAACATTTATTAAGTGCCTTCTATGTGCCAGGCACTGTGCTAAGTACCTCGTAAACATTGTTTCATCTCATTATTACCATCATTTGACTGAAACCTATTGCTTCTTTATCATTTGTTTCCCTAACTTCCTTTGTTTTGATGTCTGTACCTTTTGAATAATTGCTTTGGACTCTGATGCCTGACTATCCTGCCTTTGATTTTGGTAACTCTGGTTTAACCTAGCATGGCATTCTGGGTGGATAAAGGGTGGACCCTGAGTCTAGATAAAGGCTGGAATATACTCTTGAGGGACTTAATGGAATCCATATCCCTGGAAATCTTGAAAATAGCATAAAGATGGGTTCTATATTGAACTCCTTGTAGACAGGGGTGAAACCTTGGTGGCATTTAACTTCTTAAAAATTTATTTTCTATTTTCTAAAAATTCTTTTTTTTTTTTGAAGATAACCCCAGTTTTTCAGTATTCTGTTGAATGGTAGATACTCTCATGGCCTGAAAGATTTAATGTAGCTTTCAAGGCCACCTAATTACAGCAAGTAGGAAACAGTTTAGGAACATGGCTTAATGCTGTATACTTTAAATCTAGCCTTGAGCAGTATTTTCTAGAAATTTGTCATCATTGACATAAAGACATTTTCCTTAAACTCGGTAAATACTTTGTCCTCTCCTAGCTTCAATTATTTCATCCTAGCCTAAAACAGCAGTCTCCCCCCTGCAAAAAAAGCCCATTACTTCATTATACAGGCTTTAGGCTTCTTTTCTCTTTGCAGAACATTTGTATCAAAAAGTGGTTAGATGGTGAAAGCATGATTACATAAAAATTTTAAAGAAAGATCTTTCTTTGGTTTAAAAAAATTCCATAATAATAAAAGGTACCAACATAAAACCAGATATAGTTTTAATTAGCCTGAAAATGGAACATCCTCTTAATTAAATCTTGTCATATAATCCCAGAGCCATAAACTCTGGGCCACAGGTTGCAAAAGCAATAAAACCATTATTAAAACCACCAATCAATGCCACCGAATGAGTTAACTGGCAAACAATGCCATTCATTCCCATTTGATAGATGGTGATAACTGAGGCCAAGAGAGATATTCAAGGTCAAATCATTATACAATCAAGATTGCAATCTAAGATTTTGACTCCATTCCCTTCCCCATCCTTTACCCTCCCATTCTTTTATTCCATTAAAATGTAAGTTCCTTGAAGACAGGGGATGGCTTTGCTTTTTCTTTGGGACCCCAATGCTTTCCACAATGTAAGAGCACACAGTAAGCTCTTAATGATTGTTAATTGATTAAAATCAATAAAAAGCATTTCCTCCTAATATTCTTCAAAATTTAAGCATGAGAGGTTGTTAGGGCTATCATGCACCAGCTCCAATTATGGTTGCTTTTGTTACTTTGTGTCAAAGCCTGCACTTTAGGTAAAGACGGCTTTATTTGCTCTAACTCATTTTGCCTTGCTTTCGAGCCATCCAAATGATTTGTGTGGGAGTAAGAAGCATTTAAGAAAATTGCTGGACAGAATTTTGAGTTTTTATATATGTCATATTTTTAAGTCATTAGGCCTACAAATTTTTTTTTTCCTCTGTGCGACACCATTGGTTTATTTGTTTCACGTCTCTCTAAATTTCCCCTGAGTAATTGTATTGGCACTTTCCACTGATAACAATTGTGATGGCTCCAAATTATATTTAAAAAGTTCTGTGTAAAGAACCACAGCTTTGCTGCGGATCATTTAGGCAGAATGGAACACCAGCTGAGAACTCAATTCAAAGACAAAGACCAGCCAAGTTGTGCACTGGTGCATTGTGATGTGTAGCTATTGGTCTGGGCAGCTGTGATTGAGGAAATCAAATATGGGCATGAGGAAATATTACCTATTGCTCACTTAGCATTGATTCTTAGTGGCAGTTGGTTTGAGCAAGGTCTGTGATCAATTGGGTCTGTTACAACTAAATAAGCCTATCCCATTTACAGGTGCAGAGGATATCTCAACTAATTCTGAAGTCTGATGGTTTACTCAGATAAGTTTCAACAAGGCTGTTGGTATTTGGCCCCTTTCTTAAAGTGTCCTTAGTGGAAATTCTAGATGAATTTCACTGGGATCTCTCCCTGTCAACCAGGGCTGCTGATGTCCTCTGGTGTCCTTATGCTGCTCTTGGTTGAGCATGTTGTCTCTGCTGAGCATTTCCATTATCTCGTAGTTTTGAGTTTCTCTTTGCCATCATCTTTTGGTCTTAAGTCTTCCAAGGCCATCAGCTGAACTCTTGGCTTCCATCTACTAAAGTGTCCAGAAGGCCTCTTCCTGATACAGTTGAGGTTGTGACATCACATGTAACAAAGGACCGGGAATAAAAGCTGGACAGAATGCATCCCCATTTAACACTCTTCTTCCCCCGCCTCCAGCTAAGATTGTCCACTCTTTTGATTGTCTATGTCAGGAAATGACTTGAACTCTGTGGTCACCAAAACTGTATAACAGGGTAGAAATACTCCTAGTAACTCCTGTTTAATTCCTAATGGCTATTCTAGAACTCTCCCCAAATAATTTTGGGGATTTGGCTTAAAAAAAAAAACAAAGGAGACATGAAGAAGATAAAGAAACAATGAAGCATTCTTTATTCTGGAAATTCTCTTTGCTTGGCATGTAAATAAAGTTGAGCCAGCCCCAAAACTAAGCAAAGCTTAGCATTTCTTCTTTTATTGGGTGTATCTGCCACCAGAAAAGATAAATCCTAGCTCTGGCCAGCAGAGAACCTCACTTTCATTACATTAACTTACTAAATTTAATATGACCTTTTTGTGAGTTGTTTTTCAGTTTTAAGGAGAATGGGTATCATGTTTTGGTATATTACTCAATAACAACAACAACAATAGAACTTTATAGCACCTTAAGATTTGTGAAACACTTTACATATGTTAACTCATTTGATTCTCACAACAACCTTATGGGGTAGCCGCTATAATTCCTTGTTGTACAAATGAGAAAACTGGGGCAAAGAGTGGTTAGATGAGTTGCCTGGGGTCACACAGCTAGTAAGTGTATGAGGTCTGTTTTGAACTCAGGTCTTCCTGACTCCAAACTCTCCTGTCTATCTACTTTTTCATAGAATCTTACAAATGGAAGGGATTTCATGACTTTATTTCCATCTATTGCCTCTGCTCTCTAGTTACTGTGTACTTTTAGATTCCTCTGCCCCATAATCTCTTTGGATGGGAGAGGCTAGCTTGTAAGCCAAAATTTCCATGTCTTCTCCCCTCCCAGTAAGGACAAGCTCCTCAGAAGTGGAGGAATGGAACTATGGAGGATTTCTGCTCCATCCATTTATAGCATCCGCATCTCCTTGGCAACAAGATAAGGCTACGTAAGGAAATCATGAGAGGCAGTATTGCGTAATGGTCAGAGAACAAACCTTATGTTCTCTTACAGAGACCTGGTTCAATTTCTGCCTGTGGCACATACTGGCTTGTGACTACAGCTACTAACCTTTTTGCCTGCAGGGTAAATCTCTGAAGACTGAAAATTGCACACACACTTGCTTACCTGCATTGGTGGATAGCGTTTTTTTACCTGGAATTCCCTGCACTGATAGGTTATCAGTCTGCATTAGTAAAGGAAGTTTCCTCCCTGGGAGTTTCTATCATAGATGAAATTTCAGATCTGGACCAAAAGAAAACAAAGGAAGAAAAACAATAATGAATATATTAGATACTTCAGAGCTTCCGTTTTGTATATCTGCTTGCACAATTCCAGAAGGTAGTCTGACTTTGTTTTTAAATGAGGAAATTCTGGTCCTAGATTTAAGTGAATTATATGTATTTTGTTTAGGCTTGAGCATTAGAATCCAAATGCCTGAATCTCCTTCATGGTTCATTTCTGTTGTGAGCTTTTATATCATTTATATAATATTTTGCCAAAGATTCTGAAGACTACCGAGCTGTAATAAATGCATTACTGTTTTTCACTGGTGTTTTCTGGAACACTGGAAGAATAGAACCAGGACTATATTAAAACTTCTGATATTTTGCAAAATTCTGACTGGGGATGATACTCCGCATAGTTGACCTAGATTTTGGTTGATATTCTTGTCAACTGAAAATCACTCAGTAAAAAAGAAAATGAAAATGCTCATATATTTAGAAGTCTATAGTGACCTGTAAAAACAAAAATATTTACATGGAGTTTATGCAGTTTCCCTCTAAGATTCCTCAAACATCCATTTTATGTTACTGGTCAAAATTCAAAAGGAAGCAAATGCAAGAGGTAGGAATTTTGCTTTATGCAACAGACATTATTTTAAAAAGAAAGATTAAAAATTGCGGAAATCCACTTTAACATTGGTTAAATGAAACAAAAACCCTCTGAGAAGATACTTTCACCTAAGCAAAAAACCAAAAACTCAAAACCTACATTCTGGCTAAGTGGAACTTGAATTTGACATTGCTATTAATTGCTTTCATTCAAAATCAGACAGAAAACGTAGTGCTAAAGAGCACACCTCATTCTTGCCCATTCAAAATTTTGCTTTGCCCCCAAACTGAATATTCCATTTGTCCTTTACTTTTAGATGATTTTTTTTTGTGGAAGAAAAGATACAAGAAAAGAGACTAAGGGAAATGGGAAGGAAAATAAAATTTCTTTTTTCCAAATGACTAAAAAATTTTCTGAAATGAACATTAAAACCTGTAGATGATGCCAATGAATAGCATCACCTTGTAACACTGCCCACAGAAACACTGTAAAAAGTACAAAAGTTCACAACATATTGTAAAGTAAATTCCTCAAGAAATTGCTCTGTTATCTCAGAGGTACCAGACATACCATATGTTGTGTCTGGCAGTTGTCATGGCAACTACTTTTAAAATTTAAGAAGAGGGTAAATTGTTGCCTAAAATCTCCATAACTTAGAGAGTAGATTAAGGCACCTCTGAGTATTCATTTTTGGCACCTTTTAATGATTTGTTTCTCTCATTTCCATAGCACTTGGACTTTGTGAGCTAGAGGAGAAGAATGGGTTCATTTCTGGCTGTAGCAGAAGCTTATGGAAAGGGAAAATATTAATATTCATTTGATTTTTTTCCTGCTTGGCCAATTTGACATAAATAGGGAGACTGGAAATAGGTGATGGGTATGGGAGGCATAACTTTTTTTGAATGAATTTGAGTTTCTCTCCTGGGTTTAGAAGCAACATCTTCTACCATTCAGTTTGCAAGGTGTAAGAGTGTTCTCCCACTGAAATTAGTTATGCGGTACTAAGGAGAAGAAAAAAAATGGGAATAATAGGAGAAACTGAGGCATTTGTTCAGAAACAAAAAAGCAAAATTCTTACAGACTTTTACTTTGGTTTCTTGGGCCAACCACATTTTAAAGTAGATTTCCTTCTGCAAAACTAAGTTTGGTATGGATGTCTCAAGTCCATTGTCTCCCTCTAGTTGTCAGGTTGGGAGATGGCCCAGAATGAGTAATAATGAGGGCAAAGGCAGTATCATGCACTTTTTATCTACATCGAGTCTTTTAGCATGATTCCATACATGTAATATTTTCTCAATAAAGTAATGAGTCCTAAAATTTCAAAAATTCCTTTGATGACTGAACCAAAACAAATTTCCTTTAAAACAGATTTTAAATTGACCATATATTAGTTTTGTATAAATGCAAAAATTCAAATTTTTCTTCTTTTCCCTTCTCTTCTTTATCCCTCCTCCATAATATTAACCTCACATAACCAAGGTCTCTAGTGTATGTACAGATCCCATAACTTATTTGGCTGATGCAACTTACCCACATGGAAAAGATGGAAAGCCTAATTCTGGGAGAGTCATGAGGATATGTAAGGGAAGTGCTTTGGAGAGACTGTGGAACATACTTAGACATTCTCTAACTGGTTCTGGTCTGTTAACCACATGGTTAGGAGGAAACTTTTAGAATTAGGTGTGTAGCTAGAATTGGAGGTATTTTCAAGAGGGCCTGAGTCAGCTTCAGCTGCCTCTCATGGCTTCATTTGGTGACTCTATCATGGTATCTACTGAGAGATCTTGGACATTTCTCTGTCTGAGGCCATGCAGCTCCAGAAGACGGGCCTTGATCTTTTAACTGTGAGTCTGTGAGAATTAAGAAGAATCCTAGGTGAAGGGAGTAAAATCTCTGATTTTGGGAATGTCAAAAGATTGGAAGCAGGAGATGCAGGAATCCAGGAGTCAGTGTCTAGGCTAGGTTTTGCAGCCTGTGCAGCACTGATGCCTTGAGGAAGAAGGAGCAACCCTGAGATATGACTTTTTGGATCTAGGCAAGTGGACTCATCTGGCAGTCATGCCATATCTGGACGTGAACTTGGCAGAATTCATGCTAAATAGGAGCTGAACTGAGTTATGAGCCCACTCCCTCTAGAGATAGGAGAGAGTATGTTCCTGGGGTGTCAGTCAGTCAATAAACACTTATTAAGCACCTGGAAATGTGCTAAACAATTGGGATACAAAGAAAGGCAAAAGGCAGTCTAATGATGAAGGCAACATATAAAGAACAGCACAATCAAGCTACATAGAGAATAAATTGGAAATAATCAATAGAAAGTATTGGTAAGGAGATATTTGGGCTGGCATTCCTGTTAGGCCTTTGAAGTAAATATATTGTAAAAGCTAATTTATGTTAAGTGCTTAAAAGGAAATGGGGTGCTCCTCACTATTTCTTAACAATGGGAGGGAGCAAGGAAGCTGGTAGGGGCTTGAGCCAATGGCAGTAGAGAAGAAAAATAATCCACAAACCCTTCAGGATAGCCTAGAACCTTGAAGGAAAGAAGACTAGCAGTTTGGCCCTGGGAGAGTGCCAGATCATATTTGTTACATTCACACTGTGCATTTTACCCTTCTAGCCAGCTTCTCTCCTCTTTTCTGCTATCCTCCCAAAATCTTTAAGTATCTTTATTCTTTCTTTTCCTCGTTTCTATTTAACAAAGCTCTTTCTTTGAATCCATGAGTTGCCCAGTCTTTCTTTTCCACAGTTTTAGTCAATTGGCTCCAAAAATCTTTTGCTATATTGAATTCAGACACCCACCTGTATTTTTTTTGCAGGGTTTATGAAAGGGGTGGCAATCTTTCTCCCGTTCTATACATTTATATTTATTTTCACTAGGAATTTGCTATACAGAAAGTTCTTCATGGTACCTCTGCTTTGTCTTAAGTCTATTTCCTGCAGAGATGAAGAGGGATTGTATTCCAGTCACGGAGGATAGCCATTGCAAAGGGAAGGAAGGAAATTTGCATTTGTTACAAGGGTAGTTTGAGGGGGGAGTGCACAGCAGTTGGAGAGATTCTGAAAAGAATTCCTGTGGAAGTATTACTTGAGCTGACTATGGAAAAAAACCAGGGATTTTAAGAGACAACAATAAAGAGGGAGTATTTTCCAGTCAAGGAAGAAAGGAAATAGATATTTGTTAAGACCTACTATGTGCCAGGTACTGTGCTAAGCACTTTACAAACATCATCTCATTTGGTCCTCACAAAAACCCTGAGTTAAGTGCTATTATTTTACAGATGAAGAAGCTGAAGCAGATAGGTGACTTGCACAGATCAAAGGGAGATAGAATGTCATGTTCAAGAACAGCAAATAGGACAGTATAGTTAGATTGCTGAATGCATGGGAAGAAATAATATGTAAGAAAACTGAGAGGGTGACATAATCAGACCTGTGCTTTGGGGAAATCACTTCATACCACTTTTTCCCTTACTTCTTTTATCTTCTGGTACTTAGGGAGACTTGGTTTCCTCTGGATGGTACTTAGTGTATTCCTGGCCATATTTTCCAGGGACAACTCCATTTTCAATCAGATCCTGAGTCACTGCTCATGATGAAAGAGTAAAAATATTTCTTGCTCTTCATGGACACTACAGTTTCTCCCTTTCCTACCATCATTCAGCAATCCTTTGTCCTCTGAGAGTCATGCAATCCAAATTCATGACTCAATCCAGATTTTTGTAGCCATCATCTACTGAGCTCTGCATTATTTTCCTTTCTTTCTCAAAGGATCCAGTGCCTGGCTCATAGTCTCCCTTTCCACCCCAGCTCCTACCTTCACAATAGGGACTTCAACATCAGTATTGATGTTCCCCTAAATACCCTTAACTTCTAGTTACTTAGTATACTTAACTCCTATAACCTACTTCTCTACTCTACCTCAGCCACATACAGGGATATTCACTCCCTTGATCTTACCACCATCAACCAACCATTCCATGTTCAAGAGTTTTGAAATGCCTTTATCTGATCAAAACACTAATCCTTCCATCTTGTCCTGTACCTCATTTAACGGTGTGCTAATAAATGTTTACCAACTGGCTCTCTGGAAAAAAAAGTACCCACAACACACTTTTAAGTTTAATTTGTATTAACACTTTCTCCATCACTTTCTTAAGCCTAGAAAACCAACAACAACAACAACAAAAATAAATCAAGCTCTGATTTGTAGTGTTTGCATTTTTCTGAAGAGTAAATGTTCATGCTGAAAATTTAATAGTTGTCTCTTGTGAGTCTGTTCCATTTGGCTCTAGCACACCTCACCCCTTACTCCTCCTGAACTGACTCCTCTTCTTTGCCACGGTCTCTAATTCTTCCATCCCTCAGTGCTTTCTCCCTATTCTTTCTACATTCTTTTCTCTTACTAATCTATCTCTGGACAAACCAGTTCAACTCTAAGTATTTTTTATTCTTGGTTCTCTTGTTCTTTTTTCTCATAACTTATTACATCTTGCCAAATGTCAACCCTGGATTATTCCTCCCCTCTGCCACCACTACTCCTGTGTACATGCTACTGAATGGAAGGACAGGGACACAAAACTGCTGATTTCAACTAGACTCTCAATGCACCAAGGCAATTCTTTTCAGCCTTATTTAATTCTCTAACACATAGCAACTGCTACTCTAAACTATCTCTTCTCTCCTCAAGCCTCCTACACATCCCTCTTCCTCTCTCCTCTCAGCTCAAAATGTTTCCTCATACTTAAGCAAAAAAAATTGAGTCCATTCACTAAGAGCTCTCCCCCCCCCCCCCCCCCCCCCTCCCCCCCCCCCCCCCCCAACAACTTCCCTCCCCCTTCATAAAAAAAAAAAATTGCCCCCCTTCACAAACCCCCCCCCCCCCCCCCCCCGCCTCTTTATCTCTTACCACTCTAACATTACTCTCCACTATGGGGCAGCTAGATGGCTCAGTGGATAGAGTGCTGGACTTGGAGTCAGGAAGATCTGAGTTCAAATACAGCCTCAGACACTTAGTAACTGTGTGCAAGCCCATCCTCCCTACATGAAAAGAAAACAGGACCTCAAACAGAGCCTTGAGGTATGCCCGAAGTTAGTATGTTTGACATGGATAATGAACAACAAAAGAAATCGAGGACAGGTTAGGGTTAGCACAGTGTCATGCCTATCCAGATTGGAGAGGGACTATAGAGGAGAAAGTGGTTAACAGCATCAAATGCTGTTAATGTGAGCAGTCAAGGCACACTACTAACAGATTAGAACTAATGAGAATCAGGCAGGGCAGGACAGGTCTAAGGTTCTTTGACTAGAAATCCAGCATTCTTATTAATGATGGTTCTTCTTCTCCTACCTCCTTCCCTCCCTGTTTCTCATCAAAACCAAACCCTTTACATTTTCACATCCCTTGCCCCAACTTCCTTTTCCTTTCTTCCCTAATTCCTTTTTTCAGCATATTTTGAGAATTCTCATTGGTTCATCTCCACTTTAGCATTTTCATTGCTATTTTTTTTCTGCACAATTTTCCTTGGAAACCCATATTGAAATGCTAAGAGTCAGAATGCTCTGGGATCAAAAAGAAGTCAGAGCAACTGTCAAAAGCATGTTTTCAGAGGTTCTTTCACCCAAAGATCTCAAAGGAACATTGAGGTTAATCGAGTTGACAATAAAAGTAGGACTTTTATTTTTGTTCATAAAACTTTCATTATTTCATACATCACATTAATTTTCATTCATCTGAGAGTCCTTTGCTTTCTTTCAGTGCCACATTTTCATTTGAGTTTGGGGCACTTAAATGGGAAAAATCTTCTATTACAGAAAAGTGTATTCCTTATTAATTACATATTGTAGCATTTCTAGCCAAAACAGGAAGATTGGCAGGTTTAAAAATAATCATGAGAGGCATAGAGATACAATTCTGGTCCTCTTTGCAGAAACGATAATTGGACTGTCTTGGGACAGGAATAGTTTTTTGCTTTGTATATTTAATGAACATGATGGAAGAAAAAAAAAACCAATACACCAGTTCTTATTCTCCTGAAAATTTCAGATAAGTCATTGCCACTTTTAATAATTTCTCATATGTGTAAATGTTTGATTATTTTAATTTTGCACTATTCCTTCCTCCCAAAAACCCTCCTCTCATCGTTCTTTTTTTTTTTTAAGATTATACAAAACCACACTTCTAGGAAACTATAAGGATGAAAGCCTACTGGTTCTAGGAAAAGATCACTTGCCATTTACACATCTTTATGTAATTGCATAAGACAAGAAATATTCCTTATAGGAACCATTATGATGAAAATAGTAAACTTAATCTTGAATATGAAAAATGCCGATGACTTCAGAGACTCTTGGGCATGAACAGATTAATTCTAACATGGCTTACATTTCACAAAAAAAAAATGGGGGAGGAACCCCCCCACACTTTAATCCTTACTGCTAGCTCAATTCTTTTTGGTTCAGTGAAATTCTGAAAAAAAAAATAGTGTGAAAAAATAATAGGCTCCAGGAACGGTAATCAACGAAAGAATAGATTTACAGAAGCTGCGACCTCTTCTGCCTTTTTCTTATACTTGAACATGAACTACTCTAATTCCACTTTTAAAGGATTAGGTTTAACAACAAATTCTTTTGAAAACTGGCTCTTCCAGTCCTCCACTTTTCAGTTGTAAACTTTCTAGAAAGTGAAGACAAACTTTCCTTGTTTTCCACTATTTATTTGAGTAGGACTGTAATTGCCTTCTTTGTAAACTTACTTCCTCTTATCTGACTTTAATAGCTCTCCCCTGTTTCTCTTCCTCACTTCTATTACCTCCCTCTGAACTCTCTTTCAAAGAGAAATCCATGGCATACTCACCAGGTTTCTTTTGATGGGGAAACTCAAAGGTCCAAAGGTCCTCTCAGAGAGCAATTCCTCACACCTAGGTCCATTTGCCTGGAGGACAATAAATCAAGAGGCAAGACTAAAAGATAAAAAGTTTAATTAGCATCATTTTATGGACAGTTGTCAGATGGCTAGCAAAACTAAGGAACAAAAGGAAATACATATACATCTATAGTGTTTCACCCAACCATAGGGTGATATTACCAACAGCAAAAAGAGCCTATCAGGTGAGGCGATTCCTTATTTGGAAGGCTGAATAATAGGAACAGGATATCTAGTGATTTTGAGAGGAAGATGTTCACTTTGGGGTTGGAACTTGTTATCCTTGGTGTTTCAGGAGTTGCCAAAGTTTGGTCAGGGGGTGGGGTGTCTTCCCTGTACTGAAACCCAACAAAATATTCCAGTGGGGCAGAAAGTTCCTAAAATGGTAGAGGCCTCTTTCAAGATAGAATCAGTGGGCTCATCCTGTTGTTGAATAAAAACAGGCTGTCTTTATCTGTACAACACTGTAGCTTTGTTTCTTTGACCTCTAAGGTTAGGGTTTGGGTTTTTTTTGTGAGGGAGATGTTTTCCCCCCCAAACTTACAGCACACAGGTTTTATCCATTTCTTCCATAATTTGAATGGACAAAGAATGAGGTTCCCTGAAAACTTTCATTTTTCTCTGGTTCTTTGTAAATTCCTTGTTGAATATTTCTTTTATTTTCAAAAATAGATTTTTATTGTTTTTTTTTTTAACCTCACCCAGGTTTGCCCCTATATTCCTCCCTCCTCTCCTGGGTCAAAAGCTGTCCTCTATTACGAAAAGAAAAAGAAAAAAAATTGAAGAAATGAAAAGAAAATCAGCGAAAATGAATACTACATTAAAAAGCTGACACTATATACAATGTCCTACCCCTGTGGGCACCTTAACCCTACTTCTGAAAAGGAGTAGGAGCAGGCATCTTCTGATATGTCTTCTTTGTGTCCACGCTTGTTCTTTATAATTTCATAATGTTACTTTTTGACTGTTTTGTGGTGATTGCTCTTTCAATTTACACTGTTGTTATTGTATATATTGCTTTCCTAGCTATGCTTACTTCATTCTGCATCAGTTCATATAAATCTTTCCATGCTTCTTTGTATTCATCCTATTCATTATTTCTTATATCATAGGAATACATTCATGTACCACAGTTTGTTTAGCTATTGTCCAATCAATGGGCCTCTATTTTGTTTTCAATTTTTTTCTACCTCAAAAAATTCTGCTATAAATATTTTGGTGTACTTGAATCTTTTTTTGATCAATGACCTCCTTGGTTTGTATGCCTATTGGTGGAATCTCTGGGTTACAGGGCATGGATATTTTAGTTACTTTATTTGCATAATTCCAGATTGCCATCCAAAATGTTTGTATTAATTTACAGCTCTACCAACAATGTGTTAATGGGTCTGTTTTTTCACACCTCCCCACTTCCCATCCAATCCTTGACTAATAACAATTTTTGTGATATTTGCCAAATTTGGGGGTATGAAGTAAAACCTCAATGTTGTTTGGATGTGCATTTCTTTTATTGTTAGTGATTTGGAGCTTTCTTTCATATAGATGTTAATAGTTTGCAATTCTAAGGAGAGCTATTTGTTCATATCCTTTGATCACTTATTTATAGAGGAATGGCTTTTGCTTTTATACATATACATATTTTCATATACCTGCATATTATTATTATCCATATGTATCCATATATTATTATCCATATATTATCATATATCCATATATTTATTATATGCTCATATCTATTAGCTATCTATATATCTTAAAAACCAAACCTTTATTTGAAAAACTTGATACAAAGATTTCCCCCCCATTCTAATGGTTCCCTTCTCCTAGGTGTATTCATTTTGTTTGTGCAGAAGCTTTTCAATTTCATGTCACCAAAATCGCCTCTATCCCATAGTTGGTTTTGAATACATCTCCTACCCAGAGCTGAAAAGTATGTTTTCCTTAGTTTTTTTTTATGGCGTCATCTTTAATATTAAGGTCATAACCATTTTTAATTTATTGTGGAATATTATATATGATATTGATTGAACCCTAATTTCTGCTAGACTGCTTTCTAGTTTTCCCTGTAAGTCTTATGAAATAGAAAATTCCTTCTTAAGTAACACATTTTTCAAGTTTATTGAATTTTTGGTTATTGAGCTCTATTGGTTCTATTTTTCACTTGTCTAGTCTGTTCCATTGATCTACTTCTCCATTTTTAAACTAATATTGAGTAGCATTGATGGCTGTTGCTATGTTATAGTTGAGGTCTGGAACTCCTTTATTTCCTTCTTTATTCCTATCTTTTTTCACATTATTTCCCTTGATATTCTAGATATTTTCTTTCTTCAAACTAATTTTGTTATTATATTGTCAAATTCTATAAAGTATTCCATTGGTTGATTGATTAGTATAACATTAGAAGTTAAAATTACCTTTGGTCATATTACCATTTTTATTGTATTTGCATAACCTAGCTAAGTTGTTCTTTATTGTTATTCTTTATTCCTTTAAGGAACACTCTGTAATTGAATCTATTGAAATATTTTGGCTGTTTTTGTAGATAGCTCTCCAAATGTCCTTTGTGCATTTTGAATGCTATTTCCCTTTCTCTTATTACCTCTTGGATTTTGTGGTTATTAATAGAAATCTGGTTGATTTTTGTAGATTATTTTGTTGCTTGCAACTTTGCTGAAGATATTGTCTCAATTAATCTATTTGTTGATTCTCTAGGATTTTCTAAGTCAATTTCATTAGCAGTAAATAAGGATAGTTTGATCTTCTTTTTTACCTCTCTTATACTTTTAATTTTCTTCTTTTGTCTTATTATTTATAGAACTATGTCAAATAATAGTGGGGAGAGTGGATATCCTTGTTTTATTGCTATATGTATTGTGAAAGCTTAAAGTATATCTTCATAACATGTTTGCTTTTGGTTGTAGACAGATTTTTAAAAATACTATTAAAAATGTATGTGTATGCATGCACGTTGTAGAGTTTTTAGCATAATGAGTGATGTGCTTTGTTGTAGCCTTTTTTGTGCATCCCTTGAAAGAATCATGTTATTTAAATTTTTTACATGATCATGTTGATTTTTTTTTACTTAAACTTAATGTTAAACCATCCCAGTATCTCAGTATAAATTCAACCATATAGTTTATCAGGTTAATCACTATAGTCTGGTTCACAGAATTTTGTTTAACATGTAAAATAATTGATATTCATTAATGACATTGGTCTATAGTTCTTCTGTGCTTTATACTTCCCTGCTTTAAGCAATAGGATTATAATTTGTCTTATAAAAGGAGTCTGACAGAGTGCTTTCTTAATTTTTGCAAATAATTTGTATAGTATTAATACTATTTTATTTTAAGTTTGACACATAGAATTCTCCCATGAATCCATCAAGACGTTTTTTTCTTTTTTTATAGAAAAAGTAATTAAAGTGAATTAAATGAAGGCATATCGTCCCAAGTTAGAAATTGCTCTGTATCCTTGATTGTGCAGTCCAATTCTATCTCTCACCTTCTTCTTGATCATTTTCTCTTCTCTTTGAAATGGAATCTTCTTTCTAAGTTCATGCATTTCCACTTTTCTGGATTCTCATTCCCCTTTTCTTGCAGTAGGATGTTGTTCATGGAGGCACAATACTATCTCAGAGTCAGTGGTGTCCCTAAGCACCAAATCCCTGCAGATTATACCCATTACCAGGTCTCCAATTACATACTATACCTCTTCCTCCATGGGAGTTCCGTTTGGTAGGCTCCTCCTCTCCCATTACTTCAAGACTGGAGGACCATATCCAATTGCCCTGATCTAGATCTTGACAGTGGACTTAGATGGCTCTGGAGGAGTAAGTGAAGCTAGTGACTTTGCACAGCTCTCCCTCTCTTAAATCCAATTCACTTGCATGTCATAGTGCCACCTCCTTGATGTCACAGTCCTCTTTGAGAATGAAGGACAAGCAACAAACTGTATGAGTATTAGTAGGAGCTACTCCACTGGGGACTCAATTGGAACTGGCCAATTGGGCTTTCTTTCTTTCTTTCTTTCTTTCTTTCTTTCTTTCTTTCTTTCTT